>NC_087298.1:7148494-7801828 GCF_015220805.1 Pogoniulus pusillus
AATGTCACTTACTTTGGTGCAAGCATTAGGCCCTACAGGCAGTTCATTTGGAACATACTCATGTTCCTCTGCGTGCAATCACAGAGTAGTTGAGGCTGAAAGGGACTGCTGCAGATCTAGTCCAGTGCCCAAACCCCTGCACCTCCATTCCTAACAGCAGCAGTGTCAGGTTGCTCAGTGCCATGCTGCATTTCGAGTTTGTTCAAAAGGAGGATGCAACATACCGAGTTACTCTTCACATCACAGGATGTGCATAAACCATCACCACAGCTTTCAAGTGTGACTAGGACTTAATAGCCCTGAGACACACAAGCTGTTAAGTCTCTCACATGCGTAATACACAGCTTTTACAGCTGAGGCTCTGCAAACCCCTCTACAGTCTAGACAGTTTGGTCTTAAGGAACTGCTGCAGCCTAACAGTTGTTTTTGTCCAGCTTTCTTCTAGTGGCAGATTTGTAACGTGTTTGGAAGGAACAGAACAGTTCCTTCTGAGGAGAGATAATGACCCACATGCAGTTTGAGAGGGCTGGGTGATATTGTGGCAGTGAGAGATCTGGACTCTGAATGGATGTGTGGATACTTTCAGCTTTCTGTTGCTGAAGGAACAAGTAGGAACTGTTCTGATGGTACATTGTGATGACAGGCCTCTCCTGGTTTGGGGTTTTGGGGGCTGATTGGTTTGTTTTGGTCGTTTCAATTTGTTGGGGGCTGAGGGCTGGTTTTGTTTGGTTGGTTTTTGCAACGTGTGCCACAGTGGCACCCTTAATGCAGTGAGTCTGCTCTCTGCCTTCCTGTGATTATCTATACATGTGCCAGCATTTGGAATTGATTGGTAGAGCCAGAGTAGTGCTTTAAAAACCCTTTTATTTATGTATTTATTTATTTTAATACTGTCAGTCAACTAAACATTTAGAGTTCTCAGTAGGGCAGGGGACTGGTGGCACCAAGGACTGTAACACTATTACACAAACAGTTAAGAGATGTTCAAGGTCTCTGCTCCTGCCATTTACTTTCTGGTGTTCTACAGATACTGACCAAGTCATGAGCTCCACTTCATGCATGTTTTCCTAAAGGTGTGGGTCTGTAACTTGTGCTTGCAGCTGCAGCAGCTCAGAGCCATTGGCTTAGTGTGCATGGCAGAGAGATGATCCTCGGGGTTTGGTTTGGCAGTATATACACATAGATGTATGACTATACATAGGTATGTGTATATAGTTGTAATTTCTCCTACAGCTTTTAAGGGATTAAAAGTCACATAGAGGAATTTAAAGTAAATCCAGGGGGTTGAGGAAATCCCATCTGCAATTAACCAGGTATTTCAGAATTAGGTTTGTTGCCTTCTGTGTGTGAAAATGTCATTGCTAAGCTTGATGTCACTGTTCACACGCACAGTGCTTGTCCATTCTGTCCAGGCAGTGTTTTCTCAGATAGGCTTAGCCTGATTTTGTGGAGGAACAAATGATTCCCTGAGAACCTGATAGGAACAACACAGGAAAGCTCAAATGACAGTATGCAGCAACCATCTGCATTGCATGCAGGTCAGAAAGTATTTCTAGTCATACTAGTTGAGCACAGTTTCACCAGCTGTATACTGCCTAGCTGCTTCACCCTGTTGCTGACTTGCAACTGACTGACTCCTGTTTGCTACTGGAAATCATCAGCACATGATTGGAAGAGAAGATTTAAGAGATTATTATTTTCTGGATATTTATTTATAGCTCCAAGGTATTTATCTGGTCAAGTGGAAAATGTTAATGTCTCTAAAGGTTTATGCAAAAAGTGTCATCAACCTGGAGTACCAGGTTTAACCAAGTCTTTGAATGTTAGCAGACTGCTTTGTAATTTAATAACTGCATATTGTTAAGACTGTTGCTACGTTTGTGATCAAAAAACTCTTTATCTACCACTTGTCTTAACTGCTGATGTATTACATTGTTTTTACTGTCATGTGATAGTATGTATGGTTTGTGGTTTAGATGTGACATCCAAATAGAAACAGTCCTATTGCAGCTGGAACTATTCTAAGTGCCATTTATCACCTTTGTGAAGGAGTAACAGATGATTTATTCCTTCATATGTAATAAACCATAAATTTGACCTCACTCCTTTCTTTTACACATGCAGAGCTAATAGATTTTCCAAAATGGTTCAGCAGACAAGAGTCAGGAGATAGCAACTGCAGATAGCTCTGGATTACTGTTTCCATTTGAGTTCTTTAGAGATGTTGTTTCAGAGATGTTATTCCTTGAAGTGCTGTATCATAAGTGTGAGACTGGTGCTTGTGTCTGAAGCGTTGCCCATCTTTGATAAGAACTATAATCCAGAGTGGTTTGTGTTTTATAGGCATCTTTTGAACTCCATAGCTGCTCCAGTCTGAGATCTTTTACCCCTTAACACTACAAAATAGAGTTTTTCTCCTGTTCTGGCTAAGAGTATATGCTTGCTGCCTCCAAGAGCTTGTAATTCCTTTTGAAAAAGCATTGCTAAAATACATTCTCCTGTGACTTGCATCCCTTGTGATTTAAATGCATTCCTGAACAGCGTGACACTCACACCCATGAAAGCCACTCATTCATCTCTGGTTGGGACCAAGCCTTATTCCACGGTCAGGCATTCCAGACATAGCAGCAGCCACACCAAAGTAAAATGAGCAGTAGCCAGACTCTATCACTCATGGCTTCACTGTAACCATGCTATAAGGGAAAGGGAAAAGTGGAGCAAAGAAAATTTCATTTTATACAAAATTAGATCTTAATTTACACCTTAGGAAGCAAAAAAAGAGATTCACATTTCTCCTTGGCCATTGCTGTCAGTCTGCACCAGGTAAAAAGAACACAGGAATCAAAGAGGTTATGCCCAAGACTTGCACAAGGAAGATTAAGCACAGGGAGCAGCATGCAGAAGTATGTGCAGATTCCCCACAGCTACTTAAAAATCCCCAAGAGTTCAGCTTTGACAAAAGTCATTAAAATGATTTGGTAGCAAGTTTAGTAACAGACTCCCCCAGGTGATGCACTCAGTTTCAACCATAGCACCATAGTCCATGATGGGAAGGGTTCACATCAGTATAAAAAGCTGTAGGCTTTAAAATCTTCTGAAGTAGGCCTCAATTTGTTCCAGGGTCTGTCCTTTTGTTTCAGGAACATAAAAGGCTGTAAAAGTTACATTTAGGCAGCACAATACGGAGAAGAGCCAGAAGGTGCCGTAAGACGTTAAGAAAGCCTGAGGGAGGGGAAACAACAAACCTCAAGGTTACTGCAGCTCACTGCTGTACATCTGGCTGTACTGCCAGAGAAGACTCCGGCTCAAGGCTCTCTCAGGAGCATCTTTAATAAACTCCCCTCAGCTTGTAACACTTACTAGGAGATCCTGAAACTCTTTGGTAACCAAGAAGGCCATGATCCAGTTGGTTAGCACGCAGGCAGCACTCGAAATGCCTCGAGCTTTAAGGGGGAAGATTTCTGATATCACCAGCCATGGAATAGGGCCCCAGCCAAGGGCAAAGCCTGCAGTCAGAAACAGCAGAGAATAAATGCCAGTTAAGTACATGTTAAAGGGAAGACTGAATGATGCCCAAGTTAGACAAGTAAAGGGACTAGAATTTGCAGTCTCAATTCTTGGAGGATTCCAGTAATGAAGTACCGCTCCCAGAAGGTATTTTAAGCTATTTTAGGGCAGCATGGAACAGCACTAGTGCACTTTGCATCAAATTAATTACAAGAATATTCTTAACAAGCAGAACTTCTTGCCACAAAGGTTCTGAAGTTGGTCAGCTTGAAACTCTGCTTCTACCTGCTGCTGCCTTGCAGCATGGCAGAGTTCAGCATGGCTAAGATGCTACAAGCCTGTTTTTTTTCCAGCAGTTTAACCTGCTTCTGGTAGCACAAGGAGCTATCAGTTACTTTTCTAGGGAACTGATGTAACTAAGCTGCTAGCTCTGCCAGCAGGGCTGTGAATGCTGACACTGGAAAGGTCACTCAAAGACATAACTCATTTCCATTCATCAACGGTGTGACAAAAGGGAACACATTCATCAGAAGTTTGGGGGTTGGGTAAAGGCCACCTAGAAGCCTGTTCCACTTACCAGCAACGAAGAGCCCTAGGCTCACCACTGCAAGCCAGGACATGCTGCTTTCTGTCCCTGGGGATGCTGCATTTAGAGTGAACCACACATCAGGATTTGAGGCGTTGTTTCCATTTGGAAGCACCACTTTAAAGTAAAGGCCAAACAATGCAGTACTGAGAGCCATGATTATCCCTGAAAAGCAAGCAATAACCAAGCTGTCACTAGTTGCTATTTGGGTGTTCTGAGAGACAGAACATAGCTGGTTTGAACTCAGAAGACATGCTGGCACTCACAGAAGTGTCTCTCAAAAGATACTGTTCTTGGAAACAACCACTGGCCTTGACAAGAGTGGAAGTTAGCCAAGCATTTTAAACACTGGCCTTGGCAGCAGTCATCACTACTGAGTGTGCAGCACAACAGCTCTATCAAACAGAACTAGCTTTATCTAGCACATTTGCTTGTAAAGTCATAATTGTTTATTCTTGTCTAACTAAACACCATAATGTGCCACAAAGGTTGGACTTGCTGATCTTAAGAGGCTTTTTCCAACCTTGTTAATTCTGTAATTCTATGAAAGTAGCAGCAGCCACAGAGAAATTACTTTGAAATAGTCATTTGTTGTCAGCTTGGGTAGAAGAAGGTACACTGAATCTTATTAAGCAGCAAAGTGATCACAGCAGTAAGAACTGTCTCAGTGACATGGCTATTTCAGAACAAAAACTGGCTGTTAAGAAGACACAAAGGTAGTTTCAAGGAGTTTCACCCACACTGTAAATATAACATCATAGTTTCCCCTTAGGAGTCTACAGTTACACCAAATCTTAAAGCAAACCACTTAAAAATGCATACATTGCAATACTTAATTCCCCCATCAGTTAATACTGCTACATAGTATGATGCTATAGCAGTGTGGTACTATAGAGAGTAATTTCTCTCACTGACCAGAATTCAGTAACAAGTTTTACCAGATATGTAAAGCAGAACTTTTCGTCCCGTTTTATCTATGATAAGTGCAGCCACAGCAGTGAAACACACTTGTATGGACCCCACAACAACAGAAGCCATTCTGCTGTCCTGAAATAAAGTAAGAGGTAGGGAGAGTTTGCTCTTTCAGGCTGGTAAGAGGATCACTTATCAAGCGTTTGTTTCTTGCATCTGAAAGAAGACAGACTATGCTACAGAAATCAAAGGTGAGGGAGGCAGCAGGGGAGAGGGAAAAAAGGAAAGAAGACATCATCAATCAACATAGCACCCTGGTCTCTTAACAAACTTTAACATAAGCCACAGGTTCTTCCCAGAGTTTTGCTTTCTCTACACCACTGCATGTGTAACTCTGGTAACAGATGTTTAATAGGAAGATGATTGTATCAGGAAGGAATTTCTGTCAGTATCAAAGCTTCAGACCAGCAAAACACAACATCCTTCTCCCCCAGATCACCAGAACACTCAGGTATACCACAGTAGCAGGGTCAAGAAGGCATCTAAAATCCCAGCCAGCCCAAAAAGCCTGTTATTTATGACACAGGCAGGATCATTACTGGGTCAGTTTGTTCTGGTTATCAGACTTTCTGTAGCATTGACCAAGCTGAAACTGCAGCACATTTGTCAGGTTAGAAACACACCCAAATTACCTTGAAATTTGCATCCTCAAAGATAGTTTCTGCATAAAACATAACTGCATTAATGCCTGTTACTTGCTGGAAGAACATCAGAGCCACACCAATAAGAAGTGGCTTGTAGATGGAGGGGTTCTTAAATTCAGAGAGTTTCAGTTCCTGTTAACAAAGAGTAAGTGATGATTTGGTGAAAAAACTCCTATTTTAAGCCAAAGAACAAAACACCACAAACCCTCCTCAGAACATTCCAATCTCTTCAAACTCAGGCAGTTCCCCACCTTCCCTTCAGCAAAACTAAGTTCCTTAGCTGCAAAAATGTTTACATTTGAAGTATCTGAGAAGCATTTTTCCCCTTTTCCCAGGTTCTACACAAAAATTGACAGTACTTTGTAGAAAAAAAGTTAACATGGATGAATTCAGGGTTTGCAGAAACCAAACTGCATCAGTCAGACCTGCCTGTTTAAGCAAATGTCTCATAAGAGGCTAAGTGACTCTATTAGAAGAGGAAGAGAAAGTGCATTCATACAACACAAACAGGAAATCAGTGCCACAGCTGCTGCAAGATCCTACAGAACTGCCAACCAAAGCTAAAAACCAGATAGCTGCCAACTAGTTAAGATCAAGAGCCTGACTGCTGCTCATGCCAATGGGATGAGATTAAACAAGGCCAAGTGCAGGGTTCTACACTTCAGCCACAGCAACCTCCAGCAGCGCTACAGGCTGGAGACAGAGTGTCTGGAGAGCAGCCAGGCAGAAAGGGACCTGGGGGTGCTGGTAGATAGTAGCTGAACATGAGGCAGCAGTGTGCCCAGGTGGGCAGCAGAGCCAATGGCATCCTGGCCTGGATCAGGAGCAGTGTGGCCAGCAGGACAAAGGAGGTTACTCTGCCCCTGTGCTCAGCACTGCTCAGGCCACACCTTGAGTGCTGTGTCCAGTTCTGGGCCCCTCAATTCAAAGAGATGTTGAGATACTGGAATGGGTCCAGAGAAGGGTGATGAGGGTGGTGAGAGGCCTGGAACACAGCCCTGTGAGGAGAGGCTGAGGAAGCTGGGGCTGTTTAGCCTGGAAAAGAGGATGCTCAGGGGTGACCTTGTTGCTGTCTACAACTACCTGAAAGGAGGCTGTAGCCAGGTGGGGTTGGTCTCTTCTCCCAAGCAACCAGCAATAGAACAAGGGGACACAATCTCAAGTTGTGCCAGGGGAGGTCTAGGCTGGATGTTAGGAGGAAGTTCTTCCCAGCAAGAGTGATTGGCATTGAAATGGGCTGCCTAGGGAGGTGGTGGAGTTGCCATCCATGAAGGTGTTCAAGCAAAGCCTGGATGAGGCACTTAGTGCCATGGTCTGGTTGATTGGCTAGGGCTGGGTGATAGGTTGGCCAGGATGATCTTGGAGGTCTCTTCCAACCTGTCTGATTCTGTGATTTATGTACACTGACAGCAGCCAATGCAACAGCAGCAGCTGAAAGGGAGAGGAAGACTGAAAGACTCTCCCTTGCTTCTGCATGTTATTTGTATGAGGAAGCAGGTCTGGACCAGCACTTGTGGCAAAGGCTGTTAACTAAGCCCCTTAACTACACTGTAGGGTTATCAGACACTATCCCTATAGTAAAAGTAAAAGATTCCCATCACCTCTTCTTGAACACCAGCTTCAATCTGCTGACATTCCCACTCGTGGTCTGCCTGTGGTCCTCGCAGGAAGCGCAGAGCAGCCACGGCTTCAGAGAGCTGGTTGTGACTCAGCAGGAACCTGGGTGTCTCAGGCATGAAGGACATCAACAGCACCATCATGCAGGGTGGCACAGAACCCAACACTGCCAGCCACTGCCATCCTAGTTGTATTCCTGGGTGACAAAAGGAAAAGAACCAGAGGACTGTGAACATGGAGCAGGTGTAGGAACTCAGATCTCCTTTCAGTTCTCCAGTGCAGTGCTTTCATTCCATGCACTGATTGTCTCTTGTAACCTAAAGCCCCGACCCAAATACCTGCAATGTAGGCTCCCAGTATGCCAGTCACCACCATCAGCTGAACACAAGAGCCAAGCATACCACGGACTTTAGGATGAGATACTTCAGATATATACACCTAAAACACAGGGAGAAAACATCTAATGATTATTTCTATCCAATTTTGGATCAGGGGTTTGACAAGGAATTAATTTCTGCATTTCCTAGAAACTGCTCTCCTTAGAAAAAGCCTCAGCAAAATGTAGTGAGTAGAGAGCTACCATCTCATAGATGGGTACTGGTGATAGGAAAACCCTGGAAAAAAGGGAGGACCTATGCCAGAAGAACACTGACACTGCATTGGTATCCCAGAGGTGAATGAACTTGCATTACTAAGAGCTGCCTTTGTTGGTCATGCTCAAAAAGAAACATCATCATAAAGCATTGCAGAGCTTGGAGCAGGGTTTGCATAAACACAGAGTCACAGATTTATCAGGGTTGGAAGGGACCTCAAGGATCATCCAGTTCCAACCCCCTTGCCATGGGCAGGGACAATTTCCACTTTGCCCAGAGCCACATCCAGCCTTGCTTTAGAAATATTCCACCACCTCCCTGGGCAACCTGTTCCAGTATCTCACCACCCTTAGGGTGAAAAACTTTCTAATGTCTAATCTAAATCTCCCCTCCTCTAGCTTGGATCCATTCCCCCTAGTCCTATCACTGACATCCTAAAAAGTCCCTCAGCAGCTTTCTTGCAGGCCCCCTTCAAATGCTGGAAGGCCACACTAAGGTCTCCTCAGAGCCTTCCCTTTTCCAAACTTAACAACTCCAACTCTCTCAGTCTGTCCATAGGAGAGGAGCTCCAGCCTCGTCCTCATGGCCCTCCTCCTCATGGTCCTTCTCTGGACATGTTCCATCATGTCCATACCTTTCTTGTAATAGTGGCTCCAGAACTGGACACAGTACTCCAGGTGAGGTCTCACGAGAGCGGTGTAGAGAGGGAGAATCACCTCTCTGGACAGAGCTCAAGCCACAAACAGAACTGTTTGCAATGAACCTTTTAGATTTTTAATTCATTGTTAAGAGTGCCAACTCTTTCATTCTCCACGAGGTTCAGAGTGCACAGCTCATCTGCACACAGACTCTGTGGACAGCATCACAACGAAAACCAAGCAAAACATGATGATATGAAAAGCAGCACATTCTAACTCCACAGGCTGCTTTGGCTATTCACCCAAACCATCTACAGCATTGCTACAGAGAAAGGACCAGCCAGCCATTATACAAACCCCCCACCACACGTGCCCACCCCCTCAGAAAAACATCTTACTTACTGGAACAACAAGTGAAGTGATCCCACTGGCTAAGCCTGACAGCATTCGTCCAAAATAGAGCATCCAAACATTCTGAGCAGAGATAACAACCAGATATCCAAAAATATATGGTAGGGAGCACAGCATCAGGCTCAGCTTCCTCCCTACTTTATCCACGAGATAGCCTCCCAGTATGCCTCCAGCAGCAGCTCCTAATGTTACCAGTGACTACAAAAACCAAAGAATACATTTATTAGACACATATAAAAACAAGTATCAGATAGCCATTTCTTTTGTAATATTGAAACGTAAACAGAAGCTTCTAAATGAACATGCAGGAGTCTGCAGGCTCTTACAGGGGAAAATATTACCACAAGTTAAAACTTCTTTGCTATGAGAGTGACACAGGCCTGGAGCAGGCTGCCCAGGGGAGGCTGCAGAGTAAGTTGAAGTAAGAGAAGCATTTACCAGATATGCTCACAAAGTTATCAGAGCATTACAGCACTGTCATTCTGGAGAGATCTCAATCAATCACCACGTTTAGAATCACAGAACTAGCCAGGTTGCAAGAGATCTCCAGGATCATCGAGTCCAACCTATCACCCAACACCTTCTATTTAACTAACCCATGGCACTAAGTGCCTCATGCAGCCTCCTCTTAAAACACCTCCAGGAATGGAATTTCTTCCTAACATCCAGCCTGAATCTGCCCTGACACAACCCTGTACATTATTCAGATCTGCATTTTTCCTCACTCTGCAAACCCTCATCGTATCAGCAGCACCTTCTTAACCTGCCTTTTCACATGAAATCCCACAGTGGCAATGCATCACACAGCGACTCACCCCGAACCATGAGGCTTGATTGCTGTCCAATCTTAATTTGGGATCGTTGATTTTCCTCAGCTCTGGAATAACAGGTGAGCTATAGCCCAGCACGAAGCCAAAGCTAAGCGGTCCCAAGACAGCAGCGAACGTGGCCAGGTACAACTTCTTGTTCTGCACTCTGAGGCAGAAGAGGCCGACAAGGATCACGCCGCCCCCACCTCCCGCTTCCAGCCCCTCACTAGGGCCGGGACTGCTCGAGCAGGGCTGCCAGAGGGCTTGGCCCAGAGCTTGCCACGGCCGCGGCCGAGCCCCCGGGCGCGCAGCACCGTCCCTGAGCCCGCGGGGCGGCGGGAGGCGGCGCCCGCGATCACCCACCTCGGGTACGAGTCCGCCGCGGCATAGCCCAGCAAGGGGCGAGACTCTTCTGCAGCCATGCCCTGCCTGCGGGGAGCGCCTCAGCGCCCCTTCTCCACGGGCGGTGCGGGCGGCGGTGCGGGCCGGGCCGGGCCTGATCCCCCGCGCAGGGCCTGCCGCAGCGCCCAGAGGGGCGGGCCGGGCGGAAACGGGTCGCACGTGACGGCGAGCAGTGATGACGCCACCGGGGCGCGCCGGAAGCTGCCTGCCTCCGGCGAGCCGCGGGTCCCGGGAAGCGCTTTCCCTGCCTCCGGCAGCCGCTTCCCCGGCGCAGGGGCCGCGGCGCGGGGCTCTCCCCGCCCCTCCCGCGCCAGGCGTGGCTGAGGCGCCCGAGTCCCGTCCGAGGGCCACCGCCTGCCGCGGGTGGCCGCGGGTTGTGGTGTGGGCCGCGGAAGTGCCGGAATCCCCGTCCTGCCGTGGGAGCCATGGCCGCAGGGAAGCCCCAGCCCGTGCCGGGCTCCGGCAGGCCGCGGCGACTGCCTGCCGAAGGACTCTTCACGCCTGGCCGCTACCTGAGGTGAGCGCCGCGGCCCACGGGACTCGGGCAGCAGCGGCGCTGAAAGTCTCCGGTTCTCGCCGTGCGGTTTGCGTGCGGAGGTATATGGGATCGGGCGGGAGCAGCGGATGGGGCTGGCCGGCTAGGACCTAGGAAAGAGCCCGGTGTGCGTAGCTCCGAGTACGGGCTCCGGGGCCTGACAGCAGCTCTTGGTTTCAGCGTTAGCTTCCTGTACCGACTGCAGCCTTAGAGCTCACCTATGTTTTGCTCATAAGGAACCTGTTAGAAATCTGTATCAGTTTTAAGGAGAACACATGTCTGTTAGAACAGAAAATACTGCACCTGCCAGAGGTGCTGAGGGAAGCTGGTAAGTGCTGTCAGCAGCAGGAGTTACTGTAAGAACTTGCGACTGGACAGGAACAGCTGTTTCTGTGCATTTCACACCCAGTACCTTTGTATTAACCCTTGCATGCCCTGTGCAGCCTGCCGTAGTGAAGACTGCACTTTTCTGTACTGCCATGCCATGTTACGTGGTGTACTCTGAGGTCTTATTCCATGAAGGTAAAATGTGTGCATAGAAATCAACATCTAATGGTCTGGCACCCAGATTTCTCAATTCTTTGGGTTTGGGAGCATCTATGGATTAAATTCAGCCAGCTGTCTAATGAATTGAATTAGGTCTTCCAGACAAAATTGTCATGGGTTTTAAGCTATTTGCCTGCTGTTTACCTTGCTAATCACTTGTCCAAGATAGTTTAGATGCCACAGGGTAGTACAAATACCTACAGGTCATATAGTTCAGGAGGTAGTATTTCAAACCTTCATTTTCCCAGTTATCATTTTCATTGGAAATAAACTGAAAAAAAAATAGGGGGAGCCTCCCCTAATAATTTAAATACATAAGTATATGTATGTATGTTTAGGTCAAAGCACTGCAAACCTGTCAAACCTGACACTAGACCAGCACAAGCTACAAATAGAAAGATGGCTAACATCACCCTTCTTCAGGCATCTCTCTGTATCTTCTTTGAACAACCAACAGTTGCCTGCTTTGTGTTTAAAGTAGTTCAGGACAGAGGTGTTGAGTGAATTCTGCCATATCACTCTGCTTGTGTGCTTTAGTTTCTTCCCTTTATCAGTACAGTCCAGGAGTCAACTCTAAGACAGTGCTTATTTGCTATAATGAGTTTAAAACTTAAACTAACCCTGACCTTGTTGGACTCAGAACATGGAAGTGTTAACCTAGGGCAAGATGTTAACATTCATAACGGATGCTGACACTCACTACCCCCATGCAGTCCACTTCTAAGTCTGAAGCAGGACAGCTGCTCACTCCAGGTGCATGCAAGTGCTTAGTCCTAACCCTGTGGATATTTAGGATGTGTTTGGTCACCTCAGTCTGTGTTAACATGCCCCTTGGGATACTGATGTACCAGTAATGAAGATGTGATGCTTACCTTGTTTTCTGAACGGAACTAATACAGTATTTTGATGTATCACAGGTAAATTTTTCCATAACCTTATGGAGAAAAAGGACTTTGAAGCATGGCTTGATAACATTTCTATTACATTTCTTTCTCTGACGGACTTGCAGAAAAATGAAACTCTGGATCACCTGATTAGCTTGAGTGGAGCAGTCCAGCTCAGGCACCTCTCCAATAATCTAGAGATTCTCCTCAAGAGGGACTTCCTCAAACTTCTTCCATTGGAACTTAGTTTTTATCTGTTAAAATGGCTTGATCCTCAGACCTTACTCACGTGTTGCCTCGTCTCTAAGCAGTGGAATAAGGTTATAAGTGCCTGTACAGAGGTGTGGCAGACTGCGTGTAAGAATTTGGGTTGGCAAATAGATGACTCTGTTCAGGATCCTCTGCATTGGAAGAAGGTTTACCTAAAGGCTATTTTAAGGATGAAGCAACTGAAGGACCATGAAGCCTTTGAGACATCCTCTTTAATTGGACACAGTGCCAGAGTATATGCACTTTACTATAAAGATGGACTTCTGTGTACAGGTAGGAAGGAGAGAGAACTTCAGAATCTTTCAATGTTTTCTCCCCCCCTTCCCTCCCTCCATCTATATTATTAATGACAATTTTGTTTTCCTTTACCAGACAGGTTATTTTCACAGTGTTAACACAGTTTAACATGAGTCAAATTTTGGGGGAGCAAAAGGAAGCTGGCAGGGTTTGGGGCCTCATATTCATTTGCTGTCTTCTGAGGTTTGGTGGACTCCTTTCATACCTGAAACAAACCCAAGCTTGCAATGCCAGTGGCTCTGCAAACCTGAGAGTGATCTATTACCTAAAACTCATATGTGTCTGTTTCAGCAGACACTGCCAGAGGCAGTGCTGGAGTGTATGACAGGCACAAAAAAGGTGTTAGGAAAGTGGAAGAGCAGGCATCTAATAGTTTCATTAACATGAAAACAAGGGGCTTTGCTGTAGTTCTAAGCCTTAAAACTAGGGTTCATTCCCCATTCAAGCAGCTTGGAAGTACTATTTAATAAAAAGTTCAACAAGGGGAAATTTAAAGCCCTGCCCCTGAGGAGGAGCAGCTCCATGGCACCAGTATATGTTGGAGACCACCCTGCTGGGTGCAGCTTAGGAGAAAAATGACCTGGGGGCCCAGGTACACACCAAGTTGAACATGAGCCACCACAGTGCCCTTGCTGCAAGAAGGTTAAAGGTATCTTGAGCTGCTACTTTAGGAGAATTTTAGTTGCCAGTAGATGGAGGGAGGTGCTCACTCAGCACTGCTGAGGCCACATTTGGACTACTGTGTCCAGTTCTTGTCTCCTTTGTACAAGAGAAGCATAGACACACTGGCAAGCCCAAGGAAGGGCCATGAAGATGATGAAGGGACTGGAGCATCACTCATATGAAGAAAAGCTGAGAGAGATGGGACTTTATATTGCAAAGAAGAGAGGACTGAGGGAGGATCTCATCAATGTAACACTTGAGGAAAGTGAAAGCCAGACTCTGTTGAGTGGCACCCAGTGACAGACAAGAGGTGGTGGACACAACAGGAGGTTCCATCTAAAACATATCTCCCTGAGACAGTGAGCACAGGTTGCCCAGGGAGACTGTAGAGTATCCATTCTTGGACGCATTCCAAAGCTGCCTGGTCACAGTCTTGTGCAGACAGCTCTAGGTGACCTTGCTTAAGTAGGGGGGTTGAAAGTGTCGAACTTCAGAGGTCTCATCCAACCATGACCAATCTGTGATTCCATGAAAGTACTGTACAAGCATGGAAGACAGGTATAGGATTGGAAATACTATTGACTCTTTGCTTCCAATTACCCTGTTCTTTTATATTCCAGGATCAGATGACTTGTCTGCAAAACTGTGGGATGTAAGCACAGGTCAGTGCATATATGGGATCCAGACACACACTTGTGCTGCAGTGAAGTTTGATGAACAAAAGCTTGTGACAGGATCTTTTGATAACACAGTAGCCTGTTGGGAATGGAGCTCTGGGGCGAAGACACAACATTTTAGAGGACATACTGGTGCAGGTATGTTGAACTTTTCCATTTGTGATTTCACCACTGCACTAACATCATCAAACACATTATAATTCAAGTTAGCTCTCAGCACAATAGCTGGTTTTGTTTAGGCTCTCTACCAAGTCACCTTGCAGGGCAGGAAGTGTAGAAAAGAGGGGAGGGGGAAGTGGCCAGAACAGATTTAGCTCTGTCTGCCCTTGAATAATGCCAAAGCTTAGCCATGTAGTGTTGGCAGTTGCATGGAACAGATGCTAAATGCTGTGGTTAATCATTACTTTTGAATCTACCAAAAAATGGCAAATCCTAGTTAGCATGGCAACAGCAGGGCTTTGTAGCCCCAGACTGGAGATGGGCTTACAGCAAAGGCCACAGGAGGACTTGGGGATCTGCGTTTGCATTTCTCTTGTAATTAATTTCTCTGACCTTTACTGCAAAATAGCTTCAACTGAGCTGTAGATCTATTCTCCTGTGAGCACTGAGTTTTATCAGATGTACTAATCCTGCTGGAATTGACTTTCTATTAATTATTTCCTCCTAAAATTGGAACCGCTGATGTACATGCTCTTAATTTGGAGGAAAAGATCAGTGTGTTTGCAGTCTTAGCTTAGCAGTCCAGTGCAATAATTCACTTACACACTTACTAAATTCATCTGGAGGCTACTAGTTAGTGGAAAACATGTGCATAGAGCCTGGTATTCCTTATTTAGTCCCCTCTCTGCTTGTAGTTTTTAGTGTGGATTACAATGATGAACTTGATATTCTGGTCAGTGGCTCTGCAGACTTCACTGTGAAAGTATGGGCCTTATCAACAGGAACGTGCCTGAACACCCTTACTGGACACACAGAATGGGTCACCAAGGTGGGAATAGTAATTTTTAATTAACCTTGCCAGACACTTCCAATAAACTTGCAACCTGTCTTCTGAATTTCCACTTTCTAGTCCTAAGCCTGCCCCTAGGTGTAGAATCTGAGGAACATCAGGAATCAATGTAAAACAGCATTTCAGCAGGCAAAAAATCCTTAAAAGAAGCTATAATTAAACCTTTCAGACCACTAATAGCATTTCCAGTTCAAAGCAGATGGCATAATACTAGGAATTTCTTTACTTAAAAGATTGAACAAAAACTGTTTCTGAAAGAAAGCTAATTTGAAGTTGAGGTCATGATGAAAAACTAAATGACCTTCAGAACCAAAACTCAAGATTGAAAAGTGTTCTGAACTAAAAAAAACAGAATTGTTCTTCTGAGTATTTCAGAACTTGGCAGGTGTTGGGGTGATTCCAGAGGTGAAGTACAGATGTTTGCTTATTAATACAGTAAGTTGTCACTAGTAGGAACCAGAGAAGGGTAGTTTCCCACCTCTGCTATGATGATAGGCTGAGGGAGCTGGGGTTGTTCAGTTTAGAGAAGGGAAGACTTCAGGAGGACCTTAGAGCTGCCTTCCAATACCTGAAGGGATCCTACAGGAAGGCAGGACAAGGGGAGTGGTTTTAAGAGGAGGGAGAAGTAGGTTAAGACTGGATCTTACAAAGAAGTTCTTCAATACAAGCATGATGAGACTCTAGAGTGCTCAGGGAGGTTATGGATGCTTCCTCCCAATGGGTGTTCAAGGCCATCTTGGATGAAGCCTTGAGCAGCTGAGTCTAGTTGAGAGGTGTCCCTGCTGATGGCAGGAAGTTGAAGTAGATGAACTCTAAGAATCATTCCATGATTCTGTCATTTGTGTTGCCATTATACAGGAGCACAATGTGCAGGTTGTCACTGAAGTGAAAGATACAAATGTTAAGTGTGATTATTTAATTGCATCCACATAAATAATTTCATGCTTCAATTCCAGGTAGTTTTGCAGAAGTGCAAAGTCAAATCTCTTATGCATAGTCCTGGGGATTATATTCTTCTCAGTGCAGATAAGTATGAAATCAAGGTATGTACCACATGTATCACTTCCTTCAGGTTTAGATTTAAGTGATAGCTGCACATCAATGGTAAAGCAAAAACCAGGTGCTTTCAGTGCATGCCTAATATGCCAACCTGACAGTGAAGCACTTAACTGCAGCTGGGAACTTAACAGCACTCTTACTGCTGGGAACCTTTGTGTTGGAGAGTGCTGTAAATAGTTTATGGCTAAGGAAGTGCTTCATAACTGTTACATTTCTGACCAACTGGATGATTGGTTTATTATTTTTTTTGCTACTTTTTAAAACATTTATTTTCACTGGGATCTTTTCAGGCTGGAAACAACACTTACTGCACCAGTACTGTCAGTACATTGCTATAGGACTGATGTTCCTAGCCAAAGAAGAGAAATACATCTGAAAGAACATGCATGCATTTACCTGATGCTTAAAGAGAGCCTCTCTTTGTGTAATGGTTTAGAATGTGAATGTTTTATGGTCTTCAACTGTGTTTTCATTGTAGATTTGGCCTATTGGAAGGGAAATAAACTGCAAGTGCTTAAAAACACTGTCTGTTTCTGAAGATCGCAGCATCTCCCTACAGCCCAGGCTGCACTTTGATGGAAAATACATCGTGTGCAGTTCAGCACTAGGACTGTACCAGTGGGACTTTGCCAGCTATGATATTCTCAGGTAAATCTTCCCATTTAAGATTTAGTCATCTTCAAATCATAGAATGGCTTAGGTTGGATGGAAGCTCAGAGATCATCTACTCCAACCTCCCCACTGTGGGCAGGGGACACATCTCAACTAGACTCAGTTGCTCGCTGCCCTATCCAACCTGGCCTTCTACGCCCCCAAGGAGGAGGCATCCATTGGCTTCCCTGGGCAGTCTGTTCCAGAGTCTCACCACTTCTTCCTAAGATGTAGTCTAAACCTACTCTCCCTCAACTTAAAACCATTTTCCCTTGTCTGATCTCTAGACACCCTTATGAAAAGTCTCTCTCCAGCCCTGCTGTGTGATCCTGTCAGTTACTAGAAGGCAGCTATAAGGCCCTCCTAAAGTAATGAGTAGAACGTAGTGGGTTTAGTAACTTCCTTTAAATGTAGGCCAAAAGGAGTTCTGTAAACATCTTACTTTACACACCTTGCCAGGTTTAATTTTCATTCATTATCTGGTAATGCAAGTCATTTGATTGCTGTTTTGGTTTCTGGCCACAGGCTCTTTTGTATACTCATTCCATGAGCTGGGGAGTTGCAGCGTAGACTGAAACCAGAGTGCAGTGCTGTAGCTGTGGATGTGAAACTGTGGTGACTAGGAGCTCATGTGGCCATGGAGACTGCTTTATAGAGAAGCAGGCAGCCATTTCTAAGGAGTCCTTTGGGACAAGAAATTGTAGACTTTTCCTTACAGCATTACTGATCTGTCATTTTTCATAACACTGTGAATTGAAAGAGAAATCTCTCAGCCTGCAGTAAGCATGGCATCCATTTCCATGTAAAGAGGGAGGCTGTATCTGTCAGAAACACTACCAAAGATTGTGACTTAAAGGAAAAAAAACCAGCCTTTTAGAAGTATTATCAGACTCTGAACTGAAATGGCACAAATATTTGTGGATTATCTACCATAGGAAGATTTACTCCAAGAGAAGTGCTTCTTATCAGTATCAGAGTAGTTTAACCTCTTTAGGCTACTTTCCCATCTTTCAGAAGAGAAAGAGAATTCTTTTATTATTATTTGCCATTTTTGTGCCTCAGTTCTGTGCTATGATCAATCAAATGCTCAGTCAGTTGTAGAAAACTTATTGCCTTCAATTTCTGTTCCAAGTTTTATATATTAAGGCAAAAATATCCTAAAGGTACAAGGGAGCTAACAAATACTTTTTTTCTCCCCAAGATAAAAATGCTTAGCTTACCCTAAGCACCAGTAACACACTCTGTTAAGATAAATCACTCCAGCATGGTCCTTACCTTCTTATCACAAGAAAGCAGAAAGCATTTCTGTGCTTTATTTCCAGTTTCTAGAAATATGGTCAAAAGAATGACTTGAGGTTTTTACCTTGACACATCAAATCCCTGTGGACATTTACTGTCAAACACATTTTCCCTTTAGTATTTGAAAACAAGACTTTTTTGTTTCCTTGTGCTGTACAGAATCCCTTTCAGACATTAACCTTTACTTAAGTTCAGAAGACTCTGTCCTGACTGCACAAAGCCTGAAACTCCAGGCTTAACTGCAGCTGTGTTCAGTTGCTTGAGAGATTTGCATCCAGTTCTTTCTAAATCTTTTCAGAGTGATGAGTTTGAACACTTAATTTTCTATAGAAGGAAGGATTTGGTTTAAGTAAGGCAGGTTTATTACTTTGCTGTAACAGAGGTTCAAACAATGTTGTCTTTTTTAGGGTTATCAAACCTCCTGACTTCTCAAACGTGTCCTTGCTGGGCTTTGGAGAGATATTTGCTCTGCTGTTTGACAACAGATACCTGTATATAATGGACTTGAGGACAGAAAAACTGATAAGCCGCTGGCCTCTACCAGAGTATAGAAAATCCAAGAGAGGTTCAAGCTTTTTGGCTGGTGAAATGTCTTGGTTGAACGGACTCAATGGTCAAAACGATATGGGCTTGGTTTTTGCCACCAGTATGCCGGACCATAGTATCCACTTGGTGTTATGGAAAGAACATGGCTGAGAAGCTCACATATGCAGAATCTTCAGGAATCTATGGACTGTCAGCAGCGTGTCCATAAAAAAAAATGAGACTTTGCATGAACCAAAGTTGCACACCTAATGGTATCATCATGCAATGCACAATCATTTACTTTTATTTGGGCATTTGGGAATGGGTTGTTTTGGACATAATGCAATACAGCATGCTAACAGTATTCACCACAAACTTCTGTCTGTACTCATCTTTAAGCATACCTGTTTGGGCTCTGAAGCACAGCTTGTAACTTTTAAACCACTATTCACCATCAAGTCTGAAATGAAGAAGTAGTGCTTGACCTGACTTCTGACCTATTTTTGTTGATCAAACAGAAGGTGAAGCTATTCTAGCACCGTAGGCTTTTGTACATGTAACAGCAACTACTGGTTACAGTGCATGGCTGCTTAACTCCAGTGAGAAGGTGACAAAACCTTTCTCTTTCCACTATGATTCTCTTCAAAATGTTTTTTTCCCCTTATGATAGCTTCAAATACTTTGAAATAAATAGAAGAATCAAATGCATCCTTGAATCTAGAATCCAGTAACAATTTAAGTTTGGGAACATGCCAATGTGAACTCTCCTCAGTGAGAATGAACCAACTTTGTGATTGAAAGCTCCATCAGATGAAATTAACCTTAAGAGAACATGACAGTATTCATCATATGTGCTGATGGTAACTGGGAATGGCTCAGTCATTATCCAGTACACCACATTTCCTGTAGTTTGTGTGAGGGTATAACTTGGTAAGCAGGTAGGTACAAAGGGGAAGATGATGTTCAAGCTCTATGGCAAGAGCCACTCTCTTACATTAAATGATGTCTAGCAGCCATTCACTTTTCCCAGAAGTTGCAGTTAATAGTCATGCACTTGAAGTAGTTGCTACACCTAGATTTGGGAAGCAAGGGCAAATAACAGTGAGAATGCCACTGTCTTTGGGGAAAAAATAAATTGAAGGCTGAGGAAAAGTGTAGGAGTATAAAAAGGTCTTGTACTTTGTCACAGGAGACCTGGTGTACACAGGAATTAACTATTCAGTAGCCAAATCCTACCCACAGAATTTTTGTGGTATTTGACATGTACTTAAAAGCTGTATCTATGACATCACATGCTTTAGAAACGCTTTAGGTTGGTTTCCCTCCTCCCTTACAATAAAATCTCCCCTTAATGTCTTTTAATTTTTTCCTCCACAACTTGAAAACTCTTTTCATGAAGATTGGTTCACGTCCTTCAATAGATACAACTGCTCAGACACTACTACTGTTAACGGGTTTTTTTTCCCATTATCCAAGGAGGCCTAATTTCCTATTTAGCACTGAACAAAGGCCACAGTTCCCAGATACATGCAGTACAAATTACACCAAGGGGTGGAGAGGGAGGAGTTTTCCTATAAAGTATTTGAGTGATGTGGTAGGGCCTGCTTGCAGTCACAATGGAGCAGCAGAACACAAGGCTAGAGTCTGAACCACTCAAATTTTCCACTTTTATCCATACAAACTTACTCTGAAAATGTTTGTAGTCAAGGATTTTAACCAGTTAAAAGCCAGCTTCAGAGCTCTTGACCCACACTGACTGGAGCACAAATGATGATCTCTCAGAACTTTTGTTGTCTCACTGCAAGAATTAAGCATCGTTAACTTCAGTGACTACAGTTCTATCTTGTGTACATAAATTCGAAACTATAGACAGCCCTTTGCATTATTGGAATCAGTTGAGAAATAGTATTTTTAATTGAAATCAAACTAATTTTTACATTTTCCAGAAGTAATGCCATCTGCATTGATCCTTGCTATCATTAAATGACTCATGGATCTGCTACAGATTCCCACTTCCCTTAAGCAATTCCAGTTCTGGAGCATTTCCTTACCCTGCCTCCGTGATTAGGAGTTACAGTGTTAATGCCAACGTAGCTCTTCATCTGGGAGAAGCTGTCCCAAGCCATCTTTCAACAGGCACCATAAAGCAAAGTTGGATTTTGTTTTGTCCACCACGATACAGATAACCAAAAATCACTTCACTCTTTCTTCTGGCAATACACAGGTTCATTGCACTAGCAAAAAGATCCGCCCATGCTCATGAAGATGGGAAAAGAGAGAGAGAAAGCTGGAAATCAGTAGATTAAGTTTCTAATCTCTGCATGGTTACTTTTAGGCCTGTAAATAATGCCCTTTCATACTTAGAGACATAGCTATCTTCTCACTATGCCTCAGCCTTCACATCTTGGGAAGGTGCAACAGAGACTTTACCTGAGGAACTGTGTTAACCATCGCTTGATCACTGTGGCCTCTTACAAGGTCCCATGTCTCAGTCCTCAATCGAATGCGTTCACATTTGTACTGCACATAAAAGGAGTTTAAATCGCTGCAAGATGTAAACTTCATGTGGATGAGATTTTACTGTGACCTCCAAACGACATCCTCTGCTTACACTGGCTCTCCACCTTCCCTCCCCTTGAGATTACAGCACAGTTTGATGTAGCACCTTGTTAACATTCATGATTAATGAGGAGTTGTATACCCACACTGTTGTATCCCTGATGAGGGAGTCTCTGGGAAGGTCTGTTTGAAGGGGTACCCGACAGTGATAAACGAGGGCAAAATCCATAGGAACGTCCACACTGTCGGCATAAGCATGTAGGACAGAGTGGACTGAAGTCTGAATCACTTTTCGTGGATCAACTATTATTTTCTTGGGATTGATTACATCCTTCCTGTCAGGCTCTCTGTGAATGTGCTGCAGTATGTTCACTCCTGGCACAGCATTCCAGGATGAAATGTTGAACACAGGAGTAGACACAGTTTTGGGGAAGATGTGGTTCTCAAAGAGGAAAACACCAGCCCCTGGGTTTTGCTGCTGAAGGCTTTGCATCATTGTTTTCCAGTCTGGGTGCTTAAGGGGAAGAATTATTTCGTCAGCATCATTAAGAAGAACAAACTTGCTCCTCCACATGTTACGGTACACACAGTCATTCAGAGCTGTGATTTGTCCATAGTAGCCAATGTGAGTTCCATCTTGCAGGAAGTGCCAGCTGGTAGACACCTTGAGGTGTGAGTCTATTGGCCAAGGAATTACCTCAACAATTCCCTCTTCCATATAAAACTTCAAGACTTTCTCCATCAGGTGGCTGCAGTTGTTCTTATAGATCATCACCTTCTGTGCCCCAAGAATCCTGTACATTTCCATGCTCTGGATGAACTGCAAGACATTGTTGTAGTTTCCAAACATGGTGGAGATGCACACAGTGAAGTCCACAGGGAAGGGCTCAGCCTTCCGGTTTTTAATTTCAAACCTTGGCAGCTGGTCAATATCCCCACGTGGGGACTGGTGAATGGAGACATGTGTCGGATCACAGTTTTCGGGTTCCAAGCAAATGATATCTGCTGCACCATAAGGGAATTCAAACCTGTCTGTGTGAACATCAATATCTGCTCTGGACACGTAGATCTTCCCATTGGGACGGCAGCAGAACCAGCAGTACAGTTCTTTTACATCCTCGTGGTGAACAATCCCAATCACACGAGTGAGTTTTCTTTCTCTGTCATCGAAATAAGGGGATATAATGAAAGTTCTGTTATCTCTTAATGGTGTTATGGTGCTGTTGGCAATTTTCCCTTTGCATCTGCCACTTTCTTGAATTATTTTTGGCAAGTGAGGGAGTCTCTGTAACCTAAGGTAGGAAAGCGTGACCATCGAAGTTAGGGTAATGAGGCCTACAGCAGCTGCAAAGTAAGACTTTTTCCCTCCACATACCATTCTGAATTTATCTAAAGGTAGATGCAAATATCTTTGTCCTTGCACTTTATGCTGCCGCATCTGCAGAAAAGAAAACACGTGGCATGAGATAACATTGAGTCACGACCGGTGCTTGACTTTCACAAACGAGGTGAGGGGCATATCTCTGTCACTGTGCAGTAAGTCAAGAGAGACCCTTCCACTCTGCTGTTAGGAGAGATCAACCACACAACACACCTCTAATGGGGTGGACGAGGCTGTATGTGACACCGTGCCTCTGTATGGTGGATGTGTTGAACATTCCCTGTACGTGGAGGGTTCTGAGAGAACATGATCGAGGTCTATGTACAGGAGGACAAGGAGCCACAGAATGGTTTGAGTTGGAAAGGACTTTAAAGATCATTTAGTTCCAAGCCCCACGCCATGGGCAGGCCACTTTCCACTAGACCAGCTTGCTTAAGAACTCATCCAGCCTGGCTTTGAACACCTCCAGGGAGGGGCATCCACAGCCTCCTCGGACAACTGTTCAAGTATCTCACTACTCTGACTGGAAAGAATTTTATCCAGTCCAAATCTCCCCTCTCCCAAGTTAAAGCCATTCCACTTCATGTAACTCCAAATCCTCGCCAAAAGTCCCTCCCCAGCTCTCCTGTAGCCCCTCCATGTACTGCAAGGCTGCTCTAAGGCCTCCCTGGAGCCTTCCCTTCCCCAGGCTCTCCCAGCCTGTCCCTATGGGAACGGTGCTCCAGCCTTCTGATCAGCTTTGTGGCCCTTTCCATTACTTTCTATAATTCAAATTTTAGAACACCTAATTCAGTAATTAAGCAGTCATTTTAAAAACAAAACACATGGCTGAGGGTTGGTTGGGTTTTTTTCTCCTCTACATAGCATAGACGGAAATTACACACAAAAAACCACACCCCCATCCTTTCTCAAACAGATTTTGAACAGAGTCAACTTAGGAGTATAAACCAAGGTCATAAAATCCACGACAGCCAGAGACTGCACGTGATGGTCCAGATCAAACCTCCAGTGCATAAATTCCCTGAGCTGCAGCTTGCCAGAGAGGAGACACATAGAGAATGGTCACTTCACACAGCTCACCAGAGAGGAGACACATAGAGAAGGGTCACTTCACACAGCTCACCAGAGAGGAGAGACACAGAGAAGGGTCACTTCACACAGCTCACCAGAGAGGAGAGACACAGAGAGAGAAGGGTCACTTCACACAGCTCACCAGAGAGACACACAGAGAATGGTCACTTCACACAGCTCACCAGAGAGACACATAGAGAATGGTCACTTCACACAGGTCACCAGAGAGCACATACAGAGAAGGGTCACTTCACACAGCTCACCAGAGAGAGCACATAGAGAAGGGTCACTTCACACAGCTCACCAGAGAGACACATAGAGAATGGTCACTTCACACAGGTCACCAGAGAGCACATACAGAGAAGGGTCACTTCACACAGCTCACCAGAGAGAGCACATAGAGAGAAGGGTCACTTCACACAGCTCACCAGAGAGAGCACATACAGAGAAGGGTCACTTCACACAGCTCACCAGAGAGAGCACATAGAGAGAAGGGTCACTTCACACAGCTCACCAGAGACACATACAGAGAAGGGTCACTTCACACAGCTCACCAGAGAGAGCACATAGAGAGAATGGGCACTTCACACAGCTCACCAGAGAGAGCACATACAGAGAAGGGTCACTTCACACAGCTCACCAGAAGACAGCTGAAATCCATGCAGGTATAAAACATTCTCAGCTACCATTCTCTGCCCTTAGCACGGCACGGAGCAGAGCTCACAGGGAAGACCACCCTGCTAGAGACACTTGCTCTAAATGTGGGCCTCCTCACGCCAGCTCCTGATGCGCTCTGGGGGTCAGGCCCTAGCCTCGGCGCTGCAGGGACAGCGACGCACCCCTGAGCAGCCTGGTGGGCAAAGCAGCCAGCAGCGCTCATGTGCTACAGGCGCTCATCCCTGACGGCGAGCTCCTGGCCCTCTCCAGAAGCAAGTCCTGACAGCGGAGCTCAAAGTTCCCTCTACAATATCATCTTTAGGTATCCAGGTATGATCCAGAAACAGTAAGCTGACAGCAAGTCTCTTCCAAGGCCTGCTTGGACCACAATGATCCTTGGAAGAAAAGTGACTCAGCTTAAGCAAATTCATGTTAGATCAGAAAACTGCTCTGGGAAAGGAGACTGTCCCTGGCTGGGGAAAACACCAGGGCAGAATAAACCGATGCTATTGCACAAGATGAAGAAAACACTTCTGGTAGGCACGTCACTGCTGCACGAAGCCAGCTGCTGAGAAAACAAAGCCAGAAAGATCCAGAAAACAAAGCCAGAAGGATCCAGGTTTCTGGGTATGTATTTTATAGCTCCAACAGGTAGCAACGTCTAGCAGATATTGGAAGATTCTCCTATTTCTTGTCCTTCTGCCTGCTTCTCCAAACTCTCAATGAAATCACTGAAGTACTTAGTAATCAATGCATCTTCAGGGAGAAGGCACAGGCTGAATTTCTAATCCTATTTTTCTATTCTAAAGTAATAACAAAGCCTAATGTTACACACTTCTGGTTTGCATTTCACACGCCGTGCAAAGCTATTTTGAGAGCCTCTACCTCAGTACTGGTTTGAGAGGGAACAAAAATCTAGCGTTTGCCAAGTAGGAAAGATACAAACCCAGAAAGAATCTAAACCCACAGTCTTGATCCAGCTACCATACTCGGTGGTTTCACAACTTTGGGCCAAAACTCAGTGGCAATTTTACAGCTTGGCTTGAAAAATTCCCCTAGGTCTGATTTTCTGCTTCAACATGGTACTTGCCAATGAGTAAAATCTACCTTCTGTACCTCAGCTGAGTTCAAGCAAAAAACTCCTGCCCATGCTGTCAAAACAGTGTGCAGTATTTTCACAATTGCTCTTTCCTGAAAAAGCAGAGTAATGAGAGCTACAGCCACAGCATACTCCTTAAAATGCCCCATTTGCCAAGGCTGATAAAGAGTTCTAAGAACCCCTCCTAGCTACCAGGAAATTGCTCTACAGACCAGAAACACCATGGGACAACAGAAATCTCACTGTGTCACCCCAGGCACAATAAGTAGCAGCCAGCACCAACTCTTCTGTCTCTAAAGTCCCCCCTAAAAGTCCTTACAATTTAGAGCAGAACTGCAAATACAGGCTAAGAGCCTGCTGCTGTCCTACAACTTTCTGCTGGCAATTGGTGACTGAGACCAACTTTAATCTTCTTTTTATTCAGCACTCTGAACTCAGACAAATTGCTCCCCTTGGGCATCCTAATTTCCAGGCTGCTGTATATTTTAGCCTTCTTATTACACAGAGCAGATCACATTTAACATTTTTAACTCAATCTCATCTATTTATAGCTTAAAACATTGATCAGTCTTCTAGAATAAACACATTTTACTAAAGAAGTATCAAAGCATGTCAACATTAAATAATACAGTTAATTACCTATTAATACATTTATTACCATTAATTTATTACACTTAATTTAGCCTCTTCTGCTTTTGCTAGCTATAAATAACAGACAACAAAACAAATACCTTTCCAACTGTAGTTTAAAGAGTGAACACTGGTATAGGAAAAAAAGTACCTTTTAAAGCAGACAGCTGAGTGAAGCGCTGTTCAGTCCTCCATTTAATTTTCCTCCTAAGGTATCATCTACAAATTATTTAACCAGATAAAAACTTCAGTATTTTTTTTTAAAGATAAACTGCAAGAACTGTTCAATACAGATCAATACTGAAGGGAGAAAATCCCCGCTTGAACGATACCCAAGACACTGTCTGGCACTTTTTACTCCAGATGGGACTGGGGTTCCTTAATACCCTTAACAGCAGCCACACCCACCAGAAAAACGAGTTTTGCTTCTCTTGAGCAAACCATACAGTTGCCTCCCCAGAAGGTAACCTAAATTACAAACTCAAGTATGTGGTTGTTGAAGCAAAACCAAGGTTGGGTTTTTTTTTTAAGGCTGCTTAAGTTTCCTTCTGGAAATTAATCCTGCAGGTGGATAGATCTGCAGTTGATGCAAACTCAATAGAAAAATATCCTGCATTTTGGGGGGCAAATGGTTTCTGGTGACATTACTATAGGCCTAATTAAGATAGTCACATATAGATTCTGATGAGGCACTGCAAGAGAGAGCTGAACCAACAGCAGGTTCTAGAAGCAAAGAAAGCAAAACACAGAAATCAAGACACACCAGAACCCAGAATCTTAAAAGAAATATGAAATTAATTGAGGAATTAAATTTATTCTTTTCCCAACATGTGACTCATGGATTTTGATCCCCTGAAATTAACAGCACAGATATGCAGGCAGAAAATACCTAAAGTCAGATGGATTAGGAACATCACTTTTATGTAACCTCATTGTAGAGACTACTTGGCAAGCTTTTACCTTCACAAATACGCTTCCAGCATATGTAAGAGTTTATTTTGTAACAGCAATAACAGCAGCAATAATTAATCCTGGGTTTGTGTCTTTTAATTCCAATTACTATTCAAGTAGAACATAAGACAAATTATGCAGCTTTGCTTTAATACTAAATTTAGTCAATGGTATCAACAGCTACTTTGCATCCCTGTTTTTTTCCCTTTGAACAAGCCAGGCTGTTGTAATACCACCCCATAAGAAACACTCTTCCGTAACCAGTTGCTGCTGTACAGTTGGCCCAGTTTCAATTAACCTCTATCCACCCAGCACAGAAGACCAGAAATCTCTGTTCCTTTGCACATGTCAGGGATGGGAATTTTCTCATCATTGTTGGAAATCTTTCTCAACATAGGCTTGGGTTAGATTTTTCACAGATGCCTCACACTGCACAGACACATCTGAGCTTGTCATCAGACAGAGATTAAGACATCTACCCAGTCTTTCAGCCAAGCGCAGTTACACAATGTGTTTTCTTCTGCAGTAAAGTCACAGTAAAGAGTAATGGTTTGGTTTGGACAGGAACTTTAAAGCTCATGTAGTTCCACTGTGCTGGGAGCAGGGACATCTTTCATTAGATCATCTTCCTCAAATTACTCACATTTCTCCTTATCTCCTTTGTTACAGCCCTTCTAAAATCTACTCTAAAATGTTATATATGGCAAGGCTGTCCTTACAAGCTTGCATACACTTATTTTCCCACCCCCCCCTTCCTATACCAAGGAATTGGTTATGCTTTGCCACACTCTACCATTATACTCATGACACGTTTATTAACCACCCACAACAGGTCTTCCAGTAGCTTGTCTTAGAATTTTGGTAATAGAAAAATATTCAGTACCACCTTGCAACTGGAAGGCTGCTTTTACTCTGCCTTTACAAGTTCTATTTTCAGACCTTCTATTTAATCATCTTGCTTTAACCGTCCACAATGCACATTGTCCTTAGTAAAAGGTGGAACAATGTGCTAGTTTAGTTAGGGCTGTTCCTCAGTCATTGTTAACCACTCCCACATGTTCTCTGCATTGTAGCCTTCCTCTGTAGGGTGTTTGCACTGAGATAAAAGCAAGTTCTCTTATGCTGCTCTTTTCTGTATATTTGCAATCACACTGAGTTTAATTTTGGATAACTCTCAGTTTATTAGTTTATCTCACAATCCAGGGTGAGGATAGGTGGCAAGCAGCAAGAAATGACTGCAAGGTTTCAGTCATTAATATGCAGGATTAGAATCAGTAACAGAGCCCAATCCTTGGTTTATCCAGAGTCAAAGAAGCCACCACCACCAAATCAGCCTGGTTTTTGACAAAATTCTCCTCTATCCTCTGCTTTTTTTGTTTTTCCCAACTAGATTTTGTAACCTAGGCAAAGAAATCAATCAGGCAAAATAAAACTTGCACAAGAAGATTTAAAAGACTGTTGTTTGACTTTTTGTCTTTCACTCTGCAGTTGTTTTAGCTGGGACCGAGTTAATTTTCTTCACAGCAGCTCATAGGCTGCTGTGGTTTGGATCTGTGACCAAAACAGCGTTCCAAACACAGAGATGCTTTAGCTGTTGCTGAACAGTGCTTACACAGTGCCAAAGCCTTCTCAGCTTCCCATGCCGGTCCTACTCCCTGCAGGAGCAGCGTGACACAAGCAGCTTGCAGGGGGCACAGCTGAAGACTGTTGAACTAAACCTATCCAAAGCCTCTTCCACACCACATGACACCAAGCTCAGCACTGAAAGCCGGGGAAAGGAGCAGGAAGGGGCAGAGGTGTGGTACCGTGGCACCTGAATTCTCAAGTCACCGCTAGACGTGATGCAGGCTTACCTTCCTGAAAATGCCCCAAAACCTACCTGCTGATGGGAAGCAGTGAATCAGTTCCTTGATTCGCTTTGCTGTGCACGGAGCTTTGCGTCACAAACTCTGTTTATCAACCCACGAGTTCTCACTTTTGCCTTGGCCATCCCACTGCGGGGTGGGGAGGGCGGGAGGAGCTGTGTGGGGCTCAGCTGCCTCCCGGGGCTGACACAGCACACGCCGAAGCCGCTCTCCAGGGCCCTGCCGCCTCCTGTAAGTGCAGGCATGGAGCGCGTTCAGGTGGAGGCTCCCAGCAGCCAGGCTGTGCAGCTTTAACTTACCGCTCATGCAGCTAGCACGAGCACTGCAATAACGGGCGCCACAGCTGCCCAGCATCTAATTTGCTATGCCCTGAGTGGAAATAAACTCCCGAGCCTGTCCTGCCTCTTCTGCGAGCGGTGCAGGCCCTCGACACTCTCCTTGCTCCCAGCAGTCTGACCGGACGAACCTGCCGGCAGCAGCTTCCCCGCTGCCCTGCTCCTCTGGCTCCCGCCGCCGGAGCGCCGCACAGGCAGCGGCTGCTGGCCGGCACTACCGGAGCCTTCCTACCCCTTCCCGGCTGCCGAAGCAGCGCGGCGGCAGCGCTGGCCGCCGGAAGGGCGGGGCCGCTCGCCCCCGCACCGCTCGCCGGGAGCTGGAGTCTCGGGGCACCGCTCCGGCCCCCGGGCTTGGCCGCGCACCGGTACCGGCTGCCCCGCGGAGCTTTGCGCTTGCGTGGAATGGAGCAAGGCGAGCGAGCGGCTTCGTGTGCTAAACGTGAAGCAGTCCTTGGGGAAGTCCAGGGCAATGGGGTGACTACATGGCCATAAGGGCCAGGCGTTTGCACAGCCACTTTGACTTTACGGGGAGGTGGCAACTGCCGGCCCAGTCATAGGCTCATAATCATAGAATTACAGAAACAATCGATCAGATTGGAAGAGATCTTTAAGATCATCAAGTTCAATCATCAACTTATCACCACCGTGCCCCCTAAACCAGGTCCCGAAATGCCATGTCAGGCGTTCCTGCCAAATGCGACATTGGCATTTGTTCTCCTTCTGTGCTGGGGGGGTTGTAGTGGTGAAGGCAATGAATGACAGACTTTTGCTGCTGTGTGTAATAAATTATCTCACGTATACAGGGCGTTTTGTTGGGGAGAACATTAGGTTCCTATTGCAACAGCTTGAGATTTCGTTACTGCACTTAAAAAGTTGTAGCATGCCCAGCGCAGGTAGCTTTCAGAGCCCAAGGTACCTAATTTATCTTCGAAGGGATGGACCCCTGATAAGAGATATGGCACACAACTTTACTGCATATATACTGCATGAAACGTTGTTATCAGACCATCACCAACCACATACACCTCCAGCAAACAGTGGACTGTGGCCTCAACCACCCTTCTTGGCTCAGATAATTTATGTTTGAAAATCCATTCCCTGGCTGCCTTTATTAAGTTTAAAATCCAATGCATTTATCTTTGTACAGTACAAAAGGGATGCTCCTCTAAATCTCTTCAAAATGTAAACTTTGTATGACTTCTAAAGGGCATCCTCTGCTTCCCCACCATACACTGGCTCTCCACCTTCCCTTCCATGAGCTTACAGCACAGTTTGGTGCAGCACCTTGTTAACATTCATGATCAATGAGGAGTTGTATATCCACAGTGTTGTATCCCTGATGAGGGAGTCTCTGGGAAGGCTTGCTTGAAGAGGCTCTCGACAGTGATAAATGAGGGCAAAATCCATGGGAATATAAACACTTTTGCCATAAGCATGTAGGACAGAGTGGACTGAAGTCTGAATCACTTTTTGTGGATCAACTATCATTTTCCTAGGATTAAAAACTGTTTTCCTGTCAGGCTCTCTGTGAACATGCTGTAGTATGTTCACTCCTGGCACAGCATTCCAGGATGAAATGTTGAACACAGGAGTAGACACAGTTTTGGGGAAGATGTGGTTCTCAAAGAGGAAAACACCAGCCCCTGGGTTTTGCTGCTGAAGGCTTTGCATCATTGTTTTCCAGTCTGGGTGCTTAAGGGGAAGAATTATTTCGTCAGCATCATTAAGAAGAACAAACTTGCTCCTCCACATGTTACGGTACACACAGTCATTCAGAGCTGTGATTTGTCCATAGTAGCCAATATCTTTGTCATCTAGGGAATGATGCCACTTAATAGACACCTTGAGGTGCGAGTCTATTGGCCAAGGAATTATCTCAACAATTCCCTCTTCCATATAAAACTTCAAGACTTTCTCCATCAGGTGGCTGCAGTTGTTCTTATAGATCATCACCTTCTGTGCCCCAAGAATCCTGTACATTTCCATGCTCTGGATGAACTGCAAGACATTGTTGTAGTTTCCAAACATGGTGGAGATGCACACAGTGAAGTCCACAGGGAAGGGCTCAGCCTTCCGGTTTTTAATTTCAAACCTTGGCAGCTGGTCAATATCCCCACGTGGGGACTGGTGAATGGAGACATGTGTCGGATCACAGTTTTCGGGTTCCAAGCAAATTATATCTGCTGCACCATAAGGGAATTCAAACCTGTCTGTGTGAACATCAATATCTGCTCTGGACACGTAGATTTTCCCATTGGGACGGCAGCAGAACCAGCAGTACAGTTCTTTTACATCCTCGTGGTGAACAATCCCAATCACACGAGTGAGTTTTCTTTCTCTGTCATCGAAGTAAGGGGTTATAATGAAAGTTCTGTTATCTTCTAACGGTGTTATTGCGTTCTGAGCAGGTTTTCCCCTACAGAGCTCAGTCACTGGACGGGCTGTTGTTGTTGCTTTTGTTGTAGCTGTTGTTGTAGCTGCCTGGGGGAAGATTTTTCTTGTTATGTTATTGTGTAGCTGGAGATCTTTATAGTAGCAGATGAAAAGGCTTGCAAAAATAAGAATGCATGCAAGAACAACCCCGATTTGCCTTTTTCCACAGTGTAGCATTGCTGCATTTCTCATCGTGAGACTTAACGGATCATTACACTCTTCTTTTCGCTTACTCTAAAACAAAACAGAGAGCAAAGCACACTATCAGTGATTCAGAAGAAGGAAGTTTTCTCTGGGTCTGCATTCTCCTGAACACAATAGTTACTGTCTCGATACTTCAAACTTTAGAATGAAGACCTGGCTTTGCATACAGGATTGAATAACAAGTGGTGACATTCTCTGCAGTCTCCTCATTCTGAACTTTATTGTGTTTTATAGGTGGGCTCAGTGCAACAGTGTCAGCTGGTTTGGTATACAGTAATGGCAATACAGTGCAATCTGAACCACTTCAAAAGTGAAGACATTTTATATTAGTGGAAACTCCCAAACTTTATCTTTTGGTATTCTATGATGCTTGCAAAACTAGAGAGGTATCCTTTCATCTTTTCTTCCTAAAATGAAGAGCTGTGAACACAAATTCCAACTGCATTCTTTTGTACTGGTGTGCTAGTTTGAAGCAAGCTGAAATGTTTTGGTAACAGAACTAGATAACAGGCAGTGAAATGAAAAACAATTGTGTCTACTTCTCCCACAGTCACGCTGAGAACTTTGGGAAGAAGAAAGACTTTTTCTCCATTTTTTTCTCACTCTTGCTTTTGCCTTAGACCTGGTCACATCTCATTAACCCTGCTCCTACTAACCCTGCTCCCTAACCTCTTGGCTGCACCTCTTTTCTTCCTGAGAACTGGGGTAAGGTTGAGAGGGTCGGGGGGAGGTGTTGGGGTGGTTTGAGAGCCCCTCCTGGGGACTCAGGTTTCTGGGAGGGGAGTTGTGCTTTTGTATTGTTTATCCTTTGTATATTTCTGTATATAACTGTATATAAGTGTATATATTGTAAATAGCTGCTTGTAAATTCTGCTAGCTGTAAATAAATTGCTTCATCTATATTCCCAGGGTCCGTCTGAGTTAGCTGGGGCAAATTCAAAAGTGTGGGGGGGCGGGGTAACCCCCAAACCATCACATTTTTTTATTGGCTTTCCCAACGTGGGGCTAGATATTTCAGTGAGTGGAAATTAGCTCTGGGAATTAAGATGAAGCTAATCAAGCAGCTATTGTATTTGGTTGGTGCATTGCTCTGGTCTGGTTTTGTTTTCTTGGTATTTAGTTGGTTAAAAGCTCAAATTGTTGCTTATTTCATTGATCTGGCTTATAATAAGGCTAAAGCTAAGGTTTCAGATATGTTCTGGAGCTGGGGTGATTTTATTCTTGGTTATGCTGGTTTTAATATCTCTGAGAATATTACCAAGGACATTACAGGAGCTCTGGTCAATAATGTGACAATCAATGGAAATTCTGCTTTAAATATGGCTCTAATGAGAGTTATTCAGCCTAAGACAGGAATTCCAACTGTTTGTTTAGGTACATGCTCTTGTAAAACTGTTTTTCTTCTCACAGTTTTTAATATTTGCCTCATGATTTTAATATTCATATTAATTCTGGCATTATTGGTGAAAAATTCAAAACCAGCTTCTGTAAGAGCTAGGAAAAATTCTGTGTCTCAGAAGCAGTCTCTTTCACAGCAAAACAAGGGAACACAGTCATCGTCTTCCCCCTTGCCAGCCTCTGCCCCTCCTTCTCCAAGTGCTGGGAACACGGCCAGTGTACCCGCCACTAACGTAAACAATAATGATAACAGGCAGAGTTCAGCAGGAGCCTCAGGAGGACAGGCAGGTACCCAAAATCAGAATGTCCCTAGCAACAATCAAAACACGTCAGGGTTGGCAGGCATCCCAGGAGGACAGGCAAATAATCCCACTAATGCTAATACTACTACTAGTGCTGGTAACGCTAGCCCAGTCAGTCCAAATCCTAATGACACCAGCTCAGCCAATTCGAACCCCCAGCCAGCAGACCAGAACCAAAATCCTCCTGTTAAAAGCAAGGCAGATCTGAACTCAAATGCTCCAAGTCAGACCTCCAATAATTCAAATGCTCCAGGTCAGACCCCTAAGGATTCAAATCCTCCAGCAGACACATCCAAGTCTGTTGCTGCTCAGGCCCTTCTGGCACCTGCTAAGGCAAAAGCTAAGACAAAGAGTGGTTCGCAGGAGGATGTAAGAGATGGGACCTCTGGTGATCAGCAGCAAGAGGAGGAAGAGGAGGCAGTTAGTCTGCGAGACCTTGTAGATGTGCTGAGACAACAATACTCAAGTGAGAGGAGTGCTGTGAGGTTAGCTGCCAGGAGAGAGGATGGTTCCCATGAGTTTAGGAATGCTATGAGGAAGATTGTGTTAGGCCCGGCACCACCAGAACAACAGGAAGAAGAGGAGGAAGATGACATCCAAGGCTCCAAGGATCCACTCAGAGAGGTCAGGGAAGTTAGGAAGGAATACACAAGGGAATCAGGTGAGCCAATCTTAAGCTGGCTAGTGAGATGCCGTGGCACTGGTGCTAATGCTCTGCAGGTAGGAGACAAGTCTGCCAAGCAGCTGGGACCACTCACTAAGGAGAGTGGAGTGGACAAACACCTAGCAAGTCCTCTTGGTAGGGTTAGCTTGTGGACACGCCTTCTATTGGCTGTGGCTATGAGATATCCTTCCCGAGATGATTTGCCATGGGCTGCCAAGAAGTGGAACACCATTGAGCAGGGAATTAAGCTTCTGAAGGAGTTTGCTGTGAAGGAAGTGCTTTATGGAGATCATGGTACTCATGAGCCTGACGATATTCCTTTGGGAACAGGTCTCATGAAGAAGCTGATTAAGCTTGCTCCTTCATCCTATGCTAACATCTTGGCCAGTAAATTCCTAGCAAGGAGTGATAATGGAAGGTCTTTCACTGTTGGTGAATTCACTGATCAGCTCAGGCAGATTGAGGACAGCTTGTCACATTCTGGTTTAGTCTCTGCCATACAAACTATGACCACAGAGATTAAGAATACCATGAAAGAACTGAAGGAGGACCTTACAACCTCAATTTCTAATCTGGTAAAGGATACCGTTCCTGCATCATCTGAATGGGTGCATGTTTCTGCAGTCAGGAACAGACGCCCACCTCCTGCAAGGCAATTCCAGCCTAGGAGGAGACAAATTCCACCCAGACAGCAGCAATCACGTGCGTCACTGTGGATACTTCTGCGTGACACATACAGGGAGAACATGAACAAATGGGATGGTAAACCTACTTCAGCTCTTTCAAAGAGGGTCAGGGAACTGCAGAGTGGCAGAAACAGAGGCAGTAATGCCCGGAAAGTAGCTGTCACTTCTTCAGCTCCTGAGAGCAACTGCAGTTGTTCCAACAGTTGCAGTTCCTCTCGCAACAACACCAATCATTGTGTACACCCTACATGCCATGTTCAGCATTAGGGGTGCCCTGCCTCCAGCCAGGAGGAGGAAAGGGATAGTGGAGAGAACCGAATCTATTGGAATGTATTCATTAGGTGGCCTGGCAGTTCAAGAGTTCGGAAATACAGGGCTTTAGTTGACACAGGTGCTCAGTGTACTTTATTGCCATCTAATTGTAAGGGGACAGAGTCCATTTCTATCTTTGGAATCACAGGTGGATCTCAAGAGTTAACTAAGATACAGGCTGAGATCAGTTTAACTGGTAAAGAGTGGAAGACACATACTATTGTAACTGGTCCTGATGCGCCTTGCATTTTGGGAATTGACTTTTTGAGACAAGGTTGTTTCAAAGATCCTAAGGGTCATAAATGGGCTTTTGGAATAGCATCTGTAGAGATTGAGGATGATAAATTGAAATTGTCTGTTAGACCTGAACTTTCTGATGAATCTGCAGTTGTGGGACATCATGACATAGAGGACCTGGAAGTGCCAATTGCAACTCAAACTGTTCATCATAGGCAGTACAGAACTAACCGTGACTCTTTGTTGCCCATTCATCAGCTGATTCGTCAATTGGAGAGTCAGGCTGTCATCGAGAAAGCTCATTCACCTTTCAACAGTCCCATCTGGCCTGTGCGTAAACCTACGGGCGACTGGAGACTGACAGTTGACTTTCGTGCCCTCAACGAGGTGACGCCACCCATGAGTGCAGCTGTGCCGGACATGCTGGAACTCCAGTACGAGCTGGAATCAAAGGAGGCTAAATGGTATGCAACAATAGACATTGCTAATGCTTTCTTCTCTATTCCCATAGCAAAGGAGTGCAGGCCTCAGTTTGCATTCACCTGGAGAGGAATCCAGTACCAGTTCAATCGTTTGCCTCAGGGGTGGAAACACAGCTCAACCATCTGTCACTCAGTCATCCACAATGCACTGGAGAAAGGTAAAGCTCCAGAGCACATCCAGTACATCGACGACATCATTGTGTGGGGCCAAACTGCTGAGGAAGTCTTCGAGAAAGGTAACAAAATCATTGACATTCTGCTGCAAGCAGGTTTTGCCATAAAGAGAGACAAGGTCAAAGGACCTGCCAAAGAAATTCAGTTTCTGGGAGTGCGGTGGCAGGATGGTCGCCGTTACATTCCTCAGGATGTGATCAACAAAGTCTCTACCATGGCAGTTCCCACCAGTAAGAAGGACACACTTTCTTTCCTTGGTGTGGTGGGATTTTGGAGACTACACATTCCTGGTTTCAGTCAGATTGTCAAACCTCTGCATGATGTGACTCGTAAGAGAAACAATTTCGAGTGGGGACCTGAACAACAAGCAGCCTTTGATCAGATCAAGCGAGAAGTAGTCCATGCAGTGGGCCTGGGACCTGTGAGATCTGGTCCGGACATTAAAAACATTCTGTACACGGCTGCCAGTGACAATGGTCCAACTTGGAGTCTTTGGCAGAGAGCTCCAAATGAGACACGTGGTCGTCCACTTGGTTTCTGGGGACGTTGTTACAGAGGTTCAGAGACAAATTACACTGCAACAGAGAAAGAGATTCTAGCAGCCTATGAAGGAGTGAAAGCAGCTTCTGAAGTGATTGGAACTGAGTCACAATTGCTTTTAGCTCCTAGACTGCCAGTTCTAAACTGGATGTTCAAGGGCAAAGGTTCATCACCACATCATGCCACAGATGCAACCTGGTCTAAATGGATGGCTTTGATAACCCAACGAGCACGAATGGGTAATCTTGACCGACCTGGTTTGGTGGAGGTGATCACCAACTGGCCGGAAGGCACAGACTGTTCCAAACCTCCGGAGGAGAAAATAACTCGTGCTGAGGAAGCTCCTCCCTATGGTGATCTCTCTGATCAGGAAAAGAACTATGCTTTGTTCACAGATGGTTCCTGTCGTCTTGTTGGGAACAAGCGAATATGGAAGTCAGCGGTTTGGAGTCCAACCAGGAGAGTTACCGAAACGAAAGATGGCGAAGGAGAATCCAGTCAGTTCGCTGAGGTAAAAGCTGTTCAACTTGCTCTTGATGTGGCTGAACGTGAGAATTTGCCTATCCTTTACCTCTACACCGACTCGTGGATGGTAGCCAATGCTCTATGGGGTTGGCTAAAGGACTGGAAGAAGAATGGTTGGCAGAGGAAAGGAAAGCCTATTTGGTGTGCTGATCTATGGCAGGACATTGATGCACGACTGGAGAAAACTCCAGTGAAGGTGCGGCACGTAGATGCACACATGCCTAAGAGCAGAGCTACTGAGGAACATCAACATAATCAGAAGGCAGATCAAGCTGCTAAGATTGCTCAAGTTGATACCAACTCTGAACTTGACATTGACCTTGATTGGAAACACCGAGGTGAGCTGTTCTTAGCTCGGTGGGCCCATGACTCATCTGGACATCAAGGCAGAGATGGAACATACCGATGGGCTCGCGATAGGTCAATTGACTTGTCCATGGACGCTATCACCCAAGTCATCTATGACTGTGACATTTGTGCTGCTATTAAGCAGGCTAAGCGAATCAAGCCCTTATGGTATGGTGAGAGATGGTCAAAGTACAGGTATGGTGAAGCCTGGCAGATTGACTACATCACTTTACCTAGATCTCGTTCTGGCAAGCAGTATGTGCTAACGATGGTAGAAGCCAGCACTGGATGGTTGGAAACCTATCCAGTTCCACATGCTACTGCACGTAACACCATTGTTGGTTTGGAGAGACAGATCTTGTGGAGACATGGAACTCCAGAGAGAATTGAGTCAGACAATGGTACTCATTTCAAGAACAATCTTGTGAAAAACTGGGCCAAAGAGCATGGTATTGAATGGATCTATCACATACCCTACTATGCACCAGCTTCAGGGAAGATTGAGCGCTACAACGGTTTGCTGAAAACCACCCTAAAAGCCATGGGGGGTGGAACTCTGAAAAACTGGGACAAACATTTAGCAGAAGCTACCTGGTTGGTAAATAGTAGAGGTTCAGTAAACAGAGCAGGACCTGCACAATCAGATTTGGTCCAAACAGTAGACGGTGATAAAGTTCCTGTTGTACGTGAGAAGAATCTGTTAGGGAAAACTGTTTGGGTATTTTCTCCTTCGGGCGAAGGGAAACCTGTCCGAGGGGTGGTATCTGCTGAAGGTCCTGGTCACACCTACTGGGTAATGCAGGAGAATGGTGAAATCCAGTGTATTCCACAGAGAAATTTAACCTTAGCTGAGCGAGTTTAAATTAAGCTGTTAGGAGTTTTCTGTTCTAGGTAACATCGGCGCCCAACACTGAGAAAATCTACGATAGAATCTACAGTACGTGAGCACGAACCCAACATCACCTGGGAGTCCCTGTTCTGAGCTTTTGAATCACCTACATCTGATTGAAGTGTGAACTGAACTTGTATATATTATTTTAGTGAAAATATTGGTTTAGATTAGATTGGATAATTCTCAGCGATACTCTGAGCGAAGTAGACAGGGGTGGATTGTGCTAGTTTGAAGCAAGCTGAAATGTTTTGGTAACAGAACTAGATAACAGGCAGTGAAATGAAAAACAATTGTGTCTACTTCTCCCACAGTCACGCTGAGAACTTTGGGAAGAAGAAAGACTTTTTCTCCATTTTTTTCTCACTCTTGCTTTTGCCTTAGACCTGGTCACATCTCATTAACCCTGCTCCTACTAACCCTGCTCCCTAACCTCTTGGCTGCACCTCTTTTCTTCCTGAGAACTGGGGTAAGGTTGAGAGGGTCGGGGGGAGGTGTTGGGGTGGTTTGAGAGCCCCTCCTGGGGACTCAGGTTTCTGGGAGGGGAGTTGTGCTTTTGTATTGTTTATCCTTTGTATATTTCTGTATATAACTGTATATAAGTGTATATATTGTAAATAGCTGCTTGTAAATTCTGCTAGCTGTAAATAAATTGCTTCATCTATATTCCCAGGGTCCGTCTGAGTTAGCTGGGGCAAATTCAAAAGTGTGGGGGGGCGGGGTAACCCCCAAACCATCACAACTGGGCAGGACTAATCCTGTCATAGTCTCTCAATGTCTTGATCCTCAAGTTCCAAACAAAATATTTTCAAGACCTCATAGGATTATAAGTTATTCAATATTATCCAGGGAAAGAGGTTTGAAAAGGATGGCCTCTTCAGTCCCTCAGGTGGCTGCAATTACCTGAAATGTGAATTGCTTTTGCTACTAAAGATCCCAGGTGTGAGACCAAAGTTCTAAATCAGCAGCTGATTTCAGCTGTGCTCTGTGTGACTATGGTGAACCTTTCCTGGGACCCCATGTGTGAATATTGTGAACCTCCCCTGGGGCCACATGCGCAACTGAACTTTTTTAACCTTGCCGAGATGTTACCAAATCATTCTACAAAGTGAAGGTTTTCAGTTTAGAGTCACAGTCATTTACACATGCTTAAATCATCAAGATTGCAGATTGAAGGCAAATTAAAAGCAAACCAAACCTTGCAGCCATGAGGACATGATACAATGTGAGACATCACAACAACACATCAGAGCAATTAATCATTGTCTGCACTGTGTTCTCCTCTTGTATACACTTAACCTCAGCTGATTAACTGCTTTCTAATTACAGACAAAATTGCCACTTTAGTTACAGCTCTATTCTGCATTCAGAGTGGTAGGTTTGAAGAATGTGATGAAAACATTGCTGCCTGGTGTGATTTGCAAATCCAGCACAGTGCTCAAAAGTTCCTTGTCACTATTGGCCGAAAGAAAATGTGTGAAGATATTTTAAACCATGTTTAATAACTCGTTCAATAAAGTTCAGCACTTGCTTCGTTCTCTGTACAATCGCACAAGCTGTGGATCCTCCCCTTTCACCAGTTCCTGTGCAGAGGGGTTTGTAACATGCTCACAAAGTTTAAAGTTAGTTCTGCAGAAGATACCTCCTCATCTGTCTTCAATGCTTCTAATTTTGCCTCCTCAGTTAACTAATATAATTCAAATATGCATTTTGTCACAAGGTCAGCAGTAGCTAAGCAGTGATATTTGCATTGCATACGGAAAAGCAGAGCTGCATCAGCAGGCATCAGCTTGCACCGAAGTTCTTGCAGTACTCACTGTTAGTCCTGTGCTTGGATTTGAAACCATTCACAATGACTAACATCCTGTCTATTAAAGAAAATATTTGAGTGAAGTGTCTTTTTTTTTTTTCCTTTGAGCATTAATTGGGAAGTGGGATTGAAAAATGCTTACAGAAAATGTCAGGAGTAAAAAACATGAAAGAAAAAGAAGCCGACAATAATATGGAGGAATAGTCAGTTCGGGTTCTAGTTCTTGTTTTTAACGCGCCACTGCTTTTGTTTTCCCTTCACACACACCCCACACACACCCCTCCACACACCCCCTCCTTTCCCTCCCCACATTGGAGATGGGGTTTAGGTGCAAGTGGAAGGAAGCACCATAATCCTTCACAGAGATAGGAGCAGGTTCAACGATTGAGAGGTGTGTAACAAAGATAAAGTACAATAGCCTCAATGAGGTTGTAAAAGTAGTTTATGAGTCCAGTCTTCTCACCCAAGAGAATGATAAAGTGATTGAATAAAAATAGAGAAAAAACAGAGGATCCTGATGCCAACTTGCCTGTGGAGGACGATTTGCTGCACAAGAGCTGCAGCAAATGTGCAAAAGGATGAGATGAAACCAAGCATTAATAACGTTCCTCATCTTTCATGTCTGTCACATCCATTTGCAGAAATACAAGCTTCAGAGTTTGGGGTTTTTTTTTTTGGGTACAAAGTGCACAACTCATTACAGTATTCTGGTGAAATATGCTTTCAACTGTCAGCCTTACAGCGGGCAGCAAGATGCTGCGGATACTTCCTGTTAAATTAGCCTTGAGAAACGTAGATGCAAAATGCAGTTTGAAGAGGCAAGGCATGCTAGAGAGCAGCAGTCTCTTCCTGCAATCCAGACCTAACGTTCAGATCCCCTCCTGGCAAGCACTCTCGCTCACCTCCTCTTTGTTTTGAAACACCACTACTTCCTAGCCACCCTAAAAAGAGCTCAGTGCACCCCTCAGCACAGAAGCTCCATCTTAGCTCTCTGTGCACTGCCAAAAGCAGGAAGCTCACTCAGCTGTAACCTCGCATCTCGCAGGTGAAACTCTGCTGTCCGTCTGTATGGCTACATGCAAACAAACGTCCAATGCCGCTTCTCTTCACGGGTTTGCTGTGCCTGTGTTGCCCAATTTGGGCGATGCAAATTCATCCTCACAGCTTATTTTCAGACCATCGACAAGCAGTTTTAGCTTGCCCAAAGTGTTGTGATCCACTTGATCTGGAAAAGAGTAAACTAGCATTTTTTGTTAGAAACCAGAGGGCTCTTAGGGTGTGAATGGTGACTGTAAGTAACACTAAAGAGAAAAACAAGTCCCTTTGGCATAAGCCTGCAGAAACTATAGAGACACAAAGATATCTGTACAGTCTGTTTAAGGAACCTGCTGTTTTCTCCTCAGAGAATTTAGTTTCTGGAAACTTGCAGAGTTGCTAACACTCATCCCATTTCTGACTTTCACCTTGACTTGCTCAACAGGCAGTGAGTTGATCGATGAATTTTCCAGTGAAGGGAAATCATCATCAGTTCCTGAATATAAACTATGATTTGGGGGTCAGGTTTGTTCCCTCTCGTTTGGAATCCACAGGCTGTGACCATTAGCTGATGCCCACTGAATGAGGTGGCTGAAAATGCTGTTTCTCTTTTTCTAGCTGAGATGGAATTGTCTAAAAATGCAGCACCTCACCTAATGTCAGAGCAATACTTTCTGACCAGGATTACACACATGGAGTCAAAAGGTACCGACTGCACTGTGCTGTCTTTTGTTCAAATGAGCCTCCCTTCATTTAAGATGGCATTCCAGTGTTAAGCAAAGACCACACACTTTCAACATGTCTGATATGTGGTCTCTATTACAGAAAACGATGTTTTGTGTTCTCTGAAACTGAAAAAAATGCCTCTCCTCTTTAAAAGAGGAGTTTAAGGTACGATAGCAACTCTGGAACTTCTCTGCCTGTCTAGGTTGATACCACTTGCAGTACAGAGAAGAAAACAGAACACACTTTACTGCAAGCTGTCTTACAACAACAAAGTAAAAGAAACTTACACACAACAAGAGCCTCACTTTTGGTGACTGTTTTTGTGAAGCCTTACAAAACACTGTCACCCATTTTGCCTGAAATAGCTCACAGGATCACAGGATGTCAGGGGTTGGAAGGGACCCAAAGAAATCATTGAGTCCAATTCCCCTTCCAGAGCAGGACCACACAATCTAGCACAGATCACAGAGGAACACATTCAGACAGGCCTTGAAAGTCTCCAGAGAAGGAGACTCCACAGCTTCTCTGGGGAGCCTGTTCCAGTGCTCTGTGATCCTTACAGGAAAGAAGTTCCCCCTTGTGTTGAGCTGGAACCTCCTGTGCTGCAGCTTATATCCATTGCTTCTTGTCCTATCTCAGGGAGCCTGTCCCCCCCTCTCCTGACCCCCAGCCCTCAGATAGTTATAAATATTTATTAAATTCCCTCTCACTCTTCTCTTCTCCAGGCTAAACAGTCCCAGGTTCCTCAGCCTTTCCTCATCAGGCAGTGCTCCAGACCCCTAGTCATCCTGATAGCCCTCCTTGGGCTCTCTTGAGCAGAGACACCACCTCAGCATTTCTCAGTCGTTCCGTAAAAAGAACGTAATGGGAACCCATGTTTGCAATATGCAGTCTTCATAGTTCACCAGACCATGCAACACCCATGCCTACAGTCAAACAGCAGTGTTTTTACTCACAGTTTCAAGCCTTTTTGCCTAGGGCTTCATCCTTTACAGTGCTCCAGTTCTGCCTTCTGCTCCCACTGAGACAAGAGACCTTGCAACCTTGCTGATTCCCCAGCATCTGCTTCCTCTACTATTGTGCTGGCACTTTGGACAGCCTGTGGGAAATCCCGTGACTTGGTTGCTTCCTGTACACCACAGCAGCTTACTTTCTGTTCTGTCATTCTCTCAGCTGAACAACTTTGGCTTAATGTGATGGTGCATCCTTCAGTTGGTATTTGTACCACGTCAGCCTCTCCAAAACCATGTTTGTCAACGGGGAGGATGGATCATCCCTTTTCCCCAGTTCATGGTCTCTGTGTGTATGTTCTTGGAAATCTATCTAGCTCAAGATTTAAATACTTCCCATTTGATCAGCTGTAATCTAATGTATTTCAACAGTCTAATCTTAAATAGCTCCTTGCATTTCTCAGAGGACCTTTTGGGTAAACTTGGTCCTCTCTAAGGTTTATCTCTTTGACTTTAGAATGACACAAAGTCAACACGGTAATTGTGTGCACAGTTGTGGGGCCAGAACATAGGATTTAGTGTTTAATGAGATCAATCTTGAATCTGCCATAGCAGATGTATGAACAAGGTGGATATAACTTTAGTCAACACTTGACCAAGAAGTGGAACTGCATTGATGGCTAATATAAGCAATCACTTGAAGAGGGATTAACTAGGAGGGGTTATGAAAAACAATGAGAATGGTTTCAGGGAAGCAAACTGGATTTGCCCATTCTAGTAACTATTTAGAGATAAAGCCTCTCCTCCCTCTTTATGCAAATGTGACACCTGCAATTGTTATTTCTAATAACATTTCTGTGGAAAGAGACACACCTTCAGCTGTCTTAGAGGGGAAAAAGGGAAACTGCAGAGATAGCTTGGTTACAGCAGAAGTATTTGGAAGGGGAAATTCAAATTATAACTACTCAGCAATGGCAATTTGTGGCCAAGGAATAGTCTGGCTTGGAGGGCAAGAAGAGCTAACTGCTGAATAGATTGAGCTGTGTGGGAGCAGGACCAACAGCGACAGAATGATCTTATGTAAGGGAGAAAACTCCTCTGCTGCTAGGATGAGAAGTGCCACACTCTGCCACGTTACAGTTGAGCATTTGCATATGTCAGTACAGTGAGGAGGAAATGCATAAAGAAATCAGGAGAAGAAATATGCCATTTTCACCTGCCTTAGAAGTTCCTCAGTATTGCCTTTCAGTGAACCAGTCAGAAAGAGCTGCCCACCACTCGTCCTGCCTGAAGTGTGGCTGCTAGTGGTGCATGGTTGTGCCCCTCGGTCTGCATGCAAAGGTAATGTTAAGAAACCTTGATACACTTTTTCTCTCCCCCCCCACTTCAAGTAAACCAAGGTACCAACACCTAAGCTAGCCTCGGGAATCAGTAACTTTGATACCAAGCCAGAGAGTTTATTACATTACTAATATCTATTTCACTTCCTCAGCCATAGACTTCGCTCAGTTCAATATTAGAACTTCTGGCCCTCTTTAACAGCACACTTGGTCAGCTGAACCACAAGGTCAGCAATTTCAAACACATTTGTTGTTAAATATCTTTGAATTCTATTTTTTTTTTTCAATCAAATCTGGAGATATTTCCCGAGGGAACCTGAATTTATGCTTGCCTTTCACTTCAGAATTCAGCTGGGGAGCAAGGGAGGGGAGGAAGTGACAAACACAGAAGCTTTTCTGACTCGCTTCTCACTGCTCGTGAATGTGCCTTGTGTTGAGGTGAACTGGACCACAGAATAGGAGCTGCACTTGTAACTGCAGGTGTTGTTATTGGAGTGACATGTTGTGTCTTGCCTCTCTTGTGCTGCTGAGAAAGAAGCCTGTCGAGTGGTTGCAGTACACACTCCTTCTGCTTCCCTGCTCTGCATTTGATGCTTTGGGTTCAACTGGTTTTGCTAGGAAGAAGCACACATCTCTGCTTCCCTGCTCTGCATTTGATGCTTTGGGTTCAACTGGTTTTGCTAGGAAGAAGCACACATCTCTGCTTCCCTGCTCTGCATTTGATGGTTCAGGTTCACTGGTTTTGCTAGGAAGAAGCACACATCTCTGCTTCCCTGCTCTGCATTTGATGCTTTGGGTTTTGGTTTGCTTTGTTTGTTTTGTTTTGCTTTTTCTTTCAGAAAAGGCATAAGCTGGGCATAGAACTCTAAGCAGCTGTGGCCACTTCCATTTTCAGCACAGGCAATCAGTCACACAGGTGGTGTCTGTGAACGGCAGGGGCTGGTGGTGTTGCCAGTGACAAGCAGCTGGGAGCTGAGTGGAGAAGACAGCTGATGGGGTTGGGGTCTCAGCAGTCAGAGCCTAGCCCCTTGGTAGCTGAGTGTAGTGGGTAGGGCTGGCCACGCTCAGGACCACAGCCAGGGGCAGCCTCTCTCTAGGCCATTCAACGAGTCCATGGGGTGAGAGAGGTCTGAGAGTGGGTCAGGCTGCGTAGGTGCTGAGCAGGTCCATGGGGACACAGCAGGACCAAAGCCAAGCCAGTCTGCTGGTCAGGGGCATGGTCCAAGCTTCTCATAGCTTGGCTCGGGTGGGGGCTGAGGGACAGTTACTTAAAAACAAACACACCAAACCAAACCAAACAAAAAAAGAAGAGAAAGACAACCACCCCCCAAAAGCAACCCCAGCTCACCCACAGCAGGAAAAACTGAAAAATGGATAGAAATGAAGTCTTTTACCTTGAAGACTTTGCATTTACTTTCCCAGAACTGCAGCACACCACCAGGGCTGCATCAATTTGCCCTGGGTCCTATGGATTTTTCAGAGTTTGTGCTCATGCCTGGAGTCCTCTTCTCCTTTCCTAAAGGAACTTGTCACCTCCTAGATGGAGGTGACTCCAAGCTTCTATTCTTACCTCTGACTTCTAGTTTCTTCAGTGAAATCTCCATTCTAGGAGGACTCTTCTCCTGGCCTCTATCATGATATCAGGAGGTTACTAAAGCTGAAGCAAGCATGGAAGACATCAAGGGGGATGTCTCTTGGTCTGATCTTTTGTGGATCTGATCAGAGCCATCCACATCTAATCCTTGTGCAAATAACTGGCAAAAGTGACCAGGCTACTGCCAGGTGGACCTTGTACCAAGATGTCCCTGGTTCCTGCTCCAGCTTCCCTTGGCTGCATCAATTGTTAATTAACTAGAGAGAGTGTAATATTTGCACAGAAAGTTCACCCAGCATTTCTGTTTGCTCTGCTCAGTAGAAGGTAAGAGAGGTATAATGCTGAAGTTCAGAGGCAGGTCAGGGGGCAGTCTAAAGGATTCACTTAAAGACACAAAGGAAACCCTTGTCCTGTTTGCCTGGAAGCACAGGAAGAGTTTATGAGCAATATTTGCAAAATGACTGTAGGAGAAAACCCCAAATAACCAACAACCTCCCTTAAGGCCTTTTCTCCTCTCATCCTCCCCTTTTCTCAGTTCAAAAATTCAGCAAATTTAGGAAAGTTTTAAATTGAGGCATAATAATCTCCTGATGATCTCTTCAGGGCTGATGGAGCCTTGTGCCCCTCATCGTGCATGCCAAGGCTGGCAGTCAGGTGCAAGCCCAAGTGTGAATTGTGTTGTCTGCCTGTGCCCCATGTCACTTCTTCCTTTCTGAAAATATACACAGGAAACAAATTAAACAAAAAAAAAAAACAACCAATTGCTGTAGCAGGTCACTGTGCTAGAGACTTAAAATAACTGCAACCAGCAGTTTAAAGTCCTGATGCAAGGTGCAAAATATACAAGACACTGCAAAACCTGTGGCGTGCTAAGACTCAGTGTGGATGTGTGTAACCAAAGCATATATATATGGGTGTTGGAACTGTAACCTGCACAGCATCATCTTACAGTGTACCTATGTTCCTTACCCTTTTAAATGTGAGCAGATAGATGGGTGCTAAAAAGCAGAAAGGTCAAGCAAAGGAACCTCAGAAGAGGCCGTGCACATACCCGCAGATGCTGTGCTTGTGCAGTGCCTTCTCGTCTCTTTTTGCCTTGCTGTCTCTGGCTTGCTCTTGTCACATAGTTTTTTGATGTTACACCTGAACCACCTTGGAATGCTGCTGTGCATTACCTAAAACCTCTGCTACCATCACAAAAATGTGCAGGATGCTTGGCCACAATGTGCTTTTGAGATTAAGATACAGTTTCATTAATAATTTAGGTAGCAAAGATAAATGATAAAAAAGCCCTCTTTGCTCTCCTGCAATGCTTCATCTGGCACCAGATAACAGCAGAGCAGAGAATTATTTTGCAGTCTGAATAGTGCCTAATGGCAGGTACAGGATTTCTTGCTGTGCTTGGAAGGCAGCTGAGCCCAGACATTACATGAGGAGGAAGTTGTGGAGCTTGAGAGTGGTGAGATCCTGGAATAGGTTGCACAGGGAGATAGTTCAGGCCTCATCTCTGGAGATGTTTAAGGCCAGACTGGATGAGGCTCAAGCCAGGGTGATATAGGGTAGGGCGTCCCTGCCCATGGCAGAGGGGTTGAAACTAGATGATCCTTGTGGTCCCGTCCAACTCTGACTGATTCTATGATTAAGGAAGATGAGCTGCCAGGCAGCACCAAGCTTGCTTTTCACCCAGGACTTGCTGAACTTTTTCTCTCAAGAGTCATGATCTTCCACAGGTAGTTATCACCATCTGAAAACTTAACAGATTGATGCCCAAGATGTAGTAAGTCAAATACTGTGTTATCAAAATTTTGGGTAGAAAAAAAAATCCTTGTCCAATATTAAACCTGAGTCTGTGCAGCACAACACTCAAATAGTAAGGAGAAGAAACAGAGAAAAGCAAATGAATTTTTGACCTTCATCTCTATGGGGAAACAAAATGAGTTAGGAATAACAAACCATAAACCCAACCAACCGAACCCACCGTCTGCTCTTCGTTGTGAGGATTAAACAAGCAAACTCATCTGGAGACCCAGGCACCATCAAATATCTAGGCAACAGTAAATAAGAAGTCTTAAGACATGAATAAAATCACAAGTGTTTAATAGAACTTTATCTTCTCTAAACTACCAAACCAACATTTGAGACACAGAATTAGACACAGACAGAAAACCAGCTTGCAAATGCCTTCATCTTGACTGCCTGTACATCACGGACACAAAGAGTTACAGTGAAGGTAGAGCTCTCCTAAAGCGACTCCTCAGGGGCAGGAGCTCAGCAGGTGTGCATGGCTGCAGAGGGAGTTGCAGACTAGCAGCATGCTGCTTTTCAACCACCGGTAGTATCCCAGTTTACAGAATGCATCAGCTGACGGCCTTGGCTTAACCACCCAGGTCATACCTTAACTCAAATCCCACCTTAGCACCACTCTGGTTTTGTTTCCTACCTTTTGTGATACCACAGCAGGCTGTGCTGTCCCTAGTCCCAAGTGAAACACTTGACCAAAACAAACCTGCTCCTGCCACACAGCAGCAAGGAGTCAGGGCTTGGGACAGAAGTTGATAGCTCAGGCATTAAAAGATCTCCCTCCTCAGAGCACAGAGAGGGCAGCAAGATAGGGACAGCTTGATCTTAGAAGATGTCTAAGGAATTGGAGAGCTACCTGTGCTTCACAGATCCTTCCCCTCGTGGTGAATCAGCACTTTCACTGCTTGGGAACCGCTAGACCTCCACTTAACATTTCCCATTTTGCTGCTAATTGAATGTAATTATCCTACTGGACGCAGCCTTTTGCATCTCTGGAGATGGAGCATGCCCAGAAGAACTTACATGAGCACTGTTTCAGGCAAGACAAGTGCCAAGGGCAGTCTCAAATCAAGCTACTCTGCTACTCGTAGGGCTTCTGTTATCATTAGCAAGCTCCTGCCGCTAATCCTGGGGGAAGACAACTGCATTGTTCCTCTGACACAAATTCGGAACAGCTGTGTGAAGCTGCCCGACCTGCTTTGCCAGTGGTAAGCAAGCAGTGTCCTCTCCTAGTGGGAGACTGCTCCAGAAATGCAATTGCCAAGAGGAGAATTTACATGCCTGTTACCTTTAATTGCACGATGTCTTTGCCATCTCATGTTGGTTCTTTAAAAAGTCATTTCAGATACGATCTGTAACGTCAACATCCTGGTTAGTTTTGCTCCAGGACCTAGGAATCTCTCCCTAGTGGTGGACGGGTTCAGTACATGTGATGCTACTGTAGAGAACAACCTATCCCGAACAGCACACTGGAGTACTTTCAGATACAACGTGCAAGGTGCTGTGCTTCACACAGTGAACCCAAAAATGGCTGGAAAAAGGGTTTTGACTAAAAGGCTTTCATCACCCAGTGCCTGTGCTAAAACAGGCTTTTATTCTGCCACCTGCACTGCCTCCTCAGCAGCTACAAACGTCCCCTCCCTGGGGCAGGTAGGTGAAATAACAACCACTCCCTCTGCCTTTCCCACTTGTTGGAAGAATTAAGATGAATTGCACTACTAAACAATGCAGCTTGGAGTTCCAAGTGTGCTGTCCTTGAAAGCAGCAGAGAACACCTTGTAATGGAACGGAAGTGCTGGAGGTTTGTTGTTGTTGCTTTTTTAATCCTCACCTACTCATTTCTGCAGCAGTTAGCTGCCCCTTCCCTTGTTTCCCTGAGGGCTTTTTTGGTCTCTCTGCTCCATGTCACATTGCCCTCTCAAAGACAAGGCACACATTCATTGTGTTCCTGCCAAACATGTTCACATCAACAGCTTTGTATTATTCCAAGACATGGTAACCATTTTGCTAGACCTATCCAGGTGTTTCCAGGATTCTAGGGTGTGCCTGTGTGTTCAAAAATTAACCTACTCTTGCATTATGGCAGTGGTAGCAACTAAGTCAGATGGAAAGTAACTTTTGTAGCTGGTTCTTCACTTGTTTTGTTCTGCAGAGCTGGATGGAACCGCTCTCTCTCTGCATGCTAGGACAGGTCTGTTTTTCTTTTCACCTTGCTCGCTTGGTTTATATTCAGCTGCTTCATGCTTGCAGACCCAAAGCATGGATCAGCTGAAGGAAGTAGCCACTTGGAACACAATTGACTCTTCCTTAAAGCTGAGAAGCTGATTGCTGGCAGTAAGAGCTTGGCCACAGACAGAGTCCAGAAATATAAAGGAGACTTCCACCAATTCATTGCTATCTGCACTTTCTTTGGCTGACGCAAAAGGGGTGTTTTCATCCTTCCTTACAGGCTTATCTGCATTGCCCTTGTATCTGAGCTCTGCTGGGACATGTAAACTTTGACTTCTTTTCTTTTCTCTTTACATTATCCCTAAGAAAAGGTCTGGTGTATTTTCAGAATGAAATAAACAAATATTCCCAGTAATAGACCAGAGCTATGGAAATGCTGTAACAAGCAGCACTGATTTCAGAGGAAAACTGAATGCAGTTTGTTACTGCCATCCCCAGCGCAGCCTGGCAGCTAAAGCGGCTCAACGTTTGCTGTTGGGTGTTCTCTCCCAGGTTACCAAACAAAGTGGTTGGACATAATGAGCATTTAATGAGGTCTTCACAGCTCTTCCTCGTGTGGTATCACAGAAGCCTGTTCCCCCATCGTGAAATGCTGCAATGCAGACAGCACTCCTCTTTCTGCTCTGCAGTTTGCCTCTGGACGCATAATGGCAATTTGGAATAGAGTGGTTGTTGCTTTTGCTGCCTAATGTGCTCCCTCTGCTTCATTTTCTGTCCTGTTCCTTATGGGGAGGAGAGGAATTCCAGTCAATTTTGCCTTTTAAGGCAATGCTATCAGTGGAAAGAACTGTTCTGTAGATTGAAGAGACACTTACTGATGCTTCCTTTATAAAACATTTAGTGAAATGCTGGACATGACCCTGGAGGAAAGCCTGATAGATCCAAGTGATTTCCAAGACTACAAAGTAATAAAACAGTCTCAAAAGAGTCTTCCTGTTTCTGAGGGATAACAGGAAAAGGAGCCTGCTTCAGGAAAGGGATATCTGGTGTGGTTTGCTTTTCTTTTCATCTCTAAAAGCAGCCATTTCATGTGAGCTTGTTTTGCTCTCACCTTCGCTTAGGTAACATTTCATTTCTCTCTCGGGCAGCTGCTCATGACAGGTCTTTCTGCAGGAATTAAAGCACTGCCAGTTGTAAAGTAGAGCTTACTTACCTTGAATGAGGAATCACAGATCCATGGAATGGCTTGGGAGGAAGTGAACCTGTAAAGGTCATCTAGTCCAACTCCTCTGTAGTCAGGACATCTTCAACTACATCATACTGCTCAGAGGCACAAACAACCTGACCTGGAGTGTTTCTGTGGCTGGGGCATGTACCACCTCTCTGGGTGCCTCACCACCCTGGCTGTGGCCTGGTGAGCATCGATGCATATGAGCTTGGATCACCAATCATGCGATTACTACCTGAATAGTGGATGGGTTTTCCAAGTTTTGTTTATCAGGGCACAAAGTAAGCTGTGGGTACACACAGCCTTGTACATACCTTCCCCATTGTGTGCAGCTTGACCAGGAGCCAACCACTTCATTTTGTAACTGTGACAGTCTGAGTGAACCTTCCCTCAGCTGACCCCGCACTGCGGTGAGGCTGCATGGTGATCACCTACCCCTGAGCTGGAGCAGCTGGTTAGACCACACCTTGAGTGCTGTGTTCAGTTCTGGGCCCCCCAGTTTAGGAGGGACATTGAGATGCTTGAGCATGTCCAGAGAAGGGCGACGAGGCTGGGGAGAGGCCTTGAGCACAGCCCTACGAGGAGAGGCTGAGGGAGCTGGGATTGGTTAGCCTGGAGAAGAGGAGGCTCAGGGGAGACCTTATTGCTGTCTACAACTGCCTGAGGGGAGGTTGTGGCCAGGAGGAGGTTGCTCTCTTCTCTCAGGTGGCCAGCACCAGAACGAGAGGACACAGCCTCAAGCTACGCCAGGGGAGATTTAGGCTGGAGGTGAGGAGAAAGTTCTTCCCTGAGAGAGTCATTGGACACTGGAATGGGCTGCCCGGGGAGGTGGTGGAGTCGCCATCCCTGGAGCTGTTCAAGGCAAGATTGGACATGGCACTTGGTGCCATGGTCTAGCCTTGAGCTCTGTGGTAAAGGGTTGGACTTGATGATCTGTGAGGTCTCTTCCAACCCTGATGATACTGTGATACTGTGATACTGTGATGAGGCAGAGACCTTTTTTCACAAATGGCAGATCTTTGGATGAGCCAAATTTGAGTTCTCCCTGTGCTGTAATTGGACTGCATGCCAGGAAGCTCTCTCTTTGATGATGGATGCCTCTCATACCTGAGACTGAGATCCTTCTTCACCCAGCATGGAGAGATGCCTTCCTTACAACAGATCCTTGTTGCATGACTGCTACGAATTGGTGTAGCTAATTCCATCAGATATAAATCATTGACCAAACCTGGGACTGTCTGGATCCAGCCACACTTAGACTCCTTAGAAAGCAAAAAGGGGTTTACTCTGAACCCCGTAACTCAATGTGAGGATCTCCCTTACCCTCTGGCAGCTTTGGTTGCTGTGTAAATCATTCTCACTTGATCCTAGCTCAATTTGCCTTTTTATGTTTCTTTCTCACAGTGAGTGAGCCTTGCTAAAAAGCTAAGTTACCCTTTTACAAAGTCCTGGTTAAACCCATTCCTGCTAATGCTTTGACAGAGTCATTCTGCAACACCCAGTCCCTGCCTTGCAGTCCATCCACTTGAGAGGCCTGAGAAGAGGCTGCCAGTGCAGGCCAAAGCAAAGAACAATGAGCATCTCAGTCCTCCTTGGCTAATGTTTACTAGTCAAGATCATTGCTGGGTCAACACTTTACTCTGACCTTTCTTTCCTGCCTGACACAACTACAAAAGCTTATTGTTGAGTCTCTTGTGAAATTCAGCTCCAGGTATGCCTTGGCTTTCCTGACCCCATCCTTACATAACTGGCCAGTGTTCCTATACTCGTCCCAGCAGGTCTTTTACTCACCTTGCTGGTCTCTTGCTTTCCTTTCCTCCTCTCTGGAAGTCCTTTCCAACCCCTACCATTCTATGGTTTCTTACCCTCGAGCATAAAAATAGTTATGTGTAAGAAGTTAGCCCAGAAGATGGACCCTGATCAAGTTCCCACATCCATCTTTTCCAACTGAAAGTTCTGAACACCTGATGGCTAGGCCATCCCTGTCAGCTGTGCCCAGCACGTCAAGGTTCTGCCTGAACCTTCAATTCAGCACTGGAATCAGAAAGGGAATGTCAGATTCTAACACCAGGAGCTTCAACTACACATCTGCACTGCTGTGCTGTGTAATGCAGGGCAGATCATTTCAGCAGGGGATGAAATGCTTTTTCCTGGCGATTTCCCTGGGTGGGCTTGAGAATGTGAGTGTGCAAACAAAGTGTTATGAAACTCACCTTGCTATCCAAGTCAGCCTGAGAGTTTGCCAACGATGAAACACCTTTCTTGGGATAACAATGGGATACATTCATCTCTGCTGCTGTGGACTTGCCAAATCCCACTTGAAAGCACTGCAGATTTGCAGGGGTTTGGGGAGCTTCCTGCTAGAAATTTGGATTCTGTTGTATTTATAGATGATTTGGCTTGGGAAGAACCCTGAAGAACATCCAGTTCCAACCATTCTGCCACGGGCAGGGACACCTGTCACTAGCCCAGGTTGCCCAAAGCCTCATCCAACCTGGTCTTGAACATCTCCAGGGATGAAACATCCCCCACCTCCCTGGGCAACCTGTTCCAGTGTCTCACCACCCTCACTGTAAAGAATCTCTTCCTGATCTCCAGTCTAAATCTGCCCTCCTCAAGCTTAAAGGCATTTCCCCTTTGTCCTATCACTATTTCACCAGAAGGGTCCTGTTGCAGTGTGTCAATGACAGGACAAGGGGCAATGGGTGGAAACTGAAGCACAGAAGTTTCATTTTAGCACAGGGAGGAATGTTTTTTAGTGTGAGGGTGACAGAGCCTGGAACAGGCTGCCCAGGGGAGTTGTGGTGTCTCCCTCTCTGGAGATACTCAAAGCCCATCTGGAAGCATTCCTGTGTGATCTGGTACAGGTGATCCTGCTTTGGTGGTGGTGGGGGGGGGGTTGGACTGGATGAGCTTTAGAGGTCCCTTCCAGCCCCTGACATTCTGTGATTCTGTGAGCACTGCTGGCTAATGCTAATAACTCTGTGTGTGTGTGTGACCAAATAGCTACACACTCTGCTCTGCAGCCTGCTCAACTCTTTCTTTATTGGTCAAGTCTGTTCAGCACATTTATTTATGAGTACCATTTAGTACCCACAAATAAAACTTCTGCTGCCTTTTGAGCTAAAGTGGTCCTTCTAAATTCATTCTAAAATGTTCAAGAACTGTGGGATCTTCATTCCAGTGAGTCAGTAAAATAACACAAGTGGTTCTATGGAGTGGTTTTCCAATAGTGCCAGTGCAGCTCAACTGGGCTGTCAGCTGCAGGACCTCTTGTAACATGAAACCCTCTCCTATCTACTTGAAGGTAGCTGATGTCACAGAACCACAGATTTAACCAGGTTGGAGAAGATCTCTAGGATCATCGAGTCCAACCTATCACCTAGGAGATGCCTGGAGAAGAGGAGGCTCAGGGCAGACCTCATTGTTGCCTACAACTACCTGAAGGGAGGCTGTAGCCAGGTGGGAGTTGGTGTCGTCTCCCAGGCAAGCAGCAACAGAACAAGGGGACACAGTCTCAAGCTGTGCTGGGGGAGGTCTAGGCTGGATGTTAGGAGGAAGTTGTTGCCAGAGAGAGTGATTGGCATTGGAATGGGCTGCCCAGGGAGTTGGTGGAGTTGCCATCCCTGAAGGCGTTCAAGAAAAGACTGGATGAGGCACTTAGTGCCATGGTCTGGTTTGGATTGGATAGGGCTGGACTGAATGATCTTGGTTAAATAGGTTGGACTGGATGAGCTGAGAGGTCTCTTCCAACCTGGTTGATTCTATGATTCTATGATGCTACACCTCTGCTACTCTTTTCCAGAAGATTTTATTGTTAAGAGCACACGTACTCTGCACATTTTTAAACTTACAACCAAATGCAACTGCAGGTGAAGTAAACAATCCTTCCCCCCCCTTTTTCTGTTTTTTTTTTTTCTTTTTTTTACATTAAAGTATTTAATTAGTGAAACAATCATTATCAATGTAACAAACTGAAAAATACAGCAACTCGAGATACAAGACTGAGGTAACAAAATACTTTTGCCAAAAACCTAAGATTCCAACGCCAGGGTTAAGGTTGGTTTCTTTTTTTTTTTTATGGGTGAGACAGTTCACAAGAACCATAGAAAGAATCCTTACACAAATGGCATGCAGTGGACTGCTGGAAAACACAGCCAAAAATAGTGCAACAGTTTTCACACAAACCAAACCAAAACGTTGAAATCAGTTTACATGATGTGACGAAGAAGTCGCCGCCTGGAAACTACTTCTCTTTGCCTCGTTTTAGTGCTATTTGGAAAACCATGCATTTTGGCACTGAGTTACATCAGCACTGCACACCAGCAAGTGACTGATAATGGCCTACAGACATTGGTTTATCTTCCCAATTCTGAAAGGAGTTCTGAGATGCTGTTTGTTTTCATGCAGCTAGGGCAGTTATTCTCCCTGATGGAGCAGAACCTGTATGGTTTGGGGTCCTTCTGGGGGCACTGATGTGTAGTGTGTTGTACTTCAGCAGCAGCTTTGAAAGTACCAGATGACAGCAAATGGCTAGAAGATGGTGGCATAAAACTTGAAATGGGCAGCTATGAACTGTTTAGTGCTTGAAATCCTCCTTTAGAATTGGTTTAAGGTATTTTAATGATATTCTTACACTGCCATCATTCTGAATGAGTTCCTGTTTAGCAGCAATTTCACAACGGTACTGTAGGGACAGAGGCTTACCTGATTGTTGTGTAAAACTACTACTGGCTGTGTTCATCTTTCTCTCTATAATTCTTTTTACATTCAAATAAACCACCAGTGCTAGGGAGGTCAAGTTAATTTTGACATATTTTCCAAACTCCAAGGTTCTGAGTAGGCTTTGAGCTTAAGGATTGTGTAGAACTGAAGGGTTTCATTCTCTGCAGATTGATCTTCTGCCAGTGGTATTTGGTGTAAGAGTAATTCACAGGTGTTGCCTTTCCTTCCTGCCACACTGGTTTGGGGCCCATCAGCGTTTCTGGCAAAGATGTTTCCATTCTGCTGGGTATCTATTTTACAAGAGGGAAAATGGACACTTCTGTGGCTTCTCCAAGAGGATCTATGGGCCATAGTTTTGAGCAGGAGTGTATTTTTCAAGGCTGGAAGACTACCTTTTGTACATACAATAACATTTATAATGCTTTAGAGACCCTTAAATTCTAACAACCATTAAATTCCAGCTGTACGGGCTCATTCCACTGCTGCTGTGTCAGTTAGCACTTACTGTTCCTTCCAAGAAAGCCTTGTTAAGCATAACTGGACATGGTTACAGCATTCATTAGCTTATCTCAGTTACAAAATGCTGAGAAACGTCTCAAGTCCTCACTGGTGTTCACTTCCACATCACATCAGGAATGACAAAGTATTTATGTGCTTCTAATATAAGTTCATTTCATGCCTGTAAGGGTTCCATATTAAAGCTCACTTATGTTGAAGACAGATCAGGTTATTCCTTTCTCAAGGGGAAAGGGCTACTAGTAAAGTTCCATTAAAAACCCTCCTTGAGCAGTTCTGTTCTGGTTAGTGTGTTATCAGTTTGGTCACCCTTCTGCACATGATTCAAACCTGATGAGCACTCTAACACACAACAGACATGGTCACAGGGGGCACAGCCATTAGAATGGCAATTCATGTAATGCCTGCATCTTCATGAATAACCTCACTGGTAACTAATCACAGAAGCCCACAGGTGAAATCAATTCAGATGCTACCAGGTTCTGACAGTCTGAAGTCATTTACTTGTGACAGGATTTTACTGCATTCAAAAGCTTCTTCATGGTCTCTAATGGCATTGGATGCTCTGCACTTGCAGATGTTGATGTTGTTCCTAGATCAAAGTGTCTTAATTTAGCAAAAAAGGAGGGGGAAAATCAGAAATGTATTTTGCATTAGCACTGTTCTCACACCATTCCTGAGCTATCAAACTCTCCAACAATTTACACTTTCACATGTCCCAGAATGAAACTGCAGTTGTCAGGAGGTGCTTTACTTGAAAAGCTGGTCCTGTGTCAGCCTTCATTCCATGGACTGTAATGTGAACACCTGGACTATCACACAGTGCCTGACCCACATTTAACAGAACAGGTATTTGTGGGTGGTTGTTATTAGAGGAGTTTCAAACCCAGAATTTAGAAAGTCGTGCAAGCCCACAGAATAAAAGCTCCTCATGCCAGGGAGCTTGTTCTAACACAGGCTCTGTTCAATTAAACTGCCTTCCAGCTTTCCACAGTGGCTAAGCTACAGGCTGACTTCAAATTTCTCCTCTAGGCAATCTTGGGAAATCTGACAAGGTTTTCTGGAGGAATTCTGAATACTGCTGCCTTATGGCAAAAGAGTTTCAAACTAAGTGCTGAACTTAGCTTAGGAACAGAAAAAAAACTGACTACAGAGTGCTAGGTCACAGCAGGGATACAGCTATGGGTGTAGAGAGTTCTGTCAGAGGAGAAGGCTCAGTTACATTCATATTTTCTGTTGTTCTCCAGACACTTTTGTGGAGGCTTTTTGAACTTGCTCCACTGTCAGTCCTCCCTAGCTTCCACTGCCATCATGATTCCACAACAGCAGTACCATGTGCTAGTGCTGTGTGTCATAAAGGTGCATCAGGCACTGGCATTGAGTGGAGCTGAGTCAGCCAGAGAAAGACAGACCAGGAACAGCAACCTGGAATCCTCCTGAGGAGCCAGGACCTTGTGATACATAAGATCCTGCTTCACTCTATGAAGGCATTTCAGATGAGCAACATTCAGACTGAAGAAAAACCCAAACTTGTAAACAACTATGCCTCTAGTAAGAGAATGAAAGACACCTTTAAGCACAACATAAATGGCCTTAAATCCACTGTCAGAGCATCCCCAAGCAACTGAATGAAAATAAAACCAACTGTCCTGTGCCAAAATTCATTCTTCCCAAATAGCTCAAATGTGAACAGCAGAATTGTCCAGAGATTTGATACAAAATCTGAGGCAGCCACATTGCCAAGCAACTCAGTGCACTTAAGATTATAAAAATGTTGTTCCACAATTCTCTATTCTAATTGACACTTTGCAGCAAGTTAACACTGTCAGTCATTCTGTGCATTAGAAAGAACTGAAACCCAACATGGGCCAAATATTGTTCAGTCACACAAAGCAGCTTAACGATAAAAAGAACCGTTTAAAAAAGAATAGGCAGAAGATGTGATGCTCAGTTTGTGGTCAAACATCAGTCCACAGCAGTCTGTGACCACAAAGAGTCATGGGCTCTAGAATCCTGCAGGAGTCAGGATTGATCTTCTGTCCATCTAACTTGTCTGTTTTCACTCAGTGCATGAGACTACATCTGGTCCTAAGGACAACATTCACTTTCTGCTTTTAAAAGCTGTGTCAGAATCACTTTCAAGTTACACAGGAAAGTGCTGAAATATTTGTGGCTGGCTCATGTCAGGAAAACCATTCTCCTCTTCCTCCTTAGAGAACAACAGCCTTCAGTTTGGCACTTGAAGTCACATCAGGCAGGAGAGCAGATTATTCAAACGACATCAGATTAGCAGGTACCTGGAAGAGAGTATAAATTACTCAGCAGCACAATGCTCCTGAGCCTCTTGCAGCTCAGAGAAAATGTGAGGTTACAAAACAGGGAGGGCTAATAATTATTATCCAGTGTGAAAAATGGAATCAGTCTCGAGAGGATCCAAAAGAGGGCTAGTCCCAGAACTGAAAGAAAAAGACCAATGATTTTCCTACTAATGGACCAAATCCAGCCAAAGTATTCTAAGAAGTCATCAGCATGCATGGGGGCAAATGTGTGTGTGTAAAGATTCTTGAGCCGTATCGTGGTTTAGGTCCCATATGGATCAGCATCCTATTAATATAACCTTTGGAAATCCTTTCTAGAGTAAGTATTTACCTCAAGAGGAGAATGAGGCTGCTATATAAAGGACAAACAGAGCATTTTATAGGGTGCTCTCTTCAGTGGCACTTGCAGAGTCAGTCACTGGAGAAAATGGCACTGTGTATGCTTGCTTTGTCTGTGACAAAGCCCTTTCTGAAGTACAGATGGGGTTACCTCTCCTTGAAGCAGTAGAGTTTATATGCTGTTAAGGTGACCAGATTTGCACAAAGCCTGATTTGTGTTCAAAGCTATCTTTGATAGTGATGATTTTCTGGAAACTATGAAAAGAAAGTGGATAGAAAGAAGTTTCTCAGCCTTACCTGAGGCTTGTTGCTTTTGCATGCATCATCCAAATGCTTATGCCATAATATTGCATGAAACCTTGAACCAGTCTGGAACTTGTAAACATTGCCTACAAAACCAAGAAAGTCAAAGGCTCTAAATTTGCAGGCAGATATGTAGCTTCAAGGGATTCCAGTTTCTGTGCAGAAGCCAAAGTCCTGGCCTGAACTGTTAATTTGCACCTCAAATGCTCTCAAAGAGGATGTTGCTCATGTAACAGAGCCCATGTGAAACACTATCCAACAGTCCCTGAGTGAAGGGGGTTTGAGAGCATCTGTGGCCTGCAAAGCTAAGAGGAGTATGTATAGGCAGAGGCCAAATTGCACAGAGAAGAGCACTTAGGTCACATCTGATTTACCCCTGGCTAGTGCTAAACTTCTTTTGGGCTCCCCAGTTCAAGGCAGACAGGGACCTGCTGGAGAGAATCCCAATAGAAAGCCACAAAGATGATTAGGGGACTTAAGCATCTCCCCTATGAGGAAAGACTGAGAGCCCTGGGGCTGTTTAGTCTGGAGAAGAGAAGATTGAGAGGGGATCCAATCAATGTCTATAAATATCTGAGGGGTGGGTGTCAAGTGGATGGGGCCAAGCTCATTCCACTGGTGCACAGTAGTAAGACAAGGAAAAATGGATACAAACTTGAATGTGGAAGGTTTCACCTAAACATAAGGAGAAGCTTCCTTAGAGTGAGGGTACCCAGAGAGCTTGTGGAGTCTCCTCTGGAGATCTGCAAAACCCACCTGGATGCAATTCCTGAACAGACTACTCTAGGGGATCCTGCTTTGGCAGGGGGATTGGACTCAATGACCTCTGGAGGTCCCTTCCAGCCTCTAATGTTCTGTGATTCTGTGAATGTTTTTGGTATTTGTGAATTTAGTTGATTTCAAGGTCCCCTTGCAAGTTTTCTCTGTGCCTTGTTACTGTTTCTTGCAATCCAACACTTGGTGCATTTCAGTCGACACCCAAGAAAGGCACTTTGGACTGTAAATGCAAATCCATGTCTGGCACCAAAGCTGAAAATGCTAAGTTAAGGAAGCCTCAAAAATCTTTATTTAACCACTCAAAGTGCAAAGTTAACTCTGGGAGCTTTCTGATCTTGTGAAGTTTAATCAAGGTGGAAGAGCTACGGCACTTCAAAATCAAGTACTGAAAAGTACTTCATAGTTATTTAAAGGTTTTTTTCCTTTGGCAAATGATTTGGGGCTTGAAGACTTTTCATGCTACTTTAATTGGCCTCTGTAAACGAAGATTTGGTATTGACCAATTGCAGAAACTTGGAGGTCAGGGTGTGCAGGCACAGGGACATGCAAGAATCTCATACTGATTAGGCAACTTCTGCAAAACTTACAGCAGCTGCCAAGGTGCAGCATTGCCCCTGTGGGCACCACTGCAGACATCAAGTTCAGTTTCATTTGTACTCTTCCTTGAAAATTCCATATTGAAACTCTCCCTCTTCTGTCTTTGCAAGTGTCATTGCAAGTTCTGTAATCTACAAACTTGTTAACAGAGGTGAATCTACTCCCTGCCACAGAAACAGAGCACAGACAATGTCCATCCTGCAACACCTACCTTTGTCAGGGTTATTTAGCTGGAAAATATCAGGATGCTCAGGGTCGTCAGGCAGTGCCACCATCCAGTCCACAATGGAGACCTTTTTACCAGGTGTAGATTTATACTGGAAGAGACAGACAAGTGAGTCACAGGTCAGACTGCAGCAGGGATTCTCTTCTGAATGTAAAAGTTATGCACACACATGGCTCAGCCTGGAATGGCAGATACACTTCTGACACCCTTCCACAACTGCTTATGAATGTGTATTTTTTGGTCTTAGAGCAAATGTAGTGCTTACATGTTTTCTTTCAGTGCCTCTTAAAGATTTTGCTCCAAAGTACAGAAGAGTTGATCCTGAAAGCATAACCCAGTATCTAGTCCATGAGGAGAGCTGAATGACAAAAAAAAAACCCATTAGGAAAATCTCTACATATCTCCAACATTTCAGAAATCTATTCACAAGCAAGTCCAAGTGCTACCAAAGTTAATTCCAGAAGCAAGGAATGGAGAGTTAGATAAAGAGTGTCCCCTGGTGTGAATCAGCCCAGATACCTGAATCTGGCTGGCTGGGAATGCAACCCATCTTACTGGGGTAGCTCATAAAAATATCAAGACTGATGGTTTCACAGCAAAACACTGTGCTGCCTTCTAATGGACAGATCTTAGACTCCAGCATTTGATCAGTAACACTTATCAGCAAATCTTTTAGCACTCAACACCAGGGCTGCACATAAAATCTGTAAATGAGTTCTAAAGAAAACAAGAACTCATCAAATGCATAGGGACCAGAACCACCTGACACCTGTTAATTCAGGTTAAGTATGGACTCTGCCATGACTTTTGTGCCCTGCAGCCTTCTCATTTCATCATGCTACTCAATTTCTACCCTCACAGAAATGCCTGCTGATTTACAGAGCTGCTTTATCCTTGCTTTTCTGTCACAACCTACGGACTCTACTTGTAAATGCAGGGAGAAGCAAAACTGCTGTAGATCAGACACCACACAAAGGTTACAACCTTGCTACAAGCCACTCGAACTTTGAACAGAAAATTACCTGACAATTGATAATGACAAGGAACATTGGTTTGTGTGGTGTCAAGCTACAGGTTTAAATTTCATCTTGGGAATGAAAGCAGCTGCTACTGAATTAGAATCATAGGAAGAGAAAGAATTAAAATCACTTACAGTAGGCTTCTTGCCTTCTTTGAGCAATGTTTTTCTTCTCAAGGGCCCTTCTATGGTAATGACTCCTGTGGAACTACCTAATGTGCAGCTGCAGGCCGCCCCTGTTGGGCTGGAGAGACAAAACACTGCCATAGGTATTTGACCAGCCAAAAAAGGACATAAGCAAGCAATGCAATGTAGCTCTAAATACAGTTTTTCCTGCATTGCCTTACATATGTTGTATCATCTGACACTTGACTCTGTGATATCTGCTTTCCAGACCTAGATATCAAACAGGAACCAGAATCAATAAAAGGTTCTACTCTAGAGGCTTAGACATGAAAAAACAAACCAGACTAAATACTGAGGCTCAAAACCAAAGAGAAAAGAGGCTAACTGCTGTTTCAGTTTGGTAAGTTACACAAATTATCTAGATTTCTGGAAGCTTATGCATTAAAATTTTGGCAATAAGAGCTCCCACAAATGTAATTCTATCTTAAAACAACCTTTAGGTATCAAAAGGAATGCAGGAGATTACCTTGGTTTATTAGAAAAAGGTTGAAAAAAGCAATATAATAATGACAAATAATTTATAGTTCAGTGATTAAAATGTGTTTTTTTCCCTTTCCCAGGATGAACACAGAACTTCCCACATACAAAAGTGAAAAAGTGCTACAACTGAAAGAACCCAAGCACAGACTGAGAACTGTAAGCAGCCTTTAACCACATCATTTTGCAGCCACAATATCTGCCCAGATTCAGAGAGGTGGCAGAGAGTGCAAAGCACTGTTCCACTACGATAGAATGTTTATAAATGTCAGATTTGAATTAAGTCCTAACTATAAAAACAGACTCATTAGGGGTGTCTGAAGAGAAAAAGCTTTATGGCGAGCTTAGAGGACAGCCTGGACATTTTGTTTTACTGTGTATCACGAATATTTCAGCTTCAGGGCAACTTGCTGGAGTGACCTGTTCTAGTGGGAGGTGTCTCTGCCTATGGCAGGGGGGTGGAACTAGATGATCTCTGAGGTCCCTCCCAACATAAACCATTCTATAATTCTATGATTAAGAACTTAACCAAAGACTGGTTGGTAGGTGCTGATCTCTCACAATTACCTGCTGCTGTCTTCCTCACCATGTAATCTCAGCCCTGATATTCTTATAAATGTAAGGACAGTGAAGTTTGCCAGGGCCAGCTGAATCATGTCAAATAATGAATACAGAGAGAAGAGCATGTCTGTGATCTAGCACTCAGCTGTGAAAGGATCACTGTCCTTTGAAGTGTGCTGATGTCATATAACACAGGCTGGAGGAAGTGATGCACGCAGCAACACCACCTGTGCCAGAGGAGCATTTCCAACGGGCTGGTGCATCTGCTTCCATTGAATGGAACTGCCTGGTCTGTGCTGAGCTGTATTCTTGTCAGCTCTAGTTTGCTGATAGAAGCAGTAGAAGGGTCCAGGAAAGGAAGAATGAACACAGGCATAAGAATTACCTGACAGTAGATAAGAAATGTATTTTAGGTTGTAACTGTTCTTTGTGTATTTAACAGGCTTCTCACCTTTGTATCTTCTTGTCTAATTCTACCTGCATACCTTTTGAAACAAACCCACCATGGATGTGTTAAGAGGATTTTCCAGAAGCAGGTATAAGAGCTGAAATACTGCTCCAAAAGGGATTCCTTTATTCATTTATAATGGTTGCCCTTTAAATCCTTTCTAACTTGTGCTGCTCTCAGATGTTACTCAAGTAAAACACTACACTTAACATTTGCACATTATATCAACATTTCTGCAACAGATGAAGCAAACTGATTTATACAAAAGGAGAACTGACTGGATTTAAACTCCAACAAAATGAGAACTGACTGGATTTAAACTCCAGTGTATGCAGAATACTGTTTCAGGGCCCTGTTCATATACACACTTCACTTCATGTACTGTTCATATACACTTCTTCACATCCCACTACCACAGAATTTATCAAGTCCAGTCAGCTACAGATGCAATAAATGAGTTTTATCCCTCTAACTATACACAATTTTGCACATCACCTCTCTTTGGCCTGTAAATGAATTACCTCTTTCTGAAAAGTTCATGTCTTAGTACCCACCAACATTGGGATTGCCTGCTACATACAGCACTGCATATGCTCCCTTTCTGACTCAGGGTCCATGGTAACACCTCTTTACCCTACAAAATCAACTTATCACATAGCTCTCTGAAACAAACAGGTGCTATGGGTAGCTGTCCTGTAAATCAGGAAATAAAATGAGAAAGGGTCAAGAGGACATCCTTCTAATGTTGTTATTTGTCACAGAAGGCAAAGGTGGCCTTCAAGACAAGCCTGCTCCTGTCCTGCTCCCCAGAGCACACACTAGTCGTCTGCCAGGTGGCAGGCAGATACTAACTGAACTTCACCTGGATGGGCCACAGCCCTGCTTTAGCAAGGAGTTTTACAGGCAGGAGGGCAAAACTCCCCTGAGTTGATACGGTCATAGAAGGATGCTTTTGGACACAAAGTACGTTACGCTGGGGAAGCGTAGAGACCCAAATGGAAGTTTAGCATCAGAGACTGAGCAAGGCAGACCCTGAACTGTACCTGTAGACACAGCTTCGACTCCTAGGAGAATTCCGGATCGGTACCCTCCAGTTAGGCCCCAGCGTGGCATATAAACGACCCCTGTTTGTGAATGCAAATAGCTGATGAGGGAAATTCTAGTCTGAGACTTTAACAGTTAGGGTTTGGTAAACATGACAGAGATAGTTCCCAATCTTTTCAGGTCCATGGGAAGAAAACCACAGTAACTTTACAGTGCTTTATGTCAAGAATTTTGCTGGTTTTTTTTCCCCTAACTAATCGATGATTTGATACAAATAACTCTTGATTTAGGGCTTACCTATTTAGGGATCATTCGTGAATGTCTTAGCTAAGTCTGTAGAGTGCTCAGTGAGTGTACATGAAGTCTAACTCACCTTTCAAGCCCTGACGGCAGCTCCTCACTAAATTCTGAGCTTTCACTGCTATCTAGAAAGAGAGTAGTACAGAGAAGGAGTGAGAAAACCACCCAAGGGAAAATACAAAGCCAGTGCATGTGGATCACCAGCATCATCTTGATACAGTACCATGGAAATTGCTTACTCAAATCATGTTTCAAAGTTGAAGCCTTTATAGAGTTCATGGTATAATCTAACACTGAAAGAGGTTTATGACATCTCTCTGATGAATGAAGCACTTTCTGCTGTGTTTAGATACCAGACATCTACATGTCACTTCATTACACTGCTTTGCCTTCAGAAGCTGAGCACTTCAGCAACACAAAATCCACTTACTTCGTAAGACAATATTTCTACCCCAAAATGTGTCAGGTCAGTTCCAGTTATCAGACATGACAGCATTGTCTGTTTTCAACAAGGAAGCACATCTGTACCACAGCGTATGCCACCTGTATACTGCTGATAGGAGGCCACAACAAATCAACATGATGGTATTCATGACAGTCCCTACTTCTCCTCCAAACCCATGACTGATCTGTCCCTTCTTCCCTGGCACAGCTATTTAGCTCACCATTTTAATTTGCCCAGGACCAATCTTTTAATGCTCAGTATAATACAGTGAGCTATGCCTGTACTTTCAGAGATGACCTTGATGTCAGAGTCTTCTTGACCAAGTAACTTCCCAGTCTATTCACTAGAAACAGCTTGAGTCACTAAAAAGTGACTCAAAAAAAGTGGCATTCTCTTGCTAAGAATGCAGATTCTCAATCACTTTTTAATTACAGTAATTATAGGTTAATTATTCTGCCATAATGCAACTGTCACCACCCTCATTCACGAGTTCATTTACTGTTTATTTCCAAAGCTGAGTGCAGCACAACTAAACTACTCTCCCATCTTTTGAAGCACGCTGTTAAAGCTGAAGCTTGCTTTGTGAAAAGTTGGCTTTCAAAACACAGGTCCACTTTTCAGGAGCACTTTTTTTAGCTGGCAAGCGCTCTGTGTGACATGCAGAGCACACACAAAGAGCACACAGAGAATTCCTTCATGCCACTTTTACCAAAACCACCAGTAGGTAAGTGTGGAAAGCGGAGATAAGGTTGACTCAGCAGCTGAGCAGCAGTTCTCATCTAGTAAGGAAGCAGTCTGTGCACAGGAGCTAACGCTGCTAACTGCCTACTTCTGGCTATCTCTGTGGGTTTCAGAGCACCGGGACAGAAAAGCAGGACCATCAGCTCCCCGCCCAGAGCCTACCTATGGAGAGGCCGTTGGTGAAGAGCGAGCTGAGCGGGTGGCTGCGGGCTGGGCTGTGTGACTCCAGGACACTGTCATCCAGGAGATGGCGTGGCTTCTCTGTCGGGAACGTTGCACTTTTGCTCTCCACGACGCTGAACTGACACATCATGCTGGAAAATTGGAGAGAGGAAAATGCAAAATCCCCTGATGTCATCTAATAGCAGCTCTTGGCTCCTAATAGTTCCACTCAGACTTCACCTTATCACTAGGTCGTTAAGTGGCAATTAAAGAGCACGGCTCACACTCTCCCTCTGCTGTCCATATGCTTCTTGAATATCAAAACAAGTTTCAGATTTTAGTGGTCTTTATAAGCAACAATTATTAAAATTGTATATGTGGGAAGTTTTAAGGTTTTTTACTCCTCTCTTATAAAACCCTGGGTGGAGGCAAAGGTAGAAAATGTGGTGCTGAGGGATGTGATTTAGTGGCAGTGGTTTAGCAACAGTGGTGGCTTTGTGAGCTCCAGGTGAGAGGTTGGACTTGATGATCTCAAAGGTCTCTTCCAACCTCAACAGTTCTGCTATTCCATGATTCCATGGTTCCATTATTCCATGATTTTAGGATTTCATGGCTCTATGATTTTATGATTCCATAGTTCTATGGTTCCATTATTCCATGACTTTAGGATTTCATGGCTTCTGCTAAAACCAGAAGAAGCAGACCCTAGCTAAGCCCCCGCTTAGTGGTGCATCACTAAGACCACCTGTGAACTTGTTCTTCCATAACCTGTTAACTGTGAAACTTGGTAGGTGCTGAAGCTGGTAGATATTGAAACCTTAACTGAGCAGCAGGTGCTCTGACTTGGCTGGGTAAACTACAGAGAAAAGTGTTTCTAATCCATATTACCCTGGTAAGATAGTGCAAAAGGTCACAACTTTCCTCAATGATCAGGTATGCCAAGCAGCCAGTAGGCTTCCTGAGATGTATTAGCAAGATGTTTAAAAAAAAAAAACCAAAAGAAAAAGAATCAATTATGCACACCAGGACTCCACAGACCAAAGTGCACACACAGCTTTCAAGTACTGCCAATGTCTGGCACTAGCAGAGAAGAGAGTCAGCAGAAATAACAAAGTGTCAAGAGAAAACCTAGAGAATGCACAGCAAAGCCTGAGGCACTCTTGCAATACAAGAAATGGAAGGGACAAATACCAGAGTGCTCTCACATACCAGAATGCTCTGCTGCTATCTTAAACCTCTGTGGTGCATGGAATTGCCTAAACTGAGACAGCCTGCAGTACCTACTTGTTTCCCAGGCTGTGACTCTTCCTGTGCCTTGGTACAGGAGGTGTAGGTAGACTTGCTGCTACTGAGGCATCAGGACACGTGGGTCTCCTGCTGAATTTCATAATTGCTGACACATCAGATGGACCTAAAAGACAAAGATCACTGAACAGTGAACTTAATGCAAAATGTCATGGGCTGGTTAAAATGAATTGTTCCAACTCATCAAAGGCACCATTTCTGAAGAGCTGTTCCTTGTGCTTTAGGCTTACACCATCCATTTCTGTTGTAAATTCATCTCTATACTCTTGAACTGTCTGGAAGTAATTTTGGAAACAGCTTTGCACATACTCTTAACAATGAACTCCTACAAAAAGTTTTGGCACCCTTACAACAGCTGGATGTGCCAAAGTGTAATATGCAGAGCCATAAAGTCAGTTTGTACTTCGGGTGTGAGCAGGAATGCTCACACATGTTTTGAATTTTGTTCACAACTCCATGTTGTGAATAAACTGTAAACAATCTGCTCATACTGACTCACAGCTTGAGCATGCAAGAGAAAGCAGAGGCTTTTCATGTGTCTAATGGCCAGACGGATGGATTACTTCTCAATCATCTATGAGCTCTAAAGTGTCTCGCTGCAATTATTCTTCCTCTCGGTTTACAGCTTTTACGAGGCCTCACGGAAAACATGGACAAGCTGTTCTTGCTCCACTTCCTTGATGCTGTTTGCTAAAAGGCTGGCAGTGAACTCTGCAGTACAGTGGAGAACACCATGGCCTATCACCATCCTCAGTGATGTTGGTTTCACAGTCTACAGCTGAGATTTCATTCAGTTGTGGCACTGGTGCTTGTAACATAAGAACAGCGGTCACAAAAGTGGCAGCCTGCCCCGTAACTCTCCAAACTTGGTACAACCCAGGTAGCTGTGGAAGTCTTTCCCCTACATTACAGGAACCACTTTGTGGAGGTTCCAGCAGTCTTAGCTTAGTCAGCTTCTGGCCTCTAACCTGAAACCACCAGAGTGACAGAGAGAGAAACTTTGTTATGTGAAAACCCCCATACAACCATCATCAGACTCCTTACAAAAACCAAAAGATGCTGTCTACCAATAAAAATCATTCTCTGAGAGCTTTCATTCTCCACTCCTTTTCCCTCCCCTTCCACCCTCCCCCCAGAAATTAGGTCCCCATTTAGGAAGCATGGAGTGAAACTGGCATTACTGTGACTACAACACAAAAATATGTACAGATTCATCATTATAACTTAATTTTAGCAAGAGCTTTTATTACCTGGGCAGCTTCAGGAGAGAAAAAGGTTGCTACAAAACCCCTGAAACAACTGATGTAATGCATCTAAAAGGACTGCATATTCCAGGTTGAAAGTGAAGACTACAGAATCAGACTTCAGGTTCAAACACTGCCTGGCTAAAGTGAGAGATGCCAAAGGCAATGGAATTTATGGAAGTGCGAAAAGGAGCCTCACAACATAAGCCAACAGTTCCAGCCTGGCTTCCTTGCTATTACACATGGCAATCACAACTGCTTTCATCAGTTCTGTGAAAGGAGGTAGTGGGCTTATTCTCAATCCTAGTTCTGTCTCTCTGGTGCAGATTCTGATGACAGAAACCAGAATGCTTTTCTGGGATAAAGTGAAGACTGACAGATCAGCTGTGCTGGTATTACTGTGTCTGAAGTGGCCATTTTCGATGCTGTTCTGCACTGTCCTCATCTTCAAGGCAAGAGAAGGAAATAGAGACAGTTTGGTATTGCTAACCCTGTGGTGAAGTAAAAAGAATCTGATCCTCAAAATCTTTACAGGCTCTGTCTCTGCTCTGCTGTCAAATGTCCATGAAAAAGACCTGTGAAGTTCAGAGTTCTCATTAGACGTCAGAACCTCTGTTGCAGGCTACACTCAGTTCAGCAGGAATTCTGGGGTGCAGAGGATGTCAGCAGAAGTTATGGGGCACAGAGGAGGCGACCTCATTGCTGTAAAGGGGTAAGAGATGGGACAGCCTGTGCCAAGAAGGATGCCAAAGAGGGTAAGTGGTGAGATACCGACTGAAAGTGCACGGACCAAGGGATGTTTATGGACATACCAGACTGCTGAGCAATTAGCTGGGGAAGCCATGCCTGATACTGCTGATAACAAAATTCCAATATTTAAATTCATTTGAGATTGAGTTATTTTGCCCCCTTTTTTTTTTTTCCAATAAGTGAAGTCATCTGCTACTGCTAACTCTCCTCTTTACTCTCCTGGCTCCACTCCTAGTGCATACTGTTACCATGATTGCTATTCTGTTATTTTGCCTTTCATGGAGACAAAGCACTCTTAGCAGGATTTTCCAGTCAGCTGGCGTGAACAAGGGTTAGTTTGGTTTTCATTATTTCTCAGCATCATTTTCAAGGCTATGCTGACATGCACAAAAGTAATGTATAAAGATATTAAAGCGTTATTAAGAACGTGTTTGCGTTAGGGACCGCGAGACAGCTTCATCAGAGCGAGCAGAGCGCTGCTCAGAGATCTGTGGCAAGAACATTTGGAAAAGTTTACACATATCCCAAAGGATCTCACTGTTTTTTCCTTTGCATAATTTTTCCATGAATAATCCTTCAAATGTTATAAATGAACGTTACTTTTGCAATCCTTCAGCCGAACATGTGAACATTTACAGTCTCCAGAGCTTTTCCAGAAGGCAGCAGGGTGAAGGAGTTACAGTTGAGAGTTTTTTTCTTCTTCTTTCTTTTTGTTTGTTTCCTCCAGTAAAAATCTATCAACAAACCAACTCTAGGCATCCAAACAGAAAACTGACAATTGGTAGCATGTTATATGCTGAAAAATGGAGCAATTTTCCAGGAAGGTATAAGAGTCTCAACTATTTACTATGTTCTGGTGAGCAGCTAAGAAGTAAAACTAATACTTAGCAGCTCTGTTTCTAAAACGTTTTAATAAAGACATTCCAAGCCACAGACTCTCCAGTTAAACCTTTGCTGTAAATTTTTACTGTTCTGTTGCCATTGTAACCCAAGTCAGTGGGTGATAATTAAAACTCTCCAATAGAAAGACCTACTTACAAAGCACACAATAAAGAACTTAAGAAGAATTTTTTTGTGTGCACAGAAATCAAGAATAATGAAAAAAACAAATCTAGGATGATGGGAATGATAGAATGGGAAAGCAATGCTTTAGTTTTTGGGTGTTGCTTTATTATTCAACTAAAGGCTAGCAATGCATACAGCATGTATGCACTTAGGACTTTTTAGGCTCTCAGGGAGTGACAGCACTAGGGGGAATGGAGTGAAGCTGGAGGTGGGTAGGTTCAGACTGGACGTGAGGAGGAAGTTGTTCACCATGAGAGCGGTGAGACCCTGGAATTGGGTTGCCCAGGGAGGTGGTTGAGGCCCCATCCCTGGAGGTGTTTAAGGCCAGGCTGGATGAGGCTCTGGCCAGGCTGATGTAGGGTAGGGGTCCCTGCCCATGGCAGGGGGGTTGGAACTAGGTGATCCCTGTGGTCCCTTCCAACCCTGACTGATTCTGTGTAACAGACCTTTATGTTATGGCTGCTTCTCAGACAAGAGTAAAGCAAGAACAAAAATCAGAGTCTTTGGTTACCCCTCTGTGTGCACTTCTCCCAACTCCCTCAAAATAGCAGCCCTTCAAATTAAGAAAAGAAAGGTGTGCTTTTGTCTGTCAAATTGAAGTCTGCCTGATCTCTCTGGAAACAGTATGCAAAGGGCTGTTACTGCAGAGGTTAGGCAGATGATTTTGGTTATTGAATGACAGTACTCTCTTTTCCCCCAGAAGGATTAAGAAATAATACCATGGTCTGAGAGTAAGTGGAACATAAACCAGAGTTTGTATTTCTGCCATGTGATCCCTGTTGCTGTAATTAGTGACCTATTCTAATCTCCACTTCCATTCTATCTAACAGAAAAAGGTACAGATACATCTATAAAAAGTAATTTGAAAACCTCTGATGGAGTCTTTGATCTGCAGTTCAGATTTGCATTAAGAAAATCCCCTAATTTAAAGGTGAGTTCCAAAAGCATGGTTTGAAGTGAGGGAATAAACACTGACACATAAGCCAACCTTTTGTAAAGTCTCTCAGTAACAGCAATTATGAAGAGGAGAACTTTGACACACATAAGCATTTTACCTTATACTTTTTCTCCCCATAAATTTAAGTTCAACAGTGAGTAGTGCTGGGCTGTTATCTCAAGGTACTAATGTTCCTTAGTGGGCAAATAGAGCTTAGAAAGGCACAGCTTCATTCACCCTGTCTCACTCCACTGCTGTGTGCATGACTCAGTCCTCCTGGACCATTCAGTTCTGGCTTACTCTTTTTGCTGTCATTGCCAGCAAGGGACCAATGAAGTGATGTAGACACAGAGGGAAGTTTGTTGACGTTAACATAAGAAGTGTCAAAATGCACAAACTGACCCTAAAGGAGTTTGCCCAGCAATACTCTACCCAGTATCTCCAAGAGCAGTGCTGTAGAAATACATTAACAATGTAGAGAAAGATGAAACTGCAGTACAGGCAAGGTCACAAATTTAATGCAGTTAGCAATGACAACAGCAACAGCAAACCAGACAAGTGCTCTAGAAACCTGGGGTGCTCTTGCCTGTGCCACTATACCAAGATCAAGTACAATTTCTCATGTGCACAGTAAGCACACTTGAGTGAGTTTCCTTCAAATGCTTCCTGAATAGAAGTGATACTTTCAATTTAAAGTCCTGCTTTTATGGAATCATTAATTGTCAGCATTTATGTTACTTACACTGCACCAGGGGAATGTGCAAAACCCTGATTTATGCTTCAGAAAAAATACTGAGTTTCTTGCAGCTGGATCTGCGGAGTAGTGCATGAGCTTAGAGGAATCCATAGTGGAAGTAAAGACATTGTTAGAGCATAGGTGCAGGAAAATTCTGCAGCTGGGGTTCAAGAAAATACATTAACCAATCCAGCAGAAACAAAACTTCTTGCAGACATTATTTCAGGTGACTGCTCTGAAGAAAGACAGATAGACAGACAGATAGATAAGTAGACTGATAGATACACAGACAGACAGACAGATAGATAGGTTGATAGACTGACAGACAGATAGATAGATAGACAGAAAGACAGACAGGCAGATAATCCTAGCAGAAAAGCTTCTTGTCCTCTTGCTGTTTTCAATGTTCTTAACATTCTGAGGACCTATCAACTTGGTAGTTAAAATGAGCATTAGTAGACATTAAAGAGACTTGTTTGATAAAAAAGTCACAAAGTGCTGAATCATAGAATCAACCAGGTTGGAAGAGACCTCCAAGATCATCCAGCCCAACCTAGCACCCAGCCCTGTCCAGTCAACCAGACCATGGCACTAAGTGCCTCATCCAGGCGTTGCTTGAACACCTCCAAGGACGGTGACTCCACCACCTCCCTGGGCAGCCCATTCCAATGCCAATCACTCTCTCTGCCAACAACTTCCTCCTAACATCCAGCCTAGACCTCCCCCAGCACAACTTGAGACTGTGTCCCCTTGTTCTGTTGCTGGTTGCCTGGGAGAAGAGACCAACCCCACCTGGCTACAACCTCCTTTCAGGTAGTTGTAGTTAAAAAGTTGAAGTTAAAAAGCTGAGGTTAAAATCTTAGCATGATCATTCTCTCTGATAACTTTGGATTTGCTTTGATGGAATATTCTTCTACAGTTTCTGTGAACCTTTGCTCTGTTGAGAAAAAAAAACCCACAGCAGCTGACTTCTGGCTGGATTTAGTGGTTGCTAATAACATGTGAATCCCACGCATTTGTCTGGTAATCATTTCTTTCAAAAGCCCTCAAATCAGTCGTAAAAAAATTGAAGGGAAAGTATCACAGAGGAAGAGATTGTGTGTTTGAAACAAAAGAGCAAAGTTTTGGGGATGTTCTGTAAGCTTTTGTGAAGAAAACTTCCCTTTCTACCTTAAGTACCGCGTAAGAAAAGCAGACTCTGTGCACATGAAGCAATAACCAAGCACTTGCAGGAGGGATTAGACAATCCTCATAGCCGCAGAGCGATTGGCTGCTAAAGCACTTAGCACAAACTATTTATTAGTTACCAAAGCAACCAGTAAAACAAAGCACAAAGCTAAATGTCAGCCTCAGTGTTTACATGGAAAATGACCGCGTGGGGGTTTTGGATTCTAAAAAGCTGGGCCTGCTGTACAGTGTAGTACAGCTACTAGCAGAGGGTTACAAATGTGCAAACAGCCCAGTCTGCATTTTCAGTTTCTACATATCACATACTTACAGCCAAAAAATTCACTGCTCCTAAGAAATTAAAAAGAGTATTAAACGTTCTTTAGCAGCTCTCAGAGCTGAATGGGCTCAATAAACTGCTCTGAAATTTACCCCCATAAGAAAACCCAAGGGAATCCACCTGTTTCAGATTAATGACTCCAGATTCCTGGTAGGGTGGGAACATAAAACCTTTGATCAACTTCATCTCCTCTTGAGAATTACACCAACAACTACTTGAGAAAAAAAACCAACAACAGAAGAAGGGGTGAGAGCTCACCCCTGACTACTGCACAGTCACAGAATCATAGAATGCTTTGGGTTGGAAGGGACCTCAAAGCTCATCCAGTTCCAACCCCCTGCCATAGGCAGGGACACCTCCCACTAGAACAGGTCACCTGAACACCTCCAGGGAGGGAGCAGCCACAACCTCCCTGAGCAACCTGTGCCAGTGTCTCACCACCCTCACTGTAAAGAACTTGTTCCTCACATCCAGTTTAAATCTCCCCTCTGCCAGCTTAAACCCATTCCTCCTCATCCTGTCATTACAAGACCTTGTAAATAGTCCCCCCCCCAGCCTTCCTGTAGCCCCCTTCAGATACTGAAAGGCTACTACAAGGTCTCCTTGAAGCCTTCTCTTCTCCAGGGTGCAGATCCCCAACTCTCATAGCCTGAATGAAACCCCCAAAATAAGAGCTGCTTTTGCTAAAAGTTAACTTTAATGAAGAGGTTCATTAAAACCAGAGAATCAGGACCATCACTTCTTCAAGTCACTTAGAATAAGATCTAATTTTCTGGGTATGGTAATTATTTGAACATTCTTCTATCTTTTTAATATTGTTTCTGAGACAGATAAACATAGGTAGCAGACAGCAAGTGCCCAGCTTTGTATTCTGGTCTGCACTTTGCTCTGAGCTCTGCTACAGAACATTCAGGTGCTGAAGAACATGAATCAAGTTTTCTAGACTGAGCTATGCTTGGAGTGCAGATTCAAAGGAATTTCAGCTGCTCAGAAGGTTACCTTATGTACCATATATTACAGACTTCCCCCCCCCCCTTTTGTTCTAGGAAAATGAACTGAGTTCCAAAACAACCTAATAGCTGTACCATAAATGCTGGGCACCTCCTAGCCAACAGTGCAGGAACACAGATGGCTTTTACAGCTAATTCAGCTGGAAACTGTGAACAGTTAGCATACTATAAGCTCTCCAGATACTCTCTCAAACCATAGCAAGGCAGAATGAACAGACTTAAGTTGCTGCCAAGGAAGTTGTGTGAATCACACAGTTCCTGAAAGCACACAATTAAACTGGTTAGAGGTCCTTTTTAACTGGCTACTTGCAGGAGACAAGAAGCTCTGCAGCGTTACGGAAGGCACCAAATCTTCCTGTGAAAGCACTATTCACAATTATACATGCATTTGGTAATTAAATGAGACCATCTTAGCCACTAATATACAAAACATAGCTTGTTGTGAGACATTCACTTTAATCAGATGTCTGCCTCCTTTTGAATTTACTGGAAAACCAGCTGGCAACCAAAGTGGAAAATGGACACATGGTTTTCTCCAGTTCTTTGCAAACAGGAATATTGAAGAATTTCACTGTTTTTATTGAGCCTCATGCTCATAAAGATACTTTGAGGGGAAAAAAAAGAAACCCACAGTGTCTCTGGCTAAAGTAAACTGTTAGTCTTTTCAAAGAGACAAAACTGAAGTTGGGTAGAAGATAAAATCACAATGCTTGGAAGGAAAATCCACTTCCAGCATTAACACAAGTACTTATACTTTAGGACATGAAGACAACGCTGTCCCCTGCATTTAAGTCAGCTAAAGACTTCAGAATTATTGCCATGATATTGAACCTTTTCTCCTTGATGGGAACATGTGGAAACCTATACAAAAGCAGAATGTCACCTGCAGAACTCAACCACACTTACTGCTATTAGTAACATACTAAATTGCTTGACTATCAAGAGAGCTGATGACTGTCCTTATGGGCCAAACCCCTTTTTCTACCTTACAGTTACTATATTCATACTCCTTAAGCCGTTGACTGGGACATTAAATTTCAGCTTGAAATATTTTGAGACCATCTCTTACCATGATAGCTTGCTGACTGCAAGGGATTTACTCCTGGCACACAATAGCTTAAGTGGAAATAATCTCAAGCTACAATTTGAGCCCCAATAGAGTCGACCTGAATACCTCTGAATGGATTATTTTTAACTCTCCATGGTCAAGTATTTCATTACCAATATTTGGGTTTTTTTTTAGCTTGGGATTATTCAAGACTAATATATGGTTATATTTCTACTTATTAATGCTGTGAGATAAACAATACATTATTGCCTTCATGCTTAGTTAGAATTCAGGTTGAACTCCTGCTGGCTTACTTAGCTAAGATTCTCCAGGGATTAATTTGTTTGTTTTATTTTTAAATAAAGTACACTGGATTCCATTAGTAGCATTTTTGCAGCCACACAGGTGCAGGTCACTAACAAATCCACATGGATGTTACTAACTGTTGGTGGCAGGCATTGCCCTGGCAGTAAGTGAGAACTGTCTGGCTGAGCAAGAAATACAGCAAGTCCATGAGCCTGTCAGGCTTTTGAATGAAATGCTAGCAGAAGAATGGAGCAATAAGAATGACTCCAGACTGGGTTTCTATAATCATATTAATTCTCATTTTGGATGAAATGCAACATTACAGAGCATGTAAGGACACTGCAGAGTCAGAGGGGAAGTTCACAACAACACTACTGGGAACACTGGTCCCTCAGTAGACTTTGATATGGTAACAAGGTTAGTTAGACTTGGTATCAGTACTGACAACTTGGCAGCTTGCACTGGTCAATTGCTGAGATTAATTTTAGAAGTACTGTCCTGTAGCTGGGTTTTTTATCTCAGCAGAGAAAAGTCCAATAGGTTTTATGCTATCTGTGTGAAACACACGAATAAATCATCTCAAAAATACTCCCCTTTTCCATCCAGTTAATCCTGTTCTCCCCAAAGCCAAATAAAATCACATCTCTCCTTTACAATCTCTGCAAATTAAGTTTTACTTTTGAAATGGAATTGTGTTCATTCATTTAAGATCCATGGATTCGTTCTGCCTAGTCAAATGAAAGCTGATTTGTCTGAAATCAGTCTTGTTGTGTGTGCTCTAATTTGTTATAGTTAGAACCTCCAAAGGTGAATATCATAAAAGATAAAGAATGGTGTTGAGCCAAGTACAAACTGGGTATGTAGACATTTGCAGTACAAATCAGGTTTTTTACAGCTCTCAGAGGACTGGTCTGGATCAAGGATGTTCTGAAACTGGGCACAGACATGGAAAGGGATTGATTCTCTGTCAGCTCTTACGAGATAGTTCTGCAGCTGCAACAAGAGCCCATATTTGAAACTGATGATGTGATGGTTTGGGTGTTCCCTGCCCCCCACTTTGGAAAATCACCCAGACTAGATTCAGAGGCTCTGGAAATTGAATGAAGCTTTATATTTACAGCTTAGGGCAATATACAAGCAGATATTTGCAATCTACACAGCTACATACAGAAATATACAAGTTAAAAGGTAATACGGAAACACAGCAGCCCTCCCAGAAACCGGAGTCCTCAGGAGGGGCTCTCAACCACCCTTCCACCTTCCTCCCACCCCTCTACTTTACCCAAGACTTTGCCTTAGGTAGCTTGGAGGGTTGGCCGGGGGGGTTAGGAAGCAAATGGATTAGTCACATAGTTGGCAGGTTAGGTTGGAGAGAGAAGTTCAGCTCAAAGCCCAGACAGAGAGCGATTCTGTTATCTATGTTTGTATTCTTGTTCTTATACATCTCAGCAAGCCTATGAGTGAAGTAGACATCACCATTGTTTCCTTTCCACAGCCTGTAATCTAATTCTTCTCACCAAAACATTCTAGCTAGCTTCAAACTAGCACAGATTAATTCCTCCAATACTCTGATATAAAATCACAGGAGATTACAGGTTGGAAGGGACCCAAGGAGATCATTGTGTCCAACCCCCCCTACCAGAGCAGGACCATACAATCTAGCACAGATCACAGAGGAACACATCCAGACAGGCCTTCAAAGTCTCCAGAGAAGGAGACTCCACAACATCTCTGGGGAGCCTGTTCCAGTGCTCTGGGACCCTTACAGTAAAGAAGTTCTCCCAGAACTGTCAAGGTGGAAACTCTTGTGCTGCGATTTACACCCATTGCTCCTTGTCCTATCACAGAGAGCAAGTGAGCAGAGCCTGTCCCCACCTCCTGAACAGCCCTCAGATGTTTACAAACATTTATAAAATCCCCTCTCAGTCTTCTCCTCTCCAGACTAAAAAGCCCCAGGTCCCTCAGCCTCTTCTCATCAGCCATGCCCTCCTGTCCCCTCATCATCCTCGTAGCCCTCTGCTGGACCCTCTCCATCAGATCCCTGTCTCTCTTAAACTGAGGACCCCCCAAAAATAAGACTTTTTCCACATACTTCTGTGGAGAATTGCTGTAGTTAAAACTGTTTTCTTATGCAAATTTTCAAATGATATTTTATACCTGCAAGATCTTCTTTGGAGGAAACCAGACGAGGAGAGCTGTTACCTGGCTCAATTCTTAATGATAATCTGGAAAAAAAAAAAAGAGTTTTTAGAGAAATTAACCAAAGGAAAAAAAAAAAGAAAGCAACTGAAGAAGTCATTATCTGGGCAGTGGTAAGCAGAACTTTGACTTTATTGGGAGTGTAGTTATTTATTTTGTTATGTAACAATACATTTTTGGAAAGCAAATGACTACCTGTTAGATCCAAGGGAAAAAGGAATTGTGAAGTCTCAAAAAAAACAGAAGTGAAAATTGATATTTCATACTCCCCATCAGTGTAAAATCTTAAGTTCCTATAGTCTTTCACCTGAAAAAAAAACAAACCCAAACCCTCCAGAAGTTAGTAAATTTAGATACAAACACAACAGCAAAGGTCTTGGTTTCTTCTGTGCATGACAAGTGAATTCCTACTGCTACCATGTGCACTCAGGAACAGCTATTGAGAAAGATTAGTTACTAGGACTTACAGAACAGGAGCCTAAGTGGCTAAAGTGACCAACACTTTACAGTAAAAGAAGATCATTAGAAGACAGTTGTGATATTTTATGTACCTCTGCCTCACTCCATGTGTTTTATGCACTCACTGCTGCTTTGTCTCAGCACTCCACAATGTCTTGCTCTTCCAGCGCACAGGACTTCTCTCACTGCTCAAGTTTATGCACTCTTAACTTGACATTCAGGGGTCCTTTGTTCTACATCAGTTCAACAAAAAGAGTATGGAGGACTACGGTGTAAATTTTAATTGAACAGGCATAAACCCAAAGGAAGTAACTGCTGGCACTGCACAGCATACAACACACTGTGAAGGTCCCAGACTAGAGACTGCAGCACTGCTGTACGCAAACACCAGCGGAAGTCTTATCAACTTGGGATGATGGTAAGCAAAGAGGTAGGTAGAGGAACCTATGGCAGCACTTCAGCATAGCTCAGCTATCACTTTCCTTTCTATCTTGTCTCTCTTGTACACAGAAATTGATGGGGAGTAACTCCCAGTCCATCTTCCACAGTATTCAAACACTGACAGATGTGTTTCAGCATGAAATTACTTTTCATGTTTTGCAATTCCTGTTCTTCTGACAGCACTAGAGCCCTTCAACTATCCAAAGTCATGTAATGACTCATTGCTTTCCAGACTCTCTTTTCTTTGTCAACACTGATTTCCATGACCAGAAAGTGGCAACATGCTTCTCCTAAAAGTCAGCAACGAGAAAGTTCTAATAATAGAACTCCGTTCTCTGTTTGTGTGTGTACACCAATTCAAATGTTTATTGTATGGGAATTCCTTTCAGCATGAAAATATGGGGAAAACTTTTATAAAGTCTTTCCCTGTAAACAGGCCCCCACTGTGTGAATTTATCTTCAGTGCCTGCAGAAATGTTGCCCTTGCATCCCTTGCACAGGAGTTCCTCCTTTGTTCATTCTTAAGGCTGATCTCTTCCTCGCTCTATTAGAGATTTACTGTTCCCATGCTGTGGGCTTGATTTTTGTGAGAAAGCTGTTGCAAAAAAATCTTGTTGGTTTTAAGGCTCTCCTGCAGAACTGTGCTGTTTACACATATTGAGAAATATGAGTGTTAAGCTCATTAATACTGGCTTAGCTCACATCTGATGAACCAAAGTCCTTATGCAAAACAGAACTCTCATTTCAACTTGTTTCACATAACAGCTGCTCTCCAAACAGAAGCAGAGAACACTTCTCCTGCTAACCCATCACTGTTCCACAACTGCTGGTTTTTTCTTTCCACTTTTGTCTGTACAAGGGAGCTCTTATCTGTTCTTTCCCACATGGGATAACTGCATGCTTTAGTTTCTGCCAGCTTTCAGGAACTCATCTCTGATGCTCTTTCCTTATCCTGTTATCAAATAAATTGCTCATTTTTATTAGTCCCCTGTGGCCACAGCCACAATTTATTTGGTCACTGTGGAAACATTTGTCTAAAAACCCACTGCAAAAAGAGAACTGCAGTTCAGTCCACATGAGCAAATAGCTTCTTGCTCTTACAACACTGTGATGTGTAATGCACTCCTGGAAGTTTATTGCTTTGTTAGACTAAAAGGAGTTTTAATCTATATGTAAGGATTACAGAGTAGACTCTTACCCTTAAGTGTGCTCATTAAGCAGTCTGTCATTTCAGGTAACTATTTACAAAATCAAATGGTTTTCAGAGCTAGTGTGGCAGGACTACCTTGTGTGCCTGAGGAGGCCATCTCCCAAAGCAGCCTGTTGCAGCACCTTACCACTCTCCAACTAACTTCCTTACTGAGAGAGTAACTTTACTCAGAGAGCAGTGAGGAGTTGGAACAGGCTGCCCGGGGAGGTTGAAGACGCCATCCCTGGAGATGTCCAAGAAGCTCTAAATGTGGTGCTTCAGGGCACATGGTACTTGGGATATGGTTGGACTCAAAGACCTTCAAGGTCTTTTCCAACTTTAGTGATTCTATGAAATAATTTGTCCAACTTTACATTTTTTATCAGCTTAATTAGCTCACTATGTACCAAGCCCCAAGACTCAGCAGAACTCATACATGATTGAAAACAGTCCAGGTGAAGTGCTGTTTACTAGTAGCTACATAAGGGGAAGTGCCATGTCCTGCTGCCAGATATAAGCAGGAGCATTCTTATACCTTCTTCAGGGACCAAAACATCTGATGAAAGCAATAAGATCAACTTCCATGCAACTGCATGTATATACTATTTCTCTCTTTCTGTTTGTTCTTGTGAAGAAGAAAAGGGGAAGATAACAGCAGAAAATAAACCCTAACATCTTTATGCTTTTAAGAAGTCTCTAGAAAGAGGCATGGTATTGATATACAATGCAGAAAGCACCTGTAGCATGTGTTGCACATCAAAGTTCATTGACAGAGCAACAAGTGAATCTTCAGTGCTATAAAATGAGTTTCCATCACTCTCCACTGGTCACCTCTAGAAAATGTCAAGATAGAGAATGTTATTTATCTCTTTGGTTATGTTAAAGTACACTCTGAAACCTCAGCCCTTGCTAAATCTCTGACAGTTTGGTCATTGACTTCAACAACGCTAGAATTTGGCAGTGTTTTCAAAACAACAAAACATGCAATTTAGCTACTCAACTTCAGAAGATGCAGGATGTGCTAAAGAACAGCAAAGAAATACAAGCCTAAATTTGAGTTTTAGTGACTGTAAAATCCTCATGCTGACATGTTTAATAAAATATTTCAAATGAACTGTGAGAAAAGAGAATATATTCTGACAAGGAGATGTCGTTCCTGGACCACCTTCTCTCCTCTTCCCTCTCTCCTCCAGAAGGCTGGAAACAATCAAAACTGTTTTTACTTAAAAGAATAGACACTGACAGTGAGTACAGTTTCAACCAGTCTTGGCTTGTTTGTCACCACCCAAGTGAATCTTTGCAATTCCTCTGACACTGCGTTTTCCATTGAGCAGCACAGGTTACATGCATGCACACACATGCTCATCTGTGCTACATGTGCCAACAGCATGAGCAATACCTCCCAAATAGCACTCAGAGCCACAATCTTTGGCTCCTCAGAGGTTTGGTGTGGTACAATCAATAGGTCTCTGCAGACCTCAGACTAACAGTGAAGCCTTCCCCATGCTTCATGCCTTTGACAACAATTCTCAGTAGAAGAGGTCCAGGGAATACAGCTGCCTGGGAGGTCTGTTTAAGATGGACTCTGGCCAAGATTGACTGTTACAAGTATTACTATTTCAAGCACCTGCCATAAAATTTCTGTTACCATAAGACTAAAATCAATATGGTGCAGCTGGAACTTTCATAGTGCTGTCACTGCCAGGAGTTGGTACAATGTTTTAATGGCCTATTAGTTTCTCTTGGATGCTTCCCCACAGCATTATGCTTATCTGAATCTAAACAGGAATTGATTTTTCTGTCAGTTACCTTACTGGTATACTGCAACATCAGTGCCTTGCCCCGTATGTTCTGAACAACTGAACTGATAGCAGCCTACAGAGGAGGATTCCAATCCTGATTCTCCCATCCAGATAACATGGTAATACAAACAGTAAGTCTTCAAACTGGCTTTACTCAGAGAACAACTGGAGAATACCAAGGCCAATGTAGACAGAAACCAATGGAGAATACTAGACCTGACCTAATGATACCAAAAGGTCATCCAAAAGATTTGCTTTGGAATAGCTGCATGACATGGCAGGTTAGGAAAGGACGTGGCATGGTGCCAAAACATTTGGGTAGCACTGCCTAGCTCAGGGGAAAACTGCATACCTGGGGACAAACATTCTCTTCAGATCACTCCTGGGAGAGGGAGAAGATCCTACAACAAATGTATCACAGTCTCTGAAGCCCACTCTGCCAGTGATGCCCTGAGATAACAATGATTGCCAATACTTTTTGGGTATAACTGCAAGGAATCCTGATGTTTCTGGTCCTATTTTTCACCCACTTAATTTTCTAACTAGCAAATGTTAGAATTTCTCAGCCTCTGCAGATAACACTATATGGGCTGAGCAAGAAAGATCCATTATTTTTAGGATATGACATCGCTGTCAGAGGTTTGCTGGAGTGGTCCTACTTGCTGACAAGCACAAACCTAAAGCAAGCAATTGGACTGGCACAAAAATTGCAGAGAAAAGCTTTGTTTATATAAAGTGGCTGCCAAATTTCCCTTTTCAGTGTAATTGAGGTTCTCATTTGGAGAAATGTGTGTTGGGATCCAGCCAATACATTTTAGGGCAACTATCTAAAAGCTTCTTTCCCTGACAGCCTGGTACTGAGATAGTTCTGTTCTCTCAGTCAAAGGTCAAGCATACATCTCTTCAGAGCACACTAATGCTGTTCCTGGCTCAAAAAGAGCAGTCACTGGAAAGAGAAAGAGAAAGAGAGGGAAGATTCTTTCCCACTATAAAAACTTAGCACTCTTTTCCTTTTTAAGGCTTACAGTTTCTTCTGTCATGGGACCAGAAAATGGTATGAAACTGAAGATCCATTAGGGAAAACTGAAAGGAAAATGTGAAATCAAATATTCAACACAAAATTAAGAAACTTCCTATCACACAAAGACAGAAGAGAATTAGGAATTCTCTTGAAGGACAGATGTGATGGGTTTTGATCAGTACAGACTTTAATGCTTTGTTCTGATGCAACAAACATGGCAGAAAGAGGTCAAAATTCTCCAATGCATATAAACTGTAGCAACTTTACTAAGCCTAGAATCAAGTCTTTCCATCCTTTTAACACCTCTTGTGACTGCAGTGGAATCTTTCCTTCCTGTAGTGAATCCTAGAAAGAAAACTGCTAATTTTGATTGAAATAGTCTCACAAATTAACTAAATCACAGGTCCTAAATGATCTTTACAATACATCACATACCTTCCAGCAAGCCTGCTGCTGATGTTAAAATGGCTTTAAAATTGAAACTGGAATTACTTACAGTTTTTCCAAATATTGTGTTATAGCACCATGCTTACAGAATCCACTTATTTAATCTATTTTTCCTATGAAATTACAGTGCATGAAAGCTATTGCAAATAAAATGTTAACATCATCAGGAAACTCCATCTAAAAACCCAATTAAACAGCATGACCAGTTTCTTGAATCCAATCCAGGGGCTATTGAGCCTATATTAACTACAAGTCTTTACCACTACCAATTACTATGCAGTTTTATTTTCCTCTCTGTGACTTTAACAAAGTATGGATGTGGGAAATGAGTCAACAGTGAACCATTTGCTAAACTTCAGCACCAAGATTTATCACAGAATGGCTTAGGCTGGAAGAGACCTCAGAGATCACCTACTTCAACCTCCCTGCCATGAGCAGGGATGCTTCTCAACTAGATTTGCCTGCTTAAAGCCTAAGCTAGCCTGACCTTGAACACCCCCCTGGGAGAAGGCATCCACAACCTCCCTGGGCAACCAATTCCAGAGTCTCACCACCTCATACGGAAGAACTTCTTTCTAAGTGCCAGTTTAACTCTACCCTCCCTCAGATTAAAACCATTCCCACTTGTCCTGTGGCTAGACAGCCTTATGAAAAGTCCCTCTCCAGCTCTCCCACAGGATCTCACCAGGTATTGGAAGGCAGCTCTAAGGTCCTCCCGGAGCCTTCTCTTCTTTAGGCTGAACACCACCAACTCCCTCAGCCTATCCTCATAGTAGAGGTGTTCCAGCCCTTGGATCATCTTTGTGGCCCTCAACAGCTCTCTGCCCTTCTCATGATTTAGATCTCAGACTGTCCTTAACACCAGCCTTGTACTGCCTAGCCTTGGCAAAAGGCTGTGTGCATGCTGATGTTCACTGTGCATCTGCTGCACAGCTCCTGCCTGTTATAAAAGGTATGCACTGTCCTGAGATAGAAAAAAGGAAGAATGTAAGGATTCTATCAGCAGTACTCTGGCAGGAGTTCTAACTCCATCAAGCAGATAAATTTTGTTGTGAAGACATCACACAAACACTTTCTTTTAATCCAAATAACTTTCCTATGGAAAAGCACAAACCTATCAAGCTGCAGCCACTCTTGCAGTGTATGCTGTGTTCAGCTTATTTTCCTGAAGGTTACTCTAAGTAAGAGGTCAAATTATGGACATTCTCAGTTTCAAGGATTTTTGACAGAGAGTAGGGATGAATTTGTCAGCTCAGGGCTGTATCTCACTTCTGACAGTCAACTACCAATCACAGAATCATAGAATTAAACAGATTGGAAGAGACCTCTAAGATCATCCAGTCCAACCTAGCACCCAGCCCTAGCCAGTCAATTGGACCGTGGCACTAAGTGCCTCATTCAGTCTTTTACTGAACACTTCCAGGGATGGTGACTCCACCATCTCCCTGGGCAGCTCATTCCTATGCCAGTCACTCTCTCTGCCAACAGCTTCGTCCTAACAGCCAGCCTAGACCTCTTCCAGCACAATTTGAGACTGTGTCTCCTTGTTCTGTTGCTGAATGCCTGGCAGAAGAGCCCAACCCGACCTGGCTACAGCCTCCCCTGGAGGTGTTCAAGAAAAGCCTGGATGGGGCACTTAGTGCCATGGTCTAGTTGATTGGACAGGGCTCGGTGCTAGGTTGGTCTGTATGATCTTGGAGGTCTCTTCCAACCTGGTTGATTCTATGATTCTGTGATGTTCCATGTTGGAAATCAGACAAGAGTCATAAAGATTCATTCTAGATTTGACTCAGTCATCCTGGTATTAGCAGCTCCATTAACAAAATATTAAAAGAACACCAGACAAACTCCCAAACATTTTCAGCCAATGGCTTTATGTCCAACAATTGATCAAACTAACAGCCAAGTGATCTCTTCCCCAAACCTGAAGAAAAGAATAGAACTTACTTATAATTGTCATCTTCTACAAACTTCTGAAGTTCTTCAATGTAGCGGACAGACTTCAAATACTTTTGCACATGAGGCAGTGTTGTAAGATGATCTGTGGAGAGTTCAAACAGAAGCAAAGATCAACATTCACACAATCCAAAATTAATTATTCTTTCAGTTGTTTTTTTTTTTTTTTCCCTGATTCTTATGGTTGTCTTGAAGGAAACAGAGTTTGAAGCTTCTTAAAGAATAAATTGTGCAGAAACATTACTTTGATTCCAAGATTTTAAAGAGTGGATTGAGCAAAAGTGATGCTCAGTTGCTGAAGAAAACACAGATGCATTTCATCACCACAAAAGCTAGTGGAATTTATTATTTGCCATCCCACATGTGGAAAATAACTATTTGCTGAAAACCCTGCTCGAATTTTGTGCTCACTGTTCTGAGGGAAATGAAAGCTTGCAGCCATGGCTACTAATGATTCTTATAAGAACATGAAGGTCTTATAAGAACTAAAAGTTCTTCACCATGAGGGTGGTGAGACACTGGAACAGGTTGCCCAGAGACGTGGTGGAAGCCCCATCCCTGGCGATCTTTAAGGCCAGACTGGATGAGGCTCTGAGCAACCTGGTCTAGTAGTGAGGTATCCTTGCCCACAGCAGGAGGGTTGGAACTAGGTGATCCTTGAGGTCCCCTCCAGCTCTGTCAATTCTATGATTCTATAAATTCAGAAGGACAGAAAAATCCTTTGACACATGGTGCACAGACAGGATCATTCCTTCTAGTATCTAACTTAACTTCTATGCTCTTGTAAAGACAGCTGTTTTAAAGGAGCACTCATTACTCCAGAATATTGTTCCTGCAAAGCCATCATTCTGATTTCTATGAAAGCACTCAAAATTAAAGCAAAACAGTGCTGCCAAAACTGTAAAAAGGGCCAGTGAAATAATAAGGCTTCTTTGTCACTCAAAGTATTCAAAGACAAAATGAAACTCTCAATGAGAACATGATAGCTGAGTAATCTTGCTGTTCATAATCACACATTATGATGTCTAGTCCCTACCTTTAAATACTTTATAATACCAAAGTTAACAACAAAGGACAAGGGATGGATACATAGGCATAGACAAGTAATTTCTCAGCTTCTCAGCTATTATTCCCACAATCTAACATTTAATTGTTTTGTATTCAAAGCTCTCCAAAACTGTCATTTAAATGTTCTGGATTTATTCTGAAGGTTTTCCATCTTGTTTCATGTTAAAGCAATGAAAAGTCATGCTAAATCACCAACAGTGCCATGAGTATTCATCCAAACCCCAAAATAGGCACATTTTTGACAGAAGACTCCACTAACAGGCTAGAATTGCAGAATGAGTTTCTGAGTAAAATCTTGCTAAACAAAACGAGCAGCCCTTTCACGCCCCTCACTTCATCGACTAGTGTAGTACATGGGAAAGCTGAACACACAATTTAACAACTGTTGTACAGACTGAAATAGAGGTATTTCATTTTGCAAACATATCTTCAAGATACCAACAATAAAAGGGTAATGAAGCTAACACATTCCATACTTCAAAGATATCGTATCTACTGCAAAGGAAAGGAAAAACATACTAAGAGAATTCTGACTGCCTCTGGCCAATATAAACCAAATGTAACAGTTGTACTTGAAAGTAAGGCATTTGTAGTCCACCTCTGCACAACCTCTTTTACAGCTTTTACAGTTTGAAACAGATGCTTAATTGCCTAATTTACTGATAAGATTGAAACTGCACCGAAGTGGAGACTACATCACAGACTAGTGCTTGCCTCGTGCTCCCTACACACAGGGCCAAAGCCCTTTTTCACTCTCTTGCACTAAAGCAATTTTAGTTAAGGCTTAGGAGGTATAATAAAAGTTACCAACCATAGTTACAGGAGACTTGCAGATCAGCTATTATTCGGAGAATATTGTTCATCTGATTGGATCTTTGTTCGTTCTCCATAATGCTGCCTGAAGCGGGATATGCCGAATCAATGTAGATTAAATCCAGGAGATAAATGCCTGAAACAAACAAATCAATCCAATTGATCTGGGCTTTCAAACAGAAATTGTTGTAGAATTCTTAACCAACATCACAGCCCATAAAGCAAAGGAGGGTTTGGGATTTGCACGCTGGAAAATTTCCCAACTAGCTCAGAAAAGATTTTGCTCCTGGCACTTCTATAGGCTAGAGCCTACTATGAGCAATCTGCAGCACCATAGCAAGGACACTGAAAGAGTGACAGCTGCCACTGAACTAGGGATTTGAGTTGGGACAGTGTGTGTGGAGCTGACAGCAAACACAACAGGCTCTGGCCACAGTGAGCAGTGCTCAGCCCTGCACTGTTGAGCCTTCTCCTGCCTTCTCATCTGCCACTCTATACTGCATTCAGATATCACAGCATGTTCTGGCTGAGGCTCCAGGCTGCATTTGCTGGAAGACAAGAGGAGATGACATTTTGGTTTTGATTATGTGATGATTTTCAAAAGCATGAAGAAAAGGTTTTTTAGTTATGAATTTGTTAATTGAAATAAATGGCACAGCTATTTGCTTAGGCCCAGATTCCTCAGTAACTACAGCAAGATGCTGATTACTGCAGTTGCCAAAAATGCTGATCCTTCTGGTTTGTGTTGCACTTCTCCAAAGCCCTGGCTGACTTGACAAAATGTCATCTTTGGTTGGTAAAAAAGCATTATTACACACAAAAGTTTTGTGTTGTTGGAATGGGCTGCCCGGGGAGGTGGTGGAGTCGCCGTCCCTGGGGCTGTTCAAGGCAAGGTTGGATGTGGCACTTGGTGCCATGGTCTGGCCTTGAGCTCTGTGGTAAAGGGTTGGACTTGATGATCTGTGAGGTCTCTTCCAACCCTGATGATACTGTGATACTGTGATACTATCTTCATCAAAAATGATACCCATCTCCAGTGCCCAGCAGGCAAGCATTCTGCTGAGCTGGTTGCTGCTCTATGGTTGTGATGGTTTGGATGTTACCTGCCCCCCCCTGCTTTGGAAATCACCCAGACTAGATCAGGTGGCTCTGGAAATCTGAATGAAGCTTATATTTACAGCTTAGCAGATGTTTACACAAGCAGATATTTTCAGTATATGCATTTATATACAGAAATATACAAGGTAAAAGGTAATACAGAAACACAACTCCCCTCCCTTTCACCTTCTCCCACCCCTGTCAACCTTACCCCAGTCCCAAGGAAGAATGGATGTTTGGACAAGGGGTTAGGAAGCAAAGTGAATTAATCAGAGAAATGGCAGAGAGACTAGAGAGAAACAAATGTGGCTCCAAACTCCCCAGCAGCAGAAGAAGCAGTAGTGGCTTATCTATGTTTGGATTCTTGTTCTTACACCTCTCAGCAAGCCTATGAGTGAAGTAGACATCCTTCTGTTTTCCTTTTCACAGCCTGTAATCTCGTTCTTCTCAGCAAAACATTCTAGCTAGCTTCAAACTAGCACAATGGTACTTTTACCTTTATAAATTATATATCAAAGAAAAAGGCAGGCTTAAGGCTGGAATCAATTCATGATAGAGTATAGCATTTCTTGCATTGCACCCAACTGCTTTTCCTCAACACACGGCGCTCAGTTTCACACATGATTTGTAGGGGGTTTCTTTTGCAGCCCTAGGAGTGTTAGAAAGCAATCACGAATGAAGAGGAAACTAGGAACTGTGAAGAACATAAAATACACAATCACCAAGTGTGAGAAAACTGAATCATCACTGAGATTGTCTAGGAAGCTTTAACTCTGGAAGACCAAAAGACAATTCTGCAACACAGTTTTGCAAAACTCATGAAAGCTACTATGGAAGTGCAATGCAAGACTCCTTTATTTACTTCACAAACTATTCAAAAGCATCTAAATGAAGATGAGGAAGAGTAATACTCTTGCCTTCTATGAGGACACTATAAGCAGTTTTAGTATTTCAATGGTATGGATGCAGAGAAGGAATACAGAGACTCTGAGTGTGTGAGGGGATTTATTTAGGACTTCTACCTATGCCCTTTGCTGATCAGGCCTTTGGTGTAGACTGAACATAGGAAGGAACAAAGTCCTACTGCGCATCAGGGATGTGGAAGAATTAATCTGCTGAGGCAGAGCTATAACAACACACTTCATCACCTCCAGTGTACCCTGGGCCATGGGGACACTGTGACTAAGACCTCCTGAAGTAAGTGAGGGCACTCAGCATGAAAAGGAGACTTGCTGCTCTTTTGCCTTTTCATGGAGCCATACAACAGCCAAACATACCCAAACTCGACAATACAAGAAACAAAGTGCAGCTTCATCCATTCTTAACATAAGTTTTACTTCTCTTATTAAAAAAAGAAATCCTACAACTGCACACTTAATGTGCAGGAAATAAGATGTGTTTTCTATTTGTAATCATGTAACTGTGAGCACTACAACTACCTAAAAGGAGGTTGTAGTGAGGCTGGAGCTGGTCTCTTCTCCCGAATTACTAATGATAGGACAAGAGGAAATGGCCTCAAACTGTGTCAGGGGAGGTTTAGGTTGGATGTTGGGAGGAAGTTCTTTACTGAGTGGGTGGTCAGGCACTGGAACAGGCTGCCCAGCGAGGTGGTGGAGTCACCATCCCTGGAGGTGTTTAACAGTAGAGTGGATGTGGCACTTGAGGCTATGGTCTAGTGACTAAGGATGCTGAGGTGAAGGTTGGACTGGATGATCCTGGTGGTCCTTTCCAACCATAGAGATTCATAGTGATTAGATGTGATGAGAGTTTTGGGTTAGTCAAGGACTTGTCAATGTGAAACTAATGATTGGACTTGCTAACCTTGAAGGTCTTTTCCAATCTAAGACATTCTGTGATTCTGTGATAATTTATACAGAATTCACATAAAGTGATAAATAGTGAAGTGGATGCAACTTAAACTGAATGTAACAGAAGACAGTCTTTATGTTTGGAAATACCTGTAAGTACACATCAAGCTGCACCTTTTTGATGGTGTTCCTCTCCCTCCCTCTTTTAAAGGTAAGAAGAATAATTAGGTTTTTATGATTTTTTTCCCTAGTGTTACCAGCCTTCATCTGGGCAGTGGCTCTTTGAACTCTTCCATATATATGAGGTGACAATAGGAATAGATGAGAATCAGTTTACTTTGCTCAGAGGAATCGCAAAATTACTCCCTTCAGCAAAAGACTTTAATTTCTGCTTCTCAAAGGAAAGGCTCAGGGTTGCCACATGCCAAAGAAAACACACAGCACTAGCTTTTCAAACCTTGGCTTACATTTCTGCTACTGTGCAATGAAAAAAACTCCCTAAGATGTGAAGCCATCAGGATATTTTCCAGAGGGTGAGCTCATGGGCAGCTGCTTCCACAGGCAAAACATTTTCCAGTGATACTGACTTTTCTCCATTGTTACTAGAACTAATTTTGCAGCTGGATATTGTATGCAGACAACACGCTATTCATTAGTCTATGGTATCATGGAAATAATAACACAGACTAAGGAAAAGCATGGCCAAAAAATCCAGACCTAAATTTATCAATGGCAATCACACTGTGTGAAGGGGACTGATTACTTTTAAACTGGCAAGAATTAAAAAATAACTCTAATACCCAGATCAGAAATTCTAATTTCAAAGCTCAAACAAAGAAGTAACATTACTGACAGTTTAAAGACAGAGAAACTGAAGTACAATAAAAAAGTGACCTTGATATGTAGTAGTCCAGCCTGGAGGGCCAACCAGATCCTGGGCTGCATCAGGAGAAGTGTGGCCAGCAGGTTGAGGGAGGTGATTCTTCCCTTATACTCTGCTCTGCTGAGACCCCACCTGGAGTACTGCATCCAGTTCTGGAGCCTCTATTACAAGAAGGATGTGGAGATGCTGGAGAGTGTCCAGAGAAGGGCCACTGGGATGCTCAGAGGGCTGCAGCAGCTCTGCTGTGAGCACAGACTGAAAGAGTTGGGGCTGTGCAGTCTGGAGAAGAGGAGGCTTCCAGGTGACCTTGTGGCCTTCCAGTATCTGAAGGGCGCTACAAAAAAGCTGGGGAGGGACTTTTTAGGACATCAGGGAGTGACAGGACTGGGGGGAATGGAGCGAAGCTGGAGGTGAGGATATTCAGACTGGAGGTGAGGAGGAAGTTCTTCGCCATGAGAGTGCTGAGAGCCTGGAATGGGTTGCCCAGGGAGGTGGTTGAGGCCCCATCCCTGGAGGTGTTTAGGATCAGGCTGGATGAGGCTGTGGGCAGCCTGCTCTAGGGTAGGGTGTCCCTGCCCATGGCAGGGGGTTTGGAACTAGATAACCCTTGTGATCCCTTCCAACCCTGACTGATTCTATGACTGTAGTCAATGCCATCCAGATCACACATTTTGCAGGTTCCATTCACCAGACAACAACTTCCAAAGCTAAATTTTAATGAAAAAGTATTTATGGGAAATTGCAATGCTCAGCAGGATGCAAACTGAAGTCTGTATATTTGTGCCTTGATTCACAGTCAAGCTGCTCTCATTTCTTTATTCAACACTGAAGGCTTCTGAGAAAAAGAAAAAAGCACTAAGGCAGATAATAAATCAGCACTTTGGCAGTTGATGGGTACTAACAACGTGCTTTTAAGAAAAACAATCCCAAGCTTTCTGAAACCACCCAGTTCTGAGGAACCTTGCCTCAAGCACAGAAGGAACAGCTATGGTGTGTGACTTCTCCCTCATTAAGAAAGACTGACATAACATGCTTTGAAAGACACAATACTTTCAGATCAGTGAGAAGCTGGGACGGCATTACTTTAAACTGCACAAGCAGAAGAAAACGCACATCACTTTTGAAAGCAATTGCCTGGGAAGTCAGAAAATCTGAGTCCAAATTTTCTGTTCAGCCACAGATTTCTTTGACCTAGGCAAGCTATCGTTATCCTCTATTCTCCATGAGCTCAGTGAGAGAGAGCATTTCCCTGCCAGAAGGTCTCACGCAAACAGATACTACAATCGGGAAGATCTAACAAAAGTTGGGTTGAAATTCCTAATATAAAATCCATAACGATGTGCAGGCTGCAGAAGCAGCAGCAGCACCATTTATTCATAACAATTCAGAATAGCAACTCTCTTTTGGGAGTTTACAACAATCTGCAAGCACTGGATTGCAAAAGTGATTGTAAAAATACCATGCAGATAAAGACTGAAAACTTGCAACATTCTCAACTGTGTCTTTGGGGTTTTTTTTCTTCCTTTTTTTTTTGCTGCTTTATAAAATGATCCTGTCAACTTGTAGAATAAACCAAACCCAAAATGAAGTGGTTAGAGCATCCCACTACTGTATACTTGACACACACTTTAGTGAATGGTGCTCTGCTAAGGGTCTGTGCTATTCTGCATATGCAAGGAAGTTATGAAACAGCTGCTTGTACGGGTGACTTTGTTAGTCAGACATTGACTACTTTGCAACAAGGAGTAATTAGCAGATGGGGAAGAATTTCCCATTAGCCTGGGGACTCTGATTTGTTATTCTTAACATTTTGATCAAATACTGTAACAATCTTCCATAGTTGTTTGGCAAATTCTACTGTTGCTGTGACGACCACAAACTCATGCTATAAAACAACAAAAAAATAAGTTCAACGTTTTAATGGACAAATCCAGTTCCCTACTTATCACCACGAACACTTTGTAAAGATGTTCACAATCCAGCAGCCCCTGAACACACAGATGTTGCAGAGGAACAGCACAGATGCCAGGGTACAGAGCATTCTTTCAGTACAGCAAGCAGTGTCTACAAGACATGCTGTAACTGGCACACCTAACAGAAGGGAACCCATGAAAAGTAATTATTTGCTCTTTTTTTTTCTCCCCAGAAGTTGAATAATGACATTAGTTTGATGGGAAAACCAGGAGAGACAGAAGTATGTAGTCAGCTGTATTTCTGAGAGCCTTTTCCCACATACAGCAGTGTGGTTCTATCATACTAAATAAAGCAGAGGACAGAGAGAAAGCAACTTATCAATTAAGTACGTGGTAGAAAGCCCAAATTACTCCAGTCAGCAGTCTGTAAAACCAAAGACACCATTCTTTGGAGATGAGCTCACAAGTCAGAAAAGCCAACAGCTTTGTGGTATCACTGGTTTCAAGGGGACTGGGTATTTTCCATGGACTGAAGGGCTGGAAAATTTTTCTCCAAAACCAAATGTATATACTGGTTAACCTTGGTAGGACTTGGAGTACTCTAAAAGCAACTGAAGACAAATCCTTGCCAAGGTAACAACATGTGATTTGTAATACATCCTGCCAGCACGGCGGCCAAGTGAATGGGATCAGTCACAAGGGAAGGCAAGGTAGGTTTACAACCAGATTTATCACTAGACTCTGATGCCAGCTAGGCAGGACATGGCATCAGTTACACACACACACACAGATGCAAAACTATACTGAGGCTGCACCAAAAAGAAAAACACCCTCTCAACTGAAACCACTTGTGTCTGGTGAATAAGCAAGAATGTGTTAAGAACTATTCCAATTAGAGATAACATCAGTGTTGTACCTGAAGCAGTGCTACATCTTATACTGAGCAAAAAAAACCCCACAGTATGCACAGCATGCAAACCTGCAGTGTTTTCTGACCTGAAATAGCAATGTACCAACCAAAACCCCACAGATGTTCTGTGTAAGGTCATTTTCTAGTTCATGTGTGATTTCTTAATCGCATTAACTTCCTCTGATATCAATAATCTTGCATATGATTACCACACAATCATCAATTTCTCTCCTTTCTGGTCTTGGAAGCAGAAAATGGTAGTGGAAGGCCACGTTGCCACTCTGGGCTTGTCTATACCTGGAAAGCATAGACAAACTATTTCGCAATATTTACTCTGGAAGGGATAGTCTGTTACAGGCTCAGCATTCCTCAAGAATGATCACATCCAAGTTGAGACACTCACTGGAATAACTTCTTCAGTAAGCTTTCGGTGCAGACAGTATTCACCTGAATGAAACTTTGGGATCCTTCAGGCAAATGTACTTCACGGGTTGAGAAACAGTCTGAATTTAATACCTGTAACTCTAACATACCACTCCACTAATCAAACACAGCCCTTTGAGTAATTCAACAACTGAAAAGGATTTTATGTCATGGCAAATAAGAAGATTTGATTGCAAAGAACAAATGGTATTATCAACAGTTAACTATAAAAAAAAAAAGGTAAAAAGAGCTGGAGTTTGTTACCTCAGTCAGAAAACAGCAATGCTACAGGCTTGGGGTAGTGTGGCTGGAAAGCTGCCTGGCAGTAAGGGATCTGGGAGTTGTAATAGACAGGCTCCTGAATGTGAGCCAGCAGTGTGCCCAGGCGGCCAAGAAGGCCAATGGCTTCCTGGCTTGGATTAAAAATGCTGTGGCCAGCAGGAGTAGGGAGGTGACTGTCCCCTTGGACTTGGTTCTAGTGAGGCCACACCTCAAACACTGTGTTCAGTTTTGGGCACCACAATACAAGAGAGATGTGGAGGTGCTGGAGCATGTCCAGAGGAGGGCAATGAAGCTGGGGAAGGGCCTGGAGAATAAATCTGGTGAGGAGCAACTGAGGGAGCTGGGGAGGGTTAGTGTGAAAAAGAGGAGGCTGAGGGGAGACCTCATTGCTGTCTACAACTACCTGAAGAGACACTGTGGAGAGGCTGCTGCTGGGCTCTTCTCACAGGTAGTTGGAGGCAGAACAAGGGGGAATGGCCTCAAGCTGAGCCTGGGGAGGTTTAGATTGGATATCAGGAAAAGGTTTTTTATGGAGAGAGTGGTTAGGGACTGGAATGAGCTGCCCAGGAATGTGGTAGAGTCACCCTCCCTGGATGTGTTCAAGGGTCATTTGGATGTGGTGCTTAGGGATATGGTTTAAGGTGAATCTTGTAGAGTATGGTTCTAGGTTGGACTTGGTGCTCCTGAGGGGCTTTTCCAACCTGCATGCTTCTGTGACTCTGTGTAAAATCAGTTTGTATTTTAGATAAAGAAAATTCTGCCATAAAAATATTAAAAAGATGTGTCCCAACCAACACTTACAATAGTGGCAAATACATTTTTTCCCCAAAATGGATAGCAATAGTGGTGAAAATTGCACTCTTACAGTGTCTGCATGAACATCATAGCAGTTTCACTCACAAGAAATAGTTTCAAATGGGGGTATAATGAGCAACTGTGTTATTCCTAAACAAGGCCCCTGAAAGGCAGGAGCATCTGTAAGGTCAAGTATTCATTCAACAAACATGCAAACAAAATTCCAGCACTGATACGTCTTTTAATTCCAACCTCTGCCAAGAGCATCTCTTACACTGTCCTGTTTCCTCACAAAAGAAATAATGGCTCCAGAAGAAGAGAATTCAGATCACACATCCTTCTCAGAAGCTGCAACACCTATTTAAGCCTTTCAGCTGCTAGCTTGAATGCATCATAGAATCACAGAATCAACCAGGTTGGGAGAGACCAACCTATCCCCCAGCCCTATCCAGTCAACCAGACCATGGCACTAAGTGCCTCAGCCAGGCTTTTACTGAACACCTCCAGGGATGGGGACTCCACCACCTCCCTGGGCAGCCCATTCCAATGCCAATCACTCTCTCTGCCAACAACTTCCTCCTAACATCCAGCCTATACTTCCCCTGGCACAACTTGAGACTGTGTCCCCTTATTCTGTTGCTGCTTAGACATCCCTGATCTGACCCAGAAGAAGAAAAGTAACTCTCCAGCCATTGATGACTTCTAAGAAAGCAACATACCAAATTTAACTTTATTTTTAAGGTAGGTAAGATGGATGCTGCAGGAAAGCTGCTTTGCAGCTTACAAAATACAATGTCACCAGGTGCACAGAAGTGGCAACCAAACAGAACATGGTTCACTTTCAATAAGGTTTTAAAGAGAAGTTTTTTATATCTACTTGGCAATGGTGAGGTCACATCTGGACCACTGCAGTGGAGTGCTGCTGCACCTCTGTGCAGGACAGATGTTATATTAGAGAGAGGTCAGCACAGGACCACAAAAATGGCCTGGAGCAGGAGCTTTTGACAGATGAGGACAGGCCTGAGGAACAGTGCCTGTGCAGCCTGGAGAAGAGATGGGGTCAGCAGTAAAGAACAGGACTGTGGTTATTTCCCCAACAAAAGGAGCGTGTGTGGGAGTTGCAGAGAGCAGATACTTTTCTCAGAGATGCAATGTGAAACTGACATATGCTGCAGAAATGGAAATTTCAGTTAGAAAAAGGAAAAGGGGAAAAAAAAAAACCACAACAAACTACCAACTACCCACAAAATACTACTTTAGGAAGGGTCAAGCACTAAACCATTGCCCAGAAAGGCTGAGAATCTCCTTCTCTGGAAATATAAAAACTCAGCTGGATAAGTTCTTGAGTAACCTAAGCCAGTACTGAAGTGAACCCTGCAGTGAGTAGGAGGTTCAACCAAATGACCTCCACAGGCCTCATTTTCTAAGAGATGTTTTTCTATTCCCTGTAATGGGAATAGATGTGGATCACAAACTGGGCTCTACTGTACGCTGAGAGACACTTAGGGAATACCAACTGTGACAGATATCTGAGCAGACTGTGCCTTTACTAAGTACTCCACTTTTTAAAGTAATAGTGGAAAATGCTACTTCTAAAATGTATATTTAGGTAAAACAGAAGTATGCTGTGGGGAATCATTCCAGCATAAATCAGCAAAGCCAGCTGCACAGCACAAGAACATATTAATACCCTGATAAATACCATGACCTAGGGTAGGGTGTCCCTGCCCATGGCAGGGGGGGTGGAACTAGATGATCCTTGTGGTCCCTTCCAACCCTGACTGATTCTATGATATTCATCCTTAACACAGTGAAATTACTTTTACTTTTGATGTGCACATCAAAAAGGAAGCAGAAGTAATTTCACAAAGTCCACAGGAAAAGCACTAAGAAGAATCTAACTAGGAAATTAAATACTAGTTTAACCCTCTAGACATCTAGGTGAGCCAAAATCCAACCCCATACTGAACTTCCCTCTCAGACTAAGAAATGTGCACCTTGTAATAAAGTGATTGTGTTTGTTATAGAAGAGTTGTATTCAGTGTCAATAACAACCAACACTTAACAGAGACTTAGACAAGAAATATGCCTCAAGTCAGTAATAACACATTTCACTGAGACAGCTTCCTTGAGTTGCTCACTTGGGTGGTCCATCAAATTGTTTCTGGTCTTACTATGATCCTAGGTCAGAACTGTTAAAGATAGCTGTAAGAAAAACAGGGAATACTTTTATAGCCACCTGATTTAAGCCTGTAGCCCATATGTGTTTCATCCAGTCCTTAGTACAAGAAGAGTTGTTTTCTTCTCTCTTACTGAAAAATAATCACACAGGTAATAAGCAAATCTACAAAACTCTATTAACTGGAGATTCAGTTAAAACACAAAAATCCACTCCAGGCCATGGAGCAGCTTGCTTGCTTTCTACTGAGCATTTTTTTAGCCTGCTCACTCTAACAACCTGCATACATTTGTACATTCTGAAAGGTAGGGGGTTTCTTATTTAGAGATGTTCAAAATTCTCTTGTAGTAGACACTACTGCTGTTTTCTGGATGAGCCTGGGTGCTAGGTGGGACTGGATGATATTGGAGGTCTCTTCCAACATTGTTGATTCTGTGATTCTACAGTGCAATGTTAGGTTAAGTTAAAATGAGAGATGGGCCCCTCAATTCAAGAGAGATGTTGAGGTGCTGGAAATGTGTCCAGAGAAGGGCAACAAAGCTGGTGAAAGGCCTGGAACACAAACCCTACGAGGAGAGGCTGAGGGAGATAGGTGTTTAGCCTGAAGAAGAGAAGGCTCTGGGGTGACCTCATTGCTGTCTACAACTACCTGAAGAGAAGTTGTAGCCAGGTGGGGGTTGGCCTCTTCTCCCAGGCAACTAGCAACAGAACAAGGGGACACAATCTCAAGTTGTGCTGGGGGACCTATGGGCTGGATGTTAGGAGGAAGTTGTTGGCAGAGAGAGTGATTGGCATTGGAATGGGCTGCCCAGGGAGGTGGTGGAGTTGCCATCCCTGGAGGTGTTCAGTAAAAGACTGGATGAGGCACTTAGTGCCATGTTCTGGTTGATTGTCTAGGGCTGGGTGCTAGGTTGGACTGGATGATATTGGGGGTCTCTTCCAACCTGGTTGATTCTATGAAGATAAATAAAAAGAAGGGAAAATAAATATAAGGCTGGTTGCATAAAACAGAAAAAACAAACAAACAAACAAAAACTTTCCTTCATTGAAGCTGGAAGTTGTGAGGTGTCATCTTGAATGAGTTTAGAAAGAATTAGTCCTTTCCCTGGTCCAAGTGTGTGACAATGGCCTGTTCCTTATTATAGCTCTATCCACAAATGTGATTGTATAATGCTTACGTTTTTCTGTCTCAGTCACATCTATTTTGTGTTCTGAGTCACAAGAACAAAACCAAAGCCTAAGTACATCTGTCTCAAACTGTCCCTTCTAACTCTTCAATTCTTTTACATGTTAACAACTAATAAGGAAGACAGAGTAAGCTTGAAACAAATTATTTATCATCAATTAATAAATTAGCCTAAAGTGTGGGTTTAGTCTTCCCTAGACTATGTGGGGATTGAGTTTAATTCACTGAGTGGTTCTGGATGGAAGTTTTTCTTATCCTCAGCTAATTGAGAAGTAACTGTAATTTGCTTCTTTAATCAAAAGCTCAATACCAAAGCATTTACCTCAGACAGAGCACTCTGCTACTTTACACCACTAAGCTGCACTTCAGTTTTCATATTTAACCTTATTCTATACAGTTTTGGTGTTTTTTTTCCCTAGAAATAAAGGAAAAGTAAAACCTTTCTGTGAAAGAAGAGACATCACTCACAAAAGTGGCAATGCTTTTCACTGCAGTGCTATTACGAATGTTACAGATAGAGATTGGCTTTTTCAAACCTTGTGAACCTTCTCAAGGTTTCTCAGGTCTGCCAGGGCAGCATTTATTTGCACAGATTTCTGTTCCTCAAAGAGACTTGAAAACTAAACTAATGGGTAACATCAGTTCTGTTAGGAATTCAAAGACTCAATATGACAAGTGTTTTCTACTAATGCTTGGCAGAGACAGCTGGAAACATGAATGCTTCTACAGTGACATTTCAGCATGGTTAAAAATTCACAAGTTTTAAAGGAAATGAAAGTAATACAATTTCAGTGAAGTGACCTTTTAGTTTGACAGCTGATTTAAAGTGCTTCAGAGAAAACAAAACAACCCTAAAGGATATTCTTTCTTAGCTTTTGATATATCAAATCCTCAACTGAGCAGTCTGCCATCACACTGCACCTCCATGCAAACAAAGACTCTAGCTGATCTATGTAAAGTTTTGTTCTTCACTCAAGTACACTGGCAACCTCTAGAGAAAAACTTTTAAAGCAGGGCTGTTAATTCAAAAGGCTACTGAAGAGTGTCTGTAAACATTTCATAGAATCATAGAATCCAACTTGGAGGTTGGAAGAGACCTCCAAGCTCATCCAGTCCAACCTAGCACCCAGCCCTAGACAATCAACCAGAACATGGCACTAAGTGCCTCATCCAGGCTTTTACTGAACACCTCCAGGGACAGCAACTCCACCACCTCCCTGGGCAGCCCATTTCAATGCCAATCACTCTCTCTGCCAACAACTTCCTCCTAACATCCAGCCTATAGGTCCCCCAGCACAACTTGAGATTGTGTCCCCTTGTTCTGTTGCTGGTTGCCTGGGAGAAGAGACCAACCCCACCTGGCTACAACCTCCCTTCAGGTAGTTGTAGACAGCAATGAGGTCACCCCAGAGTCTTCTCTTCTCCAAGCTAAATTTGAGACTTCTCAGAAAGTCACTATCACCTGGAACACCAAAGAAACCTGTTTAGCTGAGCTAACTCACTTTCAGCCATTCCTCTCATCTATATTTAATGGAAGTAAATATCATCATTGATTTGTACTTGGCCATCCCAGAACCAAAGAAGGAGGCAATCCTAAACATCCCCATCCCAGTGGAGCACTGGAAATTAGTTATTCCACCTCTGCCAGTGTAGCAATAAAGCCTAGCACAGAAAACCAGCCAAGTGTATGCTCCATAAACTAAGCAACTTTCAAAAAGCAAAAGTAATTAATCTGGAATTACATTCACGACTTCAGACCCCAAATCACCTCTGAGCGGTGCAAATCATTCTCTTACCCACAGAAACAAGTCTAAAAACTTCTGAAGCTGTCTGGAGCTTCCTAGCAAAGCTTCTTCTCTGTGCAAAGCAGGCTTTTCTCAAGACAATTGCCAATTTTTAATTCTTTTTTCTCCCCCCAGACTCAACTGTTTTCCAATGCTTTGCTCCCACGAATCAGAAGAACTATACTGCAGAAGGGAAAATACTGTAATGGGGACTCATACAAAAAAAAATTAAAGTGATGTTACTCAGTGCCCAAAAGCACAAAATGCTTCAAAAAAGGACATAGGAAAGAAGGCAAAGGTACAATAGTTGTTTTCCAGATGTAGTTTCCTGTCAGCAGTGAATTGTGGTTTAGGGACTTCCTGAGTCAGATCTTGTATAAACACTTTTGTGTTTAAGTCTGGGTGGTATTTTTCCTTTATAACATTTCTTCTCTGAATCTGTCTACTTGTTCTTTTTCTTGCTTTTTCTTCCACATACACCTTTAGGGAAAAAAAAATGTTGTTTTTAAAAGACCTTGTGGTAAATTAATTCAGAGACCGAACCTCGCAGTATCTGAAAAACTCATCAGTTTGATTCCTCAAAGCCTGCCTTTTTAAGATCAGCTCATTCTTATCTATTTTTGTTTTCCTTGAGCTTCTGATCACTGACTCAAAGTTAACTTCTATGACCAGCTGTTTCACGGTATTTTCTCCAGATTTGAAAGCCAAGTCTAAAATCAGACCACTCCCTGCTGATTGAATTACACTAGTGAAGACAATGTTAAGCTTTCTCAGCCAGAAATAACTGGCTATTAGCATCCTGATGTTAGTAGGATCTGTTATTTTCCAATCATAGACCTGAGTATAAGCTGATCTTTGAGGTTCTCAGTAGGAAAAGCAAATGGAACATCTATGAAATGCTTTGAAAATCTTGTCATGCAGCCTAAAGCCTTTAGCAAAAGCAACAAACTCCACTCCACAGTCCTACAACCCAAGGAGAACACATTCCCATTTGGTCCAAGCAGATCGTCCACACCAAAGCTAACCTCATTTTTCTCTTCAATCCTTCCCGAAGCGCAAACACACTCAGTGTTATCCAAACAATTCAGACATCCTACAAACACTTGGCAGATCCAAACAAAATCTCCCTATCACCTATTGAGTTGACACAACTTTATTTTTCACAACAGATTGAAGAAATCAGGCGACTCTGTCATGCACAATTTGGAAGGACCCACGGACCAAAGTTTCCAGGGGTAAGCTGTTTAAAACAGCTTTAAAAAGACAAAAAAAGCATTCAGCACTTAATCAGAAGGTTGGTCTGTGTAGTGCTATGTTGTTCCTTATTCAGAAAGGATGATCAAAGAAATTTGGTTTGGCTACTTTTGATCTTTCAAGTATTTTTATTTATCATGTGATTATCTGTAACAGAACATTAATAAATAAGAAACATACCACAAGAGAAGTCTCTGTTTAGTCTCCTTCACTGGGTAAAAATTTAGGCATTTAACTGCACTTAATTAAGTGGCTCTAAAATTAATGGAGCTTAAATACATGTTCAAGAACTTAAAAGCTGTTTTGGATTGTTTATAAATACGTTCCTAAATAAAGAATTCTATCCTTGGGGACTCTGCTGCTTTCAAGAACCATGGTGCTCTGGGGCATAACAGCAAGTTAGAAATATGTATTTTGCTACAAAAGAATCTAAAAATGCTTCTTTTTGAATGAAAACTAAATTCTCAAGTAGTAATCTTGGTAGGGAGTCACCTTCCTACCACTGTAAGTAGTCAAAACCTTGGGAAAATGACAGCACAGGAACCAGGCACCTCAGTACACTGGCAAACATTCATGGCAACCCACTGCTCTTCACTCCTGCTCTCCCGTTCCCTCCCTAGAGAAACTCTATCTGTAGGCTGAAAAGGCACCTTGGAAATGAAGGAGTGCAAGCCTTGTGCAAGTTGGGGAAAAAAAAGTAATGGGCTCTTGCTAACTGTGTCAAAAATGAATCAAATTATCACATTCTGCTTCAATTGCATCAACTTTTTCAGTATAAATGTAGTGCTTTGGAAAAGCTTTGGACTGCTTTCATCCCAGTAACCAGCCTATGCTACTTAAGGGCAGTGAAATAAATACTTCAGTCCCTGGTTTTGTGTTCTCTCTCTCTTTAGCTACACGGGTAAGCTTTAAAGGTAAATTAGAAAACAATGATAACATAACAGCAGCAAGCAATGCTGAGATTCCCTGCAAGGATATCAGGCCATATGGTAAAACTACAAGAAACTTTAAATGCCCAAGGGGTACTAAATTATTAGTGTCACCTGCTTAAACATGTGCTTTCCTGACAGAGCAGACATTCACTTTTATGATAGAAATAATTTATTGCTATAAAAGCCAGTACCTATCCATGTCTGAACTTTGTGGAACAGATAAGTTTGCTTTAATCCACTATTGTTAAACCTCTTTGTCTTTTGATTAACCCAAGTGTTCGCAGAGTGATTTCCTCAGTTTGTTCAAAACCCAAAGGTCTTAAGAATTGCTTGAAAAACCATGAACAAACACATTATGTGACAGTGGAACATCTGCCTTATGAGAAAAGGCTGAGGAAGCTCAGCCTCTTCAGCTTGGAGAAGAGAGGACTGAGAGATGATCTCGTTAATGTTTATAAAGATGTGAAAGATGAGTACTGGGAGGACAGAGCCAGGCTCATACTATCACTGGACAGCAGTATGAAAAGGGGCAATGAGTTCAAGCTGGAGCATCGGAAGGTCCCCATGAACATATTGAGAAACTTTTTCACTGTGTGACAGAAGTGTGGCAGAAGACTGGAACAGCTTAGGCTGCCCAGAGAGGTTGTGGAGTCTTCTGTGGAGACATTCAAAACCCATATGATGTGTTCCTGTGTGACCCACTCTGTGTAATCCTGCTCTGGCAGGGAGAGTTGGACTGCATGATCTTTAGAGATCCCTTCCATAGAATCACAGAATGCACAGAATCATAGAATCAACCAGGCTGGAAGAGACCTTCAAGAGCACCCAGCCCTGGCCAGCCAGCTAGACCATGGCACTAAATGCCTCATCCAGGCTTTCCCTGAACACCTCCAGGGACAGTGACTCCACCACCTCCCTGGGCAGCCCATTCCAATGTCAATCACTCTCTCTGTGAAGAGTTTCCTCCTAACATCCAGCCTGTACTCCCCCCGGCACAACTCGATACTGTGTCCTCTTGTTCTGTTACTGCTTGCCTGGTAGAAGAGACCAATCCCCACCGATTTCAATACCACGTAGCTGTCTAAAGAAGGATAGGATGCACAACACCACTGAAATAAGTCTGGGTTGCTAAACTGTTGATAAAAAGTAGCTTAATTACTCTGGTTTTATTGGAGGTTTTTTTGGACAATTTCTTTGCAAGATTCCCAGCAAGTTACAAGCACACCTTAGGTGCAAAGCTTGTCAACCCAGAGGTGATAGCTAATAGTCGAATGGATTCTACACCCAAAGTTCTCTAACAGCAAATTTTAGGAAGGTCTTAGGGAACTCATATTCACAGCAAACAAATTAGAAACACACTGACATGAGTACCAAGCAGACATTAAAAAATGCACTGGTGTTCAGCCAAATGATGGATTCTCAATCTGCACTAGATTACTTTAAGAGCTTCAATTTGGACAATTTGATTCTTTCTTTTTTTTTTCCCCTGGAACATGCTGTTTCCTGACAGAAACGACCTAGGAAGTGGTGACAACGGAGAGCCTGAGCGCTGCTCCGCATAACGCAGCCTTTCACCGCTGAAGCGCAGTCAGTAAGAGCTGGCAGCGCCTGCCTTGGTGCCTGCGGTGACAAACTTCCCATTGCTCCGCATCAGGGACCGCTGTGACACGACGATGAAGCAGGAAGTACCCCGTACGCCCCCTTCCCGGCATCCTGGGGACGGATCCTATACACAGTCGCACATCCTAACAGCTCCTTTGGTCTAAAACACCAACCCCACGCTGCTCACACACGGCCTCCAGCATCTCTTCGCAGCTCTGAAGAAGAACGTTTTCACACCCGGCGGATCGATAGCTTCGGGTTAGATTATCGCTAATCACCGAATCACAGCAGCTGAGCCCGGCCGAGCTCTTAAACGTCGGCGGTGCCAGGAGCGACGAGAGAGCCTCCGAACCAGCGCCGCAGCGAAGCGGCGGGCGCAGATCCCGGGTCCCCCCGCGCCGCCCCCGCCCCAGCCATGAGGTCACGGGCCGCGGGCGGGCCCAGCCGGCCCCACTGCCCGGGGGGCGGCGGGGCCTGGGGGGGCGACGGCCGCCGCTGGTGGATCCCCGGCGCTGGTGGGAGGGGGAAGGCGGCTCCTCCAACCAGAAATGGTCGGCTCGCTGCAGGCTGTTTTTTTTTTCCCCCTACCAGGATGTAAGTCACCACAAAGGAGCTGAAGTTCAAATGAGGCTGCTCTAGCCTCGCGTGAAGCGATGGAATCCAGGCTCTGAGGGAGCGAGGCTGAGCTCTGCCCTCCCCGAGAGTCGCTGGGGCTCTGCCTCCGGAGCAGCAGGGTGCGGATGGGTGGCTCAGCCCGGAGAGCCACGCTGTGAGAAGGCTTGAAGAAGAAAAAGGAAGAAAAAGATAAGAACGACCTTTGTAGTTCACCGAGTTACTTCTCTGTGTAACTCCAGTACAGCACACAGGGCTGTACTGAGTAGGCGCTTCAGGTCACGGAAGAGGTAGGCTTTGGCTAAGTGAGATGTCACAGCTCCTGCGTCCCAGCTCTTCTGAAAGCCTCTGGTGAAAGCACGCTAAGGACTGAAGAAAAGCCAAAGGCCAGCCAAAGGAGAGCAGGTAAGGACGGTCATCACCGATGGGTTGTGTTTAAAGGATTTGCAGAGCCAGCCAGCCGACTACCAGGAGTGAATGCAAGCTTGCCAAAGCGATTACTGCTCTAGAAAAAGCAGCGAGCCTGGCTTTTCAGTCCCACTCCCCCTCCCCCTTTCTTTAATTATTAAATGTAGGTGTAAAGACAGTTGAGATGTTTGATGATGCCAGGCAGTGAAGAGTCCTCCTGCTGTTATTTGCAACAATATGAAAACTTTAATTCTACTTAATTCTGACTGCAACTTTGGGCTTCATACTTCCTCAAATGCACTGAAACAGCATACACCTTTCTTCTAGGTCATACTGATGTCCAGGATAACTTTCCTGAAGGACTACCTGTACTAAAAACTAACAAATCTCTCTTACACTCATGTCTGATCAAGGAGATAGAAAATGTTGCCAGAACTTTTAAGTCTATAAATATTTGAAAGATGCTGTCAAAAATTCATACAATAAAGAACTCAGCATTTATGGACATCTTTGTGTAAGAACTGAATATTTACGATCTGACTACTCTTTTTCATGGGCAAAGCGAGTCACGGTTATTAAAATGTGCATCTGTGTAAGGGCTCTCATGGACAATGTGCAGGCTCACATGTGAGCACACACAGTATGAGCACTTTTTGGTAGTGATTGGATTAAGTGAAAATAAGGTGAGGCCACTGTTAAGGGAAGCAACAACAAAAGCAGTGCTCTCTTTCAATAATTGCATTCCACATCTATGACAGAACTTTAGTAAAGCACGAAGAACAATCCACAAACAACAGGACTTAAATTCTTGGTAATCCAGAAAGAAAATTTATACTTTTAACTAAAAATGCTCTTTTGCAAGAAAAAAAAACCCTCACCATAGTGGAAAAAGGCAAAAGATACATAATCTGCGAGTTTCTTGCAGCTCTTGAGTAGTATTTCAGAACAAAAGTTCTCCAAGAGCTAATTAAGCTACTGTCGTTCTGAAGTGTTGCTTTAGAAATCCATTTCCTTTTAAGAAGGATAAACTAGTGCTTGAATCAAAATTCCCCTACAATTTTAAGTGGACAGAAGAGCTGAGTATAAAAAGCATTATAAAATGTATCTATGGCAATTAATTGCTCTGTCAGTGTGGCACTGCTTACAACGGACTCAAGTAACTACTGGCAAAAGACCAGGAATCATGCCCCTCATAAAGCTAGAGTTTAATTTTTCAGCTTAGTTTTACATCATGTTTTCAGTGCTCAAAGTGCAAGCTATGATGTGTCAGCCCTTCCCATCCCCTATTATATTTACTTTAAAACTTCAAACACAGCTGTAAAGCTTTTCTTAATACATGTGGCATGCATACTGCTGTGCTGTAATTTCACTGTGAATTGCTGTTTCCTTTTACAAAACTGAAAAATAAAACAAAAAAAAAAAATCACTGTGCAGGTTTTTCACTCCAGTAGTCTTCATCTAAACATCAAAAAACCTGTACCAGTGGAAGTTACTCTCCTTAGTAAAGAGCAAAAATTAATAAGCCACATTAAATATGAACGCGTGCCTGAAAAGCTGAGAGGATGGATTAGTGTAGTTCCATGAGAGAGGTGGTTTTGGAGAAGTAAGAACAGAACATGAGCTCTGAGGAAAGGGGCAGGGAATAAGAAAGAAAGCAGCTTCAGAAAATCCATGCTTATCTGTCTTATCACAACGGTGTTGTGAAATACAGATCATATTACTGGCCTGCTGCCTGGAACATGCCAGCTAACTGTAAGTCCCACAAACACAGACTATTCAAAGGACACTGCAGAAGCAAAAACTAACATGTGTTAACGAAAACCAAACCCTCTGATCCTTTTAAAGAAGGATTTTGCATTTTTGACATCCTTTATCCATGTGCCTCTAGAGTCCAATTAAAATGTAGAACTGCACTAATCTAAAAAAACCCCTTTTAATAGCAAAGACAAAGGTATCAAAGACACAGTGAGGATCTGTTGCTAGTTTTTCATGCTTGTTCTTCAGAATGAAGTTACCAAACCTGGGTGAATTCACAGTCAAGTATTTTATCTATAAATGCTGTAATAGCTACCTAACACTGTGCCTTTCTGCCTTCATTCATCTCTCTAAAGTCTTGAGGGAAGCACACAAGGTACAAAAGGTATGTAGGAAAAGCCAGCCCATCAAGCGACTGTGAGCCTCCTCCTACTGAATATGACCAGCACAAGAACTGATTACAAACTCACAGACCTTAATGTTGTGCAAAACGACAGCACAGCAAGCCTAACTCATCCATACATAGCACAGCACTGCTGTTTTTAACTTCTGAGCCAAAACAACCATACAGAAACTACCAGAAAACATCAATGTTGCGCACAAAGTGTGCATCTCCTCCTTCTTAGAGATGTTTTCTCATCTACCTAGGTATTGCTAAAAGGCTGAAGTTAGCAGTTTAATTATGGTGCATTTGATTCTGATATACCTGACAGACTCAGTCTCTAGACTATCAAGCCTTTGACTCACAACTTACAAGGATGGGAAGGAATTGTAAGCATTGGACCATGCCTATCCATTCTTCGGTGTAACTCACATGTTACCAAAACCAACCAACCAAACATAACAAATCCCTCCAAATCCCAGAAAAAAACCACCACCAAACATCACCAACAAAAATCAAACGAGAAGAAAACATGACACATTCATAAAATAGAACTTTATGGAGTTAACCTCCTCAGGGATGTAACACTCTGGGAACCATTTTTAGGGAGGTTGAATGAGAAAAAACCAAAACTGTAGCAGTTTGTTGTAAAAATAACAGCTGTTATCCCAAAGATACAATGACTTAAATGAAGAATTATTTATTTTGACAGCTTACTGAGCATTCCTGCTTAATTTTAAGATGTCAGATAGGAAACCTACTCTTTCATCTTGTTTACAAACATTATCATAACTGAAGCCCAGTAAACTAAAGATGCCTTTAGTCCCTGAGCTTTAACATACAGGACACAAAAAAAATCTAACTTTATATTCATCATATATCAGCTTATGATGTCTGAGCTCCTCAAATAAAATTACTTGGATTTTTCTTCATTTGATTATCTTTGCAATAAATTCAACTACACTGCAACTCAATTAGCTACTGAAGTCCCAGAAAACTCCTCGTGTAACACCTAAGTCTAGCACAGAAAATTGCTTTCTCTGTAAGGCAGTCTCCAAGGGGAGACAGTGTCACGTATCACTTGTACAAAAGCTTCATTGATATAGCTCAGTGCATCACATTTTCACACCTACAGTCCTGTGGCTTAATAACATTTTACTATATATAGAAAAACAAGAGCAGCAGCAAGAAGCAATTCTACTGCTTTTAGCTACTTTTACTTAGTGCCATGGTCTAGTTGACTGGATAGGGCTGGGTGCTAGGTTGGACTGGATGATCTTGGAGGTCTCTTCCAACCTGGTTGATTCTATGATTCTATGATACTGGGTTATGCTCCCTATCTGTAGGAACAAGCCATACCAGTGCAGTGTAAGATACAAAGACTGTATCGTGCTATGAAATTCAGGCAATCATTTCCCACCTTTATCTTAGCTAAGGCTTTCCTTGCAAGATTTACATAGATCATGAGTTTGCTTTTTCATTACTCAAAACTGTGGTAGCAGAGGTGATGCTTCCTTAAATTTCAAAACATTTCCTCTTTCAACTGATTTGTAAGCCAAAATAAAACACAGTAAATCCTCAGCCACTGTCCAGTGGTCTTCCTACAGCCTCAGTTTTTCCTTCATAACACTGAAAAGTTTAGAACAAAGTGCAAGCTCCTGAAGACAAGATTCTCTTCTCTCAATGTCTGAAAGACTCAACATTGCAGTATGACTTTGGATCTAGATGCAAGTGTTGACAACACATACAGGCTTTCATAAACACTTTACTTTCCAGAGAAGTATTAGAAATGTCTATTTATGAAGAAATTCCATCCTCCAAACCAGCCATAGCATTGAAAGGCTACTGTGCACAAACACCCCAAGGACAGGTATTTCATCATATCAGAGACACTTAACCAACCCATTCTGTGGAAATGAGGTCCTCTGAAGCACAGGATTACAACCAGCAAATAATGAAAAACATTGGAATATCCACAATGAAATGTGCATTTTATTATAAGCAGCTTGAAAAATGAAAGGCTGCAGTGCTGACATTGCCAACTTTTAATGCTTCCTCTTAAGGCAAACTGATAAAAAAAGTCAACATTTGCCAAATTAATATTTTTGCATGTAGAAATATTTTGACCTTTGTCAATTCAGGATCACGACAGCAATTAAACTATAGGATGTGAAACATCTGCTTGAATTTAGATGGTAAGATCCTCAAATCTTGTTGAAATGTCACATATGAATTTAAAGATATTCGTAACAGTGAGATACTTGTAATATTTTTACTAACCAGAAGTCCCATATAAACATGACAGAGTACAGGCCAGAAAACTATTTCAAAGCAAAACCAAAGAAAGATTTGATTTACTTATTCCCTTTAACCGACAGGAAAAAACAATCAAATACTGAACCATCTGATAGCCCCTTCAGAAAGTTTATTTCCTCTTTTTCTTTTTTTTCACCAGATCATGGGAACATCCTCAGTTGGGCAAACAATGAATGAGCAAACAAACCAACTAATTATTACCTACTTCCAGTTCTATATACAGATAGCCAAACATTTAGTCTACAAACTGGAATTTTAACCAGCGTGCTTATGCTGGCTGGCAGTAGGAAGAATACTGTGATTACAGCCCACACAACAATGCTGCCAGAAGTTTTTGTATGGATGCAGTTATACTGTTGAAAGACAAATGGAAAAACATTTTTTTCCTGAGTAGTCTATAGTGCCAGGTATGATAAACACACATAACACTGTGTTTAGATGCATCTGCACATGGGCAAGTTTGTCCAAACACAACTGCCATGGAAACTGCTTTCACAAGTTGTGATGGTTTGGGTGTTCCCTGCCCCCCCCCCCCCCTTTAGAAAATCACCCAGACTAGACTCAGCCTGCTCTGGGAATATGAATGAAGCTTATATTTACAGCTGGCACAATATACAAGCAGATAGTTACAGTATATACAGTTATGTACAGAAATATACAAAATAAAATGTAATACAGAAACACAACTCCCTTCTCAGAAACCTGAGTCCCCAGGAGGGGCTCCTAACAGCCTCTTCACTTTCCCCCTACCCCTCTCAACTTTACCCCAGTCCCAAGGAAGAATGGAGGTTCACCCAGAGGGTTAGGAAGCAAAGTGCCTTAGTCCAAAATGGAAGGTGAGGTTAGAGAGATGCAGCTCAGCCAGCAGCCCAAGTGAGAGTGATGCAGAGTGTGTTATCTATGTTTTGACTTACGGTTTTATACATCTCAGTAAGCCTATGAGGGAAGCAGACATCACCATTGTTTTCTTTTCACAGCCTGTAATCTAGTTCTTCTCACCAAAACATTCTAGCCTGCTTCAAACTAGCACACAAGTACACCGCTATGGAATGGGCTGCCTGGCGAGGTGGTGGAGTCGCCGTCCCTGGGGCAGTTCAAGGCAAGGTTGGACGTGGCACTTGGTGCCATGGTCTAGCCTTGGGCTCTGTGGTAAAGGATTGGACTTGATGATCTGTGAGGTCTCTTCCAACCTTGGTGATACTGTGATACTGTAATCTAGAAATCAATTTGCTTCTAACTCCCCTTATTTTTTTCTAATTAGATGTTCTACTTGAGTTGTAATTAAAATTACAGTGTGCTTCTGTCACTCCTTCCACTTCTTGTTTGCTGAAGTTTTTTCAGTGCACATAAGGCTAGCACACAGGTGTTTTGGATTTCCAGTAATAATAAAATCTGTACCAAGCCTGCAGAGAAGCTTTTACATAATGTAGTTCTCTGCAAAGGTGAGTTAGAAGAACCTACAGCTACCTAGGTGGAATTTGGCATTGAGGATGAGTGTAGCCGCAGTGACACAGTTCCTTCCTAGTCCACTGCAGAAGAGCTACTGACAAAAGGAGATAGAGGGCACCTGAGCCTGAGAAACAGGAAGAACCAAGTGATTAGCAAGCAACAGCACTAAGCACAGTTAAGTACATGGAGTATGAGCAACTACTTTGTATAAGTGCAACAGAAAAACTGAAAAGTGGTGTATGCTAGACATTGAGTAAGTAAGATCATCTCCTCCCGTGGCAAGGAATTCTGCTGTTATAAGAATCCGATGTTCTCCTACTCAGAATGAGGAGGAAGAGCTTCAAAAGCATTAAATCCTTCCTTAAAATTGTTTCTCTGGCTTCCCTCCCCATTTTCTCCAGCAAACTTTTTTCTCCCTGAACACATTCTGAATGATGATTTTTTTACTGAACAAGTAGGGACAAGTTAAAACTTGGAGATTGCTTTATAAACAGACTCTGCAAGAAGCAATACATCTGAAGCCAGCATGGTTCTTGTTTACATTGTACAGGAGCATTCTCTTACCAGTGTACTTTTCCTTCCAATGCTTTTTCTTATAAGAGGAACACCTTAGAAAAGGTGACATGTAATCAAGAGCGTGACAGAGACATTTCAGCACGGTCTAATCACACTGATGTCATTCACTGGTGGCTTTCATTTTGCAAACAGTAGCCAAAACCTGGAACGGCCTTCCTAGAGAGGTGCTTTCAAGAGAGGTGCTTTCAAGCCTGTCAGCACTGAAGAGGCGTTTGGACAATGCCCTTAATAACATGCTTAATCTTTTGGTCACCCCTGAATCGCTCAGGCAGTTGGATGAGATGATTACTGAAGGTCTCTTCCAACTGAAACACACTATTTTGTTTTGAAATGTGTTAAAGATGATGAACTCTGCTATGTATTTCTTCAATAGAAAAGAATGAGCCCCTCAACTAAATTTATGAGGTACTGTAACAAAGACACAAGTGAATTCTGAGGAAATTAGTTTCTTTTCAGTGGCCACAATAATTAGAGTTTCAGGGGGCGGGGGGGAGAAGATATTTCAAGTGAAAGAGCCAAATAAAACTCATTTTACACCTACATGCAAGAGACATTTGCAAAAACAGTCCATCTGTACAGAAATATGAAGCTTGGAAAACTGCCAGGGTTTCCAAGTGTGACCTGCTGTGCAAATGCTGATTATGCAAGTTAAAGCTGTCTGGGGTGAATTTATGTTCCCTGTTTTCCAGGGCTCCAAATAACATTCCTAAACTTTCAGAAACCATGTCAAACTCCAAACTTTTATCTGACAAGTTTTCAAGACGCTCAAGTTCTGTAAGGCACAGTTCCATACTGTTTGCAAAACAACAATTGAGTTCATTCCAAGTAAGAAAACGAGGCAAAAATGTGTATCACAAAACCTTTAAGAAGGCTCAAGTCCTGATCACTTCAGTTTGAATCATTTATGGAAACTTACATGGTTTATTTCAGAACAAGAAAAAAAGTGAATGACTGACAACCATATCTCATGAGTAATCATTTCAGCATGCAAATCCATCGTCCTCTTGACACACTTAAACCAAAACACTTTAAAGTCAGCCGCTGCCTGTATAGCACAACAGTTTGGAGTAGATGGGACCTCACCTTCACCTTGCAAAGCAAGGCTGATTTCAACATTAAATCAGGCTGCTCCAGACCCTTGCCTAAATCAACACTGTAGACATTTACAAGAGTAGAGATTCCACCACCTCTCTGGGTGACTGCTTCAATCCTTGGTCACTTCTATTTAGCCTGTAACCATTGACTTTTATAAAATCACTGTGTACTTAAAAAATAATCCATCTTCTCTATGCACGCTCATTAAGTAACTGAAGGCAGCAGCAAGATGCCTCCTTCACTTTCTCCTCTGGAGGCTAAACAAACCTAGCTCTTTTCGCTTCTTCTCACGTATCATGTCCACCAGCCTCTAGCTGTCCACGGTTGTGCCCAGCTGGCCTCATTCCAGTTTCTGACAGCTGTTCCTATCATCATGTCATATCATTTAAAAGATGACCAAGCAGTAAGGTGACTAAATGGTTATTCCATGTGAAATGGTTTCCAAGCAAAGACAAATACGATAACATCATCTTGACTTTAAAAAGCATCAAGCAGGCCTTGCACACTGACAAAGCTCCATGCTGCCTCAAATTTCTATCTGGAGTATGAATCTGATCTGAGAACTAAGTGTAATTTCACAGATTCACAGAATGATTTAGGTTGAAAGACACTCTGAAGATCATCTAGTTCCAACCTCTCTGCCACAAATAGGGACACTTTCCCCTAGACCAGGTTGTTCAAGGTCTCCTCAAGCCTGGCACCCACCAAGAAGGGGCATCCACCATCTCCCTGAGCAGCCTGTTTCAGTGTTTCACCACCCTCACTGTGAACAATTTTTCCCCTATCTGCAGTCTAAATTTGCAGATCGAAGTGCAAAGCTGTTTCTCCTCATCCTATCACTGTTTCATCAGAAGGGTCCTGTTGCAGTATGTCAGTAAACACTACTGCCTAATTTTAATAGCTGGGGGTTATCTTTGTCTACCCCTGTCAAGAAGAAACCATGAAGTGAAATGACCAGGATGAGTGTAGAGACAATGTCTCCAGTGACAGTCACAAAAAATATTTCAGTTGTAAATTCCACTAGTCTGGAAAAAAAAAACAACAGATTTTACACTGCCTATATTTGGGCAGTAGAATTTTGAATTTATATCTCCTAAGGACTTGTGTTGGGTAACTTTTTTCTTTTCTTATTTTTTAAACTATGAGGTTCAATACTGCTGACTAAAGTACCACTGCACCTAAGCTGTATCTCCTGCAATCTATGTGCAGTTAGAAAACACTGCAAATGAGCTGTTTAATATTGTTAGAACTTTTAACAGCACATATTAGCTTACACTCTGTCTGCACTTAAAGGTTGTATTTGTTAACTGTAAGAAATGAAAACATAACTCACATTTAAATGAAAACACTAATCTTGGAAACTTTTGTGGTACTTGCCTGGAAGAGCAGACTCTTCAAATCTTTAGTACTTGGTTCCTTGTGGCTCTTGGCAGGCTTTGGATAACCTAGCAACTAGTAACTACAGATCTGGCCACAGAATGGTAGAATGATGTCCCCTTTAGCCAACATAAATTCGGGTTGCATATCTTCTGTACCCAGCCATACTAATTACTATGTGGCATTCTCTAAGCTTTAGAACAGATTATCAGTTGTAAATTTGCACTGATTTCCTATTTCTTACTGGTTGTTGAATTAATTTTAAAACAGGCTTTCAGAAGTTCCTTGCAGAAGAATATTTGAGCAGAAGTAGAGGATCATGACGACAAGAAGATTCATCTGTCTAATGCTAATATCTGTTGTGGGAGCTACTGCAAGTGAAGCTCAAGAATTTGAAGGCATCGATGAGGAAAGAGAACAGGAATTCATTTACATGAACAGATACAAGCGGTCCAGTGAGACACAGGACAAGTGCACTTACACCTTTATTGTACCTCAGCAGAGAGTGACAGGTGCCATTTGTGTAAACTCTAAGGAGCCCGAAGTTCTACTTGAAAACAGGGTAAACAAACAAGAGTTACAGTTACTTAACAATGAACTTCTTAAACAAAAGAGACAAATAGAAACTCTCCAGCAGCTGGTGGAGGTGGATGGTGGGATTGTGAATGAGGTGAAACTCTTAAGAAAAGAGAGCAGAAACATGAATTCTCGTGTCACACAACTCTACATGCAGCTACTGCATGAAATCATCCGCAAACGTGACAACGCCTTAGAACTTTCTCAACTCGAGAATAAGATTTTGAACCAGACTGCAGATATGTTGCAGCTGGCAAACAAATACAAAGACTTAGAGCACAAGTACCAACATCTGATGACAATTGCCAATAATCAGTCAATAATAATTGCCCAACTGGAAGAACACTGTCAAAGAATGCCATCCATAAAGCCACTGCCACAAACTCCACAGCCACCAAACAAAGTGTACCAGCCTCCTACTTACAACCGCATCATTAACCAGATATCGACTAATGAGATTCAGAGTGATCAGAACTTAAAGGTTCTGCCACCAACCTTACCAACCATGCCTGCAGTGACTAGCATTCCAACTTCAACTGACAAACCATCTGGTAAGTAGTATCATAGAATTGAGCAGGTTGGAAGAGATCTCCAAGATCATCCAGTCCAACCTATCACCCAACCCTATCCAATCAACTAGACCATGGCACTAAGTGTCTCATCCAGTCTTTCTTGAACACCTCCCGGGATGGTGATGACTCCACCTCCCTGGACAAGTGCCATAATGATTGCAAGAGATATGTCTTCCCCCCAGAAATAAAAGTGTAAAGTGTGTAGAAATACAAGATAAAAAGGTAGAGATGCAAAGATATTAGAACAGGAGGAATAAATGAAACTCTAAGTCCTTGAAAATTAATAAACATTTAAGTGAGTATTTAACTGAAAAAAAAGGAATTCAATACTGGAGATTGTCATGGTAGGCCTGATGGGCCAGAAATAGGCTTACACATATCCTGGCTTGCCCAGGCATGGTTTTTCTGTTCTTCCTCCTGTTACGGAGAGAAGCAACTGCAGGCAAGAAGACAGAAGAACCTGGAGTCATTATGTCTATGAACTCTGGTCTGCCCAGATTTGTCTTGGTCCTGCAGTAAACGAGGCACAGATGCTTAGCTTGTGCCTGCCTTCATTGGTTTATGCTAACATGCAGTGGGCAGCATTTTAGTTGTAACATCATAAATAGAACATTTATTTAGCAAAATTAATGCAAATTAATTATTTTGAATTAATTGAGAATTCCTAGATCTGATGTTGTCTGTGTCCCTGTCTTGTGTGTTTTTAATGTACATGTTTGTAGTACAAGCACAGGAAAAAAAAAGGCAAATAAATGGTGAATGTTTAGCCTCTTCAGGCAGACTGGCCCCACAGATTTTTCCCATTGATATTACATGTATGAGAGAGCAAGATTTTTCTGCAACTCCTTTAATTAAGAGGCAGTCATCTAAATTTCATTTAACTGCACCCAAGAGGGAACTGCTCTACTTCATGTCTGAAGGCGTTTGAGACTTTGTGTACACTTTAATGAAGTTATTCCATGTGATTTTTTTTGTGCCTGTGTAACTCAAAAAGGAATATACATCTGCTCCCCAACTCACGTGGGACCTCTGTGCCCTAAAACAGGAGCAAAGGGAAGCAAGTGGTGGAGTAGTAAGGGGTATTATACAGCCCTCATAAGAGCTCTAGAAGTTCTGCCATGAGCAAGGTAAGAGGCATCTGAAATTAGAATAAAGATCAGTTGATCTGATACAAAAATATCAGGTAAAGAATCCAGTTTCACCTGTGGCCTCACACATTTCAAACCAGTAGTCAAGTACTGTGTCCTAGGTAAGAGAAATCTGTTCAGCATTGAGTGTGTAACAGGCACTTCAGAAAGAACCCACAGACATCTAAACCCAAAACCTGTAACAGTGAGGCACATGGAACTGTACTCAGAACATATTACACAGCTATTTGTGACATTCCAAATGACATCAAACTCCGTAGAGCTGTCAAATTATGCAACTTCCACATGAAAAAGGAACCAACTTATTTCTCTGTGGAAATAGCCATAATGAAAGAAACTTGAGCAGGTGTTAAAGTACAGTCTCCAAAACACTGCCACAAAACAGTTATTTGACAATATTGTCAGAGATAAACTCACCAAAGCTTACACTGTGGCAAGCAGAACCTCAGCCAAAAAAAGTGATGATTCTAATGTTCTATATAAAACTAACCAAGAGGAATTAGGTCTGTTCCTTTGAAGCAATATACTACAGAATGGCCTCTTCAATAACTACATTTTGACTTTGATCTCAACCTTAGCAGAGGATTTCTCTACTTCTCTGTAGGTGATGTAACTTTCAAGCATTCTTTGAAAACCTTTCTCATTCCTGTTACACTCTCCTGAAACCTCATTAACGGGTCCAGTTTCCTTGTGCTGATAAAATTCCTGCTCTCTGTTTTCCCTTTTTTTAAAGAAAAGAAAGTTGTGGCCTCCATTATTTCACCATCAAGATCACCAGCACTGCTTCCCAGTTCCCATTTTCAATCAGCTCTTCACTACTTTACTAGGTTCAAATGCAATACATCCCATGGGTTTTTGCTTTCTCTGTTTTAGTTATCTGTGAAAAAAAATCTATCCTAGTGCATTTTGAAACCTGGCTGTGTATTTTTTATCTCCTATATTCTTCTCCCAACAGAGTTGGAAGTTGATAACACACTGGAACAGGTAGGCAATAAGTATCAAAAACCCCCCCACAAACCCAGCACTTAAGTTAATTATGCATACAGATCATGCAGAAAGACTGAAGTTACTTCACTGCTTTAAAACAGATTTTGTATTTCCCATTCATTTGTATTACTGACTTTAAATGAATTAAAAGCTATGTAGATCCAGGGTTCCTTATGCAAGAACTTGAAATACCACATTTCATTTCCCTCAAGTATGCAGTGTGAAAACATCAGTGCAAAGCAGTATTGGGTGAATTTCTACGTAGAGCAATTACATGGACCTCTTGGAGTGGAGCTAGAGGAGACCAAGACAATGATGAGAGGGTTGGAAACCCTCCAATTTGAGGCCAGGCTGCGAGAGTTGGACTTGTTCAGCCTGGAGGACAGGACACTCCAGGGAGACCTTCTTCTGGCCTTTCTGTACTTAAAGGGGCCAGTGAGAAAGACAGGGACAGACTTTTTAGCAGGGCCTGTTGTGACAGGATGAGGGGTGATGGTTTTAAACTACAAGAGGGAGCTTTAGACTAGATAGAAGGAAAAAAGGTTTTACTGTCAGGGTGGTGAGACCTTGGCCCAGATTGCTCAGAGCAGTAGATGTCCAAACCCTGGAACCATTGCAGGTCAAGTGAGATGAGGCTCTGTGCAACCTAAGTATTTCCAGAAATCACTGAATAGGGTTCTTACTAAAGGTATTTTATTTCAACTGCTGCAAAGTACTAAGAAACAGCCTCACATAAATAAACCATAAAAATCCCTTAAGTATTTTTCTCCTGAGGCAGACAACCATGATGTCTTACAGAGAGCTGTACTGGGGCCAATCATCTTCAGTATTTTCCTTTATTTCTGATGCCAGATGACAAATCTCCAATTACATACAGATACAATTTTGGAAAATTAGTATACTAACTGATATATATATATTGCTATGTATTTGTTTTTATGAGAACAATATCAGAGATCTGTGGCTGACTATTTTAGGAGTTTCTTCAGTAATGGCTTTGGGCTGACACACTCCTTTTTTGGTTTTAGTAAGTTCCACTATGTCTGTAGAAATTGTGATAAAACAGAACAATTTAAATTATCAGCATTCATTACATTTGTCTTCTCCCAATTCCACACAAATGTGTCATAGAATACTACATCTACATCTAAACTGCCAAGCGTCTGGAGAGACAGCCACAAGATAAATGGTGACGGGGCTTAGAAGCAGCACTTGAACTGTCTGTGAATACCAGTAAGGGAGTAAGAATAACAAAGTAAAAATCTTGGATTGCTTCTTGGTACACTGACTCTTTGATTAACTGGTTGAGAAGACAAAAAAAAAATCCCACCCTCCAGACACTGAGTCTGTTTCTATAAACCTAATTTATTGCTAACTCCATTGAGCTCAAGAGAAACTCTACCATTACCAGTACTGGACAGTGAAGAAGAGTAGAACTGAAACAATTTAAAGAGACTCTCTTGATAGTAACAGATGAGGATTCCTGTTGTCTTCATTTCTGTTTATGCAGCAAAGCAACTACAGGGGGATCTATCTAAATTTCTAACTCCTAAAGATGGAATCTAGTACCTTCCCACTGGAGAAATGTCTTTAAAAATCATAAATGTGAGGTACTTTCAAAAGGCCTAAGGTCCTTATGGGCTCTATTAAACACAAGGGGAGTAAAAAAGGCATCTCCTGGAAACAGAATAAACATTATCTGTAATTTTTTGTGAATTACAAGTATTTTAGTCTTCTCATGCATCTGAAATTTCACTTACTATGTAAGTGAGCAATCCACATTACAAATCTTAATTTCTGTTTGTTTGTTATCACTAAAGTGACAACAGTAATGCCTGAGTCCTTAATTCAAGTTGCCACTTCCATTGTTACTATCTGTGCCACTGACTTTTTAGGGGATCTAAAAAGCTGGATGTCTCAAAGTCAAGTTCACCATTTTTTTTCCCCAAAGGAAATTATTAATATTCCTCTCTGGAGTCATTCACAGTTAGCTTCTTTGATGATACAAACAGTAAGTGCAGCTCCTCTAAAAAAAACAAACCCAAACAATCTACCTTTCTCAGTAGTTCGTTGTGAAATATTCCAGAAATGAAGTTACAACAAGTTAATGTTTGAAAACACTTAGCAGACACTGCACTTTCAGCAAGAGGAAGACCAAACACTGCTCAGAAGCAAACCTACTGTCAAAAACTACCAATTCACATCTCACCTGCATTAAAGATATGTTCAGCTGCATTTTGATGCAGAGTCCTTCTGTTTTGACACAGGGCCCTGGAGAGACTGTCTACAAGCATTAGAAGATGGCCACGACACCAGTTCCATCTATCTCGTAAAACCAGAAAACACAAACCAGCTTATGCAGGTCTGGTGTGACCAACGGCACGACCCTGGCGGCTGGACAGTCATTCAGAGACGGCTGGATGGGTCTGTCAACTTTTTCAGAAACTGGGAGACATACAAGGTCAGGACAAGTGAGCAGTTTAACATTTCCTATTCTCTAAGAGTTATTGCTAAAGCTCGTTTAGAGTCTGGCTAACAGCTTGAGATGGAATTTGTGTGTTCATCCTTCTAGAATATGAAGTCTCTATCAAATAAAACTATGGTTTTCTTAATACCCTCAGATTTACCACCTAGAGAGACACACAGTATTAACATGCTGCTCTTGCTTCCTTTACAGCAAGGATTTGGTAATATAGATGGAGAGTATTGGCTCGGATTAGAAAATATTTATTTGTTAACAAATCAAGGCAACTACAAACTGCTTATAACAATGGAAGACTGGTCAGGTCGAAAAGTGTTTGCTGAGTATGCCAGCTTTAGACTGGAACCAGAAAGTGAATATTACAAGTTGAGACTGGGCCGCTACAACGGCAACGCAGGAGATTCATTCACTTGGCACAATGGCAAACAGTTCACCACGCTGGACCGGGACCACGACGTCTACACAGGTACAAGGCCCCTTGCTTTTTCAGTCATTCCCCTTCCCCTGTCCATCTGTCCCTCCCCTCTTTTCTGTTACCTTTTTTAACAAGAAAAAGTACTTAGGATAATACACACAAATTACAGTTTTAGAGACACAATTTGGTAACATAGGAAAGCCTCATTCCTGGAGATGTTTGAGATCAGACTTGATGTGGCCCTGAGCAGCTTGATTTAGTTGGAAGTGTGCTTGCTAACAAAGGGGACTTGGACAAAATGATCTTTGAAGGTCCTTTCCAACTCAATGCAATCCATGAAACAAATGGATGTGTCTACCCTTTTGTGTTCCAACAATGAAACAAAAATTGCGATCTAATTATTTATTATTTACGTTAAAAGAGTAAAATACGCTGGGGATTGTTATTTGAGATAGTAATGCAAACAAGTTTTCCAGCAAGGGAGAGTAACACTAACTTGTCCATCTGTACAACCTAACTGCAGAGCTGGTTCCTAAAGGATATCACATCCACCTCTACCATATGGTATATCTACATGTTCAATACACAGGTTAAAAAACCACTTGTACAAATGGGTTTGTGCCCAGCTTGCTTGCTGCAAGATACTTCATTTACTCCAAAGACTGAACCAGAGCTTTCTTTTACAGGTAACTGTGCTCATTACCAGAAGGGAGGATGGTGGTACAATGCCTGTGCTCACTCAAATCTCAATGGAGTTTGGTATCGTGGAGGCCACTACCGCAGTCGCTATCAGGACGGTGTTTACTGGGCTGAATTCCGGGGGGGATCATATTCACTAAAGAAAGTAGTTATGATGATAAGACCTAACCCAAACACATTCCACTGAAATATCTCCTCTCTTGGATTTCTTTTCTTGTACTGAAACCCACGCAAAGCTAGGATGTTATTACCTGGAATTATCTTTTCAGAAACAAAGAATGTAAGATATTGTACATTTATTGCTAAGATGTGAGGGCTTGTATATTGTATAGACAAGAATCACCCTAGGAAAAAAAAGCTGAATTAAAAAAAGGAACCGAAATGAAAATATTCAGAACACTTCTTGGTACTAAAAGTAGTGACATTAAGCCTTTTAGAACTGGCGGTTTAGATGGATTGTAGATAAACTTTCTGGTTTTTATGCCCTGTAAATTAAGTTTGGATGGTAAAAATACTGCCACAGCATTTAAATATTTTTGTATGTTATATTATGTATAAATATTCTCAAATACAGGAAATATTACAAACTGTACAGCAAGAGGTTTTCTATTATTATTATTAGCAATGAACTGACACAGGAGATCATATCCTTTGAGCTGTGTAGCTGGTATATGTACATTAGTGTGATTATTCTGATTTAATGGTAATTGCCATAAATAAAGTTAGCACTAAAGTATTTGGTTTTGAGAGCAGATACTCAGATCATTACTGTTGTGAAAAATGCAGTCTTCCCCCTTCACACTCTGAGCATTTTAATAACCTGCTCCTCTAAGAACTCACATCTGATTCTAGTATTTTTTGATTAAAAGCACTAATTCATTTTCTTACCCAAATGAAGTAGCTACCTGTATATGGAAAGTAAAACAGATTTACAAAAGATGTAAGGTGCTGTATAACCACCATGCTGTACTACACAACACCTGCCACAGTGTTTTGTACATTACTTCAGTCATTACCTGCTGCATAGCCTCTGTAATCAAAAATGGCTGGATATAAATTAAAGGGATTATCCAACTTTGCAGGCAAATGATGGATACCAATATATAAGCTATTTAATATCCTTAACCAGTAGATGAAAGTTATAGAAAAGGAAGTTACCTGTAGCCAAAAGAAGTTATATTTACCATATTTCACAATTGTATGATACTACTGTCAAATTATCAAATAGATTTACTCATCTATATTTAGAGGTCAGTCACAATTTAGGAAACACAGACTGGGATTATTCTAATACTCTTCTAAAGTAGGTTCCTAGAACAGATTGTTACAAACACCCATTTCAAAACAGCAACTACTATGAAAAGTAGAAGTTAAAGAATGCATACAAGAGGGGAGAGCAAAAAGCCTTTACAAGTTCAATATATTGTTCAGTAAGCCTGCAAGACATTTACTGTTTGTGTGTGCTTGCACACCTTTTCCCTTATTACCTCATCACTTCTTTACCACAGTATGATGTGCATTAAACTAATGTGATGTAGCATGTGTTGTATATAAGTAAAAGTAGGGTTTTTAATATATTAGATTACCCCTGTAATATTGTAATCCTTTAATAAAGCAATGTTATTTTGACATGTTAAGACTTCATCCTCTTTTAGTTCAGATTATTCAAATAATCATTAATTTCACATCACTTTGCCTCATGACTTAAATCAGTTCCGATATACAGCTCTTATTAATAGGTGTGAAGTGTATAAGAATTGCACCATCAAAAGCAAAGCAAATTTCAGCTGAGAAAAATAGTAGATTTCCACACATCCCAAGGAGGAAGAACTTTCTGTAAGTCCTGGATTTTCAAACAGAATTCAAGCTTTATCTTCCACTGGTTTATCTACTGGTACTGGCCTCTGAAAACAACTACATTTTAGGCAATATTAAATACATCTACTGGTTGTAGATTCTGGCAGTGCTCTAGCAATCAGGATTGCAGCATTAAGGCAGTGAAATTCCTGTTGGTATCTACTGATAATGACTACTTTTGACAGAATAAAACTCACACAGTAGACTGATGTCTTAACTGCACAACATAAATAGAAAACAAGTTACATTTAAAACATTATTAGAATGCTCATAGCAGCACTACAGGTGATACTGAGGTACAACAACAAAGGCAGGTACCTGAGAAATCTCATCCATGCAGAACACAGGATCTCTATCAGTACACAAATTCATTGAGTATAATCAGAAAAAACAGAATCTTGTTTCCCCTCAAACTTCTTGCTAAAGATGCTCTCCAGACTTATGCACTGCTCATTACAGATGCAAAGAGCAAGGTATATTGAATGCATATCTAATGAGAACACTCTACAGGGAAGGAACATGATTCTACTTTCAGTGATCACTGAAAAAAACAGCTACCAACTTCTATTTTTCAGCCAAAAGAAAATAAAGACAAAATGCAGCATAAATAACAAGGCAGCAGAAAAGCAACCAGCAACTGCTAGCACCAACAAAGCTGCTGTCCTGCAGAAAGGCTTAAAGCAAAGAGTTTGCATAGTATGAGAAGTTTGTCCAGATGACAATTTTGAACATGCTTGAAATAAATGGAGGTGAACTCTGGCATGCCATGTAGACACAGCCTTTTGGGAACTATGCAAACAACCCTGGAGAGAAGATTAGCAGAAAAGAGAGCACTTTATGATTCTAGCTCTGCCCAAAGTCAAACCAAGCCTGAATTCAAAGTTCATTCCTTCAAAGAAGGATTAGAGAGCTGAACAGACTGACAGGACAGCTGTATACAAATAGTACACAAATGCATGAAAACTTTACACTCCTGAAATTATGCTAGCCTTCCACTTCATAAACACAAATACAGTAAGTAAAACACTGCCAGCAGTTGTTCATATCCTCTATCTCTGAATCTAAAAAGCTTTTAAATCAAGCTTTCTATGACAAGGTATCTGTCAATAATGCTGGTGCATCTTCTCTTAACAGTCCCTTGATAAAGAACAAAAGTTCTGCAAAGAACAATTTGTAAAGGATCTCACCTTTACAGAAACATGCCCCTTACTTTTGGTAGTGGTGGGAACAATAACCTCAAAAAAAACCCTATCTCCAAACCATTAAAATAAGCACAGTACTACATCATGCTGTCTTCTCAAGTATGTGATAAATAGCAAAAATGCAAAAAGTTTCAAGGTTCCAGAAAGCCTACTGCAAACTACATGAAGCTACTGATGGTTTTGGGTGCTTACATATCCCCTTAAAGGGGGTTTGTGTGGTCCCTTGGGTACAAGCCAGAAGTGTTAAAGTGTCTATGCAAAAAGTTTTCCTTGTGTCTTCTTGCAATTCTGTGACTACATCAGGATTGCTCATGCTAAGTAAGAGGTACCACACTGATGAGAAGCCTTCTAAGAACAGGGCACATTCTCTAAGAACTGTTATGTATCATTCCTAGAACACTTCTCATATGTGTGGCTGTAATTGTAGGTCATTAGCTGGAATTCCTATGTCAGGAATAGCAGCCATTCCTTGTACTTTAGGTAAAGGCATATTTCACATTTGATTCTGTGACGTTTATATGGCTGAAGCCTAAGGCAGAATGCTGTTAGATGAGGAAAAAATGCTGCATTAGAATTAGAGTTTGTGTCTATATCAATACTTGAAAATAAGGCAGCTTAGTTGAATGGATAGGACTGGGTGCTAGGTTGGACTGGATGATCTTGGAGGTCTCTTCCAACCTGGTTTATTCTATGATTCTTTATGGTGTATTCTGCTGCTCATACCTTTAACAAACACTAATGACTTGTGCTGAATATCTGTGATAGAAATTCCAGACTTGGTTTATTTTTTTTCCATATATTTTTGTCTGGAAGTCATATTTATAGAATGTTCAAAACAATTACTTCAACAGGTCCTTGCTTTGCATACGTGGACTGCTACAGAAAAGGCAAACCACTGTAATTGTCTTCTCTTGGGCACTAGGAAATAATTACAACTAATTATCTCACCTTTTCTATTATGTTACTTACAGAAGACAATTAAATACTTCTTAGATGAACTCTTTCTTTTAAAAATCCCACTACTAGAAAGTCATCCAGTGTCTGAACATCTTTGTTGAACAGGAATCTGGTTTTTTTCAGTATTCCTCAGGAATGCAGCACAGTTCAGTAATGGACAGGAACTGTGAGTTAAAAGGGCAGTGAGGGAAATGATGATCTAGTTTGTCTACAGCAGTAAGTAGGGGAATACTGAGAAGACAGGTCAAACAGCTGAACAGACTACTCAGTTTGTACCTCTGGAGTATTTATAAGAAACTGACAAACTCACACCTATACCACAGTGACACTAAGTTAGGAGGTATCTGAAAAACACAGTCCAGCAAAAATGAAAGCTATGGGAACAAGGTTTTAATCGTGCTGCACTCAGAGACATTTCAGAAACCAAATGCTCTTGTGAATTCTGAAGACATCACAAGGACAAGAAACACAGGCAAACCCACAGTGTAAGACATGAATAATGCACAAAACTACATGTCACAGATACTAAACAGTAAATAGCTCAAACGTATCCATCAGATCTAATTTTTCTCAATATGAAGAGAATCATACCTTCTATAGGCAATATCCTCCATGTGTACAACATGCTGTATTTCTGCTTGCCAGTGAAAATAAGCTTCAGACAAAGAAGGTTCACACTCACCTAAATATGGAATAGTAGGAACCATTTTTAAGCTTCTGATGTACTCTCGTGTCCTTTTGTAATTATCTTCCTTGGAGAGTAAATAGTCTAACTTCTCAAAGGTGGCCTTGTCTTTGCGATTCAAAAGCTACAAAGGAAGTAATGAAGGAGCATTTTAAAAGAGGAATCTGCACAAAGACAACAAATAATAACATTTATTAAATCACCCACAGTAAAAGGACAACATAGTCAAGATTAAATTCCTTGTCACCCAAAGCAGCACAGCTGTTTGAAAATGTGCTACTTATTAAGAATGAAAAGATCAAACTGTTGTAACTCAGTACAAGTATTAAGCTATGAACAGATGATCCAAGGGCTGGAATGCCTCTGCTATGAGGACAGGCTGATGGAGCTAGGGTATTTCAGCTTAGAGAAGATTCCAGGGGGACCTTAGAGCCTTCCAATACCTGAAGGGATCCTACAGGAAGGCTGGAGAGGGACTTTGCATAAAGGTGTCTAGCAACAGGACAGGGAGGAATGGTTGTAAACTGAGGGAGAGTAGGTTTAGACTGGATCTTAGCAAGTTCTTCAGTATGTGAGTGGTGAGACACTAGAATGGGTTGCCCAGAGAGGCTGTGGATGTCTTCTCCCTGGGGGTGTTCAAGGCCAGGCTGGCTGAGGACTTCAGCAGCCAAGTCTAGTTGAGAGGCATCCCTGCACATGGCTGGGAGGTTGGAGTAGATGATCTCTGAGGTCCCTTCCAACCTAAGCCATTCTAGGATTCTATGAAAAACAGTAATTGCTTCTGAATAGTTTATCAAGGATCCACACATATCTCTACCTCAGAGGGCTGAATACCTCCAATAATAATACATTTTTGGAGGAAAAATAAATGTATTACAGTCACCATCACTCTCATAGTTCTTCAGAACTGCTAAAAACTTGTTGGACTTTGGAAGTAGAAACAGCAATGGAAAAAGCTCTAAACAAAATGTGTCATTTTACCAGAGCCTTGTTGAAAGGAGGACAAAACCTTTTGGAAAAAGTATAGGGAAAGTGGATCATACTTAAACCTCTGGTTTCTATCACAGGACTTACTACAGTAAATCAGAAGAGTAGTTAGCAATGCAAGATCTGTAGCTCTAAAAACACATTTCCTATTTCATCTCTTTTTAGAAATACCAGCAATATTTTAAAGATGATTTTAAAAGCCAGCTGAGGCAGACTGACTGCAGGATTATGGCAACATACACTGGCTTCTTGCACTTGTACTTTCTGACAACAGACAGCTGTTCCACAGCACATTTCTTAATACACCTCTTCCTCTGTAAAATTCCAGTTTTCCTACTACAGGGCTCTTAAGCCTAATTGTTCTGCTTCTAGAGAACTGTGGGTCTGCTCGTTGTAAAAAGCACTGCCATGGATATGCATTAACTTCTTCCCTCAGCCTTGCTCAGAACAGGATGGACTTGACAGGAGTCATCAGTAAAACACCACTGGAAACAGGAGCCCTGAGGCCCTGAGTAATTCTGGAACAGTGAGTGCCACATCATGGTTAAGTAACAGCTGTTAATAAAAAGTAACATAAAAGGTACAAGAGCAAAAAGATTTCAGAGTAATTTTGCTGTTTTCCTTCTAAACATCACTGAGAATTCCTTGAGGCCCTAACTCTGCACTGTGTTGCATTTTCCAACTACTGTGCCTACAAAGAGCCTTATACCTCTTGAGGATGGAGTTATTCACACACTTAAGTTTCATATGTTAGCAATTTTCTCTATTTAAGTTCCAACTTCATGAAACTGCTCAAACCAGCAAACTCCTACATTGCTATTGGACTACAGCCTAATTCTGAGCAACTAAGTCATACCAAAAGTAACAGGCATTTAAAAAACTAAAGTAAAAGAGTTAATTACAGCCTTCTTTATCAGTTCTGAACAGTTGTGGTGGTCCACACTGAGTGGAACAAACACTAAATAAATAAGAATTAGCTAATTCTTTGTATATTTAAAGATAACATACAGCAGGTTTTCATTAGAATTCTGTTTTCCACTTAAAGTAACAGCAAGCTTAAAGTAAATGAGAAATTCTGCCCTCCAAAGACCAAATCTCTGAAAATGGAATTACAAATGCTTTTAATTTCTAAAAAGAGATGAAAACCCAAATGCACTACAATAATCACAATATTCACACTTCTATAATGGATATTTTTGGTCTTTCCTTTTAGGCAATGTATTAATGACACACACAATCCTTTGGATAGTGGGATACAGTAGATAGGGGTTCTCTATCCTTTTGAGGATAGAATTGGTGGCTTCCAGAGTAGACAGGAAAGCAGGAAACTCTTAAGAGGAAAAAAAGTTTGGTTTAAAATATGCAGCCATTTAAACTCTCCTTTCATAAAATCACAGAATATCAGTGGCTGGAAAGGACCTTGAAAGCTCATCCAGTCCAACTCCCCTGCCAGAGCAGGATCACCTATACCAGATCACACAGAAACACACCCAGGCAGGTTTTGAATATCTCCAGAGAGGGAGACTCCACAACCCCTCTGCCCAGCCTCTTCCAGTGTTCTGTCACCCTCAAGGGGGAAAATTCCTCCTCATGTTTAAATGAAAATTCCGATGCCTCAGCTTCCACCCATTGCTCCTTGTGCTGTCATCAGGCATCACCCAGCAGAGCCTGGCTCCAGTCTCCTGGCACTCACCCTGCACATCTTTATAAACACTGATGAGGTCACCTCTCAGTCTCCTCTTCCCCAAGAAGCAGAGCCCCATCTCCCTCAGTCTCTCCCTGTAACAGAGATGTTCCATTCCCTTCATCATCTTTGTGGCTCTGTGCTGAACTCTTTCAAACAATTCTATGTCCCTCTTGAATTGAGGGGCTCAGAACTGGACACAGTACTCCAGATATGGCCTCACCAGGGCAGAGTAGAGGGGCAGAATCACCTCTCTTGACCTACTAACCACAGCACTTCTAATGCACCCCAGAACGGCATTGCCCCTCCTGGCCACGAGAGCACATTGCTGGCTCATGGTCAACCTCCTATCAACTAGGACCCCTAAATCCTTTTCCCTTTTGCTGGCCTTCCAACAGATCAGTCCCCAACCTATCCCGATACCTGGGATTGTTCTTTCCCAGGTGCAAAGCTCTAGGATTGCCCTTGCTGAATTTCATTAGATTTCTCCCTGCCCAACCCTCCAGCCTGTCCAAGTCTTGCTGAATGGCAGCACAGCCATCTGGTGCGGCAGCCACTCCACCCAGATGTAAGAAATCACCACTTCTGCTATCACAGTACCACAAAAACAATAGAAATAATCTCCTTCCAGAGAGTGCAATCCAACAGTTCAGGAAACCTCAGAACTCAAGTAAGACAGAAAAGACAAAGGTCAAGGAATAACTCACAGCCCAGGTTTTGGTCAGTCTGAAGATAGGTGCACTTTGCAATGCTGACACCACAGACATCAGTGAATGAAGGTTATTCAGTTCCAGAAGCTTCTGAAAAAAGAACAAAAAAGCAAATACTAACTTTTAGCACATGAAAAAGGGATGCAGGATTAATCTCAAAGTTGCATTAATAAAACACATTTTCATCAGTGACTGCAGATAACATTAACCAGTGATGGTAATACACAAAATTCTTAATACAGCTTTAAAAGTTGCAAGTTTTCCAACTATAACCCTCACAACAACAGGCAGTTCAGCTGAGAATATCAACTGTATTTAATAGGACTTTGTTATTTTCTAAGGCTATTCCTTCAGCAACAGAAAATATGAAAAGAAGTTATTTGATGCATTGTTGAGAATTAGCCTAACTGTGGAAATGAGTAATTTAATCGAGCCAAAAACAACAACCAAAGATGCTGAAGACCTTTTCAGACTTCACACAACTTTCTATTTTGCAATCTGTTTTACAGGACAAATTTTCCTCACTTCAATGGACTAAACTCACTGTGCTGACCATTACTCAAGGCACATTGATCAATGTGTTTTGAGACAGATCAATGTGTTTTTGTACAGAGACAGTGCTTTGGAATAAAGCTGTCTTAGATGATAAAGTATCCTACAACACAGTTCCAAAAAGAACTGCTGTCGTTTAGCTTCTTTGTAAATCTTAAAGGAAGGTTGGATACATCCCTGAGTGATTGATTTACTTGTGGTTCAGGAATATTGCAGAAAGATCTGGAATTTATTGAGGGAAAGGAAGGAAAAAGGAAAAAAAAAACCAAAACAGAGGGAAAAGAAAGTGTGTTCTCCTTTTTGCAGGGGAAAGAACTTACTTTTAGGAACAACCTAGCACCTCCAATTTGATTACTCTCCTAGTACTTGGCACAAATCCATAATCCAGGAATTTATTCAGATAAATTCTATTCTGCATAAGCACAAAACTGCTAAGTAAATGGATTGAAAATACTCCAAATACAAACAAAAACATTTTGGATTATCAGAACATCTGTGCTAGTTTGAAGCTAGCAAGAATGTTTTGGTGAGAAGAATTAGATCACAGGCTGTGAAAGGGTTAACAATGGTGATGTCTGCTCTTGCTGAGATGTATAAGAACAAGAACACAAATATAGATAACAGAGTCACTGCCTGGGCTTTGGGCTGATCTTCTCTCTCCCTCTAACCTAACCTGCTGTGTTTGTGACTAATCCACCTGCTTCCTAACCCCGCTGGCCAACCCTCCAATCTTCTTTAGGCACAAGGCAACATCTGGGGTAAGGTAGAGAGGGGTGGGAGAAGGTGGAAGGGTGGTTGTGAGCCCTTCCTGGGGACTCAGGTTTCTGGGAGGGCTGCTGTGTTTCTGTATTACCTTTTAACTTGTATATTTCTGTATTTAACTGTATATATTGTAACTATCTGCTTGTATCTTGTGCTAAGCAGTAAATATAAACCTTCATTCAATTTCCAGAGCTGCTGAGTCTAGTCTGGGTGATTTCCAAAGTGAGGGGGGGGACGACAGGGAACGCCTAAACCATCACAAAATTATTCTTCTAATTACCTACACATACACAGAGTTTTACACATACAAGATTAGCATTCAGGCCTTGGATCCAGTGCTGTCTTCTTACTATCAATAAGCATCACACAGGGTCCAACAAAACAGAATGAACTGTGTTTTATAAAAGAACTATTTTAATTTTTAAGTTAACACAGACTTGTAAGATGCAGTGCTCAAATTCATTAAAATAATTGAGCTTTAAGAGTAGTACCTTATGCCAGCAACTAAAAACAGAAACACAAGTCTTGCTGATGTAGAAGTATGAGTTTTCTTTTCCCAAAGGTCAGTTTGAACAGGAGGAGACAAAACCCCAACCAGTTCACAGCCACCTTCAGTGTTGGCAACACATAGCCACTGACAAGACAAACTGCTTTTAAACTTCTTAATCAAAGGTACAAGACAAATCACACTGAAGTGTGTAGTTTAATTTAGCCAAGTAAACAGCAACAGATGTCACAGCTTTATCTTATTCATGTGGTACAACACAGGAGATACACTAAAAAAGGACATTACCTCCTGTAATCCAACAAAGGTTCACAGCAGTAGTGCAGAAACAAGCAAGAAGGAAATAAGATTTGAAATGATAGTCCAAGAACTTTGCACTTACTTTAGCTATCTTCACAAAATGGCTCAATATTTCTGCTCGTATCTTTAGGGTCTGTGCTGTTAGTATTTCTCGTACAACCCAAAAACTGACCTATAAAGTAAAGACATGTAACTGAATTTAATTACAAAAGGAAGGACTTCATTAGATGAAATGATATTAGTAAAGTTCCGTGATGCTTGTGTTAGTTTGAGGCTAACTGGAATATTTTAATTAGAAAATTTAGATGGTAGGCTGTAAAAAGCAAGCAATGGTGATGTCTGCTTCACTCATAGGCTTGCTGAGATGTATAAAAACAGGAACACAAAACATAGATAAGACACTGTCAGTGTGTGTGTCTCTGTCACAGTTGGTGCCCTGGGCTGCTTCTGTGTAACTAATCTTTCTGCTTTTTAACCCTCCTTGCCAATCCTCCAACCTCACCTTGAATGTAAGGCAAAATCTGGGATAGGGTAGAGAGGTGGAGAGAATGTGGAAGGGTGGTTGGGAGCCCCTCCTGGGGACTCTGATTTGGGAGTGCTGTTGTGTTTCTGTATTACTTTCACTTGCATATTTCTCTATATAGCTGTATATATTGCAAATTGTATATGGTCCTAAGCTGTAAATGAAAAGCTTCATTCCTTAACTTCCAGCCAGCTGAGTTTAGTCTGGGTGATAAGAGTGGGGGTGAGAGTAACTCTCAAACCATCACAATGCTCCAGGGTGAAAACTGATTAAGGAGAGTTCTGATCCCATGAATTCTCATCTGTGTAGTTGCAATTACCCAAAAGGTTATTACCACTGGATATAAGTTAGGTAGAAAAGTAAGGCTATGCTGAGAACTGAATGAGCAGGGGAAACACAGAAAAAGGAACAGAATTGATAATGCTGTACAACGACATCAGCAAGATTGTATTGTTCCTAGTATCTAGGAACCAATGGTCTAGAGGAACACGAAAAAGTGGACAAAGTATGTCAAAACAGAAATGGTCACTTCAAAAATCTTAATCCTCATTTAGAAAAATATTCTTAAATTTTAATTCATGGGAGAAGATCTACTTAGCTTTACCCTCAAACAACTGTCAAACAGTGCCTGTTCATCACAGCAATCAAATAATTTACCTGGTTAAACCTCCTGGTAAAGGCAACAATATTTGGAGCAAGGATATGTTTTTCCTTCTTGTTCCATCCACAACTGGCTAGTTCCTAGGAAACACATTTTAAAAGTGCCTTGAAAATCAGTACTGTTTATAAACATTTAAAAGGTTAAAAGTGACACATGACAAAATCAGGTAACTACAAAATCCAATCCAAGACACTGATGTGACAGACTAACCAAACATTTCTGTGTTTTGCTGATACACAGGAATGATGTGATTTATATCTCCTGCTGATACTAGGGAAAATCAGATGTTATCCTTTGTCAGATACAGAGAGAGTGCGCATCACAGATTCGTAGAATAGTTTGGGTTGGAAGGGACCTGAAAGATCACCCAGTTCTAAGCTCCCTGTCACAGGCAGAGACACTCCCCACTAGACCACATTCCTCAAGGTCTCATCCAACCAGGCTTGGAACACCTCCAGGGCAACCTGTTCAGTGTCTCACACCCCTCACTGTAAAGAATTTCTTCCTCATCTCCAGTCTAAATCTGCCCTCCTTACGAGAAGCAAAACAGTTTATTTTATCCCCTGATTCTAGATTTGGACTTTGAGTGCAGGCATCCACACTAGAGTCAGTGTCACCAACACTACCTATGTTCAAGAGTCAAAGGCAGCAGGACCATCACTACTGTCCCTTTGCCAGACACCATCTCCTGGCAGCATCATTTCTGCTCATTTGCTCCACAACCCAGCTTTGTCATCCACCTACTTCTTTCTGTATGGCACTTTCATGCCTTGCCTGTTCTGCAGCCTGATGGCAGAACAACTGATGGCTCTGGATTCTTCATTCTGCGCTATTTCAGACCAGGGTTCCCTCATATGAGCAGCTCATGAGTAAGCTTTGCTAATACACAATCACATCTGACTTGAAGCTGAAGCCACAGATAAAAGTATCAATATCCAACAGTAGAAGTAAAGAGTACAGAATTCAGCAGGGGTGGTAACAGAACTGCTATTCCCTAATGTTATCCTCATTACCACAGTTAGTAAAGCTTCCCTGAGTACACCACAGTGCATTCCATCACTTCCATGTTAATAAAAAAAAACAGATGCAAAGCATTTGAAGGACAATTTTGGGACTGTTAATATTTTTTTCTCTCAGAAGTTAAAAAAACAATTAGAAAAGTCCTGAAATCTCTGCATGGGATACTGAAGTTATCAAATTACAGTCTATAAAATGAGAGATTATCATTTGAAAAAGGCTGGTGAGAAACAGTCAGGCCCAAAGGTCTTCAGGTGGCCAGAAAGGTGGGATTAGGACTCTCTGCTTTACTTTGCCCCTTTTTTTTTGGGTCTCTTTTTAACCATGAGATTTTAGCCAGAATTGACTGACACATACTTAACAAATACTGATTAGTAATTTGGTGCTAATAAAGCAAAATGTTGTCAGTAGGCTGCACGGTCCAGTCACAGTATATGAAACACATTTTTCAACATGCTGTGGATGCCTCCTCCCTGGAGGTATTCAAAGAGAGGCTGATGGAGCTGGGGGTGTGCAGCCTGCAGAAGAGGAGGCCCAGGGGTGATCTCATTGCTGTCTACAACTACCTGAAGGGAGGCTGTAGCCAGGTGTGATTGGTCTCTTCTCCCAGGAAACCAAGCAATAGAACAAGGGGACACAGTCTCAAGTTGAGCTGGGGGAGGTGTAGGCTGGATGTTAAGAGGAAGTTGTTGCCAGAGAGAGTGATTGGCATGGGAATGGGCTGCCCAGGGAGGTGGTGGAGTCACCGTCCTTGGTGTCCAAGAAAAGACTGAATGGAGCACTTAGTGCCATGGTCTAGTTGACTGGCTAGGGCTGGGTGATAGGTTGGACTGGATGATCTTGGAGGTCTCTTCCAACCTGGTTTGACGAAAGGCCAAACTGGATGAGGCCTTGAGCAGCTGAGTCTAGTCAACAGTCCCTGTCCACAGCAGGGAGGTTGGACTAGATGATCTCTGAGGTCCCTTCCAAGCTAAGCCATTCTATGGTTACGATGAACACTTCAAAGCCAATCCAATTCAAAATTACAAGAACAAATCAAGTTCTGTGGTATACCCATAGTAAAATGTCAGTGTTCTCTGGCAAAAACACTCAAAATAATCTATCACCTAAGTGGCAAAATAAATAGGAGAAGTTCCTATGAGAAGCATAAAATAAACAAAAGAGCTGAAAAGTAGATAATTTTCTCCTTAAACTGTATTAAATTATCCATCCAAAGAATTTTGAAATTGTAACTAAAAATGTGCTTTAGTCAGAAGGAAAACTCTCCATTTTCCAATGGTTATTTCAGGCAGTTCCAAACACATTTAGACAGCTTGGCTCTTTTTAGCTACAGATTCACGCTGCCACCTATCTATACAGCCTTTATATTCAGATCCGACAAGTGGCAGATACATACATCCTGGAAATGAAGTCTCCACCTCATCAGTTCTAAATCACTCCTCTGTTTATTAGAGGCACAAATTTCAGTCAAAATGTTGTGCACCTTGCCAAATGTATGCTACTAACTTTAGACACCTTCACATGAAAAGGCAGAGTCAGCCAAGGAGAATTTTGCCTTTGAAAAGCACTTTGTACACTCTGATAAACAAAACATGCTCTTAAGATGCAGAGATCTGCATGTTCTTGTGTGAACATTTCCAGTTCCAAAATGTGTATCCCAGTGTTTCAGCATTTAAGCCTTCTGCAGACAAAACTGCCAATTCACATCTGTCCAGGCACAGCTTCTCCACATGATCAGTCCATGTCTGGTCTGAAGAGGCTGGAAATTATGTGTTTATGTGGAAAAAATCTCAATCACTCTACTAGAGACAGCAAAATTTACATTTGTCAGAAAAATGGAAGAGTTCAGTAATCTAAGGATATTAAGCAGTTGCCAGAGGGCCAGGAATCAACAATGGAAAATCCTGTGCATGGTAAAATCATTTGACTAGGTTTAAAAATTGGACTGAATAGGGAGGTTGATAAGAGTAAGTGATCCAATATGCCCCTGCTGACTGTTTTTATGCTGCTAAAACGCACTGTGCTCTAGAATTACACTTCATCTCTCTGCATGGAAGGATGCAGGCAATTTCCTCAGCGCACACAGTCACAAGAAACTTTCCAACCCAGTGTGAAGGAAAATCCTGAAATCTGTGGAGATTGCAATTTCCATGACTTTGGAAAAAAAAACCAAAACTTTAGAAAATTGACATAGAAATCTAGAATGTAAGTGCAGCTCTTTCTGCTGGAGAACAGAACTGTTCATCAGACATCCTTGCAAGGTATCATCCAGATGTGTTTTTCAGTAACAGCTCAATTGAAAAGCAGAAAAAAGCCCCAGCAATTGCAAGGTTTAAAGCATATTTGAGATAAGACTTGGCAATCACAAGTCCAATAGCTTCAGTCTTTCCATCCATGCATAAGCTCATGTTAAAGACTGAAGAAAAACTGATGCAACACACTTCCCCCAAATAGAAAATTCAACAACAGGCAACTCACTAAAGCAGCCGGCCCAACAGCTGCTGGCTAAGGAAACCTCCTCTCTGCACAGTTCTGCCTGGGAACTCAGCTCTGTGACACTCAGCAAACCATTTCATCCTCTGCCTGGGAACTCAGCTCTGTGACACTCAGCTGACTGCTGAGCAGTTGTGCCCATCTTCTACAAACAAGTATGAAAGGAAAAGGAGGGACCATAACTGCCTCCATCATACCCAGTGATGTAACAAAACAAGTGCATCATGAAACACAGGTTTCAATAAGAATATTGACCCTTCCTTCTTCCATGATGCACAGGGACACCAAAGGAAGACTTCTTCTGTAAAATGGCACAGAACTCCACGTAAGGTGTAAGAAAACCTACCTCAGGCTGTATAGCTTTAAATACTGGCATATCCATCAGTGTAATCTGGCTCTGCAATAAAGAGGATATTTTTAATGTACTGTCATGTATTATTCACATCTGACCTTCAGTAACTACAAAACCTAGTCTATGGAGAGAATGTGTCGGTAACTGGCCAGTCCTGAATTCAGCCTCCCCTGTCCAACCTGACAACCCACAAGCAGAAACTGAGCTGCACCATGGCATTATATTCTCTTACATTTACCAGCTGTAACTAAGTGAAGGATTTCAGCAACAGTTTAAGAAGTAAAACTTGTGGGTTTAAGTCTTTCTGTTAAGACACTAAAACCAAAATTCACTAACAGTGACAAGTTGTTGGACTTTTCATTATAGATGTGATTACCATCAGGGAATTTCTCCTCTGTTGCCCCTAAATGTGAAGAGGAACACAACATGCTAAATTTAGAAGTGACCTCAACTTGGCTCCATTCCCTTTCTCTGAATATTATATTCAATACAGAAATCCTGCCTCTGCTTTGAACCTCACTTCTAGTCCTATAGACAGAGATTTTGTTTCTTTAGGAGTTGGTGGGGTTTCTTCTGTTCATTGCTACAGATTTTTACTGGAACTGGACAGAGAAAAGTAACTGAAAGAGATTTGGACTTCAGAGTTGAGTTACAGTGACATCAGGGGTCATATGCGTGCACAAGTGTGTTTTTAAAGTGCACCACTGAATCAAGACCCTCATCAACAATCTTCTGTCTCAAAGCAGCTGCACCAGGATTTATAACCATAAAGAAAACTGATGAGCTGGAAGTTACAAGCAAGGTTACCTTGACTTGGTCATTTTATAAATACAGTTGTGAGATTACCACATATTCATTTGTGCTGGTGCAGGCTACATACTATGTTCTAAGCTGTCTCTGGGCTTAATATTCAGTCTCCTCTGCTGAAATTAAGAATCTCCAAGTAATTTCACAGGTCAGTCTAAACTGTGACTCTTAGTTTCTGAAGGCAGCTCTTGGATCATCTGAACTCAGATGAAGAGCAACGAAAGCATCAGGCCATTTTTTAACTGAGTCGATGCATATTTGCCAACAGCTCTCATTTGCATATCTGCATTAGTGTTAAAAGAACCTCACCAGAATTCATTCCAAAGCAGCAAACTTACACATTAATGTAGGCATACCTCCAGGGCTTCTTCATGAACAGGTATTATACAACCTTATAAGGGAAACATCATTTTGATGCCCAGAATGTTAATGACAACATGGAACTAGGTTCAATTGCTCTGATTCTCACTCTGTCCTGCTCCTCAGCAAGTTAATACATAAATTAAAACCAAGAGGCCAAGCACATGAAGTGTATTGGACTTTTGCCAAAGCTGCAGCTCTGCTTTTAGTTTAGTACTGAAAACCTGTGGAATAAAAATTGCTTCTCTCTTCAAGCTTCTTTCCTGCTTTAAGACACTGATGTTTTCAACTTAAGCAATTGATGTTTTGGACAAACTGACGTTTCAGCAGGAAAGATAAGTATTAGTGGTGTCACTTAAAAGGGAACCAGATTGTGGATAATGAACATATTTAAACCTATGCCAGGGTCTTTTAAAACACTAGAGACACTCAAATCACTTTACACAGAAAAAACCAAATATGCTGTGTCAGGTCAGTGCTGAGTGATTAAATCCTAAGATGTGGTGATTTTGTTGAAGTTTCTATAACCAGAAATTCCTTTTAAAATGAACTTTCAATGTTCTTGAAAAGTTGTTTTTAAGGAAAGAGTTTCCTGTACTTCTAAAAATACACTGCAAGCCTCAAATATTATACAAGATTAAATGAAAAACTACCATTTCTACTCACAGCAAACTCCTCAGGAGTTACTTTCAACACATCAAATACAACTGCATCGTAGCTTTTGTTGGCATAATCTGAACTCCGCCCTTCCAGAGAATCTGAGCTGCTGTTACCCTACAAAGGAAAAGCAGTAGGCTTATCTGCAGAATGAGGGATTGCATGTCCAATTCAGAAAGTCAGTCTAAAAACATTAAGAAATGACAAGGAAATGTATGAACTTCAAAAAGCTCCAGACACTGAAATTAAGATTTAAACACTGGCAAATGTTCCCAACTTCCTCCTGAGAAAATGACAGTGACACACAATATTAGCCCTATGAAATCTCCAGCTTTAAAAAGCCATATTTAAATCAGTAGGGTAAATAAATCTCAAGCCATCTTCAGTTGGATGTTCTGGACCTAGAAACACAGGCTATGAGCTGTGCACAGCAGCTCAACATAGAACTAAGCAGTTTTTGGAAACAGCACAACAGAGCTGCCTGGTGTCCAAAGGGCACAAAGGGTTAAAATGAACAAAACCTCACTGAGCACTTTCCCACTAGTAAATTCCCAAAAAGATTGAACTGTAGTGCTCCTGGCTCCAGCTGAACAATATGTTACACTGCTCTTAACTCAGTAATAGGCAGCTGCTCTAAGTTAGAGAGCAACAGGTCAAAAATGCTATTTAAAACCAAATCTAACTAAGTAGTCATTAACACTATAAAAGTGATTGTGACCTCTGAGAACTATGGAGTGTTCTGTTGTCAAACACTACACTGGTTATTGTCAAGACAACTAGTGAGAAGGGCTTCTATGAAACTTGACACAAGACAGAATTTCCCCTTTTGATACAGCAGCTAACAACACCCAAAGAACTGTACCTCTGGAGTGGCGGAGGTGACCATCACATTGGCCATGAAGTCATTCCTTTTATACATGCTCTCCCCAAGATGCAGGAAGTTTCAGCTCAGCCAGCAACGGTGAGACAACATGATGAAAACAGAACTCCTGCAAAGCAAAAGTATTCGTGTGAATGACTAAATAAAATGTAATCCCCCCAGCAGTACAAGAGACTTTGCTGGTCTCTCAGAAAAAAAGAATCTTAAGAAAGAAGATTGGGAGCTGGATTCTCTTTTCTCTTTCAGTTACCAACTGTGAAGGAGCATAACTCAGTAATAATCATGAAATGGCTTAGGTTGGAAGGGACCATAAATATCATCTACTCTAACCTCCCCATCATCAGCAGGGATGCCTCTCAACTACACTTGGCTGCTCAAGGCCTCAGCCAGCCTGGCCTATAACACCCTCAGGGAGGAGGCATCCACAACCTAGTCCCTAGGCAGGCCATTCCAGAGTCTCATCACCCTCATAATGAAGAGTTTCATCCTCAGATCCAGTCTAAACCTACTCTCCCTCAATTTGAAACTATTTCCTCTTGTCCTATTGCTAGACATCCTTATGCAAAAGTCCCTCTCCAGCCTTCCTGTAGGACCCCTTCAGGTACTGGAAGGCAGCTCTAAGGTCCCCCTGGAGTCTTCTCTAAGCCTTCTTCCAAGGCCACACTGGATGAGGTCTTGAGCAGCTGAGTCTTGTTGAGAGGCATCCCTGCCCATGGTGGGGAGGTTGGAACAGATGACCTCTAAGGTCCCTTCTGACCTAAGCCATTCTATGAACTAAAGCACAAACAATTACAGACAGCACATCCCTGAACATTGAGAGCAAAGATAAGTATTAATAAATATTTATATGGCAAAGAATTTCTAGTTCTGGAGTTGCTCCTGTTAATAGTCCTTAGAGATACTGAAGTGGAGACCAATTTTCATGATGTAATTTCTTTAAAACGTGGCACTGACATGGAGGCCACAAGAACATTCTCGTCTGCTCCTTCTCCGCCTTTCTCACTGGGCTTTCCAGTGTGTGGGGGCCCAAAAATGCTCTGAAAGGGGAAAGAAAAATCCCATATGTGATCTTGTATCCTGTCCAAGCTCACTTTTACTCCAAGTTTTAATGCTCACTAAACCAAGAGACAAAAGTGCTTTAGTATCTGAGACTAAAAAAGCATTGACATACTTTTGCCTTCTGACACTCAGTAAACAAAAGTTGCAAGGTTAGATAATTTCACTCTAAAAAGCCCCAAATAAGATTCTTTTCTCCCCTAAATGTTTCATAAGCATTACCAATGCACTCCTTTTTCCTCTGTGCATAGGGTTCCTAAGACTCACATCCATCTAAAAAATACTTCATTTCTTCTGCTGCTTTGAGGAAAGTCAAAGTGAGCAATTATGCCTTTAAGTCAATGTGAAATATTTCCACACCTGCCATCACAGAAGGTGCCACTGCAAATTAACACTGGAGCTACTAATAAGTCTAGAGTAACAAAATACTGTCAGACTACATGCAGAAAGATACTAAATATAACCAATATAAAAGCTACTTCTCCACAACTGCCAATGTTTCATTCCAGCAAGATTATGGTTTTGAAACTTTGAACATTATCAGAGATCCAATACAGAATGGTAGTGGTTGGAAGGGACCTCCGGAGATCATTGAGTCCAACCTACAGCAGGTTATATCCAGGCGGGTTCTGAAAGTCTCCAAAGACAGAGACTCCACAACCTCTCTGAGTAGCCTGCTTCAGGGCTCCAGCACCCTCACAATAAGTAAGTTCCACCTCATGCTGGAACACAGGAGGCTGCACCTCAGCTTGTACCTGTTGTTCCTTGCCCTACCACTGAGCACCATCAAAACCAGACTGGCACCTTCATCTTGACACTCCCCTCAAATATTGATAGACAATAAAATTCCCTCTTGGCCTTCTCTTGTCAAGACTAAACAGCTCCAAGTCTCTCAGTCTTTCTTCATAAGAGAGATGCTCAAGTCTCCTAATCATCTTTGTAGACCTCTGTTGGACTCTCAGCATGTGGGCAAGAAAACATAAAATATCACTAAAAAGAAGTAAAATTTCTTTTCATAGCTTTTGCTTCTTAAAAATTCTCTCAATTAATTTAAATCAATCATCAAAATGATGCATTTAAGCAGTGCTAAAAATCCAAACCAACACAATACCCCAAGGAAAACACCTCATCTGTTTGTATGGATGGTTCACAGGTACATTGCAGTAGATCTGAATAGAGATTACAGGCTGGATGTTAGGAGGAAGTTCTTCCCAGAGAGAGTGATTGGCATTGGAATGTGCTGCCCAGGGAGGTGGTGGAGTCACCGCCCTGAAGGTATTCAAGGAAAGACTGGATGGGACACTTAGTGACATGTTCTGGTTGATTAGCTAGGGCTGGGTGCTAGGTTGGAGGTCTCTTCCAACCTGGTTGATTCTATGCTCTCATTCACAGATTGTTAGAAGCAAAGTAGAAAAATCAGGAAACAAACATACATACCACCAGAGGCTGTCTGTTCTTCTCTGCCGACTTAACCAACCCATTTAGCCACTTCGTTCTCTCTGAAGCAGAAGTGAAGACAGTGCAACAGCTAAACTGGCAAAAAACAACACAAAACCACCACCATCAAAACTGAGCAGAAAAGTCACCCTTACAGCCATTAATTTACCAGCATTTGTCAAAATGTCATCTGTGGCACAGAAGTGCATCCTCTGAAAGCAGAAACACAAGATGTACACTGTTGTTAGCAATATGCTGTAATCCAGTTGCAATAACCATAATCTTATTCTCATTACCAGTTATCCAACTACTAAGCCACTAAAAGACTCTTAAGCACAGACACCTCTGGCCAAGTGAGTCCCTGTGCCCTAATTTCCCAACTCTAGCACAGCTATCTGGGGAAGTTACTAATAGTTCATGCTGCTCTCAGCAAATACAAGAATAACCACGTGAGCAACCACTGATAACACTGATCTTACTGATTTCCTTGTTGGAGGAAAAAGTTCTGAGTTAGACAGGCTTTTCATCAGACCCTGTACAGCCTTTCTGGGCACCAGAAGTTAACTTTCTTAGCTGACTTCAAGTCTCATTTACTTAGTGCTTTCACTAATTCATTATCATTTCCTCCAGAGTGACAAGCTGACAGCTGCAGCATGCTTTTAAGAAAGCATACTTTAGTATTCCACTAAAAGATAATCTTTTCTTAAGCTTAAACTGGCTGAAAAACTGGTGCTCTTTAACTGTCTTCACTAAATTAGGGCCCTGTTTGGGCACTAATAAACTTGACTGGAAGCAAGAGAAGTTATCATTTGGATTTTGTTTAATTAGAATAAATTCAGAATAGGTTAGTTTCAGTTGGAAGAGACCTACAGTTATCATCTAGCCCAACTGCCTGACCACTTCAGGGATGACCAAAAGTTAAAACGTGCTATTATGGGCACTGTCTTAAACCCTGACAGATGTGGGACACTGAACATCTCTCTCACAAGCCTGTTTCAGGGTTTGATCACCCTCTCTAGTAAAGAAATGCTTCTTAATTCCTAGTCTGACTGGACAACCATGCCACAATGTGAAAAAGCTCTTTGCATTGCCAAAGCTCTTTTGAAATAATTCAACATTAGACCGTGGTGACCATTTTGTACCATGTAAACTCTAAAGATTCAGAAGCCTGGTTTTAAATAATAAATGCCTGCTAACAGTTAAGAAAAAGGCAATCAGGCTGTACTCTGTATTTGTATAACAAAAGATCTCTCTAAGTGGAAACTCTTGTGTTTTTTTTTTTCTGTGATCTGTTTCACCAGAAGTCCCCAATACATTTCATTACACTTGAGGCAACACTACCACCTATAGATGAAATATGTCATGAACAATTTAGTGGTTTCATGCACTCTTTCTAGAAACATCTTACTACAGTCAGTGAATAATAATTCATGTAAAATGTAATGGAAATTATAATTTAGCATAAATCTCTCTATTGGACTGTGACAAGCTCCAATCATGCTACATCTTTTAAAGGGAAACAGCACTCCAAAGTTTAGTGTGAGAGCTTACACCAGATAAACCACCACACTCAGTGTGAAGTGAACAAAAATGTCTCTCCACCAAAGCAGTCATTTCTAGTCCAACACTGCATTCTCATTTGAAGCTTTTACCAAAAGTAGCTCTAGTGTTTAGTACCAGTCTCAAGATTAGAAAACATGCTGCCTGTCACACTGAACAGAAGTAGCCTGTTTTGAAATAGGACACAGAAGAACACATCATAGAGAAGAACTAATAAGGACTGGCATCCACAAAAGCATAACTGCCTTTGTGGTTTCTGAGTGTTCCATTAATAGTTAGCTGGGGTTGTGCTCAAGCCTTAGAAGTCAAGCAGAAGCATCTCATGTAAATGGAGAAGAAAAAAAAAAATCCAAGTTGCATTCTTTAAATGAAGAACAATGACTATGAGCTACTCCAAACAAAGAAGCTGAGTATCCTTTTCTGCCACTTCGACACTTTCTGTGTCAAACAAACAACGGTGGACTCTTAAAACCTTGAGTGCTTAACTCAAACGCCTCTCGCTCCACTAGGTGGCATTGACACTTAACTGATCACGGACCTGCTTTCTAAAGGTCTTGGATCTTCTCAGCAATTCAGAAAAGGTACTTATCCTCCAAACTGGGAAATGAAAATGGAAAAAAAAGTGCCTTCGTGACTTGAGGGGTTTTATGCAATTACTCCAACAATCTTTTCGACAGCATCCCTTAGGAAAATAATGGAAAGAAATCCTTAGAAATGTCACAAATCAGGTTGATGAAGCTTCTCAGAAGACAAGGCTAAATTGCACTGTACTGTCCTGCATCCTGAAGTACGGAACCTACCGAGGGCTAGACAACAATTAATCCCTCAGTTTCCATCATTCCAAACTACTTTCATACTCGTACTAATTTGCCTAATCATTTTAGAAGAGATCTGCAAAGTGTAGGTGTCAGTGATTACCATTTATTACCCTGACTATGATACTGCAGTGGTCAAGATATTCACATAGGACTGTGATAAACTCTCCCTCTTTAGCATAAAGAGCCAATTCGTCACAACTGCTGCTATGTTCCTTCACTTAGTTTACAAAGCCTGTCCTCCCTCTCTGTAATATCCACAATCTCAGTAACCATCCTTTGAGATCAGATAGTCCAGTGCCTTTGCTCAAGCAGGGTAGGTTGCCCAGGACCACACGAAGTTGGGTTTTGATTATGTCCATGGATGATGCAACTTCTTTGCTCAACCTGTTCCAGTGCTTAGCCATTGTCACAGTAAGTGCTTTTTTCTTCTGTTTAGGTGGGATTCTATGTACTCTATTTTAATCTGTGCCCATTCTCTCTTCCATTCGTGGGTACCACTGAAGATTGCCACTCCATCACTCTTACATCCTCTCACCAGGTATTTCTCGTGAGAAATGCAGCCTCAGCTGTCTCAACATCTCCAGTATTTTAATCGTCTTCTCACCTCCTTGTTGGACTCACTCCAGTAAGTTCGCAACTTTCTCGAACCAGGGAGAGCCCAGCACTACAGTGGCAGAGGTCAACTTACAAGAGTCTCAGTAGCCTTCATCACTACAAGGAATATGAGTCTGTCAGGCACAACACAACAACCAAAACAAGAAGTAACACAGTGCTGTCAGGAAATGAGGCAACAGCATACAAACCATAAGCAGGCAGAGACCGAAGGGAAGTAACTGAACAGAAGATTACATGAGCACTTCTGAGAAAATACTGTAGTTTTATTTCTTAGGAGTAACAGAGAGCAATAAATTGGGAAACGGAAGCAAAAAAATTGATGATTACTCATTTGAGTTAACAAAGTAGTGGTTGCTATCCCAAACCAGCCAGTTCTTCCAGCCTGAATTCTTTAGATTGATAAGTAGAAAATTGCTGGGTGATGGACAAGTTAAAAACCCAAGACCATCTTGATCCACATCAAGACAGCTGCAGCTCTCTCTTCAACAGAAGTCCTCCCTCAAAAGCCATTACCCTTCAAACAGGTCTGCTGACTTGCACAGGCTAGAAGGACAAGAGGCATGCTTAATATTGAGTTACATGTCAAGGGAATCTAAATAAAACAGTCACAGGAAAAGAAATATCTATCAGCTGTATTACAGGACTATTATGACTCTAGGCTCTCCAAACAGAAGAGAACTGACAGACACTTCCATAACCTCTGGTATAAAACAGGAGTGAAAACAGGAAAATACCTGCCACTTGAATTTGTTGCATACTCACAGTAGATTAAGGTAGCTCTGCACTCAACCCATTTTGCTGCACACCTCCATCAATCGGTTGCTGGGTCTAGCTCTGGCTATTTAGCAGGTTTACCTCTCGTTTACAAGCATGACATTCCTGTAGATAAACAGCAAACAGCATTATGGAGACATGTATTATACAACTCAGTTCCTCTCAAACTGTGCACTCCTCACCTGAAACATGCACTCTAGTATTTTTATTCTTAGCTCTCCCTCTCAGCTCTGGTGGCTAGTTCCCCATTCCAGTTTCACTGGTACATGACAAATACCCAAACTCAAAAGAACTAAAGAATACTTCAAGAGGATGAGCAACAGAGGAGGAACTTCCTAACTAGAGAGTCTCCAAATATGTACCTGTAACTCTTCCTCTCTGACAATCAACAAAAGCTGATAAAGGTTTGCTTATTGGCTTTAATCACTTCTTTCAAGGTGCTTTATGAATAGTAAATGTTACTCATTCTTTGTTTTCCTCAAGACTAAAAGCAGAATGGCCACAAACCCAATTAACAATCAGGTTCTCTCTCTGTATCAGCAAAGTAACCTACAGCTTTTCTACCAAAACTGAGCAGCAACAGACCTGAGAAAACACTGTTTAGGTAACTTCTTTTGGTGGTATTTAAGCACAGCCCTTCTCTTTTCTCCTCTTTTGTCTTAAACATTAGCTGTTAAGGTTGATGTAAGACAATTACACATCAAATAAGAAAACTGTCAACTATAGACACTTTCATGTGGAAACTGACATGTAAATCCCATTAAAGCCCATGCTGCTTTGATGAATTTAAAAATCACTACAGATGATGTGGCGTTAACAGTGTGCCTCTAGTAGAGTCCCTGTTGTCCTCCTCTTGGTAAGGAACCTCCACTTATAAAAATGTCTCATCTTTTAGTCTTCAAATACATGCAATTCCTACTGGCACCAAAGAAACAGCTGGAGTAGCATTCTCTTCAAACCCTCAAAGCTCACTCCAGCTCCAAGTATACACACAGCAGGCACTCTCTGTATGAGCAGAAGACCCTAGTTCATGAAAGAATCCAAATGACATGTTATGAACCAGTTAGCATCCACTGAAGTACCTCAACCAAAACTGTGGCTGTAACACATGCTTGCAACCTGTCTCAGCTTTGCCGCTCTGATTTGTTCCCTGGCAATTGCATTTTTGCTTTCTGTGTTTGTCTGTGCATGCTCTATTCCTTCTACTTCTTTCACTCTGTGGCTCTGAACACTAACTTTCCAAGTAAAGAATTGATGTATCTGAAAAAAAATTGCCTTTGCATACTCTCTGCTGGCAGTCTCCAGTGTATCTGAGCATTTCCATTAGGCAGCATTAATTCTTCCTGTTTCTACACCTCCCCCAAGTTGTTAACAAAGGTAACATTTGGCATCGCAGACAGACATCAATTAGGCAGACAAAGAAGTTAAAAGGAACAGATACACATCCCACTTGACAGCAGCAAACAGACATCCGTGAAAACATTAATAAACAGGGAAGAAAACAGCCTCTTGTTGGAAAAAAATCATCAATATTTGGAATCTTGTATTAAAGACACACATCCACTGTACACTTGTTCTTTAGCCGTCTCATAAGTTCCTACCCCTAACACTTCTGATCACTTTGACATTCTCAGAGATCTCTCTCACCTGTCTTGGAAAGACACACTGCAGCAAACATTTCTCTTTTGTGTTCCAGACCTCCTTAATCCTGCATTTAATCAATCTGGCAGATCTTGCTCTTCATGTCTCTCATCACAAACACTGAAAACGTTTTTACTGCTAACTGTGGGGCACTTGGAACTTTTATTTTCCTTTTTAAAATGAGGATATCAAAACTTAAAATCTTCTTCCTAGTTCTGTCCACTACTTCCTTATTTATTTAAAGATAGATTTAATCCTTTTTCTCTGCAACACTGCACTCTGAGTTCCTGTTGCTTTGACTGCCTGCATCATGTGAAGAATGTCTGCTGCTCCAGATACATTCCCTTGTATTTCAAACGGAGTTCCTCTTCCCCAGTATAAAAATCTGACCTTGACTCCAACTCCACTCACAGACACAATGCCCTGTGGCCTGCTTTCCCTATCAGACGGCCTGGTTTAACTGTTATTTAAGTTATGTTACTTACAAATGTTAACCACAGCATTCACAAACTTACTGCCAGATCACTGATGAAGCTGCTCATTGTCAGACCCAGCACACCTACTTGTAAAAATGGTTCTTTCACAAACAGCTAGCACCAATCTAGCTGTCAGTAAACTGTGGGTTTCTTGTTTGTTACTAGAAAGATACTAAATGGTGATTTTTTAATGAAATGCCGAGTATCAGACAGTATTAGACTGCTTGATTAAGCAAACATACTTACACTTTTTACCTAGCAAACTTGATCAGTTCAACCCACAACTATGTACAGAGTTAGGGTTGATGAACAAGACATTTCTTACAGAACCATGGTGATTAACTACCCTGGCATTTATGTCCAACATATTCTCCCCTATTATTTTGTTTTATATGAATAACCAAGGTAACATTAAGGAATAAGCTTCATGGAGCACTTGCCTTTCATTTGCCCAGTCTTCCAAACCAAGCCTGGCAGGGCAGAGATCTCAACCTGTACCTAGCCATTTAAGAAGTCTGGTTCTCAGACTTCAACAGTTTATCCTCAGGAGACACTGTCTGACAGTTATTAACTGAAAACTATTTCAGAGGTCTTAATGTGATACAGCATTCTATTTCTTACCAGAAGAAAGCTTTCATTATACAGAAATTCAAGGTTTTCCCCTTTGCCTAGCAACAGTCAAACACATCCCTAGGCTTCCTCCTGCTTCCTCCAGATCAAATACCAAGTTTTCCTTGCTGTCCTGAGCTCCAGTAAATACAACTGATTCCAAACTCTTTGGTTGCTTTTTCATCATTGGTACTTCAAAAATCCCAATTGATACAAATGCTAGTTTCCCCATTCCTGTCTTCAGTATCTTATTTTTGCTTCTACACACCTACATTTATGAACTGAGGCCATCTGAACTGCTGCTGAGAAGCACTACTCTTCTCCTTTATAACAGGAACAGAATGCATGTTTTTAAACAGGACAACTGTTGAATCCCTCCCTCCCCTGCCATATAGGCTAATATCCCAACTCCAATGCAAAATATTTGCAGAATATAAGTTGTGGAGAAATGCTGTTGAAAACTGAAGTTTAAGTAAAAAAAAATAGTTACTGAGCTTTTACTGACTGCCAATGCAATGTATTTAACCAAAGAGATCTAAACCTAAACACGAGTCAATTTCACTATAACCAAAGAGATCTAAACATAAACACAGGTCAATTCCACGGTCATTAATTGCCCAAAAAAAACTCATTTGGAGAGAAAATATAGCAAATATGGTCACTGAAAGATATCTTTGTTTAAAGAGTAAGTATCTCAGTCTCACAGTCTGACAAAGGTTGTGCTTCCTGTACGCTTGCTTTAAAGACATTTCACATTTGCATATGCAATTAAAATACCTTTCATTTCCTGAGGTGCTCATTAGTAATGCCCTTAAACACAGCATCATATCCGCACAGAAAGTTTGATTATGAAATGTGCTAAGTGCCTGAAAACAAAGTTTACATGGAACAAGCAAAGCTCGTTAACTTCTGCCCATCTTGAGTTGTGGATGCCAGCTTTTTATCAAAATAAAGCAAAGAAACAGGAAGATGAAAACAACTTGTCTGAGTTTTCAAATATTTGTCTTCAAACTGGTGCCACCTCATAGAGAAACTGAATAAACAAGCATGCATAGGTCAGTCCTCCTTGCACACTCTCCCTGTCATTCTCACACACAAACTGTAACTACTACGCACCGCACGAATGTTCAATGTGAAAATTAACCTGAAAAGGCAGAGATTGCTACATTCATCTATAAGGTCTTCAAGGCAAGGAGTACTTTTCCACATGGTGAGAGGGACCAAGCCAGGCCTATCATCTTTTTTTTTCAGTGATAAATAAGAGACTACCCATGTTCTGTTTTCTTGGATTCAGAACAGACAAAAGGCTGCGGTTCTACAACCAAGAACCTTCTCCACTACCTACCAAAGCCTCAGACATATTGAAGCCTGCCTAAGCCAGACCAAAACCGATTTAGGAACATAACTTAGCCACCCAAGATTCCTTACCAGTATCTCTACAATATCGTTTAAAATTTATTCCGAGTCCAGCCGAGAGCAGAACCAGCCCAGGTTTACATCTGTCCCCCCCACTACCCTACACAACAAATAAGAGCTCAGACTCTCAGCAAGCACAGGACCCTCCAAGCCCACGTGTTGCCTAAGTGACCACCCATTTCCTCACACCTTTCAAGACTTGGTCACCCCGAATACCTGCACAGCCGGCGCTGCCAGCGCCCAGGGCCAGCCGTGCCGCGGCAGGGTCGAGGCGAGTGGTGCGGGCAGCGCACAGCGGCGGCGGGGCCACAGCCCCCGGCTAGGGCTGCCTGGCCCAAGGCGAGCGTTGGGCGCGCACCGCCTGGAAGCGGCTCCCGGGGGACTGCCGCACCGACTCCACACCGGAACGCCGTGTCTTGCCCCAGCAAGCAGTAGCTGCCTGCCTACAGTCAAAGCGCGACGGAGCCCCGGCCCGGAGCAGCACTTACAGGCAAGGGCCTTGCTCTGGAGATTACGGGGAGCAGCGCGGTTCCCCACACCCGCGCACCTGCCGGACGGCCCCGTGGAGACAGGCTGCACCCCGTGCCCTGTTCTCTGCCCCTTCGAAAAGCCAGAAGCAGCGGGCTTCCCACAAGCGGCGCGTCCCTGCAGGGTGGGTTCCCGGCTGGGTCTGTCGCCGCAGAGCTCCTCCCGCAGCACACGCCCGAAGCAGGGCCGGCGGGCGGGGGGCTGCGGCGGACGGGACCGCAGCCCGGCGGGGCGCAGCAAGGCGAATGCAGCCGCCCAGCAGCCGTAGGGAGAAGGTGGCCGGGTGCCACCTGTCTCGCCTGCCTTGTCTACGTCTCACCTGTGCGGGGACTGCTGTCCCCAGCGTCGGCCACGAACCCTTTCGGCGAGAGAATCGCGCCGGCACCGGGGCGGGGGCTCACCTTTCGTGCCGCAGGCCAGCCGCCCTCCCGCCGGCCCGAGCCCCCTGCCCGCCGCGGCTGCCGAGGACGAGACCCAGGCCGGCCGAGGGGGATTGAGGGGAGGGGACGGGGAGCGTCAGAGTGACGGGCCCAGCGGCCAATCGGTGTCCCGCAGTGGAGCGCTAGCCAATCGGCGCGGGGCGGGACAAGCGAGCAGGCCTTGCGCAGGAGCCGCAGGTGCGGCGTCCTCGGTCGGGGCGACCGCCCCGCGCCGCCTGCGCGCTCTGAGGCGCGGCTCGGCCCGCTCCCGGCTGGGCAGGGCGGCGGCGCGGAGCGGCTGGAGGCTCTTTGGGACAAGCCGGGCAGCGAGGTCAGGGCATCGGGGCGGTCCCTCAGCAAGACGGGGCCTAGCGGGCCTCAGCCGGGGCTGCCGTGAAGGGCAGCGCCGTCCTTTCCTCCAGCCTGCTGGCGAGCGGCAGGTTCAAGTGCTCCCCAAGGAGACGCTGTCAAGTCTGCACGCACAGACAGGAAAGCCGCTGTCTCTTATGTCTTTAGCACCTGCTGCAGTGCGGGCTTTAGCTCGCCGCTCCCGATGTAGCACAGAACACGACAGAGCCCCTAAACCACAGCTGAGGCTGGGCTCATGTACAAGCAATAGCCCTGGAATCATCGGACAGTGACAGCAATTTCTTCTTCCAAGGCAATTAACAGGGCTTTGTGAGCTTGAAGATGCTTGCAAGTGAGCACATTTCCACTAGACTCTGTGCGGTTGAATTTGCTGCACACTAAATGCTTTGACACTTAGGTGGCTACAGTCACCTTCAGAACTTGAAGCGCATGGCAAAAAGAAGGGCTAATCTTTCAGTTACAGCTTCTCTGCATCACTACAGGGAAGACATTCTTGTGTGGCTGTAGCTGCATGCAGGGTTGATTTCCAGCCCATCACACTGAACTGAGGTCTTGTACCTCAGAGAGTAAAAGCCTGGTGAGGATGTGGAATGTCCAGAACACATGTAGAAGCTGTCTGCCCAATCTCGTAGTTACTAAAAGTCTTCAATGACTGTCAAACCCAGAGCCATTTAAGCAGTTTCAGATACCCTAATTAAACATGTATGATCTTAGCAAAGCAGAAAGATTCGATCTGAGAATAAACTATTAAACAAACAAACAAACATAGACTTGAGATCTACTTGTGCATACTGATGCTCACAACTCCAATATCCACTTCACAGCCAAATGCACTATATGGAAAGGTAATTTCCCAATGTTTTCCCCCACCCCATGAATGCCTGAAGACTAAAATTGTTTTTGTATCAACCTCCAATAGATGATTCTTTACTTATTAAAGTTCATCCTAGGGCAGTGCTAAGCTACATACACTTTTCCTCTAAAGCTTCTAGAACCGGCTGCCACTAGAGCAAGGGTATATGATCTCTGGCAAAACGTTTTCCACTCTAACCTACATTACTATGTCAGGACATTAAAACAGCAGTTTATGGACTACAGTCCTCTTAAAAATCAAACCAAAACAAACCTAAACATGTAGAGGATTCAGAGAAAACCAGTCTGAAAGCTACTTTCTTATCCTAGTAGTGAGGAGAGTCTAAATCAGAGTTTCCAAAGGGATGCTTAGAGCCCTGCAGAGTGCTACCGTTCACTATCTAAAAGGATCTTGTGCAGCGCAGCATGACACCCTCTGAAATCTTGGGCAGAAGCGTATGCTAAGAATGGCATAACTCAGAAGCTGCTGCTGTTCAGCAGTGAAGATTAGAAACTGCTTTAGTTCCCGGGTCAGGCTTCTGCGGCGTACAGCACCTCACAGTATCCCTACCTAACCTGCACGTTAAAAGCAGAGCTAGCGCCCTCTGGTGGAAGAGCCCTCACAGACAAGACTGAGGGCTCTGCTGAGCTGAAGCCAGCAAAACGCAGCGCCAATGATGTCACTTCAGACAATGAACGACAGAGAATCATCAACCCCAAAGGTGGATGAAATGTTTCTGCCTGTGGCTGAACTGCCATTTGGTGAAATACTCTACCTGTGCGCAGTACAGCTGTAATATGCTAGTTCATGTAGTTAATGCAATGGAGCATCCATGGGATCAGGCTCCGTGTTTCTGGCTGTTTCCCTCCGTGTTTATTGCTGAAAGAATGTACACTTTGCTGTGTCGTGTTCATTGGGCAGTCCAGCTTCCCCTCAAGCTATTTGCAATAAATGTTCATTATGAAAAACTAAACAGTGTGGAGTGTGTCTGCACATACACAAAGATCAGTTCAACAGAACTGTGGGGTTTTTAAAACCTAAACCATTTCCCCCCTCTTATCCTTCTTAGCTTGTGTTCTTTACAAACTTTTTTCTCTTCCATCTCCTGTTTTGCTTAAAATGTGCTTTAATAGCAGCTTTTAAACATGTATTCAACCTCAGAGTCTGGTTTTCCCTTAATGCTGAATTCAGATGTGCCAATGGGGATGAGAAAGGTTAAGGTGCTTCAGAGCAGCCACAGAATCACAAAGTTTTGTGTTGGAAGGGACCTTGAGCCCAGTCCAAACCCCCTTCCACAGCAGGGTCATCTTCAACTAGATCAGATTGCTCAGAGCCCCATCAGCCCAGTTTAAGGATGGGGCATCTACCACCTCTCTGGGCAACCTGGGTCAGTCTCACCACTCTCAGTGTTAAAAAAAAAAATCTGAATTCTACCCAGTCTAAATCTTCCTCATTTCATTTAGAATTATCACCCTCACTCTGTCGCTACAGGCCCTGTCCCCATCTTTTTAATCTGACCTTTCAAGTACTGTAAGGCTGCTACAGGGTCCCTCTGGATCCCCCTCTTCTCTTGATGCACAACCCCAGCTCTGTCTGTCCTCACAGCAGGATGGGTTCCAGCTCTTTGATCACTTTTGTGGACTCCTCTGGACCCGCTTCAACACATCCATGACCTCCTGCACTGAGGCTCCCAGAGCTGGATGCAGTAACTCCAGGTGGGGCCTCAGCAGAGCCGAGCAGAGGGGCAGAATTCCCTTCCTCCACCTGCTGCATGGTTAGGTCTGGGCTGTGAATACACATTGCTGGGTCATGTCCAGCTTTCCATCCATCACTGCCCTTAAGTTCTCTGCAGGACTGCTCTCAATCCTTTTATCCCCCAGCCTGTATTGAGGATTATATGTTATTATAAATAGCATTAATATAGCATCAGAAAATAGCAAACCATCAAAATGCATCAAGGATATACTGGCACTAGACCAGGAAGTACAAACTGACACTGAAATAGTAATTAAATTCAGAATTAATATTCCATTCAAAGACTTTGGCATCTCTTAAAGGGTTTTGAGAGAACCTCTGTCAAAATTTCTACTGCTGCTATTTAATTCTGCCATCATCTGATATTTCTCCTATCTCTACACAAGTCTCTGTGTGGGAGCTGCCACGTCTTTCCTGCTGCTGGTTCTGCTACACAAGCAGTTATTTCCAGCAAAGGACACATACAGCAGTGCTGGGCAGATTCCTGTAAGTCTTTGTATTACAAGAACATCTACACACAATAGTTGAGTGGATTTAGGATGGTGGACACCCACAAAGGATAAGTCCCTGCTTACAATACTTACTCAACTGAAATCAGAGGCACTGCTAAAGGCAGCAAGTTGTGCTGTGTACCAATGTAGGAAAACAGGCCAAATGAAAGCAGTTGTGATAGGCAGGTCAGGCTCAGTGTTACCTTGGAGTGAGAAGTTCTGCTTGCTATTTAAAAATATGAACTTTGAAGGAGTTTCAATAACCAAACTTTCTTTTGGTGTGTGCAGTTGTCTGTCAGCATTGTTTGAAACTGATTTAGAGAAAATCTTCTTCAGGCTTCACCAAATTAGAGCTATGGAAGTAAGTTACTTTGGTTTACATACCACAGTTCTTTTAGTGGATGTCTGCTGAAATAGCCTAATGTATTTTCTGTGGTTTTAGGGACAAACTCTAAACAAGCAGACGAGTTGAAGTTTAACCACACATACTGTACTATGGCACTGTAATTATTGCCATGGATTGCAACTTTAAACAAATATGAACTACCCAAGGTCAGTGGTGTATCCCCAGACAGAACTGGATGCAATCAGAATCCTGTGCAGCAAAAATGCAGCATAAGGTTAGCTAGGAAAAAAAAAAGGGGGACACACACGTGACTTAAAAAACCTGAATCATTTCTAAGTGTGAAGTGCACAGAATATCAGAATTATCCCGATGGAGATTTTTGTTTAAATCTTCAAATACTCTGATACATACCACCACAATCCTCTTATTTTCACATCTTCACATGGACAGAACAAAGAGGGGTTCATTTGAAGCTACCAGCCAGTTTGCACAGGCAAGTGGCCTAGATTTTTCCTCTCTATAAAGAGAGAAACCAACCTGAAGAAGGACTGTTCAAATACTGTGAAGTCTTCTGATGTTCTGTCTTGCAGTGATAGACACCGTGTTTCACATGGTGTGAAAACTTGATTGTCACATCATCATGTCAGCTTTATCTAACTAGCTGGATAAGTTTTGACTCATTAAACCTGCCAAGATGGTTTTCTTACCTTGTTGCTTTGATCAAGTATCTCCATTGTTTTCACAAGTTTTCTCTTCCAAATGCAAATATCTCTCTTCATCTTCCAGGGCTTTTCCAGTAAGCCTCAACATATCCATTTTGTTACATTCACATTTCACTTACAACTACCTAGGGTCACTGTCTTTGCTTACTGCTTTCAAACCAGCAGCTTTGTACTTTTTCTGATACTGTCTCAAACTGATGAATTTTCCATCAACCCTGCAAAATTGCTTCTGAAAATCATCCTTCAAACCCCTTTGTTTCAATACATCAAAGTCCACTGTGGGTGACTGCAAGCAGCCCCTCTGATCAAAGCCCTCTTATCTCTTCCTCTCTTGCCTAGATCTGTTTTCTTTTGGTTTATGCAGTACAAAACTTTGAGACCTTATAGAGGCCTTTCAGTAGATGGGGAGGGACTATTTACAAGATCTTGTAATGGCAGGACGAGGGGTAATGGGTTTAAACGGGAAGAGGGAAGATTCAAACTACATGCTAGGAAAGGGTTCTTTGCAGTGAGGGTGGTGAGACACTGGAACAGGTTGCTCAGGGAGGTTGTGGCTGCTCCCTCTCTGGAGATGTTCAAGGCCAGGTTGGATGAGGCCTTGAGTGACCTGTTCTAGTGGGAGGTGTCCCTCCTTATGGCAGGAGGTTGGAACTGGATGATCTTTGAGGTCCCTTCCAACCTAAAGCATTCTATGAGTCTAAGACTTCTGGGGAAGTCCTATATGAACATGTCTTTCCCATGACTTATAGAACTATGGCAGTATAGGTGGGCAGTTTTTCAGAGCTTGGCACATTTTAAAGCCTTTTAGTACACCCTGTTGTACAGAAGATTTTCCCTGATCCTATTTTACCTTTTTTTTCTGATGCCAGAGCTTAAGATGTTTGGCAGAAAAGATGACCTCTTGTACCCTCTCAGCATTATTAGCTCCTGTACACACAGTTCCTAGAAAACTAGAAAAAAAGCTCAGTTTGCACAGTGGATGTGGAAGTTTGAGCATTCATGAAAGTATAACTTCTCTCTAATGTCCTTGACCAAACTCCACTACATTCAAGAACAGGCAACCAGAACCAGTAGTTTACCACTGCCCATAGTGGCACATTCGCATTTTGCTACTGCTACAATTTTGTGTTCTTTCTTTGAAAGAATGTGATTTTTAAACCATGCAGTTTAAAGGAAAGACTTTTTTGTTTTGAGAACAATTTAGGTTACTTCTCTAATTCACATTCCCAGTGCTACCTGTGCTATAGGGCACAAGATCCAGATGCTGCTGCTCACATTACACACGTATGTTGCTCCGACAGTACAACGCCACACATCCCATTCTTACTGAAAAGCACATTTCCAGAAGCTCCTGAAGGAAGATCCTAGTTACTTTCCCTTCTTGCATCACTCCCCAAACTTTGGTGCCCTTAGAACAGGATCCATTCTCAAAGGATCTTAGATCGCACTTGCACAGCCCTGCAAACAAAACACAAGTGTGTTTGTTTTGCTTCACTGAAGCAAGTCAAGAGCAGCCAGCCATAGCAAGGTGGAAACTTTACACTTGCCTTCAGACATAGCTGAGATTCTGGGGCTGTGACTGATGCTGCAGTGCAGCTCCTCTGTGTCTACTAAAGCCATTTCCACAAGATGCCCAGCGTAGTGTAACATCTGTGCCAACACCCAGCACGCAGACTGCTGCACACAGATCTCTTGACGTTTGTGAGGCTGTTGCTGGGATCATGTCAGCTCACACTTTTTCCAACGCACAAGTCTGCAAAGGAAACAGCTAAAGCTGCTTGTGTTCCTGGTCTGTGGGTAGAAATGTGTAATGAAGGAAACACAGCACATATTTTCTGAAGAAACTGGTGAGCAGCTTGCCTTTAAATTAACTGCATCAGGTTCCATGGACATGACCTCGCTGCATCTTCATTCTAACCTCAATGGCTACCTGGAAAGATGAAACAATTCTACCAGCTCAAACAGAACAAACCAGAATAAAGGTGTGCAGGGGTATATAAGGAGTATGCTATGTTCTGTCTCTCTGCTCCCCAGGTAAAAAGCAACATTTCATTTATTCCTCTCTTAACATTCATCTCTTGTTTACCCTATTCTGCACTGAGTTTTCAGACCGTAGCAGCAGGAGGATTTCAACAGATGTCTTGTTAAAAGTAATTCTGAATCTGCTCATAGAGTCTCAGGGGATCAACCAACCAAACTCCCACACCCAACACACCCCAGAGCCAGCCAAGGTTAACTGTACCCTTCAGCTGCATTAGCATTATATAAACACAGCCTTTGCTGCCATGTGGGTTTAAAACTCATTTAAATTTAATTAATCTTTATTAGTGAACAGAAGTCTTTGCAGGCACACATCTCAGACACGATTAAAAACTGGCAACAATATCAGTAAACTTGAACCAAATTTAATAGTATCAGCTGTTTTCATGAGTATAAAGCAAAAGTTCTGCAACAATGCAGTTGTCCCAGGAAGGATATTTCTATCTCAGCAAATCAGCGATTTTATACAACTTGGTTGAGGATATATTAACTCCCAAGAGGTTGCTTGTTACAAAGGCACTTAAAGAGCTGTCAACAGCCAGCTGCTCTGAAACACGTTAAGGCTGTGCTAGTGTTATCTGCTGTGAAAGGAACTAAGCAGCTGCTGGGTACTCTGTTCACAAATTCAAGTTTGTGGGCCAGGAGGAGCTGTACTCTATATGCTTGCTGAGTATTAACTCTCCTGTTACATATGGCATCACAGAAAATGCAAATGCTGCTGTGGAAATTAAATGTTACACTCCTAGACCCAACAACTTGCCTCTGATGTGGTGTTACACTTGGCTACCACCCAGCCAAGTTTTCTGTTTTGCTTTAAGCTGGACAAAGCTTTGTAGCACAAAACTCAAATGTTCAGAACTAAACAAGCAATGCTGGCAAAAAAAAAAAAAAAAAAGAGAGAGAAACTTCAAGAGTAGTTAGATTCTATGGATTCTTAATTCCTTCTTGGTACATGAGTATTAAACTGCAACTTTTTATATAACACTTAAGAAAAAGCATCTAAAATGCAAGTCTCTTAGTAACTAAATATCTAAATGTAGACACTGACACCGTAAGATTTGCTCTAGAAGCATTTTAATTTACAAACAGCAATTCCCATTGACTTTATACCATAAAAAAAGCCATTTACAAGCAGGAAACAATTTCATCAGAACAAAATAAAGCAGCACTGAAATATTCATGTCACAAATCTAAAAACAAAGTGAATACAAGAGTAAAATATCATTTGAATAAATATTTTAAAATTCATGCTATAAAATAATCCTTAATGGCAAGTTATTAATTGTTACAGCATCAGCTTAGCTAGCTTCATTTACTTCATATGGTGATGAAGTGTGGAGTTGTGAGGTTACCGGTTTATATTGCAAGATAATGACACCAAGTCAAGTCATTCAAACTGTTCAATTATTTTATCATGAAAAAACAACCATACAAATAAAAGTCATTTAAAAATACAAGTTTTCAGTCAGAAACAAACACTGTCAAAACCGTGCAAGAGCTCTACCTCTAATCAGATATACAACCAGAGGCTTGAAGTACAAGTCCAACGGCTGAATTCATAGCATATGTAAATGGGAGAGACAGCAGTTTGTGGTATCTACCAGAGCAGGAGTTACTTGCACCAACAAGAAGCAAACCTGCTCAGTTACTGATACTCAGCTTCACACCCCCTGAAGAAATACAGGAACACAGGTCCCAGGCTTACTTCTTTGTTTAGCTTTTTCTTTTTTTTAATCCTTTTTTTTGTTAATATAATGTAAACTTGTGTAAGTTAAGTTAATGTTGTCACAGGGATGTGCAAGTAGTAGTAAATCTACAATATTAAATACAACTATTCTGGCACTTGTTAAAATATATGTAAAATGCACACAGATTATATAAACTTTGAACATTTTGAATGACTTTACTAAACTTCCAATTCAGTCACTGAGTATTATGAAATTTACAATTAATGAAATAAACAGATTCATATAAAGAATTTACATAATTCCCCAAATACTTTCAAATATAAAATTTAATAAATAACCCTGACCAGTCAAAAAGCACCATTCAAGGGTAAAATTCCCTTGGAAAATAGATTAGGTGTTGCATATTTGAGTCCCTTTCAATGGTTTCACTTGAAACCTGTTTAGAAAAATGACAATAAAAGAATCACAGTAAACTAATACAAAAAATTCAAATAAGATATATATATATATTTAAAGGTAAAGCTCATTCAAATCTTTTCCCAGCCCTTGATTTTATTCCTGCTGTTCTTCCCATAATTCAGCCTAAACGTATTTAGAGGCCTGACTGTTTTGTCTAAAAGTAAACCAAAGGCTTTAGCATAAACCATGACTTTATGCTTGGGAAGACTGCTTTAAGAACTATCAATTTAGGTCTACAGTATGTTCTGCTGAACAGTGAACTGACAGTATCCTTTATGCTATTGACAGATTTCACACTCAAAAAGCAGAGCCAATCTTGAGGCCTCGTTGACCTAATTGAACTTTCAATAAACTGTTAAGTATTTACAGAGCTATTTTCTAAAAGGTATTTACAAGTTGAAAAGCAATCATATGGAAGATAACTGATTTAAGAAAAAAACTAAAAGAACTTTTAAAACCCACAAACATTAGCAAAAGTAGGAAATCCTTTATTTTCACAGTTTGTCATTATAGGTTAAACATTTAGAGGAAAGGACACTGTCACTGTTTTCACATTTGTCTATCATTAAAAAGGTAGATTAGATTAAGAAGAGACTCAATTATGAACCAGCCTATATAATTTCATGATTTCTTTTGCTGTCAAATATTTCTTCACATATTTTTACCAACTTCTGCATTTATTGTAAATGAAATGTGTAACAGCTCTGTGCTAACTTCAAACTGTACAGACGCGAGACACTGTACAGTACTTCCATAATCTGCTTAAAATAACACAGCATACTCTGTTCTGGTGGACTTGTGAAATGAACTTCAATCAGGTAATGCTTCACGTTTCATGGCAATGTTCATCCTGTCATACCATTATGTGACAAGGCACAATTTAATTGCTGTTGCCAGGTTTGAAGTTCGTTTTCTACCAGAGTCACACACTTTGTAAGTGTAACGCTCAATGATGTTTTATTCTCACCTATGTATGCATCCTCTGAAGCACTGCTGAACTTTACAGTACTGTGTTATGGCTTGATAATTATTAACACTGCTAGCAGTGAAAGGGTAAATGGCATATCCACACAAACAGGAGCAAGCAGAACTTGCAAACTGCTGAATCATGATTTTGTAGAAAAAAAGTGATCATTTCCTGCCCCTTAACAGTCCTGTTACAATGATTTGAACCTGAACCTGTACAATCAAAGTGATGTTGGATTTTAGTTTTTCTTTTTTTTTCTTCCCTTATTTTTCTTTTTTTTCTTTTTTTCTTTTTTTTTTTCCTTTTTTTTCTTTTTTTGTCAGAGACAATTTTGGATAAGTCACTCTTTGGTAAACTCAAACCATTTAAACACATTTACAAATACAAAGAACTAGATTTAAATAAGGTTAAGATTGTGACATGGAGAAATTCAAGAAATATAAAATTAGTCCCCATATCCTGCTATCTTCAACTTCTACTTCCAGGGGAAAAAAGATCACACCAAAGGCACCACAGCACGGGTCCAAGATCAAGGGTTAAGAATAACTGTACATTTCTTGGATTTTGCATGTCTCAAACTTTTCAAAACACATTTTTTTTTTTATATATATATATATATATATTGCATTTAATTACTTAAACGTTTAGGAAAATAACAAAACAAAACAGTATCAGAAACACCAACATGTTTTAAAGTGGGTAAACACATAGACTACATTCCCTAGAAACAGACATATACTTTCCCTTAGTGGAAACCAAAGTTCTATTGTTGCTTCAAGGAGAGAAATATCTCCCCACCCTCTGCCTCGTTATTTAGGCAGATTTAGGACAATGATGCAGATTTTGTACTCAATTGAACTGAAACTGCTCCAAGCAGTTGGGTTTTATACTGTAAATCTGTATTTAGTGAAATTAATTCTTACTGCAGACTGTCACAATATAAAGAACTAGTGTATTTAATAAAGCTACTGCACAAATATGCCCCAACTTCACAGGAGCCAAAAAAGCTTTACAGGATACCTTTTTTCTTTCCCATAAGTTAGGAATGAGTTTTCATGGTCTAGATTTCAAGAGTCCAACAGCTTCACAGATTTATTTGCAGTATTTGCTAAAGAAATATAAGGCCCAATTATACAAAACCTGTATTTTAAGGAAGGATGTGATTCATTTAATTCTGTTCTTCAGGTAGTATTTGACACAGTAGTGTTTGCCAGTTCAGGCTTTTGAGGTCTCTTAAGCTATTGTGTTGTGGTTTGTTTGTTTTTTTTTTTTTGCTGTAGCTGGTTTGTTTGGGGTGGGGCTTCTTTTTGTTTGGTGGTTGTTGTTTGGTTTGGTGTTTTGTTTTTTTTTTTGTTGGATTTTTTAAATGTATTTCCTTTTTTTTTTTAAACTTTATTTTATTTGCTTAACTGTTTCTATTATATTTCACATTTTCTATATTATACTGACCTAAAAGATGAAGTTAGCACCATATCGAAAACAAAACAAAACAAAAATTTGGTGAAAGGAAAAGGTTCAGAGTATTTTTAAAGTTGTTGGTAGTTCCTTTGCGCAGAAAACAACCACTGAAAATAGTAGGGAAGCCATAGCAACTCTGTAATACTCACACATTGAAATAACAGATATATTGCTTGAAATTCCCATAGAGTATTTGTGTTTTTTCTTTTAATACAAAAAAAGTACAAATTCCAAGTGCTGACATATCACTTGGAGCTTTAAGTAGGAAGTCAATGTGCACCTGAAAACAGCTCTCTGTGAAGAGACCTAGTAAAACACTGCTTGGAAATAACTGTAGTTTAAACTACAACATCTCTCTCAGGTTGTAGTCAACCTTGAAGAGTGATGAAGTTCAATTTAATTACCTGGTATGGTTCTACAGTACGAAATGAAGGTAGATTCTGAGGCCAGTAAAAACACATTTAAAACCACAATGCTACTTTAAGTTTGCTAAAGTTTTTTCTTTTATATATATATATATATATAGATATATCTATCTCTATATATATAAAAAGGTCAGCACCACAGGTTGTCCAGCTTGCATTCTAGACAACTAACAAAACCCCTCAACAAAGTAACCATAATTTAATAGATTTATGGCATTTGGTTTACATATGTTATAAAGCAAAGCTATTAAAACAAGGTAATTCACTTTGCTCACTTTTGCACACAAAGTAATAGTTTAATAAAATAAAACCCAAACAACATTCTTTTGAAACCAAAACCATCCTCCCAAAGTCCAAAGTCCTACGTCCTCAGCAGAGAGGAGACCTAGCGGTTGAAAGAGTGGTACATGGTATAAGCCTTGACGTACTTTTACATTCACCTCAACCAGAATAGGAAAAGTGAAAGCATTTTATATATATAAAGCAAATTTATATATATAAATAGACTAACTACCAAAACCAGTTAGTAAAAGCAAACAGATTTCATCCTGACACATGGAAGGAACCAAAACGGTAATATTCTCTCTCCCCAGTGCTGTGCAACTCATTACCAGCAACAAGATGTAAGAAATAAAGTAAGAGAGATTACAGCTTCTTGGTGTATCCAGCAGAGCTGCCAACCTTACTCTATTATCTTTCTCCACTGGAATCTGTGTCTTGCCAGATCAACCAGTAGGGACATTTTAGCAGACTACTCCTATCCTTTCCCCAGCACACTGTCTTTTATATTTTGAGCATCTTCAAAAGTAAACAAAACCACAACCAAACAACCCAGCTTCCTTCAAAAACAAAGAATGCTTAACGTAGTCTTCTGCAGAAACCATTTTGAACTGGTTTCCAGAAGGTCAGGAAAATTAAAAGGTTGTTATACTGGTACTGAAGGTTACTAAAAGAATAAAAGATTTTAAAAATACATTAGAAATGTGCTTGTTTGTGTTGCACTTAGAATGTAATATTTTAATCAGATGTGTTAGACATTGCATGAATTTCCATACTAGAATCCATAGCTTCAGAAACTGAAGCATCATTATCTACTTTCTGTTCCACAAACGCTTCTGTTCTGTCAGGAGACTCTACCCTGTTTCTTACTTCGGTTACCCCAGGGTGATTTTTTCGCAAATGCTGGTTCAGTGTACCCTGGAAAGGAAAACATTTGCCACAGATCTCACAGCGGAAGGGCTTGTCATCTGTGTGCCCACGAATATGATACTCAAGTTGGTCCTTGCGGGTGTATTTCTTCCCACAATACTTGCACACGAAAGGAGTTATTCCCATGTGCAATCGCATGTGTCGATCGAGGCTCCCTTTCTGGTTGAAAGACTTCCCACAGTAAATACAGATTAGCCTCTCGTTGTATGGATACCAGTGACCTCTGGCATTTCTTTCCCGTGGACTACTTTCATATCCTGGGTTACTCACCATGGATTCACTGTCAGCCCCTTGCACCAAGCCCTGAACATCACTGTGCAAGTGACCGCTGGATACCCGTTTTTGGCGTGCACGACCCCCTCTGAAACAGCTCAGCATTGACCTTGAAGGACTTGTATTGCTCATGCTTCCAAAGGTTTCAGACACACCTGTAGCCTGTGATGAGGCATGGGTAAACGAATAGACATGCTGTAAGACAGACCCATAGGAACCAACATTTACTGCCACCACTTGCTCTCCATCCACCATTTCCGTATGATATCCATCATCGCCAAGGGAAGAGCTGTCAGAGCAGCTTGGCCTGTCAGACTTCTCCATTTTAACTTTCACCTCTGCAATCTGACTTTCCCTTACTATCAGGTCACCTTGCTCATGATCACCTTCAATCTGAATCTCATATTCAGAGATGCTCCCACTGCTTCCTCGATCTGAATGCCCTTCTTCTTGCAGACGACTACGGAGAGTTTTCCCAGGAGCTGTTTCCATCCTAAGATCGCTGCCTGCTGTTGACTGTCGCACCTGAGAGCAATAGGGGGGAGATATCTCGATGGGGTTGGCAAAGTAACTGCTATCTTTAACTCCATTGCGGTTTTCTGGGGTTTCTTCAGCACCAACAGTGACAGAGTCAACATCGCCAACACTGATCTTCGAATGAATGCTCTCCAGTATCTGTGTGCATTTGTCAATGACGCACTGCATCTGTAGAAAGCTCGCTGCAGTTAGAAAACTAACAACATCCTTCAGCTGTAGGGACATCCTTCCAGTGTAACAAAAAGAAAGCAGCTGTTCAAAAACATTGGGATTTTTAATAACTGATATTGATAAGCCACTCATGGTACTCAATGCTGAATGGTCACGGAAGTAGGGAGAACTGGCAGCTAGGACAGCTTTGTGGGCTCGAAACGGCTGACCCTGGATATGCACGATTATGTCACATAGCTTTCCTTGCAAGCGGAGTTCATTTAACTGGCTCAGAACAGTGTTGCTGTACTCGGGCACATCAAACTGAATGAAACTGCTGCTGTCCATTTCTAATGATGTAGAGAGTAATCTGAAAGAGAAAAAGGAGAAGATTTACAACTGAGGATAAACACAGAGGTTTTCAAAAAGAAATGCTTGTAGGTGTTGAACTTAAACCACCACAATGATCTGTTCAAGGTGTGTTACCAAAAAATAGTTGGTATAAATGATACAATACAAAAGGCAGAGTCTTAATCTAGCCATTTTTTTGCATTGCTGTAATTTGAATTATTCCTCTGTAACATTCACAAATCAATTGCTCATAATACATCACAGGGTGCCTGGGACAGTCTAGGTCCTAAAACGAACTTTGCAATTTCACTTCTTCGGAAGAATTGCAGAACAATATCCTCACCCTCCCAAAATAATACTAATTTCATAGTCACTGGGCAAGTTAACAACTTTGGAGACTGCAGGAGGTCTTCAAGCCAGACAGCACATCAATACTTGTAGGGAATTGTGCCACTAAATCGCCCAAGAGTGCTTTTGGGCGGTACTTCATGGAGTCTGAAAAACCTGGTAATGCAGAGTCACAACCATATATATATATAGTCTGCATACACACACAAATACTTTAGAAACTCATTCCTTAGGCCTAGATATGTCAAATTTATTTCAGAAGAGATGAATATACTACACCAGTGAGACCTCTGTTTGAACATCTGCCTTCTTGAAAATCAATCTCAATAATTACTTTTAAAAAGCAAAAGCCAATCTTTCGATACTCACAATGGAAAGCAAGGAAATCCTAGTGAAAGGAAACATTTAAATGTGACCCACTTCCAAACTATTCATCCAGTATGTCAGAAATTCCCAGAGAATGATGAATTTGGGTCAATAAGTGAGGCAGTATTAAAAGGAAAAGTTTTTGAGCTTTTAAAAATGTCATTTAGTGATTTCTTTTTAAATTTTATTTTAATAAACCATGATGTGAACTTTGGAGTTCAGCTGACAGAGCAATGAACTCCTGTCTAGAATGATTCAACACTTAAAATCGAACTCAAAGACCATGGGTACTCAAACTTGCCTGATACATTGGGAAGGGGTGTTCAAGAGGCTTCAGAGAAATGCACACATTTCAAAAGAAGAGTTAAAGGAAAGCACTTCAGCAATTTTTCATTGAGTATGATCATGAAAAGCACACACACAGCTATCTCCCTCTGTAGCAGACATCACGTTACATTTCCAAGACTGGGCCAAATCAGTTGCCCAAGAACTGAAGGCTTTTATTGCTATGCTTGCTGTTACTAATGTGAAAGTCTAAACACATAATACTGCCACCATACCTGCTCTAACAATTGAACAAACAGATCTCAACACCATCCATTGGCTTCTGATGCAGGAAGCATGTCCAATGTATCACAACATACTAGTGGAATTTTTTTTCTATGTATGTCTTATGTTGCATGCTGTAACGGGACATATGAACAATTTAAAACAAATGATGAAAATTCAGGCACTTAAAAAAATCCAACAAAAAACAAAAGCTAGGAATACATAAAAAAACCTGCATGGAAGAACTGGAGCTATATTAGCTATGACTTGAAAGTAACATTCATCATCTTTACACATGGAACTTCCTTTCGGCAGAAATTTTACAGTTACGTAAAAGCAGGGGAGAAGATGCCTTACATACTCTTGTATCTGATGAGGGAAATAAGGACTAAAAGATGGTTAACAGAACCATCGCAGCCATCTACACAGATAGCTTCAGCAGGACAGTGCTTTTATTCAGTGACAATGCTACAGAATGATTCAGAGCTTGTGAGCTGATGCAAGTCAGACATGGGTCAGAAATCAAACATCACAATGGCCAAACAAACCCCAGCCTAACGTGGTGTAGTTAAATGGCAAGATTAACCTTGCCATTCTGAGAATCCCTGCATGGCATGCAGAGAACCACTGCTCAAGTCCTTAGCTGTTGCATCCACTCCATTGAGAAGACAGAAATATCAGCAGCTAGGTCGTTTGACAACTTCCATCTCACTTGACAGGGCAGCAGCTTACTTACAAATCCAACCACTTTTAATTTGTGAGGCTTCTGAGCTATGCACAGAAGCAGCATCAGGACATTCCTGATTAAGCTTCTCTTTGCTAAGTGGAGGAAGAGCTTTTGGTAACCTGAAGTGACACAAACTGACAAGTTACCTAGGTTGAGGACTCTGTACAAACTACAAGACCAGTCTCCAGCAGCAATGATTTCTCATAGATCAAGGTGTTTAAGGTTTTCGTAGATATTGTGCATCAAATATATTATCTGAAGGCTTTCTAGTTTTAAAGCACAGGTCAGAACTGGACACTACACTCACTAATTCTTAGCAGGGCTCTGCATTGAGCCTTCTGTCTATTTCTGTAGCAGATGATCCAGTCACACTCAGAAGAATCTTACCAATTCTCTTTGCCTCTGCATTACATTTATTCATCAGAGCTTTATACAGTAAACATTGCCTAGAATATTAATTTGCTGGCAGTAGAAAGCTGCCCTATGTCTTCAAACAAAAGTGTTTGAAGTAACCTCTGAACGTGCGAGTGAGAGGCATTTAACATTTCTCATTAGATTTCAAAAGGAATTAACTCTAAAAATTATGTTCTGTCAAAGCTCTTATTTCACTTAAAGCCACAAGAATAGATGGTGACAAAACACATTTGGTATTTAATTTTACTGACATCATACAGTAGCAGCATCATATAACTAAAACATGAAGCTGTGTGTCTGCCAACGCTGTATTAGTTTCTGCTTCTAAGTCCGCACCTGTTTCATTTCATTCCTTCACTGAAGTATGATTTGCCATTCTCAGACAGGTGAATGACACAAATTATGCTCATTTTAGCTCACACAAAAGTGTGAGAAAAGATCCTGTGCACTCTCTTTAGTAGCTCAGCAACACGGATTCCTCAGGAAAAGCCACATTAGAAGTCACCACTATTGCAGTGTGTGTTTGAAGCCATGGACACATAGGAAAGTCATGAGGCTCATAATGCAAATTAAGGCTAAAATAAAAAATGTACTCCATGACAGCAAGAATGGACACTTTGTATATTACTGCTAGGAATACAGATACTCCTCCATGCAATGGACACTGCTCAGAATACAGGGCAAAGGCAAGAAAAGGATCAGGTGTGTGTATGAAGAGTGCACTCCTCCCTTGCATTTCAGAGGATTCAGTGTCTACTACACCATCTGTGAGAACATAAAACATTATTGCAAAAAATGTATCATCACTCAAGAGAACTTTAACCTAGGAATGCAACCCTATTACAGAAGTTTTAGGGCAAAAATCTTCATTACTCTCACTCAGCTTGCGCTTGCCTTCAGAGTACAGCAGCCCCAAATGATAGTAGCTGTACCAGAGAAAAACTGCAACCAGCTGTGCCCCAGTCTAGGGGCATTTCTAAGACATCTTTAAATAATCTTTGAAAGCAGGGACAAAACTGGTTGTATAATCTTCTACTAGCTTATACCTTTCATAACAGCAAGGTATTATATCTCTTTTAAAAGTCAACATACACTGCCCTAGGATGGCCTTATGTAGTGTGACACACAGCCCTGCTGCTTCACTGAAAATCTACTACTGTTTTTTATAGATTTTAAAATCAATCACACTAAAGAGTTTTCCCACAAATAGAATAATTATTAAAACTCCATCCCTGTGTACTTTCAGCTCATCTAGGCAGTCTGTTTTGTGGTCTGTACAACACGCTGCCAGGGGCAATAATCTCCTGGGACAGAAAACACACCTAAGGACACACTTCTCCATGTAATTTATGCACTGAAATCATAGACATACATAGATATTTATATTTATAAATGCAAAAGAAGTCCTTTAAACCACAGAAAGCATGACTGGGGGAATGTTTCCACTGGATACCTAAGGGAACACTTGGAGTTTAAAGGAAGTGACACATACAGTAAGTCTTTGTGTACTAACTAGATTTTTCTGAACTTTAAATGCACTACATAGAACTAACATTTAAAAGCTCTTTAAAATTTATCACAAAAATCACAGCACTGCAGGAAGCAAAAAAAAATGTTGAGAACTTTACTCTTTCTGAATGTGGTCACCTCGATATTATCTCATAGCAGTAATTCACAAGCATGTCACTGTTAACTACAATCAAAGAAAGTACTGTCACAAAGTAAGAAGCTTGAAAATTGGTGGTGAAATTGCAACTATCTGCTTGGCCATTCATTGAGATGTGGATACACTGGAAAGCTGGGTGAGGGGGAACCTAAGTTCAACATGCATACGTGTAGAGTCCTGCACCTGGGGAGGAGTAACACCCTGCACCAGTACAGATTTAGGTCGATGGAAAAAGACCTTAGAGTCCTGGTGGACAGTTAAGCTATTCATGGGACAGCAATGTGCCCTTGTGGTGAAGAAGGCCAATGGTATCCTGGGGTGCATTAAGAAGAGTGTGTCCAGCAGGCTGAGGGAGGTTCTCTGCCCTGGTTAGACCACATCTGGAGTATTGTATCCAGTTCTGGGCTCCCCAGTTCCAGGAAGACATGGGAAAACTAGAGAGCATCCAAAGGATGGCTATAAGGATGATGAAAGGACTGGAACATCTGTCTGGTGAGGAAAGGCTGAGAGACCTGGAGCAATTTAAGGCTGGAAAACAGCAGACTGAGAGGACATGTTATTCATGTTTACAAGTATCTGAAGGGTGGGTGTCAAGAAGGGGAGAGTCTCTTTTCAGTGGTGCCCTGCAATAGGATGAGAGGGAATGGCCATAAAGTGGAACACAGGAAGGTTCACTTCAACATCAGGAAAATCTTCTTGCCTGTGAGGATGACAAAGCACTGGAATGGGCTGCTCAAAGTTGTTGTGGAGTCTCCTTCTGTGGAGACTTTAAAAACCTGCCTGGATGCTTTCCTGTGTGGCCTGCCCTTGGTGATCCTGCTCCAGATGATCTCTAGAGGTCCCTTCCAACCCCCATTCTATGATAAAGTGAGTTTCATCCATTTTCTTTCGACGCTTACCCTGAAAGGAACATTAAATAAGCATGGACTGAAGGCTCAAAGTATTTGTCACACTGAACAAGATAATTTCCTGAATCACTATTATTCAGTCTTCTTTTGTGAATTCTTGGTTTCCAGGGACTTCCAGAAGCATTGTTATCCATAGAAGAATAAATCAAATAACAATCTCTGCTTAGACTGATTTGTAGTCTGTTTTTTCACTCAACACAAATACATTTAAATGTGGACACACTGAAGAATCCCAACCAGAGACTGAAATTTTGCCATCTCAGAATAAGTAAGGACTGTCATGGACTCAAGTGGAGATTTAACAAAGAGTTGATATGCAGATCCTAGGAGATGCTATGGCACAAAAGAAAATTGTTGGTATTTCCACTGAAGCATGAAGTTTCTTTTGTTTGCAGCTTCTCCAGCAGGATCAAATGCACTTTATGGCATCTTTAACATCTACAGTGACCTTAAAAGCCTTTCCAGTTCAGTTCAACACATCATTCTGTCAGATTCACCTCTAATAGGGAAATAAAACTGCCAGCAGAATTGAAAACAGCTACCACGAGCCTATGTTTAGATATAAACTCCTTGCCCACACTTTTTAAAGCTCAGTACTATTCTGAACATTCCACAGTATTGCTGATACCTGATTCAAAAGCCATCAAAACCACACCCTAAACATGACCTAAATTACCTTTTTCTTAGTCTAATAACAGAGTAATGTGGAATACTGAAACAACCTCACCTCTCAAAAAGCATTAAGTTCCTCTCTTAACAAGAGAGGATCTCAAATCCTTATTCCTCCAAATGTTAACTGTTCACAAATCACTCCACAGATTTAATTCACAGTGTTATAAGTCATGGTAAGGTTGGAATTTAGCTTTAAAAAGGTGCCTGGTGGAATCAAAGGAAATACAAATAGTTCATCTCAAACTTCAAAAACTGAATTATCTGTGGTAAGGCACAAAGTAAGAAGCAAATGTGTCATAGAATCAGCCAGGTTGGAAGAGACCTCCAAGATCATTCAGTGCAAGCTACCACCCAGCCCTATCCAATCAACTAGGCCATGGCACTCAGTGCCTCATCCAGTGTTCTCTTGAACACCTCCAGGGACAAGAAAATAGCTTTGAAAATAAGTCTGCTTCACTTCTGTTTTAGACTAAAATACAGAATCTGTTCTGCCAAGACAACACAATTTAAAACTCCACTGTATTAACTCATAAAAATGCAAGAAAACCCCTGTGTCCTCACAAACTGAAGCCAATTAGTACAGGCTGACTTGCAGTTATTAGAAAACATAGTTCTTGCACATTTTCATTAGAAGATACCAGTATACTACAGTGAAAATCAATGTCATCATTCCTCCTCTGCAGATAAGAGAGGAGGCAACACTCAACATGCACAACATCTACAGTGAAATCAAGAGTGAAACTTGTGTCTGCTGGGCAAGCACTGCTGCATTGCTACAGGACACAACCCCATCCTTTGCAAGGCTGAGCCATACAGTAAAGCACTTTTGACAGAAACCTTTTAACTAATTCAGCTTTTTGTCTAACACAAATTGAAAAGGATTTATTTTTACTCTCACCAACATTCACACGATGAGTAGAAAATCACTTCAAGTGGACGAATTTAACATCAAAATGCAAAATAATTAATTACTATGTATACATATGCACACACACATATATACAACATGTGCTAATACTGGCAACACTACAAACTTCTCAATGCTTATTATGGGGCAGCAGGGAAGTTTTTGGAACTGCACATTTAGCATTCTACAGAAAAAAAAACCAACCAAACAACAGGAGCCTCTCATTTGAGCAAGCATCCAAAGAAAGAAGTTGAGAAAAATCAAGTCCAAGGGCCACCTTTATCCCTTATTCTCAAATTGTCTTCCTCACAATTGCCTGTCAGTATGGAAGTGATTAAAAGAGTAAAAATGCAACAACTATTGAGGCATAAACAAAGTTTTACCCAACAATTAGAAACCTCAACACAAAAATTAACTTTTGGTGCTAAAAGTTACCAAAAAAAAAAAGGGCAGCTACAGGTATGTATCTATTTCTGAATACTGGGAGGGTGGGGAAGAAAAGAGAGGTACTAGAAGGCAAACTGGAGATAGCCAAGATCAGCAGAAGTATTGCATCAGACAAACAAAACAAAGGGGCATATTTATGACACAAATACTTTAAAATCAGCAAGACTTTGCAAGCAGCAATCTCAAACTTTTATCCTGCTCATACATTTCATCACATACCCATTATGCAATCCTAAATAGTTCCTGTCCACACTTTCTGAGTATCTGACAAGTTTGAGATAACTGCTTTAAGAAAGCACTGTCAGTGTCAAAAAAACCTAATGGAGAGCACAAGGCTTGCTGTATATGCATGCAAAACTTTAAGAAGTGGGGAAGGAGAGAGCTTTTATACCTTCTGCTATTACAGTAATAAATTATTTGCTACTAAAGGTAATTCTTGGCTATTATTATGCATTTTTGTTTTTGAAAACCTTAGTCACTCTTCATCAAGTCCTAACTTTTTGGCTCCTGTGTTTCATTTACACAATGAAGCAGCTATGTTTTCTAGATATCAGTAACATTCTTTTGCAGTATATATAAAGTAGCTCTAAAGAACACATTTTCATAGCATGTTCCCAAGCTGTCACTTCTGACACACTGGACAGTTTGTAGCTCTCATTGACCAGGAAGGGTACACAGGCACATCCTGACTCCAGATGCTGGGAATTCCATAACACGTAACGACAGTAGTGCAGCTAATCCTGTGCCATCTTTTTGTTTCTGGCCACCAGGCTCTCCCACATCGATGTTTCTGAGACTGGTCAGGCTTGTTCGAAATTCACTCTCAACTCCGGTTTATGCTAAAATCGATCAGACTCTGCATGCTGTGCACACCCGCAGGTACTGTGAGGGGGCTGCGCAAGGACAGGGACTAGGGCTTCACTGCAGCTCTCAAGTCTAACCGAGTGGCAGTAGCTAAAGCGTACAACCAACTTCTGGCAGTGGCACTGCAAGCGGTGCCGGGCTCAGCCCGCCTCAGCCGGCCGTGCCTCAGTGCCAGGTATTTCATGCCTCGTTAGGTTAACAGCAGAGCGAAACAGACGCGCGTCCTGCTCCTTGCCAGTCAGCCAAAATTACTCCAGAGGCTCAGACTCAGGTTACGCGACGACAGCTTCTGGCGAGAGAAGGCTGTAAGCTGTGCAGCCTCGCCGGAGCCGGCATCGGTGGCGGCAGCAGAGCCGCTGTCGCCGCTTCTAGGCGGCCGTGTCGCGGCTCGCCCCCGCGGCAGCCTGCTGGCAGCAGAACCGAGCCCTTGCCCCCCGGCACGGCACCGCCGCTGAGCTCTACATGGCGACGGGGCCGCCTGTCCAGCCGCCGGCCCGCGGCCGCCGCCCCGGCGGGGCCTGTCAGGACTCTGGGACCCCCTTCCCCCAGAACGGCCTCCGTCCCGCACGGGAGCGCCGCGTCGGGCCCCGGGCAGGCGCCCCGCTGAGGTGCCCCGGCCCGCCTGCTGCTCACCTGGAGCTGTCAGGGTCTCTCACATGGCGGGTCACCGGCCCGGCCCGGCCCGTCTCCTGCCCGCTCCCACCGCCGCTTCCCGCCCGCTCCCACAGCTACTCGCACCCGGAACTGATTCCCCAGCAGCTCTTCCGCTTCCTGACGACGCGCACAGGCCGCGGGCGGAGCCGCCGCCCCGCCCTGGACGAGGCGAGAGAGGGCTGCCCGCGTACCGGCGGCGGAGAGAGGGGCCGGCCGCTCGGCCCGGGGGCCCGCCTGCCCGTTCGCTGGGGCGCGCCCTGCGGCGCCCACGCCCCTGAGCCCGGGGCCCGTACCGCGGCTGGGAAGGCTGAAGGTCCCCCGGAACTCCGACCTCTAAGATCCTTGCGGTGTTCAGGTCCAGAACATGCACTCAAACGAACCATAGTAAAGAATGTCCGAAAATGAAAACAGTAGAGGTGGCACTGAACAGCTTAGCAACACCTCACCAGTGCCGCTTCGGAAACAGCACCAGCTCCCGCGTTTGGAGAGACCCAGTTTTTTGGTCCCAGGCACACTTCAAGTGTCACCCTCGTCTGGCTGCAGATACGCAGTGAGGAAGCTGAGGAAAGGCCACCTTCACAGTTGAGAACCACCACCTTTACTGAGCAGTGTGAGGAATTAAGCAGTTGATGTGTGTCACACTGCCCTTATACACAGTGCTTCAGCAAGCACACACACCTATTGTATGCTTGTAATTTACATAGTGCAACCATTCACCGTATTATCAGACAATACATGTACTGCTTGCTAAGAGCCAGGGTGACTAATCCAGCAGGTACTGCTGACACATCCACCTGGTCTGTCTTTGGACATCACATTTTATTTTCTGGAGGTGTGCCTTTCTCTACAAAACATCAGAGAAGAGGCTTCAGAACTGAGGTTGTACAGGGTAATTGCATAAAAGTAACAGCATGAGAGAGCATCCAGACCAGGTCATCAGTAACAAGGTTAAATAGCAAACACACAAATGGCATTTCCACAGGATACTTTGGGTTTGTTCCTACATACCTTCAGCAAAGCATAACCCAACAGCATTAGGAGATAAGTGTGCTTGTACCTTATTCCATTTGCAGTTGCTGAAGACTGAGCAGTGTGGCACACAAATATTGATTTCTGCAGGAATTAGCTGAATGTGCTTTAAATCACAGCGAGTTAATTTTCTCTCCAGACACCATGCACTAAGGTGCTGAGTAAGAAGCATCAGCTATGCAAGTTCCATGAGGACTCAATAGATGGAGGCTGGACAGAGCAAGTTCTTTAGTAAGAGCACAAAATTTATTCAGGGAAAGGAATCCTGGCAGAAAGATAATGGAAACAATTTCCAACACTTTACACAGTATGAAATTTCTTTCATATTTAGGGAACAAAAAAAAAATTCCCACATAATCTGCATTTACTTCAAACCTACCTGCAGGCATTTTGGACATGCAGCTGCACCTTCTGTGAAGTCAGTGTTGTGGAATGTTCCTAACTGCCTGTACACTGTGACCTTAAAGATCACCATTGTGCAACAAGCAGTTAGAAGAAATATGGACTAATGTGGGAACTAATGACCTAAGCAGCAAAGAAATGGGCCCAATCTCACAAATTCATGAACTTGCTTTGTTAAAAACACGAAGTTTGGGTTTAATGCTTTCTAAGGCTAGCCTAGCATGATCTCTGTGTTTCAAGAAGACACATTACTAGATACACTTTTTCTTTATATATTTAATAAACTTATATAGCAACAACTTTTGGATCTGTACTTTTGCTTGAGCACTTATTGTTTTGGCAAAAGTGAAATATTAAATACTAGTACTAGACATGCATTCCTTTCATTCAAGCTTAAGAAAACATGTACAAAGTTGACAGGTAACATTTATTAAAACATGTTATACAAAAAAGGAGCATGGGACTCTTCTATAAGAAGAAAATATTGAACAGTAACATTAAATTAAAACCATGCTGTACAATTAGGACAGCAATAATTATAGATAAAACTATCCAACCTCTGCAATACAGGCATAACATCTCACAAAATATCAAGATATGCAAATTTACTATTATAAATGACTTGTTTAGAATAAAAACTTATACCTCATTAAGGAAGATTCACTTGACTTGCATGAACAGTTACATTTCTGGAAGAAATATGGAAACTCATGAATAATAAAACAAGGAGCAGCAATTGACAGACACAGGCTTCAAGCAAAAACCAGAACTTACTGTTTAATCACATTAAAAATAAACCATTTTGTTTTCCAGCATCTTCCCCATGGGCACTGACAGCTTACACCTTAGAGCTGAAGAAGCCTAGCTATCCAATGAAGCATTTAAAGGACAAAACTCCCAACTTTCCTTCATTGTTTTGAGAAAGGTTCTAATTCTGTTAAAGCAAGATATTCAATATACTGCTGTAAGCTCTCATAACTCAGAGACAGGTCACCTTTCTGGCACCTGCACAAAAGTGGTGAAATTACAAGACCTGATGTGCCTCCATTCTTTCAGGCTCAATGATACAGGGATATCAAGTACTATTCTTGTAATGAGAAACCAAATACATCAGTCTTTGTTCATCCACCTTGTTTTTGATACAGGAAACAGTTTTGCAATCCCAGAAACAACTCACATGACAAAAAAGTAGGAGAAGAATTTGTACTGACAGTACTTCCTACAGTCTGCCTGCTTACTCATAAAGCAAACAATGTTTTAAAACAAACGAAAACCTGACAACCAAAAAAACCCAACCCAAACCCAAGACAAACACACCAACAACCAAAACCCCAAGCACCTCCCCCCCCCCCCCCAACAAAAACAAAACCCAAACTAACCAACCCTAAAGAACAGTGGTGTGTGAAGCAGGAACCTACTCCCTCAAAAGGGTCAGATATAAAGCTAAGCAGAGACGTTAACTCTGCTAAGAGCTAAATTTCCCAGAATGGCAGCTCCAGATTCCACAGTAATTAATATCTTTGTTACAAAATGGAACGAGAAGGAAATTAGCTGTAGCATCACAAAGTGTTCTTACCACTGACAGGACAATAGGTGGCTTCACAGCAGCAGGACATTCTGAAAGCCTCCTGTGTGCACAATGATTCAGTTTTTCAGAAGACATGCACTTTACTACAGCCAATAGCAAATACAAAGCTGCAGAGATGTTTCTAAGCTCTGCCACTAAAGGTGATGAAGCTTAAGGGAAGATTAATCAAATTTATCAAATACATATGCATTCATAATATATAATGGATCACTTCTCTCCTGCCCACAAACAAGAAACAATTCCTCGTATCTTAAGGCCACTCCAATAGCAATGATTAAGACCTTGGCAGAAGCTGCACCTGCATATCTTAGTTTAATGTGTCCAGCCATATACATTGTGCATATACGTTGTATGGTTTCACTAGCAGGGGACTGCAAGGCCGAGATGTGGCAAGAAGTTGTAGCTATCTAGTGCTAATCAAAACAGGTTCTAGCCTGCACTGAAAGCGATGCAAACAATCCTCTGCATGCCCAAACTTCAACCAGGAATGCACAGTGCCTCTGCTTAAACATAATTAAGAAAGAGTGGCAATTGTTAACAAGGTGTGGAGAGAAACAGAAGGAGAAAATACTCCTGGGGAAACAGAGAAACTGAAGAGCTGCTTTTGGGAAAACAGAGGTAAAGACACTGAGGACACGTACAGAGACACACTCACAGGAGGACACACTCCAATGTCTGAAGAGATTCACTTCTGAGGGGACTTTGGGCTAGAGCTAAGCCACACCAGAGCAAGCATGTCTCTGAAATGACACAGGCCCACAGATAACCTAAGCTGCAACAGGCACATCCCTGAAGGGACTGTTCACTTGATGCCACCGTGAATAGCAACACTGACAAGCCCAGAGCAACAGACTACACTCACTACGAGGTGAAGAGCATCAGTCAAATCAGTATGCATATAAGCCCAACCTCCTGTGTGACTTTTCACCTCACTAAAAGAACCGATATGGGCTAATAGCAACTCACAGACATAACAAGGGAAACACACTACAAAGGCAGGAAGGTGTTAGGCTTAAGCAAGATGTGTGCTTAAGTAATTTTTTTGGTTATCTTTCCCCCTCCCCAATACCCAATTCATAATTAGAAGTTTGTCAAAGGGCAATAAATTAAAATCAGAACTCTCCCTCAAGTCTACCATTTTGCCTGTAGCTCAAGCTTCACTTAAATCACCAACCCTCTCAACTACATTGCATGGCAACAAGATGAGTATTTACCTGCAATCATCTGGTATAATGTAAATTAACATCAGAAACTTAAGTACTACAGAATCAGTGGAGGAATATTTGTTGAACTTTGAAGACAATGTCATAATATGGCCTAAAACAGTAATAGGCAAATATCAACAAGTTACTATTCATGCTAAGTCATTAAAAAAAGGACATGGTTCTATAATATGATCTACTGGACCTGTTATAAAACCTTTAAAGTGTCTCTCGCAGTACATTTTATTTTAAAGCTTTATTTCAAAGTAATTTAACTGCAAATAGGAATAATGTTTAAACTTTGAAATGTCCTATATGAAAGTCATTCCAAGCTGGTAAAAGAAACAGTTTTGCTGGCAGCTCTGTAGGATGGTCTGGGTTTAACAGAAATAATTTTGCTTAACCACGGTTTTCAGTCACCAGTTTCTGACCAGCCCTTTTTATGGTTAAATGGGAAGAGGCACCCTTAACCTTTTCATGCAACACTGAAGTGATAATTTGAAAGGGGTTGAGAACTACTGTAACATACAGATCATTCTGGAAATGAGTATGAGAGTACCTTCCCTCAAATGTGATGATGGTACTTGCAGAAATAACACCCTGTATGTAGTAAGGCCTTGGAGAATGGAAAAATAGGGCCATTGAGTGCAGAAACCTTTTTCTCTACACTCATGTAAACAGGCAAACATTATAATAATTATTTTTAACATTAAAAAAGACAGTGTTAGCAGTGTGGAAACAAATAAAGGAAATAGAACTTCTAAGTTTAGAAAACATACCTATAAAGTTTTATGGTTTGCTTTTTTATTTTGTTTTTTTTCTCTTTTTTTTTTTTTAATACAAAGTGCTTCTATACATTAAGCAGGTTACAGTGTTAGTGAGGAAATCCCTGTTTAGTTTCCTTGATTACAAGGGTTATATTTGGCCACCAGGACATATTTGAGAGCTCAATTAAGTGCTAAGAGTAGGAACTCCGTGGCGCTGACCATTTGTGCCCATCGCCAGCAATGGGTTCATCATATTTGGGAATATCTGTTTTAACAAAATTCCATAGGAAAAATATCTGAAGCATTAGAAGATTAAGAGCCTCTTAAAAAATTAAAGTTTGTAAATAGAATGCCAGGAAAAAAGTTACAGTAATTACAGCCCACTGAGTAGTAAACCCCCAGCTTGTATCAGACATTCATGTTCAGGATACAGTTTGGCTGCATTTTAAGACCATTTGTAACTGGTGTTCAAAAAAGCATCTAAACAGCAATTATCTTCATGTGATTTTGCTTTCATACAGGGTCATCTGTTCAAGTACGTTATCCTGTGTATTGCAGCAGCTAATACACAAACTAGGGCCAGACAAGCTCAGGCCTCTGATGCCAGTAAACTTTCTCCCCTTTTACCAGCATTGTACTTGGGCATCACCCCTTTCTAGTGTAGTCTGTGTAAGCTCTAACGGCTCTTTCCTTATTATAGTAAGTTTCAGTAAACTACAAAGAAGGGTCAATTGCTTTTGCACAGGACTGCATTAAGCTTTCAACCCCTAAATCCTGTTGCCACCTTCACAACTGATGAATTCACTCTACCTGCAGAGCTGGCAGCAACTCTCAGAACTGGAAACACTCCTCCATCTATCTCCAAGAATGAGAGCCCAGCACTTAGATCCTCATCCTAACAGAGGAGAAGTGCCACTTGCCCAGCAAAAATCCAGCCTTTGGACATGAGCACGGTACCATGTTCTGCAGTACCATTAAAAATCCAAATACTATACTTTCTACTTTTTTCCACAAGCAACTTCATTTGAAGAAGTAAACAACTCTGGCTGCTTGTGATCACATGTAACCAGTCACAGTAGTTCAGTACCAAGAATCTGTATTATAGTTCTTAATATTCAAAGAGTAAAGAATTAAAAGTATAAATATCTATCAATGACTAAGTAACCTTCTTAAAGGAGGTTTCTAAAACTAGATAGAAGATTTGTACCAATAAAAAGTCAATTCATGAATCCACCAGGTTTGGTACTTGCTACTGTAGTAAGCCACCATAGAGTTTAAATGTTAGAATATTTTGGGTAAGTTCCAAATATCACATTTTAGTTTTGTTTAGGACTTATGACACACTTCTACAAGCTCTCACAATGTAGCAGTTAAAATCAAGTCAAGCCAAGAGTCATACAGCATTAGACCCTAGAGCAAAGACAAATTATACCTAACAGATTGAGTTTATATAGCGCTTAACTCTAAGTGCTTTACAGACACTATATAGAAATCAGCACAAGTTAGACATCATTTTACTGTCGAGGGATAAAGAATGGAAGACAGATCAAAGAAAGCCAAATCACCTTTAACACAGCCTTTCACTAAGCAATACAACAAAGGCTATCTAATCATAGAATGGTAGGGGTTGGAAGGGAGCTCTGCAGATTTAAACCTCCTGCTAACAGGTTTGCCTAACGCAGGCTGTAGAGGAACGTGTCCAGGCAGGTAATGATGCAGACTATCTAATGATGCATGTTAAGTATGTTGGCAGTCCCCAGTTTGAGGTGGAACTCTATCATTTTATTTTTTTTCATTAAAATGTGAATCATATAACCTGGTTTGGTCATTCTAGTTCTCTTTTCTGTAAAGCAGGGTTTCATCTAAGTATTTGCAGAATTCAGGTTAATTTAGAGCTGGGTTTTACTGTAAATTTGTAAGACTTAGAAAAACAACAAGGTTTCTAAATACTGCTGTGATTACAGTTGGTGTCATTAAGGCCATGCAGACCTCGTTTTGCAGGAACCTTTCAAGATTAACCATTTGCACTTCACACATTGACCACCTGCAGTAATACTGTGGAAAATAATAGAAAAGTTTGGTCTGCTCATACCAGCGTAATTATTACATCTTGTTTTTTGGAGAATTTACAATAGCAAGTACCAAGCTTTCTTTTTTGCATAATTAGTTTATTCTGCTTACTCTACTAAACAAATGTAAGCGCTGATGCTTTAGTTCATTTCAGTAGTACTCTGCTCAGCTTTAGAAGCTTGATATGACTTGGTACAAGAGGTCACATGCCGATGAAAACTGTCCCGCCACATGAACCTTTTCCCACAGATGTTACACTCATAGGGTTTTATGCCCGTATGGATTTTCATGTGGCCTACAAGATGGTGTTTCATTTTGAATTTCTTACCACAGACACCACAGCCATAAGGTCGAAGGCCAAGGTGCATACTCATATGCCGATCTCTCTGACTTTTGTGTGTAAAGCTTTTCCCACACTGACAAGGGTATAGCTTGTCAGCATGTGAGAATCCAGTGAGAGATGTTTCTTCTTTAATTCCTGTAGCCATTTCAATGCCTTCACCATAGCCTGCTGCTATCATAAGATCCTGTCTGTGGGCACTAATATTTCCATCTGCCCTTTCACCAGAAAATTCTTCCATAGAGGAGCCATAGAAGTCAACTTGTTCATCATAATTACTTTCATCTGCCTGTTCATCAAATTCTGTTTCCATCTTTTTGTCACCTATATGGAAGTCTTCGACACCTGAAGACTGGATTGAATGGTCTGCCTGAATGGCATTCATCGATTCAGAAACCTGGTGTTCATCATAAGGATTATCAACTCCTTCACAGTCTTGTTCAAATCTTTCTGGTTTCACATGGATCCACCGCTTGTGAGACATGATGCTGGGTTTGCTATACATAGGTCTGGCATACTGATAATCTGCACTATCACTAGTTCCTTCTTCACCGTCCTGGCTTGTCATTCCAGTGCTAAGTCTATCATGTTCTGTTGAAGAATTACTGGGAAGGTATTCATGTTCTGTCAGCTGACATGACAGTTCATCTTTAGAGCTCTCTTCTTCATTTTCGCCATCTCTTAGCTCCTGCACTTTGTGGAATTCTGTCTGTCCTCCAGAGCCAAGTTCAAAGGTTTCAACAAGGCCATTGTAGCTACTACTGCTGGGGGACTGATGATCGCTGCCATGATTCATCTTCTGACACAGAACAGTTGGGTTCCCCTCCAGCACTTCTGTGCACTTATCCACTACATGCCACATCTGAAGGAAACTTGCTGCTGTCAAATAACTAACAATCTCTGGAGCAGGCATTACCAGCCGCCCTGTATAAGTAGACAGAAGAATGTTTTCAAATACTCTGGGATTCATCACATCTGGCAGGACTATTCGCCTGCTGTTTTTCAGGAGAACCTGATCACAGAAGTAAGGGGAACTAGCTGCAAGAACAGCTTTGTGGGCCCTGAAAAGATGGCCCTGAACTACGATGGATACATCACATAATTGTCCTTGTTGGCGCTGCTGGTTTAACTTCTGCAATATGGTGCTAGAAAAATCTGGAAATTCCACTCGAAAGGAGCTTGACCCAGACTCCATTTCATTACAAATTTAGTGTTGTGCTGAAAGAAAAAGAAATAAAATTCAGAAATTCTGCTTAGTAAAGTACTGATCTTATAATTTTCTTCTACACCATTTCTTTAAACAGACTCATATGGAACTCAACATTTTCTGGAACCTATGTTACTACTGTAGTTTTATTTCTCCCACCCCATCTCACCTCTCTTTTGTGAAAGTTGTACTGAGGTCACAAAATGCTATGCCAGCACATTTTGTTTCTTCTATCCTAGAGGACTCATCAACTGTAACAGGAGCTACAAACAGCATACAGTACAATAGCATTCCAGAAGAAACAGTGAGTGGTTTTCCTGTGTCAAATTCTGTTACTCTTAAATGGGAAAGCATTGAAGTTTTAACAAATGAGGCTGTGCACCCAGGAGAGAATACCTTAGTGAATCAGTAGGCAGCGCATACATACAGAGCTTAAAACATCCTGTTATGTAGTACAAAAGTAGAATTTGCATTACACATAGTTGGAACAGTCTGAAATAAAAGTACATCTATGGAAATATGGAATTGAGAAAAGACGATTATGACTCCCTGCTATAGAGAGCCTGTTCAGTAGCCAGAGTACTTTCCATTCTTATGTCACCCTCAATAGAAAGCTGCTCATTTAGCGTACTGCGTTAAAATGCTGGTGCACTAGCACATATGCATGACTGTTAAACACAAGAAAAACAGCAGTGTTAGTTCACAAAATGCAGGCTACAGAGGAGTGATTACATAAATCATTCCCCTTTTAATTAACAGATCATGGTTACATAATCCCTTCCTTAGAATTCTGATCTGTTTCGTAGCTCATATTCTTGACAACTATCCCCCATTCCCCAAAAAAATTCAAGGTTCCATCCCCAAAGTTTCAGAGCTAGAAAAGGATGACAAGCATAAGGAACACAGGCAAACACTGACTATTCACTGTTACCCTACAAAAAAAGTGAGCAGGTTTTCCACAGAGAAGGCGGCAGAGGAGTCAGCAAGCCATCAATATTCTTCTACATATACAGTCCCAAATGCCTTGTAAACATTGAAACAGGCATCTTCTGCAAAACTGTGAACAGGCTTTTACATTTCCTTTTAATTTTTCACTAGAAGCATTGTATGACTGCAACTCTTTTATTAATGTCTCTGAAGAAAACAGCAAACAGATTGTTAAGAATAACTTGTTTTTTATGAAACCCATTTATAACAACAAATAATCACAGCAACATAGTAAAAAAAACCACCAACCACCCAAAACATTTTTATGACCACAGTTACTTTCTGTCTTCAAACTTTACACTGATTCCCAGTGCTGTGGAAAGGCTGAATAAAGCCTCTGTTGTGGGACAGCCAAATGGCTAAAAATGTTAATAGTTGAGCACCAATACCTGCTGTACACAGTCACATTGGCTTTTGCATTTTTGTAAGTCATTACTGTTTTACTGGTTGAACTTAAGTCTCTTCCAACCTTGGTGATACTGTGATACTGTGAATCTACCAATTATCTCGGTATCCTCAGATACAGTCTTAACTGTAATTTCTCTTTTAAACACTTGGTGGCACAGGGTAGTTTTCCTACAAATATCACCTCCATACATCGTGGATGAGCAGTTACATTCTGCCGAGATCTTAAACAAGATGCATCGACTGAGGACACAACCTAAATCCAGCAAACCACTACTTCAGGTGCTTTGACTAAGTGTTACAAAAGAGGAAAGCCCTTTGCACCACAAAACATTACTCTCCAGAACCCTCAGAGATCGTTTTAAACTTCTGATAAGCTATACATAGCAATGAGCATCCTTGAACATGCTTCTTGAGAAGTATTTACAAAAGTATTATCGAAATTGTACATGAAGGCACACACCAGAAAACAGCATCAGCACCATTTCCCAACCTTTCAGGTGAAATAAAACATCTGAGGACAGTAACTAGCTCATCAGAAGTTAATTACCACAAACTGTGATACCTTAGGGGCAAATGTGGAATTTGGATTGAATACTGCTACATTTATAACCCAACAGTCATATAACCGCTTTTAACCAGTCCAAGATCAGTTTGTGTAGTCGTCAACACAAATTGTTCAGTGATCTGAATGGTTAATTTAATGAATCAAATGGAGTATTAGAAAGAACAGGTTTAAAAATTATTTCCTTGGAAAAGAACTCTCTGAAAAGCTTATGCTTCAGCTGATCTTCCTCAAGCTGTCACCCACACAACAGCAGAAGACCGCCTTTAAATTACACTGTTTTCAGCACTCCTCAGATTTTTTCCTCAGCATGTCAGTCCTGCTACATACCCACGCAACCAATTCACTTCAGGAAACCAAACCAGCTGCTGAAGTTTTTCCACAGAGCAACAGAATACTAAGCCTGCCAGCTCAGTTGTTTATTTTTGTACCACTTCACTTCAAACAACTTGAGAACATTAAGTATTTCAAATAGTTATCATATGCTCAGCCTACATTCAACCTTTAAAAACAAAAATATATTTTGCTATCTAAACACTTCTTTATTGCCTTTCAAAATATATTGTTGGATTTAAGGTGCTACTTTTCAGTACTTGCCTACAAGAGAGACAAGCCTTCAGGACATGTTCAACTGAAACTTAAAAAGGTGTGTCTATAAACCTTAAATAACTACCACTGGTTTAAACTGCCATCTTCCAACAAGGCCAGGGCATGCCACCACTGAAACTGTCCTAGATGGGCACAGACTTTTATATATTTTAAATCTTGATAAAGAATAAAGCCATCAAAATGTAAGTGAAGGTTTCTCTTATTAATGCCATATGAGCCAAGAAAACGTCGTTTTTCCATGATAATTTAATTTCCCCCTTTCACAATCTCTTCTGCTTCTGCATTTTCTTTACCCCGAAAAACAAAGTTTGCTTATTAGAATGAATAAAAAAAAAAAATAGGCTTCATGCAGTAGTATCAAGTGAAGCATACAAGGCAAGTATTACTTGTTTAACATTAAAATTATGAAATGCTAGTGGTTACTTCAGTTCTCTGTACACAGAGCTTCTGAAAAAATTAATGCCTTATATCTGTTACGGCAGTGCCTCAGAATGTTACGGCACAGGCTGCCGCAGACGCGCCGGTGGGGCCCTGGCTGGGGCGTACAATCCACGGCTGCAGGCCCAGCTTGGCCCAGGCGCTCTCCGCGGCCAAGCGGCGGGGAAACGACAATCGGTTCTGTCTGGAGCCGACCGGGCCCAGCACCAGCCTCCCGCGGCTCCTCGGCCCGCCGGGGAGTGCCGCCCCGGCCGGGAAGCGGCGCGGGTGGGAAAGGGAAGGCCTCAGTCACCGCGCCGCCTCATAGCGGCCCGAGGAACCAGGCCCGGCGGCTGCGCGTCCTTTCGAAGACCATAAGCAGGCAAGGTCTCACCTGTGGGCCTCGGAGTCTCTCGCATAGCGGGATGGAGTCCGGCCTCAGCGCCCGGTGCGGCCTGCACTACCTCCGCGCTCCAGCCCGGCCGACGCCGGAAGCTACCCCCCCCTCCCGTGCAGAGCTTCCGCATCCCGGTCACATGACAGCCCCAGTCAGCCTTCCGCTTCCTGCCCGCCAGGTGGGGATCATGAGGGGCAGCCCCGGGACCGCTCAGCGGTGGGAGAGCGACCGGGAGCGACCTTTTAACAGGGCCGTGGTGCGCCCCCTGCTGGCTCGGCTTCCGTGTCCGGGGCCGCTTGGAGCCGCCGAGACCCTCTCAGGCGGCACTCCCTTCTCTGAGCTGGAGCTGGCGGGGGACTGTTGCGCCCCCTCGCTGCCGGGCGGGCGTCTGCAGCGAGTGCGTCTGCGCCTTCCGGCACCCTGCGCCCTCGGTCGTGGGTGTGCATCTCTCCCGGCAGCGGAGCTACCGCCGCGCCCGATAAACGCCTTCTCTGTCCCAAGAGTGCCCGAAGCCTCGCCTTGCGCCGGGTCTGAAACACGTTCCTGGCGCTTGTTCCATGTTCTCAAAGTGCCGTTGAAAAGCTTTTGGGCGGGAGGCGTGGCGGTATCTTCACCCGCTCCATGGACGTCCGAGGCTGTCACCAGCGACACCCGCAGCACCGGGCTCCTGGAATCCCGCAGTGAAACGTGAACAGGTCTAAAAGATGGTGGTTAAGTGCAAAACCAGGTGTGCCACAAACAGCAGTAAGAGAAAGCAGCACGCTTTGGGAATGTGAGTGCTGCTGGGAAATCCAGGAGGCAACAAATACTCTTGGAATCCTTTGCAGGAGGTGTAAATGGTAAAATATTTATTGCGATATCCCATCTTCAGCTGGTCTCTGAACACAGCAGGTGGTTTTTGAACACCTTTCTGAAAAGGGATCTGGACGCAGATGGTCTCTACATGGGCATCCAGCTGCCCTGCTGCTGCTGTAGTAGTGCTGCTGCCAGCAAGCAAAGCGATTCCGAGGAACTAAACCCAGACCGATGCTTGGTAGCAGCAGCTAAAGGGTGAGGTCACTGCATCAATAAATCCCGGTTGTTGACTAACAGTGATCCAGGGCTGAGGCTGATGTGTCTTAGGAGTAGTATGGAGAACATCCACTTCCTGAGGAGGACCAGCGCCCCGGACAAGCTGCTGATGTTGCGTAAGAAATGACACAGGCAAAGGACCCATCCAAAGAAGATTGGTTACTTCATGCTTTTCACAGAAGAAATGCCTTGACAATGCACAAAGCTGGTATAGTTTGGAGCAGATCAATGATCTTCCCCGGTTCAGTGTCCTTGTTTTTTCCCTTGGCAAGTTACTGTGTTTTATGGGAATGGGAAACAGCATCTAATCTGCCATTTAGTAGGAATTTCTCCACAAGGAAACGTCAAGTTTAAGTTTCCACAGCACTCGTTGTCTGGGTGTCCTTGAAACATTATTTTCCTGTTAAAACTCATGTCTTTCAAGCTAGGACTTCTTACAGCTCTTATAGTACTTCCTGCTATTTTCTGTGTGGGAGTTAGTGCAGATCCATAAGGAGGAATGGAATCCCATCATGCCTCCACCCACATTCCAAATATGATTTTCACAGTCTTCAGGTCCATTTCTATATATTCATGTGGCTTTCACATCTGATTTCCTGGTTATTCTGAACAAGAGCTCCATATGTATTAATCCTGCAGGAGATGAATGTGTGGATCTCAGTTAAAATCACTGTTAACAAACTCTTCTGTGTAAAGAAGGGGAACGTTACTGTAGAGGCACTGGAGGGTGATGGCTCTGCAGAGACATTGGAGGTGCTATTTACATACTGGCAGAGGAAGAATGTCTTATTTTGGGGACCTGCCTTCAATCTGCTGGTATGTGTGAGACACCTAAGGATGGACTGATCTGATACATCCTGGTACAGTGCATCATTTTTCAAGTTATTCCTTACTGTCCGTGGCTGATGGACCTTTGCTCTGCTTGCAGACAGCACCGAGTTAGGTGGGTGTGTTGATCTGCTTGAAGGTAGGGAGGCTTTACAAAGGGATCTGGATGGACTGGATTCATGGGCTGAGGTGAGTGGTATGAGGTTCGACAAGGCCAAATGCTGAGTCCTGCATCTGGGTCAGAGCAATCCCATGCAATGCTCCAGGCTTGGAGAAGAGTGGGTGGAAAGCTGCCTGGTGGGAAAGGAAGGACCTGGGAGTGTTGGCCAACAGCCAGCTAAATACGAGCCAGCGTGTGTCCAGGTGGCCAAGGTGGCCAACAGCATCCTGGGCTTGTGTCAGCAATAGTGTGGCCAGCATAACCAGGAGAGTGCTCGTCTCCCTGCACTCGGCACTGCGGAGGCCACACCTCAGTGGATTCAGCTTTGGGCCCCCCACTCAGAAGAAGGACATTGAGGTACCACTGCGAGCGGGGCGGCTGCCAGCCCTGTCTGGTCCAGCAGGTGGCGCTCCAAGCTGGGGCGCCCGGCCTCAGCCCAGCTCAGGGAGCGGCGCCTGTGAGCGCTTGCAGTGCGCTGGGTTTAGCTCTTAATAAAGCGTCTGAAAACTTAACGTTTATTGTGGTTAATCGTTTTTTAAAGAACACACGACCATCTCCAGATCTTTACATTCAAAACCTAGATATGAGTCCCCAGTGAAATGCAGTAAGGAATACTACGTATGGACGAGAGATGTGCTAGGTGATGTAATGGCTCCTGCCCTCACACCATAAGGAACCTGGCATTTGCCTCCCGTTTTCACTGTCAAGGCTCTAAACCAGACCTTTGCTTAGCTGTTAAGGCAGAAGGGCCCCAGCAAAGCATGGCCAAGCTTTTGTGCTCCGTAGCATCAAATGCATTTGGGTCACACAGGCTGGGAAAGTCTCATCCCATGCGTCCTTAAAATTTCACCCAGCCAAACCAACAGAGATTTTCCTTGCCTTAGAGTTAGCAGGGGAACATGTTAAAACACAGAAAGGAAGAGAGGGGCTGAGTTATTCGAGATAGAAACAATACTAATTTTATCAAGTTCTGCCTCTGAACCAAACAAAACAATGCAAACCAAACCAAATTTGCCTGTGCAGTTATTTTCGAGTCTAAGAGTGCAGACTGACATATTTTTAAGTCCAGATCCTACATTAACAGGAACCCTAACAAGAACCTTAATGCAATCATGAGAAAGCTGGTATTTTGTACCACACAAATGTCTAGCTGCCTTTTGTACTTGTTATCAGACTATGCCAGCGAAATAAGCGACATATGAGAAAGATAAATACTAGGGCATGGAAGTTTTGAATGAGGAAAGACCTAATTTGAGATGAAAATTGAAAAGGACACAATTACACAATATTGCATCTGCTACAGAAGAAGAACCTCTAACTCTTGCAATGCAGGGTGGGGGAAGGTAAAGCCCCCAGTATTAAAGATGAGCAGAATAAAACAGGGACAAGTGGAACAAGGAATAGAAGAGACTTTGAGGCATTTGTTAGAAAGCTGGTTGAAAAAAGATTATCTGGGGAAGATTGTACAGTGCCACTGTACAGGCTTTTTGAAAACTGTTGAGCTGAGTTTCTGCTTTACAAAGGAAGCAAATGAAAACAGCATTGACTGGTTTTTGTTGTTTTCTTCCTTCACTTTTTCCTGAGGTAATAAATGTTTGGATCAAACTCACAAATATAAGCAAGTATATTAACATTTTTTGGGCATTTTCTGGTGTTTCCAGACACCTGTAAATAGTGAAGCTTCAGTTTGGGATTTATGGCCTTGACAAAAAGTATCAAAGCCTCATGGATACCAAACCAAATGCTAGAATTCTATTGTCTGTTACTAGCATGTCCAAGTTTACTTTGCATTTTAATTGCAGTGCAAACAAGGGCCCTAAGGCTAATGGTTATTATAACCAGCATTAAAATGGGAGTAATAGAATTGTAAAGTATTGCACAAAAATGCAGCTTCAATTAGTGAGATGTTTGTGTTAAGAGGTCCAGCTGAAGAGGTTTGCTCATAGCTGGGGGCACTGGAGCTTTTGTATTTGACAAAACCTATTTGGCCTCCCTCCTTTCTCTTGATTTTGGTGAATGTGGTTCAGAAGATGGATATTTGATAAATATGTCAGATTCCCATCCAGGCTGGTTTTGTTGCAGTCATTTTTGGTGTCTGCTTTTGTTTTCTGTGATGCTCAGTAAATGAATCCACAGAGAAGGCAAGAAGCAGAACACTGACTAAAAAGCTGGTTGGCAGCTCAGCTGGCCTCTTTCTCTAACCAAGGATCCTCTGCAGAGATAAAATAACTGCCCCAACTTACAGCCTGATTATTCCTTGGATACCAATTGCATGGAGGCTGCAGGTGGTTCATAAGCTTATCTCTCTTCATGTTTTTTTAAGAAGAATGAACTTAATTTAAAAGAATGTTTGCCTGTTGGCTTGTTCCTGCTGTCAGCAGCCTTTGGGGATGCTGCCTGGTTGCTGCTCATGTGCTGAGTCCTGATGGTCATAAAGGTCTCTAGGGCCCAGTGAGCTTAGCAGGAAACCACAGATGGTGTCATTCCCAGAGCTTTGGCTGCAACCATCCCAGAAGCTTGTGTTGCTGAAGGGACTCTTATTTGATTCCCATGCGGCACCATCTGGCTACTCTTGACATTGAACTGAGCAGTAGAAGATGTTTGCTTTTGCCTACTTTTAAACCATCCAAAATTAATATAAAGCTTTTCCTTTCACTACTGGAAAATAGAAACACCATATCTGCACAAAATAAATTATTCTGAAGTGTGATGCTTGTGGTCTCCACAGCCAAATACTTGAAATACTCCTTTTGTGGAATAATGCTGCCAACGACTTAGGCTCTTTAAAGGAAATACTCATTAAATTCTCTCATTGCAGAATCAAATCCTTCATAAGTGCTTCTTAAAACTAATGTAAAAATAAGACACCCCCAATTAATTTTCCCAGAAGGGAAGCCTGATGTAAACCTCCTAGTTGCTTGGCATAGGTTGCTGGACCAAGTTGCACTGCCTCTGTGAGTTATGAGTTAGGGCTCCGTGTCCTGGCACACAGTTGCACTGATGTTATTTTACACTGCTGAGAGAGAAGATTGGTGCTAAAAATCACTGTTGCCTCCACCTTTTGCTAATGGAATTTAGACCCATGGCTGAACTCCAGGCAGGGAAAAATCATGTGCTCTGTGAAGCTGTGCCCTTTGGTGTGGGGTGTCAGTCATTGCAGACAGTTCTTCATCCCATAGGGTCCATGTATTTTCAAGCTGAGACAGGCAATTCACATGCAGTAGCAAAATGAAAAGAGGAGGGACCTGTGCAATTGCACTTCATTAGAGGCACCAAAGGTTTTGTTTGCATTAGGGCAGGTGTACTGAGCTGGCAGACTGCCTCTATGTTGCCACATTTTAATCAATGCCTTAAAGAAAGTAATTTCATGGTTATATACCATACTTCCTGATGGTCTGGTTGTTGCTAACAGAAGAGGAATTTTTTGTTTGCTATTTTCTCCCCTTTCTCCCTCCTTTCTTTCTAGGACATGGCTTTATTGGTTCTTCCTATTTGAAACTGCTCCTTTCATGTCTGGCTTTTTCAGGTACACCAAATGCAATTTGTTTAATGTCATGAAATACTCTGCAGGATAAATCCGTTGATGATGAGAAATTCAGTGTAACACTGCCAGTACCAACTTATTTCCATATCCATATCTCCAGCTTTTGTAGGTAACAGGTGGAACATTTCTGCTGTGAGGATAGGCTGAAGGAGATGGAGTTGTTCAGCCTAGAGAAGACTCTGAGAGGGCCTTCCAATACCTGAAGAGATCCTACAGGAAGGCTGGAGAGGGACTTTTCATAAGGATGCCTAGCAGTAGGACAAGAGGGAATAGTTTTAAGCTGAGTAGATTTAGCCTGAATCTTAGAAAGAAGTTCTTCAATTTGAGGGTAGTGAGACTCTGGAACAGGCTGCCCAGGGAGGTTGTGGATGCCTCCTCCTGTGGGTGTTTCAGGCAAGGGTGGATGAGGCTTTGAGCAGCTGAGTCTAGTTGAGACTAAACTCTGTGGCAGGGAAATTGGAGTAGATGATCTCTAAGGTCTCTTCCAATCTGGGCCGTTCTGTGATTCCATGATGATAAATTATGATAAAGTTATTAATAAGATGACAGTAGCTGGTATGGGGATGTATGGCCAGGCTTTAACTAGCAAAATACTGAGAAGACCAAACTCTGGAACCTGTGGATTTTATATAGATAATTAGAAAAGTTTCCTTCCCCAGGAAACTTGGAGTTTTGATGCCACACGCACATAAACCTCTGCTGATGATTGTTGTAAAACTGGCACTAGAGACTGGCAATAGGGGAGCATAGTTTTAGTTTAGTCTGAGTCCAGCTTCTTCAGAGTTTGGATTTTTCCCTTCAAGTGAAGAGAAAAAATGTACACCTGTATAATTGTGCAGGGCAATTCCTTTGCATGTTGTTTGTGCTTTGCATTTGTGTAAAATTTGATGTTTCAGCAGTCAGGCACTGTTACTAAATCCTTTGCAGCAGTACTGTTCAGAAATACACCAACCCACCAATTTCCACATTATCTTGTATTATTTCGGAGTCAAAACCAAAATCTGAGCATTGATGCAAGTTTGAGAAAGAATTATGTCCATTTAAAATATTTAGTGTTTGCTCATTAAAAACCAAACCAAACCAAAACCAAACTCCCAAAAAAGGAATGCCAAAACCCAAACCAAACCAAAACCAAACCCCCCCAAAAAAGGAATACCAAAATGATAGGATAGATACACAAAAAATTGTATGTAACATTTTATAGGGCTAATCAAGGACAGGAAAGTATTGAGTTCCACAACACCTTTAAATTTTAAACAGACACACATTGCAAAGTCCCTTGAGCAAAACTTAAATAATACATTCTAAAGATATAAATTTCATTCTGCTTCTCCCCCAAAAAGGCAAGGCTGTGTGTTAAGAAGACCAACCTGTGTTGAAAACAGACTCCAACAAGGATGCTTACAGAAAACAAACCAACCAAACAAAACCCCATTTATGATTCAGCTATAGACTTGTCTTTATTGTACTTATAAAATATACATAGCCTTTTATTGAATTGCCTGCTGTCGAAATCTGCAAGAATTTTATTGCTTTTTACTGTCCTGGAGAGGAATAAAGCAGCAGCCTCTGTGTAATTTCATAAGAAGCAAGGACAGTAAATCTAATTTTGCTGGATATGGGATCGATGATAAAAAATCATGCAATGACCAAAATTTAGAAGTTTTGGAATAGGCAGTATCTGGGTCTTTCAACTCGTTCTTATTTTCAAAACAGGGGTGGCTTTTTTCCAGTGCTCCTCTCTGAACGCATTTCGCATTACAGGGCACGGCGTGAGCTATTTTAGGCTTTGTATTTATGTGTTTCCCATGATAAGTACATTAGCCTCTTCCAGTATTAAATCAGGGTTTGAGCCTCTGCACTTCACTGCAGTGTGTCCTTTCTTTCACTTTGAAACAGGAGGTAGTTGCCTCTGCAGTAAGAAGGGAATAAGGGAGACTTGGCCACTTAAGAAAGTCCTTTCCTTGCCTTTTGTTTCCTTTCCTCTGAACCGAATGAGGGATCAAAACACAGCTGCTCTAAACTGTCTCCAGAGGAGTCACTACGCTGGAACTTGAAAACAAAGATATAATTTTGAAGTAAAATATGTAGTTTAGGACCTTTTCCAACAAGATCTACAGAAGGCTGCTGTTGCTTGTCTTTCTAACCTTGAGAATCCTCTGAGTCTTTCCCAAACTTCCCAAATATTCAGGAGAATTTTGAGCCCATGCATGATAAGTTGTTTGTGATATTCTTTCAAGAGTAAACTAAAGCTCTGCAAAAAATAACTGACCTCCTATCTGCCAAATACTAACCCTAGTCTAAACTCTAGTCCTAACTCTAACCTCAGCCTCTAACCCTAACTCTAACCTTAACCCAAACCCTAACCCTAATCCCAACCCTGACTCTGACCCTAGTCCTAACTCTGACCCTGACCCTAGTCCTAACCCTGACCCTGGTCCTGACTCTAACTCCCAGCCTTAACCCTAGCCCTAACTCTAAACTCTAACACTAACCCTGAACTCTAACTCTAACCCTTCCTGGCAGAGCTGTTGTGGTCCCTGTGTGGATTTCATATGAAAAGGTTATGTGAAGAAATGCATGAACAACTTGAAGTGGAGCACTTAAAGTCTGGCACTCCCTCCCTTGGACTGAATTCCAGGAGCAGTACTGACAATCAGAAAACCCTTGCGGTGCACTTGATGGACTCCTGCTGCCACAGGGCAACCACAGGGAAACTGAGGCGCTGTGGATGCTCACACAGAGTAAGTCTGAGAAGCCCCCTCACGGACAGTAGCTGTTCTGAATTAACTACTTTGAAATCTACCCAGAGACAGGTCCTAGAGCAGCTTCCAGCCTGGTGAGTGTTGCCTTTGTGGCTATGATACTCCTGCCAACCTTCCGACGGTGTGTTGCTGGCTGCCACCCTGCTGTGCTTAGCACCACTCCTTGAGCGTGGCAGCGTAGCTTGATGGGCTGAGCTTGCTCATGATGTTCAGCAGCCAGCTCTTGCACATGCACTGCCACAGCTCAAGTAACTCAAGCTGAAGATCACTACCCTGCTGCTTCTAGGTTTGCAAGTTTCCACATCCTGCCAATATCAACTTCAACATCTTTTTGGTGTCAGGTATCGATGCAGCCACGGACAAGTGTGTTGGCTTGCCAAAAAGCAGCTGCTGTAATTCAGAGTGTTTTCAGAGGGGTAAGAAATGGCAACTGCATGGCAGTGATTAGAATTCTGTGAAAAGAGGAGCTATTGACACTCATTTTGTTATTTACAGAAAGAAAAAGGGAGGGGAAAAAAAAAAGGTATTATTCTGCCTGCTGAGCTGTGTCTTGTTAGCTCATGATGAAAGAAGAGGATGAAATCTTCCAGGCAAATGTTGGTGTAACCAATCGTCTTGCTCTGGTTTCCTTATCTCTGGTGTTCCAAGGAGCATTCTGAGGTTATATGCATTGATTCCTGCTTAAGAAGCTTGAAGTGCTTTTTGTCTCCAGAAACAACGTTACATGTTTTCACATTTGCTTTAATTTGCTTGCTGTTTTTTTCTTGGAGGGGTGTGAGGGAAATGCTTTTTATTGCTGTCATGTAAAATAGTTAGTTTGTGAAACATAAACTTAACAACTCTGGTAACAGTTAACTATGTTTTTTATGTAAAAACTACTGAATTTCATCCTAAGGAGAAACCTGCAGAAAGTTCCCCAGGGAAATAGGTGGTTTTCATTTGAGCACATAGAATTAATTCTCCCTAGGGTGAATTTGAGTATCCTCACAAAACTCTGAAGTTAGTGTCTGGGTGGGAAAATCCATTAAAAAAAAATCTATAAAGCAGAAAAACATTTTAGCTCAGCTTTAATACAGCATTTGGGGGGAGCATGTGGCTTTGCTGTCAGGATGGTGTCTTTGGCAATATATCATGGCCCTGCCTGTCACCGGTGATGAACAGAACTCACATCTCGGGAAGCAGCAGCCCCAGTGCCATGCAAGCAAAAAAAAACCCAACATGTTGAGAAGCTGAGGGGAGATAGGTTCTGCTGTCCCACCCTGCTGCATGGAAACTGTAAGTGTGGCTGGAAGCACTTTGAAATTCACTTCTGAATTGCTGTTGCAGAGATTTTCTGAGGAGGTAAAAAAGAAAATCCTGCCTCATGTGCCCCCCCCAAATCTGCCTTATTCTGAGATACTTCTGTGCACAACAGGTCACCTTCTGTCTGAATTTCTGTGCTTGTTTTTATTCACACCTGAGAAGGTGCTTGTCTGGGGCACCATGGACAAAAAGAATGTTAAAACATTATTTGGCATTACATGCTGTGTCCTGGTGCTTTCAAGGAGCAACTTGATGCCAGGTGCCTGCAAGTAAATATGTATTTAGGAATAAACTGATACCAGACTCCTGCAAGAATCATTTGTTATCAGATGCTGGCTCTTTAAAGCTCTTAGATACTGAATACCTGCAAAAATTCAACTCATTCTTTCTTGTGAGACAAATCTTGGTTTAAGTGTTTTACTGTCTAAATTCTGCCATGAGGCCAGAAATGAGACAGGGGATTGTATTAATACTGGTGCTGTCTCTTTCTTTTTCATCATTCTTGATGAAAAAGGAATCCTGAGGAACACAAATGGAACTTAAAAGTCTAGTAATTGGAGGGAAAAACACCACAGTCTTTTCCTCAGATACATAGCCCTCAAGGGGCTGAAATGTTTGGCATAGCACTGGTGGTGAGGGTCAGAAAATCACCTCTAAGAAGGTATCCTTTTAAGCTTTTACAGGAGTATGAAAAGAACATCTCTGCTGAACTGCATAAACCGCAGCCTACACTGGGAGCTGCTCATGCAGGGCTTGCTCTCTATGCCAGTGTGCAGTGTTCTTGGGCATTACATGCTGTAGAGAGGCATCAGCTCAATGCCCAGGCATAGGGGTGAGCGGGTCTGATTCCTGCAGCACTGCTAGACGTGGTGTGGGGGAACCACACAAGCAGGTCTCCCACCAAGCGAAAGAGCCAGGGAAGCCAAAGTGAGTGTTGTCACCCAGGCACTGCAGCTGCCATTTGACTTTTCCTTTTGTTTTTCTAGAATCTGAAGTACTGCCTTTAAGCCCACTCTGGGGAGTGATGGTGGTGGTGTAATTTTTGCTTTTGTGAGACTTGTACCTGGCCTACAACTATCCTGCACATGGGGAGCTGTTCTAGACATCTGGCTGAGTCCTAAGCAGGGCAGCATTCAGCCACTGCTAACCGCAGTCACTTCACTGATTAACTCAATAGATCACTCTTGCTGTGCTGGAATCAATGACAGTGGTTAAAGGTCTGTCCAATTGCTGTTTTTCCAGTAATGAGTTTATAACAAAGCTGCCACCAAATAGTTTAGTGTCGTGTGTTTTCTCCTTTATTGATTTCAATAAAAAGGCTAATTTGGAGATACGCTGGTTTGTCATTTCTGGGTGGAGGGTAGTTAATATAACTAATGGCATTGCTGCAGCACAATGGGAACATCAAACCTGCCTCACAGAAAACAGGCAGAGTTTAGCAGACAAAGGAGGATGTTCCAGATGCATATCCTAGGCTGGACAAGATGTGGCAGCTGCCAAGATGCACATTGAACAAGGCGTGAAAAGCATTGCCAGATCAGTCATCATCTAAGAATCATAGAATCCTAGAAGCAACCAGGTTGGAAGAGACTTCTGAGATCATCCAGTCCAACCTGGCACCCAGCCCTAGCCAATCGACTAGCCCATGGCACTAAGTGCCTCACCTTGCTCTTGTTCCTTGCTTCTAGAAAACCAGTGCCTTGCCCCAGAGCTCATTTCCACGTGGCCATGATGTGTCCCTGGCAGGGCTGCAGGCCTGCTCTTGTTCTCAAGCACAATAGCAAGGGTTTGGGAGATCCAGGCTGCTGCAGAGCAGTGGACATTGCAAGGTGGCTGGTGCCTGGCACTCTGCTGAGGCAGTGGTGAAGGGGAGCTGAGGCAGGGCAGGCTCTGCCCATGTGGGACTCCTGTGCTCAGCAAGCGCGGTAACTGCCAGGGTGCAGGGCCAGCTCGCAGTGATCCTTAGTGCCTGGGATCACTGCATCTTTCAGATCAAAACCACCCTTCTCTGTGCTCCTGAACCAAGGCAGTAGTAGCTGCATGAAGCAGTGTCTCTGCAGGGAACTGCTTAATCCTCTGAGCCAGGAAATCGCAGAGGGCCCCAGAGTGCATCTGGGGTGGTTCCTTTACCTTTGCATGCTGCTGGCATTCAAAGGGATTATTTCTTCCTGGGCTCACATTTCCTTGGGTTTAGATCCCAATCTGTTCACTGCATCCTCTCATGAGTGTTAAGATTATACATGCTTGCACTTCTCAGGCTGCCACGACTGATGCTCAGCAAAAGGCTGTAGTAGCAGAAGTCGATGCGAGAATTGCCACAATAGTTTAAGAACACAGAACTTGCCTAGAGTAGAAAAAAAAGAAGTTTTGGTGTCAGACTTTGTGGTATGTGGCTCTGAGCCATTTGAGATTGTGCCCTTAGCTTTTTAAAGAATGCTGGCTTTGGAAATTTTAGCCTAAGCAGTTCTGAGTAATATTTCGGGAAAGTATTAGATTGGCTTTAGCTACTCTAAGTCCAGCATTAGTAACAAAACTCCAGTGAAATACCTGATGAAAACAAAGCCACTCTCAAAAGACTGGATCTGTTTAAAAACAGCATCCACTTTGGCTAGATTAAAGATTCCCTTATTTCAAAAGAAAAGGATTAAACAGGGTTGTTGGGTTTTGGTTTTTTTAACAAACCAAACTAAACATAGTTTGACAATGAAGAAAACCTGTTCAGCTGTGATCATGTCTAAAGTCTAAGCCTCATTCAGTGCAATGTCATGGGAGCATACAGCTGCCTGCTAAGGATTCTGTGCTCTGCATCCTGGGTTTCTCGGTGTCATGATGAAAGGTGAATTAGTTCTGGTACCAGCTACTTGAGCAATAGTTGCCTTCAGCTCCAGACCCCAGGCACATTGCAACCAGTGGGAGGACTCCTACCAGTCTCTGCAGGGCTGGAACTAAACCTGTGGTAACAAGGGCCTGTCCTGATTTCCTCTGTAGACCAGAGGCAGAGAATGCACCCAAGAGAACGGTCAGTGAATCAATCTGATCACCTCTCTGCCCTGCCTCCCTTGTCATCTCATCAGCCCTGGACCATCAGCTCCCCCCAGGGAGGTACCCCGGCCAGGGCTAAAGTCAAATTCCTTCCCTCTTTTCCTAGCCTGGCCTGGAAGAAGCAAAGATGTTCTTCCTTTTCCCTCCGTGTCTGTGTGGAATGGAGGGCAGGTCTTTGACTGGCAGCTCCAAGAAAAAAGCAGTTAGTGGAAAAACAGCATAATAGAGGTGTTTCCTCCAGACAGCACTGAAAATCTGCTCTGAAATGTACCTTCCCACTCTGACACTGGGGAAGAGGTCCCATTTCCAGCCTTGTGTACTGTACCCTGAGCAGTAGTTAGAGCTGCTTTTGAGTGCTGCTTACTGATAGGCCAGCACTGTGATCTGTGCTTTGCAAACAGGAGATGAGAACATGGAGCTGTGTCAAAAACCTAGATGGGGACATGGCTTTCTTGTCTTGTATCACCAGAACTGGCAGACTTTGTGACTAGGAACACACAGGGGTATGGAGTTCAGCGACACAGGAGGCTCTTCATACCCAGATTTAGTGCAGAGCTTCTGCCCTTCCTCCCAGACAGGTAGTGCTGCACACTGGGGTGTGTGGAAACCAGGTTCACAGGCTCACAGGATTTCAGGGGTTGGAAGGGACCCAAGGAGATCATCAAGTCCAACCCCCCTGCCAGAGCAGGACCACACAATCTAGCACAGATCACAGAGGAACACATCCAGACAGGCCTTGAAAGTCTCCAGAGGAGACTTCACAACCCTTCCAGGAAGCCTGTTTCAGTGCTCAGTGACCCTCACAATAAGGAAGTTCCCCTTTATGTTGAGGTGGAACCTCTTATGCTGCAACTTACACCCATTGCTCCTTGTCCTATCACACGGAGCAAGTGAGCAGAGCCTGTCCCCACCTCCTGCCAGCCCTCAGATGTTTATAAATATTAATTAAATCCCCTCTCAGTCTTATCCTCTCCAGACTAAGAAGTCCCAGGTCCCCGAGATTCTCCTCATAAGCCATGCCCTCCAGTCCCCTAATCATCCTTGTAGCTCTCTGCTGGACCCTCTCCAGCAGATCCCTGTCTCTTAACCTGGGGAGCCCAAAACTGAAGGCAGTGTTCAGGCTAACAGCTTCTGAGATTACATGGTGCTAAAAGAGGCTCCTGCACAGTGTGTCCCAGTCTTACTTTAAAGCAAGAGTTTCTCCAGTTGCACTGGTCTGTCACTTCTGCTGGCATTTTAGTTTGCAGTTACTGTAAGAAGGCATTATGAAGGCATTAAGGTCCTGTCTTTTCCCACATTGTTCACCCAGGGAAGGCAATAACTGCTTGGAAACCAGCGTGTGTGTGTGCTGCATGCCTGTGCAAGTCTGTGTATGAATGTGGCTGCACTCACACGTGTGTCAATGTGAGTGGCACATGGAGACCTGCTCTCTCATTTCACCTCATTTTGCTATCAGGTGAGTGGACACAAGCACACAGGTGCACATTTCCAGCTTACATGGTCTCATAGAAGAGTTCTTAAGTTTTCATCTCTGCTTATAAATGAAATTGGTCAAATCACTGTGGTTTAAGATAGAAAAACACAACAAAAGCTGCTCAGCTGAATGATTTTTGGCACAATATGAAGAAAAAAATAGATGCTGGCTTCTCTTTCAAATAAGTGCTGTGCTCTGCAGAGCAAAGATCAAGCCAAAGTTCACATTATCAGCTCTCGTACCTCACCTGGGGCTCTGTTATTGATAGGTCTGTCATCCTCCCTAATATTGGAGGGGTAATAGCAGCCGATGATTAGGCCACTCTCAAGCTATTAACTACATTTCTTATCCCTTTTATAAGAGCTTCTTAGTCAGCTGGGAAACAAAGGCTGCCTTCAGCGAACAAGAGCCCAAATTGTGGGCCTGCATCCTGCAACCTGAAAGACACAACTGTTGCACTTAGAGGAGCCTCCGAAGGCAGCCAGGGGGTGGATGTCAAAGGTTACCCTGTGGTGTTATCTGAAATGAGGGGGCTCTGACTGCCTCTCCTGCTGACAGAAGCTCGCAGAGAAATTACAGAAAATTGCCTGTTTTGTCAACATTTTCTCGGGAGGTTTAGGGGAAAAAAAGGACTCTGGTTTCAGGGAGTTAAAGGGGCTCAGTCAGCCTAGAAGTGACTGACAAACACTCTATTATTCATCTATGTAAAAAAGTGATATTTTATATCATTTCTTTGAGTGATTGTTAAGTGACTGGATAGTGACATTGACATGGAAGGTAATCCCACTAATATTTCCAGTTCTTATTTGAAGGCAGACTTGCACATTTGTCAGCGTTGACAATAGATGCTCAAAACTCAGTGGCAATGAAGAGCCAGAGCCCAGGACAAACCCAAAACACAGGCAGGCATCTGCACCCTCAGATCTTAGCACGGAGTGGATGGGAAGTAGACTGTGCTGTGGTGGAAAAGACAGGCACTCAGCCTCCTTAACTGCTCAGTTCACCCTGAGTTAAACCTCAGGTATGTCCAACAGGACTTCTGCCACACTGCAGCTGGAAAATAGCCTTTCCTGCATGGCTCTTGTTTTAGCCATAGAGCAGATTTTATTTCTGTGCAGACTGTTACTGAGTTGGAAATGGCTTTGTAAGCATCAAACAGCTGCCAGTAAGCTTGAAGGAAAATGGCTTTGCTAAAACTTGGTTACAGGTGGTGGATGGACACATGGTGCAAGAGCTCAAGCTGTAACCCTCGTTGCTTTCTCACTACATAGTCCTAGCTGCTCTTGCCTTAGACCTGTTGTAAGGGGATTGCCCTGTGTGGTTTGACTTTGGTGGTTCATTGTTAGTGTCACAGGGGAGAAAGGCATGTTTAGCAGAGGAAAATTCTAGCTAAACTCTTCTATCATCTAGTTAAAGATGAAATGAAAGATGCTCCTGCTCACTGCAGAGGAGCTGGACAGGATGACCTTCAAAGGTCCCTTCCAACCTGTGATTCTGCATTCTATGATTCTGTGATCACAAGCCTGAAAAGTAGTCATGTCACCATTTATAGCTGATGCCTGATGTTCTGTTGAAACAACCCTGTCATGTCTTGCAGCGTTTATCCATCACTCAGGGTAGCTGTTGGCATATGCAAGTGAGTATCTACTCAATTGCAGTCATTGCCTGCTGGTAGCCCTGCCCTGCTTCTGTGACATGGACTTGGGACTGTGATGCTTCCCCTTAGCTGTTTGCATTAAGTAGAGCAGGTGCCAGAGGTTACTTTATGAGGCCCATGAAAGCTATTTACACCTTGGCTGAATTGATGTCTCTTAGCTACAACTCATAAAACCATCAATAACTTCTTGGGTTTGTAGTGTCACTGCTGGTCAGTAGACGTCAGAATGCCTGAGAAAATGTTATGGAGCATCTGGACTAGAAAGACAATTTGGAACAAATGCAGATGAACATCCTAAGGGACACTGTCTGGGATCAAGTATGAATTTTGTAACAAATGTGGCTTTGGTGTATTCTACTGCCACACTTCCTAAGAAAATACAGCTTTATTTTGGTGAGAAGATGCCTTTGGAGTGTTGCTGCTGGTGACAGTGAAGGAACTACTAGATGCAAAAGCACAACAGGGAGATGTTGTGACCTAGGCCAGGATTGCACCCTTGGAATGCTCAGCAGGTGCTAGTGGCATTAGAGGAAGTCTGCAGAGTTAGTGCAGAACAAAACCTCTGTGAGTGCAGACAGCGTAGATGTAGAATGCCTGAGTGCCCTCAGACTTACAGAGGAGTTGGATACATTTTGGGTGCTGGCCAGAAGGACAATAGATGATTTGGGAGAGCAAATTCTGCAAAGGTAGTGCAACTCTCAGTCAAAGTAAAGTGGTAAATAAAAACTAGGCACACGAACTAAGAGCTGCTATAATTGCATTGCTCACATCCAAGCTCTAAGGCTACTCTGTCCATCTCTTATTCTTAAAAGTATACAATACATAGAACAGTGTATCCAGAGGCAGGGGGGGGAAAAAACAAAGAGGGTTCAATTTTACTGTAAACAACTTGGTTTTGTTGACAGAAGAGATGAAAAAGAGAGAATGTAATAATGAGAAGTCACAAAAATCCACAGAAAGTCACACTCTCACATTTATCCTTCCTCATAGTGTAAGAACAAATGAAGCTGTGGACAGGAAAGGCTTTTCCTTGGTAGTCATCCTCTGGAATCCATGGGACGCAGCAGGTGCTTAGCAGGTTTTAAACAGTGAAAGAAAGAACATCCATGGTTTCTTCCACATTTTTAGAGACATTAAAACCCCTTGCTTCTGACAAGACAAGCACTAAGCAGTGCACTTAGGAAAAAAGCACTGCAAAGGGAAGTCAAGTGAGACACATAGAGTGTCTGACTGCCAGTATCACATGGAGGAGAAGTTTTTGCCTCACCATATCATATCATATCATATCATATCATAGAATCAACCAGGTTGGAAGAGACCTCCAAGATCATCCAGTCCAACCTAGCACCCAGCCCTAGCTCTATCCAGTCAGCTAGACCATGGCACCTTGCTTCTCCTCTCCTGTTTGAATTTCTCTCCTCTCTCCTATGCTGCTATTTCAGACATGAGGGATGCCTGTGCAGCCAGAATCTTGCCTGACCTTGTAGGAGCTGATACAATAAAAATACCATCTTCCACCACAAGTTTTGGCTTTACCTTTGCTATTCTGCCCAGAGAAGTGTTGTTCTTCACCACCCAATGAAAATTTTTTCAGCCACCTCCTCAGCAGGGTAGAAAGGGAGTTTTATACACTTGGTGGTTTTGCATTGATGCCAACTGTAACTACACAGCAAGTAGTCACAAAAGGAGAGGTGAAATTAGATGGTATTTGAGGGCTGTCTCCAGCAGCTAGGTTGTAAACAGCCCACTATTTACATACTCATGTTAAATAAGACAAAGTGCTCAGTCACATGCTTACACATGATCACAGTTTAGGCAATGACTGCATATCAGCAGAAACACCACATCTAGCTCCCTGCACTCGGCGCATCACAGAGCCAACCCCAAACACATGGCTTTCGATTGCCCCCAGGAGAAAAGCTGGATGTGTTTCACCTTGTGTTTGTGGTGTCACTGCTGCTATGACATCAGAACCAGGGGTATGAATGGGAGAACAGGCATTGCTGTCAGGCAGCCTGAGACACCTGTGGGGCACAGGGGGATACAGGGCAGGTGAAGGGACGGCAGAAAGCGACTGTCATTGCCAGCTTAGGCCTTCACACCAAGCCATGTCTGGTTTTGCTTTGCAGCACATGGTTATTCTGCAGCATATTCCTCCTGTTTAAACACCATTAAATCTCAAAGAACATTTTGCATCCTCGTAATTTCAAAAAGAGTTTGCAGAGATAATGCTTCTCTCTTGCTACCAGTTTTGCCAGGTAGATCTGTAGATGAAAAGAAGAACTGAACAAAAAGATTGGGAAAAGATGTATAAATGTCTTTGTCTGCCTTGGTTAGTCACTGTCTGCACCTTACAGGGACTCAGCATTCATTCATCTTGAGCACATTGCTCTAAAAATGTATGGCTTTCAAATCTCCTCCAAACCAGGGAGTCTGTTGGAAGAACACTGTATGTTTAAGTACTGCATTCAAAGGGAACTGCTATTATGACCCATTTATAACAGTGGTGATGTGTATATGACAAGATGTCAAGAATATGCTCAGAAATGTGATACTCTGTACATGAAATCTCCTGGTTCATTTTATTCGGGGACTACACAACTCACCTTGTGACCTCTGCAGTAACATTCTTGGCTCTTTCGGAGCACCAGATGTCAGTTTGCTAGTTAACCATTTTGCTTCTCTGTGTAGCAAGGCAGTTCTCAGCTCCACAAAGTGTTCTTTGGAAAGAGCAAGTAAGAGAGACATTCAGTTCATTTAATCTATTAATTTTGTTGGTATCAGCTCCGTGTCCATAGAAGCTGACATCAGCTGTCAGAGATGTCTTGGATGCTGCTGCTGCAGGACTATATAAACATTGCCAGCTATATGCAGTTATAAAACTACAAACCCAGATGTTTAATCACCTCACATACAATTAGTATTTAGTAAGCACTGCTGATTGCCTACTGTCTTAGAGTTCAAAGCCTATGAAGTTTCTTGCATAACAGGATTAGCATGGCAGTCCTTAGATTTTCTCCCTCAAGGAACCTATGTGTTAATACTTTCAGGTTTGTTTGCTGCCTGCCACATTTTGGGTGCTGGAATAATGAAATATACAAATTGCAGCTCTAATGGCAATATAGTAGGCCATAGTCTATTAGCCTTTGTTCCACTTTGCAGGGGATGTTTTAGTTATTAAAATGTATCTCACACCGAAGTCTGCAGTTTAAGAGGCTGCAGACTAAGATTTCTCACACATCTGGGCTTTTACAACTTGTCTGCAGAGTCGTTTCCATCAGATCAAGGAGCTGGCCTGTGCTTTTACAAAAGTGCTCTTTTGTTGTTGTTTTACATTACAAAGTCTGGATGACACAGGGAAAAAATCAGAACTGGCTTCTGATGGTGACCTCTTGTGAGTGTGATCAGTTCACATAATTATTTTTGATCTCTTGAGTTGTTGTGTTGGGTTAAAAAGAAGGGCTAGGGCTAAAAGAAAAGAAAATAACAAACCAAGGAATGATAAAACATAGACTCTGTCTGGGCTGCAAACCTCTGACCTCGGACTGCAGACAAAGGATCCAGCATAAATGTGATTTAACCTCAGTTTTCTTCCTACAAGAATGGAGACTGGGTGCCTTGGGGAGGAGGAGGAGACATATGCCCTGAGGTGCTCCTCTTGCCACCCAGTCACTGAAAAGCATTTGTTTCCAAGCAGGTTACACCATCCTTTCTATGGTGTGGCTGTTTTGTGTTTTTCAAGGGTCTGAGGGACTCTTTTCCTTGGACAGCTGGCCAGAGAGGGCTTGCACACCCTCCTGTGAGACTGGAGTGTTCTCATGGTGCTGCACCTTCATGGCATGGGTTTCTCTGTGTGCTTCCAGCACTGTGAGCTTCAGTGGCTAGTGGAGGATGTGGTAACAAATCCTCATAATCTTCAAACACCAGAAGTATGTGTAATGCATCCACAGCTGCCTCGTGTTTCCCACAACGGTTGAGAGATGGGAAAGTAGTTAGACTATTACTCATTTTGTAATGGCCACTGATTTATTCCTGAAGTGGATTTTGCTTCCAGCACTTCACTAAGTGCATCTTATTCCCTCCCTGGTTCCTCTGGGTATACCAAGAGACCTACTGACTGATCCTTCCCAGCTTTGCTCCTGTCTCATATCCTGCTCACATTTTTTGTCCTGAGAGAGGCAGCAACAGTATCTGCATCAGGAATAGCCATGAAGTCCAACAATAGAGGTCCCATCAAGGATTGCTCTGTTTTCTTCTGTGTACACTATGCAGATAATGATTTGTGATCACTGCAGAGGTGTTGTGCAAATGCTAGAATTTGTAATAGCAGCCAAAATAATTCAGCCTCTCTGCCACACCCCCAGGAAGATCCAGAAATCCTAGGTTAGAATCAACAGCAAAGAGGCAGATGGGTTAAGCATTGATGATCTGTGGGAAAGTCATTCTTAGTGACTGAGCTACCAGAGCATCCACCCTTTAGATATCGACCAGCATTGAGCAGATCCCCTCTGCCTTCTGCAGGCTACAAGGCCCCAGGTCTCTCAGCCTTTCCTCCCCACAGAGATGCTCCACTCCCTGCAGCTTCTGCCAGACTTTCCCCAGCATTTACCTGTTGCTCCTGAACTGGAGAGCAAGCACACTCTGGATGTTTGGACTGCTGTGCAGAGGGACACTACACAAGCACAGGTATGCCTAAGAAAGTAGGCAGCAGAGCGAGGGAAAGACAGGTAGCTGTGCTCTGGGCAGGTGAATCATGTGCCCCTGTCACTCCTGCAGGGCACCATGGTTAGCAGCAGCTCCAGTCTCCCACGGGACATAGGGCATGGGACTCTGCAAGTCAGGTTATGACCAGGTTATTGCCTGGTGAATGTGGGGCAGGCTGTGGATGTAGTCTACCTGGACTTCAGCAAAGCTTTGGACACTGTCTGCCACAGGCAGCTCCTGGCAAAGCTGGCAACACCTGGCTTGGACAGATTCACTCTGAAATGGGTCAAGAACTGGCTGAAGGGCCCAGAGAGTGGTGGTGAATGGTGCCACATCCAGCTAGCAGCTGCCACTAGTGGTATGCCTCAGGGATCACTGCTGGGCACAGTCTTGTTCAATATCATTATTCATGATCTGGAGCAGAGGCTTGAGTCCAGCATCAGTAAGCTTGCAGATGACACCAAGCTAGGAGCAGGTATGGATCTGTTGGAGAGGCCTGAGAGGGACCTTGAAAGGCTGGATGGGTGGGATGAGATTGAACAAGGCCAAGTGCAGGGTTCTAAACTTTGGCCACAACAAGCCCAAGCAGCACTGCAGGCTGCGGACAGAGTGGCTGAGAGCAGCCAGGAAGAAAGGGACCTGGGGGTGCTGGTAGAGAGTAGCTGAAGATGAGCCAGCAGTGTGCCCTGGTGGGCAGCAGAGCCAATGGCATCCTGGCCTGCATCAGGAACAGTGTGGCCAGCAGGACAAGGGAGGTTCTTCTTCCCCTGTACTCAGCACTGCTCAGGCCACACCTTGAGTGCTGTGTCCAGTTCTGGGCTCCTCAATTCAAGAGAGATGTTGAGATGCTGGAAGATGTCCAGAGAAGGGCAGCAAGGCTGGGGAGGGGCCTGGAGCACAGCCCTGTGAGGAGAGGCTGAGGGAGCTGGGGGTGTGCAGCCTGCAGAAGAGAAGGCTCAGGGCAGAGCTCATTGCTGTCTACAACTACCTGAAGGGAGGCTGTAGCCAGGTGGGGTTGGTCTCTTCTCCCAGGCAACCAGCAACAGAACAAGGGGACACAGTCTCAAGTTGTGTGTGGGGAGGTCTAGGCTGGATGTTAGGAGGAAGTTGTTGGCAGAGAGAGTGATTGGCATTGGAATGGGCTGCCCAGGGAGGTGGTGGAGTCACCATCTCTGGAGGTGCTCAAGCAAAAGCCTGGCTGGGGCACTTAGTGCCATGGTCCAGTTGACTGGGCAGGGCTGGATGCTAGGTTGGACTGGATGATCTTGGAGGTCTCTTCCAGCCCGGTTGATTCTGTGATTCTATGATTCATGACATTGGAACCACAGAGTCCCATTTAGTAAGAACACATCATCTCAGCAGAAAGTGCTGCTGAGGAAAGTCCATGCCGCTCTCACTAAGTTTCTTAGCTTTCCTCACAGTAAAAGGACAAAAATATTCTGAAAACTGACACTGACTTAGATTTAGCCTGAATTTACACTTTCAACTGCTTTCTAGAGCTGTGCCTGCTAAGCAATGTGTTCCTGTTACCAAGCACACTTTGATATTAGATATTAGCCATTAGCCATTAGCCATTTTCAATCTGCATGACGTTGGATATTCTTTTGTCTCAAGCTTTTCTTTTCCTTTTTCTTTGGGCCTTGTTTCTACATTAAAATCCTGTCTTATAACAAGTTATTGTAGTAAAGCCTCTTTCAGCAGCACTTGTGTCAATCTTAGCAGCCCATGTGGAAAAAAACCCATGGATTTAGTCTCAGAATTATTCTCCATAAATTTAGCTTTGCTGGCACCGATTCTAAGTCTACCTTTCAACCATTGTCAAGATGATGGTGAAACTGAAGACTGCTTTTACTGGCTTACAAACCCTTGGACTACTTCATATACTCTTTCTAAAGAAAAACTAATTTTCTTCCAGACTGCCAAAAGCTCAAAGGCCTCTTGAAAGAATTAACATAGAAACTTCAAGTCAATCTTTACTTATTTCTTCTTGACTGCTTGGATGCAAATGATTTGGATTTGCTGATTTAAAATGTCTGAGTTTAATTATTGCTCTTGAGTGACCTTCAGACTCACTCTGATGAAATTTCTTTCAACGCCTTCCATCAGTATAACCATTTTTGCTGTTTTTTTCCCCACATTTGGGACAGAAATATACACCAAACACTGACTTTTCTGTCTTATCAAACAGTGTACCAGTTCCAAAGGAAATGGTAAAATCTTTAGACTGCTTTGTAGTCTTGCAATATGCTCCCACCATGAGTTAGACAAATATGTGACAAATTCTGAGCAGCAGAGAAGGGCAAACCCACAAAAGCCCAGAATTTAGCATTTTACCAGTTGGCAATATTCAGTAACATGTTTTGTTCATGTCATTCTCTTTCCTTCTGTCCCTTAGCTTATCTTCTCCATTTGGAATCATGGAATCATAAAATCAGTCAGAGTTGGAAGGGACCACAAGGATCATCTAGTTCCAATCCCCCTGCCATGGGCAAGGACACCTCACACTAGATCAGGCTGTCTAGAGCCTCATCCAGCCTGGCCTTAAACACCTCCATCAATGAGGCTTTGGCCATTGTGCTAGTTTGAGCCTAGCTGGGATATTTTGTTGAGAAGAATTAGATTATAAGATGTGAAAAGGAAACAGTGGTGATGGCTACTTCACTCATAGGCTTGCTGAGATGTATAAAAACAATAACAGAGTTGCTCTCTGGCTCTGTCTGCCTGTGTGGCCAGCGTGACATCATGCTGAGACTGCATCCTGCCTCTACACCTGAAAGTCCTGCTTAGAAGTCCTGGATATACACAGATCATTCAGAGGAGCCAGGAGACAAGGTCAGAGATTGTCTGCCTCCTTTCCCCAGAAGCCTGAGAAGAATCAAGTCTCAACAGCTGACAAGACTGAAAGCATTTGGGTCTGTGGCTAGCCCCATGAGTTGGGTAATAATAATTTGTGAGTAAATGCTTAAAAGCCTCTTTGTAATTCTCCATTGCCTTCTGCCATACGCAGAAAGAGCTCCTTGAGTCCATCTACTGAGCAAGCAGCATATTGACCACAAGCGGCATTTGGCTGTGGGAATCTTCTCTTCCAATTGGATTAGTGTTGATGTATTGTGCTGGTTATTATTAGATCTAGATATTATCCATAGGATGTTTCCATGACCGTGCAAGAACCTAAATATTATTAAAATTAGTGGTTGGGGTGGTGAGAGTTCTGAATATCCAAATTACTAAACAATACTAATTGTGGGGAAAAAAAAATCATCTCACATTAATTAATTTCCCCTTCGTAACACATTCTCAATAGCCACAAAGCCATGCACATAGTGAAGGCATGAGGCTCTCTCAAAGTCTGGGCTTCCCTTCTGCTACTTCTCAGCAATGGTAGTTCAGATTTACCTGCTACAGAGCACTGGGAGGTTTCTCAGAAAATATTCCCCCTCTCCCTTTTTTTTTTTTTTCTTAATAGAAACTTTAATGTGCTCTAAAAAGTCTTTCGAAGTTGAGTTTTCTCTCAGTGTTATTAATTTTTTTATTACAGATCTTGTTATTTTCAGGGTTCCCAAAGGCCCTATTAACAGCAGACTTTTATGGAAAAGAAGCATGGTTAAACTGGTGAAAATAACTGTGCACAAGTCTTAAGTAAGTAATATAAGCTGCAGTAAGGATACTGTGTGTTGTTTTAATTTCCAAAATAGCAACAGTTCAGACATTTAATTGCACTTTTTATGACTTTCTTTTCTTTCTTTTTTTTTTTCATAGCTGCCTGGTGTAAAATATGTTGCCAGTAATATATAACTGCTAACAACTTTTAAGTTTCTTAAGCTGGTATTAGATTTCTTATCCTATTGGAAAGGAAGGTCACTTAATGTACTCTTCATCCTTATGAGGAAAAAATGTGAATGGTGGATGTATATCTCTGGTTTTATGTTCTTCTAACGTCAGCACTACCTGAAATCTTTTCTGCAGTAAGACAGATAGAGCAGGACAATGAATTATTTATGTCTTCTCACACTCTTAGCTGTGCAAAGGGAGCTTTGCCACCAAAGAGATTTTATGAGGAGCCAGCTTAGCTTAACTTTGCACTGACTGGTTCCTAGTGCCACGGACATGCAGACCCTGCAGTCCCTTTGCCTCCCACCCCATTGCTATACAATAGTGGTGCACCACAGTGCCAATGTGCCCCTTGCCCAGGACTAGGCTGGGGTCTTGCTCCTCTCGAAGCTTCTGAGGTCTCGCTAACACAGACCTTGTTTGCAATGGAGGACCAGGAGGATCAGAGCCAGGCGCTTGCCCTGAAGCTTTGGCTCAAGCATCTTATTGATCTGTTTGATCTGAAATTAAATAAATATTGGGTGAAGGAGGGGTGTGTGCTGAGAGAGAGAAGAAAGCAGCTTCACAGCTTTACAAGGCTGCTGGCTATCCTACTGTGTAGCAATGTTCAGCAGCAAGGAACTTTGCTATCAAGGTTTGAAAACACAGCAGATGTGTATGGTCCATGCAACACGTGAGAGACAAGAACATTTCCACAACATTGCCTTTGTTGCCTCTATGCACACAGGCCCTGAGCTTGCTGAATAGCTTGGTGAATCTGACAGGCACAGGATCAGCACTTTTTACATCTGGCTCATAATTACTATAAACAGGATGACAGAAAATCATTTACCTTGTACTGTAAAAAAGCAGATAGAAGGTGATGCCCTAACACACAGACTTGTAGGAAGATTCAGCAATCCACTTGTTTCAATTAGTTTCAACTTGCTTTAGCACTTAACTCTTACTAAAGCTCACACTATTCTGTGCTCCAATACTGCAGCCTGCTTTTCTAGACTTCATTTCTCTGCCTTCCTGCCCAAACTGCAGAGATAATTTTCACCTGAGCTCTTTATTCATCTTTCTACTGGCTCCCTTCACTGCCACACTTGATTTCTATCCATAGACCATCACAGTTCATAGCATCTTGCTGCCACATCCCACTTGCTGTTAGGGCTGGGAAGCTACCTTCAGTCAGTCAGTTTTGCCACTCGCTGGCCACATTTTCCCATTTCCAGCTATGCTTTCAAATAAACATTTCTCCTCCTATGTTATCTGTCCTGGTGTGCCTACCAGCTCTTTTTGTGTAGAGACACAGACTCTATAATGCCTAACTGCTGCTCAGAGTATCTCTTCTGTGCATTATTCAGCCAGATGTGTTTGGATTGCTTCAAGGATGGAATTAACTAGCTAGCTAGAAAGGAACCTAAGTGTGAGGCATCATGACTGAAGTACTCATGTGAAGTATGGATTATGTAGACACCAGCAGGATCTACAATAAGTAGGGAGCAAATCAGGCTGGTGGTCTTGCTACAGCAAAGGCTAAATCCCTTATCTAGGAACAATCTGGTCATTGAATTTAAATAACCTCCATCTCTGCTTCACATTTTCAGTCTTAATGCCATTAGAGAGGTACCTGAGTTTTCTAAATCCATTACAAAATGTTAACACCAGCTGCCCATGCATCTTGCCACTCTCTCTGCCTTCTGTCCATTGACTCTTTTCTAAATCACTGACAGCATCCAAGGGAGTCTTTGCATTTATTAGGGTCCAGTAATGCATTACACATTCCTCCATGTGATGCACTTCTAATTATTCCCTTGGGGATTATTCAAGCAACACTGACTTGGGAATATACATTACAACTGTTCAGGTTAATAGCCCAGTGATTCATTAGACAAGACATTCCTGGAAAGTAATTGATTGCATTAATTGTTTCACTGAACAGTGTGAGCCACAGCTGCTATGTGGCCTTCCCAGCGCTGTCCCAGAGCTTCTGTTGTGGCAGCATCCATGGGGCAACTTGCTGCTGGCTGTCATGCTGTAGGTGCATTTGATCTTGTTTTCCTTTGCCCAAGGCTCTTTTCTGCTGCTATTGTCACTCTTTGACTCTAATTCCTTCAGATGTCAGATTTGAATCGGTGCTGGGGTGTGGGGAGGGACATTCAGCAAGCAGCGCTGAAGGTGCCTGCTCCTTGGCACTGACCGTGTGTGGATGATCACATGTGTGGCTCCAAGCTGGATAATCTTATTCAGTGAGGTTATAAAAAAGGGCATTTTGCAAACCTTTATTATGCTCAAACAGCAAACAACTTGGTGAAAGCTATGCTGCTGCCCGGAGTGAAACCAGCAATGATTCAGCTGGTTCTCACAACTGCAGTGCAATAGCAAGAGACAAAGGAGAATGTCAGAGACTGCTATGACCATCTCTTATGCTGTGCACCCCATTTTTCACATGGCAATATTCCCCTTGGTTTTGCTGCAATGACCCCGGGAAGACAAACAGTAACAATACAGTTCCTACTATACCTCAGATTTAAAGCATTGTGCTGGCTCATGCATGCTGTTACTTTTCCTGCCCTCACCTGGATCCACAGTGCTCTGCAGCTTGGGGTGTGAAACCTGCCTTCTGGAGACTGGTTTTAGGGTTAGCACTATAAAAGTCAATGGAGCAGAGCCTGTGGGTGCCTGGATGCATTTCTGCAAGATCCTCCAGTTTGTAGCTCTACTTGTCTCTGATCAGAGATTTACAGGCACCCCTTTCTAGTCTGGCAGCACAAAAACTGGCATTTGCATTGAGTGGTATCAAGTCTCTAATTGCCCCTGGAGGGTGACTCAGACAAACAACTTTATGCAAGCAGCCTCTCTGTTGTAGCTCTGAGGGCCCAGTATAACCAGTCAGAGAAATTTGCTGGAGCAGAACTGATGCTGAAGTATATGCATGAGACTGTATAGAAAGATCTGCCTTAGTGACAGGGGAACTGATGCATTCAGGTGACAAAAGGCAAGTTTCTTTTTGCAATTAGGTCACTGTAGAACACCTTGTCCCAGGATGAAGAGTAAGAACTCCCCTACCTAGGGAGAAAATTGGGTGCTTTGTTTCATGTCACTCTGGGCATGCAGAAGGCAGGGAACAGCTGTGCTTCCAGCAACCTTTCCGAAATGGCATCACACGGCATGGCACACTTGTGTGTGGCATTCCTGAGATGTGAAAGTCACCTACCACACACACAAAAAAAGGCTCTCACAGAGGCATAGAGATATTACTGAAGAACAACACAGTCAGCACTGTGCTCTATTTCCAAGGGGAAAGTGTGTGCCAACAGTATCAGTATTTACTAAAGCAACTGCAATGCAAGCTGTGGCTGCACACTTCTATGTCAGTTATGCATCCCTGCTTATTAAACCACCATCTTGGCAGTGGGGATTATCATCTGGCCTTACAGAACACAGTATTTGTATCAGGCAACATAATTTCTGAGCATTTTGGGGGTCAGACCAGAGAAATTTGGCAACTTGTAAGACAAATGTACCCCAGGAGGCTATAAATTAAGGTTACAAATTGTAGGAGGCTTGGTGATAAGGAATATGCAGTTGAAAGTGTCATAGATAGTAACCTTTTGTAATTATAGTTTGCTTAAATACCCCCTTGGAGACTTCATCATTATAATTTACTCTTGCTCAGAACGTTATCTTTGTGAGGAGTCATGGTGATTGATTACTTGGAGAGTATCTGAGCAGTCAACTTCTAACAGAGAGGGAAGCAGAATCCCTAAATCCTGCATATTCCTGACAAGACAGTCCTCTAGATATTGTGTACCTGATCCAACTGCTTTACCTAGCATATAAACAGTGTTGGTCTATCTGTGTGTGCAGCAGGGCAGTGTTCAAACAAGTGGGCAATGTTCTCTATACTGTGCACAGGTTTCAGTACTCTACTGAAAAAGGAGTCAGCCTCAAACTGGAGGATGCCTTGGAAGTTAAAGCTACAGGTTCTGAAATGCCTCATTATAGACAAGTGGGTTTGGTTTTTTCATTAAAAGATATATGAAACTGTTTCTTGTTAATGGAAGTGAAGTCTCTGGGTCAGAGCAGTTGCCTGGAAGCCTGGGTTCAAAAATCTGGTCCTATTTCTGACAGTGGCTGCCATGGATGTTGAGGGAAAAGTATTAAGACCAGAACATGAAAACAGCAGTTCTTCCCAAGGTGTGCCTTCTCAGACTCCAAAGGTAGTGGTCTGGCAACATCCCAAGCTAGGGACAATCAGGACACTTCCTCTTGTCTTAGGGTCCCTGTAGCCACAGGGAGATGCTCAGGGTGTGAAGGAACTGAGGTCTTTGTTGCTGCTGGGTAAACATGCATGGTTGTGTGTATCTACAAACACTCCACGTGTTTGTCTGTGGGACATGTGGAATGAAGCAGACTTTGGGAGAGGTGCAGTGAGACTGGCTTTAGAGAGAAGGTAAATCATAACCTCAATTAGCCCGAACTGGGAAAATAGAATACTGTCATATGAAAATGTGACCCACTGTCAAGGAACAAATACCACAAAGAGCATACCCTTTTTTTTTTTGGTGACTGAAAAGTTGTTTGGTACTTTGGAATCAATAAATTTGGCTTAAATGATGCAGCTCAAGGCAATCTTAACTTATCATTGTTTTTAGAAGTATATAGAACTCAATAAAAAGCTTTAAAAAGAGATATCTTAGACACAATATCAATGTCAAGGGAGAGTAAAATCTTCTTTGAACTTCCTGCCAACTGCTAGTCACTTACTGAAGTTTTATAGCATTAGCTTAGTAGTGGCAGCCTTCTGTATCTGTCACATCTTGTTTTATTTGCATCAGAGGCTATAATTATATTCACACAAACTTTACCTTCTTCTAAAAGCTGAAAGCAGCCTCTGATTTATGCTCCCTACAAGGCAATTCTTTCTCTTCTGGATGTAATATGTCACAAAAGAGTGAAGCTGCAGCACTGCTGCTATCCTTCTGCCTCCTCCATGCATGCCTCCAGGATACTGCAGATACATTAAACAGTGACAGCAAGCCCTGGCTTCTTTCCCCTCCCATGCAATGCTCACGCTCAGGGGGTGTCTGTGCCTTTGCAGTACAGCTTGTAAGTGATGACTTCTCAGAAATGCTAAAACATGTTCTCAGGAAGCCATACAGGTCTGGTCCTCTCTGCTCACAGGAAACCCCTCTGGGGTACAGCAAGGCCCACAAGGCAACCAGTTACTCCATCTCATTAGTAGAAAGGTGAATAAAAGGAACAAACAGAAACATAAGCACAGACTGGAGACCAAGAGAAATAATGTACTTGGCTGAGCTATGGCTCTGGACTCTAGCCAGGAACCTGTGGGTAGCCCAGGCACTGAGACTCCTGACACACCTGTGTTTGGGTGTCCATGGACCCATCCGCTAGCACTTGAGTCCTCACCTTTCTCTTTGTCCAGGGACAATCACACTGTTGGGGTGAAGGTCTGTCAGACACCTAGCACAGGTCTCAGGCTGGATTTTGCCAACACAGCACAGGTTAAGCAAGCCATGAAAGCGGCATGCTTCTGCTCTGAGGCAGTGGTCCAGGGTACAAGGAATGGCAGAGCCAGAGTCTGATGAGTACTGACGTGAGGGCTGTGCAGGAGCCCTTATGGCATCTGGGGACAGCACTGTGATAATAAAGGGGCTGCAGGTTTGAAGTATAAAGAATGAGGAAGGCATGAGGGCATCACAAACCCTCTGCCTGTGTCCTGGCTGCTTTTTGCAAAAGCAATGGCATCCTTGTTTGATTTGTAACTTGACTCCTAAAACATCCAAGATAAATTTGGGACAATAAAGCTTTTCTGAGAGAGCAGACGCACAACACCACTGCTCCCATTTCAAAGGCTCTGGTGTGAAGAGTTTTGCCTCTGAACTACTGAATCTTCCTGCAGTATCCCTCACTTCACTTTTCCAGAAATTCAGCTGCACACCTTGTCAAAATGCCATTAGCTGACTAGAAAGATATGGCTTTTGGCTAAAAGATTAAAATGAAGATTTATGGCCTGTAATGCCTCTCCCTAGGGTCATTCCCCAAACTTTCATGCAGAAGGAGTGTGGTGGCACTGTCTCCTTTCCATATGTATGCTTTGACAGTTTTTTTCTTCAAGCTCTCTGCTTATTGCTTCTTAAAACTCCTTTAAAAAGAACTTCCTGAAAACTTTTACCCATGTCAGTAAACATGGAGCCAGCTTTCGATGGCTGAGCAAGGAGCTGGCTGAGGTTGGCTGGTATGTGAGAAACAAACATTCAAACAAGGAAAAGAATAAAGAACCTCTAGGAAAAAAAAATCCAAGCTGAATACTCACAGAATGTATCTCCTAGGCATAAATATTGCATGGGTTTCAGTTTCTAAATGAATTGGCCTTTTACATTACTGTAGAAGCAACTGGGGAACCCAACCTCAGAAAGCATTGCAGTTGCTTACAAGGTCTGGAAATAGCAGGCTTGTTTTTATTTTGCATCATTAACATGGGATTTGTGACCTAATCAGCTCTCAGAATCCACAAGTAGAAATCATACTAAAAGCAGAATTCAGCTTTCCTTTCCTCTATTTCCTATTAAATGTAACAAGCCTGATAAGGGCATGATTTTATCTGTGATTTCCATGCATGTACAGAAGTGAGCATGTGGTTTCTTGTGGGCACACCTAGGGGTCAGTTAAGCATGCACAAGGTAAAGCTGCTGATGGGGTAAAGCATGGTGAGAGCAGACGTCCTGCTGCTTGGCTACATTGACCATCATCTTTGCATAAGTCACTGGGAAGTGAATGATTGGCAGGCAAGAAGGATGCCCAGAAAAGCAATGTGTGAGTCCACTTGGCAGGCTTCTTCTGAGGCCATGATAGAGACCTTCAGAAAGACAGAAGAACTTGAATGTGTGTCAAATGCTTTACATTTCTGAGCCACTGCTTGGACCTCTGAGCCAGCAGGTGACCGAGAAGGCCACCAGCATCCTGGCCTGTATCAGCAGTAGTGTGGCCAGCAGGACCAGTGAAGTGTTTGGCTCCCTGTACTCAACACTGGTGAGGCTGCACCTCAAATAGTGAGTTCATGTTTGGTTTTCTCATTACTAGAAGGACACTGAGGATCTGTTCTAATGTGAGGTGCCCCTGCCTATGGGGGGAGGAAAGGGGGGGGGCTGGAACTAGATGATCTTTTGAGGTCCCTTCCAACTTAAACCATTCCACGATTCTATGATTCTATGATTCCATGACCTGAACTCTCCATCATCTTCCCAGGTAAAAAGCATCCCTTCTGAAATCTCTGTTCTTGCTTCCAGCATGTCATTCTCTTAGCAGCTTCCCAGACCTTCCGTGGATGTGGTGAGATTTCTGAGGAAACGTGGGTCACGGAAGGCTGCAAGAGGAGCAGCTTCGGGAGCCGGTGCCCGGCGAGTGGGGCTGAGGAATTTACAGCCCTTCTAATGCTGACACTTTATTTGTCTCCACGGCCGCTGCTATTGTGCAGCCCTGCGAGCCTTCTGCGTTGTGTCAGCCAGAGAGCCGGGCGGCGGGAGGAGAGCTCTCCGCGCTGCCTCGCTGGGGGCCGTCGCTGCGCGCTTCCCGTGGCTGATGCGGGCAGCGCTCCGGCTCCCGCGCAGGGTGTGCTGGTGTCACGAGTTCAAGCGCCGAGGCTGCAGCGACGCGGGGGGATTTGCTCAGGGGGCGAAGGTGTGCGCGGCTGCCATCCGTGCTGCAGGGAGGCATAAACCAGAGCCAGCCGACCTGCAGCCTGTGACCTCGGGACAGGGGGAGGGGGACTGACAGCCCTGTGCTCGTTGGGCTCCACCGACCGTAGGCAAAATGCATTTCTGCGTTGCTCATAAACAAATGTATCTAAAACACCACACTTTATATCCACTTACAATCCTGAATACCTTTCCATTTATCTAAAGCTTGCTGAGGTGAGTTCCTATAAGGGAAGACTTATTTCATTTCCATGAAATGTTTATATTTTCTGGGAAGTTTCTCTCTCACCTCTTTAAATTTTACTGCAGTTGGCGTGCAGCCTGCAGCAGGGTCCTCCCAAGGAAGCTGGTGAGGCAGGGAGGTTCAAGAGGGACTATAAATTTCAAACTCTCTGGGTTAGAATAATTTAAGTGCACCAAGTTCTTAACCTTAAAGGATCAATACTGAGGCTTTTTTTTTTTCCCTTTCTTGCAGTGCTGTAAAATTCAAGGTAAGAAAAAACCCCCAACAAGTTAGTAAGGAAAAAAACAAAACCCACAACACACACACACACACACACACAAAAATAAACCAAAGTCCCTTAAAACCCAAGCCCAAAGTAAATAAAGATTGCCTGTGAACAGGGGACCGATCCTGAACTATGTTTCTGGAGTTTCAAATTGTGTTGTCTGAAGGGTGTCTGCTTTGGCTGTTCGTGGCAATAACCATCTTGGGAAGGTTTTCTTTACCAAAAAATAGGAAGAACTCATGACCCAGTACTCATCCTTGCAAAGTGGAGGTAGTTCTCTTTCTGCATCTGATTTCTTTGTTTAAAGCCCAGAAGGGACTTGGCCTTTTCAGCACTGATTTCTGGAGTGGGTTATGGCTGGCAGGTATGATCTGTCCCCATGGGTGATGAGGCTGTGGCTGTGCAGACCACTTTTCTGTGTTTCACCCTGCTCTAGTTATATTTTCTTAGTCGTTTGCTGAGTGTCCAACTTAATATCAAGCATATATATGCAGGTTTTATGTCTTACATCCTCTTGTATGGCATTTGTATTAAAGAAAGTATTGGCTAAGCTATTTTCTTCTCAGAGTATTAATGAATTGCCTCAGTGAAACCCCTAGCAGTACATTCAGGCACCCATATTTGGGGTTTTTTTTTGGGGGGGGGAGGGAAAAAGATCTAATAGCTTCAAATATGGCCTGCAAGCTTTTACCAAAAACCACATAGAGAATGCTGATGCTGTAGGAAACCTCAGATGTGGTTTGTCCAGCAAGCATGTAAGGTAAATGCATCTTAAAAGACAGATTTCAGTACCCTATCCTGTTTACTATTTCAGTCAGAACTTGGGGTTAGGATTTTCCACATTTTTCCTAGTGACATCACAGGCATCTAAACCAGATTTTAAAATCTTATTTTAGCAGAATATGTGAGATCATCAATCTAATATAGGATATATAGGACCTTGAGGTCAATACTCGACAAGTCAGTGCAGGAGAAGCTGCTTTATAAAATACAAATTCATGTTTAACCTCTAACCCCACACATGGTCTCCAATAATGGTTTTCAGGCTGGAAGAGTTCTGTCCCTTGGCACTCCCACAGCCTCCAAAAATCACACTTGCTATTTTATATTCACTGAAGATGAAGATTCCTCATCAAAGTCATTGCTGGACACAACTCTCAGCTCTGCTGGGGCTGTGAGCTGTGCCACACGTGGAGGCAGCGTCTGCTGCCACTGGGGAGGATGCTGATGAGTCCTCCTCTCCCTGGGGGGAAATGTGATAGGGGCTGGAAACAGCCAATACAGGCTACTCTTATGCTGGTGTTCAAAGACTTCAGAGAGCTGGAATTCATTAATAGCTGCCACTGAACTGTTGGCATGGACCTTGGCCCAGTACTGACTTGGCCAACTGGTGTTCTCCAGCCAATTCCTAGGCATGGTTTAGAGTTAATCCAATTGGAAAGCATCCTCACTCTGTTTTCCATGTGGCCAGTGGCTCTGCAGACTGAGATGAACAATACAGATACTGGTGGCTCTGTGGCATCTGTCTACAGTGCCATTGTCACTGGTGTTTTATTGATGAACTTGTGACTTAGAATCATAGAATCATAGAATCAACCAGGTTGGAAGAGACCTCCAAGATCATCCAGTCCAACCTAGCACCCAGCCCTATCCAGTCAACCAGACCATGGCACTAAGTGCCTCATCCAGGCTTTTCTTGAAGACCTCCAGGGACGGTGCCTCCACCACCTCCCTGGGCAGCCCATTCCAATGCCAATGCCAATCACTCTCTCTGTGAAGAACTTCCTCCTAACATCCAGCCTAGACCTACCCAGGCACAACTTGAGACTGTGTCCCCTTGTTCTATTGCTGGTTGCCTGGCAGAAGAGGCCACCCCCCACCTGGCTACAGTGTCCCTGTAGTTGTAGACAGTAATAAGATCACTCCTGAGCCTCCTCTTCTCCAGGAGGAGATCTTCCCTGAGATGGATGCTCCTGTCTAGTGTGGCTACTCCAACTCACATGAGCCCTTGCTTGGGTTCATAACTGGCACCAACAAGCCAACCTTCTCAGTAGAAAGTCATCTGACATGAAACACACTACTGCCAGTCCAGCACAGTGCACTAAATTTGTACTGCTGTGCTTAGACACCCTCAGGTGCCTCACAGACTGAGAGACCTAAACAAAGAGAGCAATCCAGAGTTACAGAGTGTGTTTTGGGTCTCTCCAGGAGCAAACCTGTAGAGAAAATTCCTAAATTAATCTTCTGGGTGCTCTCACTTGATCTGGGATTACAGGGATAAAGTTCAGTTTGGCGTTTTACTTAGAAGCCCCATTTGTAGATGCCAAGAGCTGCTCAGAAGAAATAAAGGATACCTTGTGTGGCAGTGACAAGGCTGCTATATATAAAGTATCATCTTTGCAAACGAGATCCAAAGCACAAAACCACCCAGTCTGCAGATCCACCTGCTGCTTCCTTGGCAGTGCTCAGTACATACCCAGTGCAGGTGTGTAGTGATGATAGCTGGTGGTGGTGCTTCCACTGCTGCCAGTCTCCACATGCTCAGTGCTGCCAGAACCACTCTCTCAGTAAGGTACCTGCTTTTTCAGTGACAATCTGAGCTTTGCTGGGCTTTAAGAGACTTAACTCAATCCAGTCAAATCTCTGTAGAAGTCTGGGAATAAACTGTTCCAAACCCTCTGTTTTCTAAGAATTTGGAATAGAGGGTGGAGGCAGCAGGGTTACTCCTGAGGGAAACATTTGAACTGGGAGAATTCACCCAGTGCTGAAAAGGGACAAAGGAAAGCAGTGTATCAGATTTAGCTATTATCTAGTAATCCTATTCTGTCTATTTTCTGCCAATTTTTTTCCTGGCACAGTCCATAACTCCAATAATCATCTCTGGGCAGTGAGATAAACTATGAATTCATACTCAGAAATCCCCACTTGACCTATGGGTGGACTTTCTGAAGAGCCAAAAAATAGCAGTGGTAGAGTGAGGGTAGTGCTCATGGTGCTTCTATTCATATCAGCTTCAGATGAGAGGGCTTTCTGTGATCAGCCAGCTGAAACCAACAGGGAGCACATACCAGCAGTAAGATCCACAGCTGGCTCCTCAGTGTGCTCACAGCCACTGCCTCTGTATTTCATCCACAAAAAATACCCTGAACATGCTGAAGCTGAGCATGTTCAATCCTGCCACAGCCTTTCCAATAGCTGACTGACAGCAGAGCAGGGCAAAGGTTTGTAAAACTGCAGCCTGCTGTTCTGCAGGAGCATAGCAGGAGCCAAAGCAGAGATCCATGCTAATGTAATTTGTCCTCCCATAGCTTTCAAGATAAGAAGGGAAATATGGTATTGATTTACCTAGTAAAAGTGACACCCCCCAACATGAGGAATCCATCCCTGCTTGTCACTCAGTGCTGCTCTGCCTTTTTGGACAAGGCTGATTGTATGTGTGAAGCTATTAAGCAAAAACATATTGCCCAGCCCGACCCTCAGAGCCAGCCTCAGGAAGGGCAGTATCCCACCAACTCAAAGAGCATGGGAAAGACCAAGTGACTCTTGGCAGTAAGCTGCAAATCAGGCTGCAGGAATGTATACAGACACCTGACTCTAAAGAGACATATTTCTGTTCCTGGACACAAATCCCATGAGATGGTTTAATTAACATTTAATTCAAGCTGCTTCTAATCCATAGTTTTTTTTTGTCCAACATAGCTAAGGAGGGATGTGCTTATGAGCTTATGCTATGGAGAAAACCTTACAGAAGAAAAAACTTGGGACACCTACCCACAGCTAATCAGAGGGAAGTGCTCACTGACCCTTGCTTTAGAAATCTCACCATTTTCAAGTGCATCTAATGAATAACAAAGCTGATAATGCCTGGTTAGGAGTTCCTTCCAGACTGCGAGGGTCTCTAGTACTTAAAGCCTGAGCAGAATGGGATGGAGATTTGACCTCTGTTGATATTGAGAATGGAGGGAGCTGATACTCTTTCTGGGACTAATGTTAAACTGGGTTGTCTGTATGGCCAGGTCACTCAGTGTCCTACTCATCCTTCCTCTCTCTTCCTGTCTGTCTCCATCAAACAGTTTTATTGAGAGGTGGTGAGGAGCTCTGCTTGCCTGTGAACTCGTCAGGAAGCAAAGCAAAGAGGCTGCAGCCAGCTCACATTGAGTAGCAACAACAGGCTCTGCAGGGAAGTGTCTGAAGGTGGATGATGGTGAGCTCTATACTAATGTGGAAAGCAATAAATCAGTGGGGCTAGCTGGACAATTTACACTTCTGTGGGCCTGGCAACAACCACAGGAATGAGCTGCATCAGCTCATATGAGATTCAGCCAATAAGGCAAAAGACAAAGTTGTTATCAATGCTGATCACCTGGGTTGTGAAAAAAGTTTGTTGACTAAGTGGTTTTGTGGTTTGGTTTTGGTTGTTTGGTTGTTTTAATCATGAGAAAACATGGAAATCCACAATTAAGGACTGTTGTGAAATGGGGATTTAGCCTGGGGAAGGCTGATCAATATATCTTACCACAGCTTTTGCTGGTGTCTGTGGCTGAGCAGAGAGCAATAGAGCAGAAGGAGCCTTGGCTGCTCTGGCACAGCTGCTGTGGTCTGCGTGGGCAGAGTAACAATGCAGGCAGAATAAACTCTTGTGCATCACCTGGTACCATCTGCCATTTTGTTCAAGAAAGGAGAATGTCATAAATATGCACAACATGGCAGACTCTGGAGTGGAAAAGGGGAGTTTTTATTTTGCTTGTGCTTGGCGCTGTAGCTGAGGCTGGGTGTTTTAACCTGGTGTTCTATTCCAAAGAATCAACAGGAGAAAGAGCAACAGAGAAAATCACTGAGGTGTGGAAGTATTCTGAGGCGTCTCTTGAGCTTTTGTATGCCAGTGCAATCCTCTTGGTGCCTTACCTGCCTAGAAATGTTGCCTCTTACTTGGCCCTCAGGAGCAAAGACATAGTGCCAGGTCCTCCTTCTGTGGAGCTCTGCAGCAGCAGAGTCGCTGCAGGGCAGGCTCTTGTCAACAGAGAGGATTTTCCTCACGTTTCATGATAAAACATGGCATTGCTAAGAGACTTAGGATGGTACTTCAACAGAAGAAGGGGGCACAGTCTCAAGTTGTGCCAGGGGAGGTCTAGGCTGGATGTTAGGAGGAAGTTGTTGGCAGAGAGAGTGATTGGCATTGGAATGGGCTGCCCAGGGAGGTGGTGAAGTCACTGTGCCTGGAGGTGTTGAAGCCAAGCCTGGCTGGGGCACTTAGTACCATGGTCTAGCTGATTGGATAGGGCTGAGTGATAAGTTGGACTGGATGATGTTGGAGGTCTTTTCCAACTTGGTTGATTCTATGGTCTTCCTTTGTTTCTTGCAGCTGCCATCTTCTGTCATAGTATTCACCTTAACCATGCACAGCAAGCACTTGTGGTCATTTCTGGCACTGGAGAAATAGTGCTCTTCAGTGGGAAATGTCCTTCTAAAGGAAGAATCACTTAGAATCATAGAATGTCAGGATCTGGAAAGGACCTCCAAAGCTCATCCAGTCCAACTCCCCTGCCAGAGCAGGATCACCTATACCAGCTTACACAGGAACACATCCAGATGGGTTTTTAACATCTCCAGAGTGGAAGACTCCACAACTCCCCATGGCAACCTGTTCCAGTGTTCTGTCACACTCACAGGGGAAAAAAAAATCCTCTTCATGTTTCAATGAAACTTCCTATGCCTCAGCTTCCACCCATTGCCCCTTGTCCTGTCACTGGGCGTTGCTGAGCAGAGCCTGGCTCCAGCCTCCTGGCGCTCACCTTTACATATTTATAAACACTGATGAGGTCACTTCAGTCCTTCTAGTTCATGCTGAGCAGACCCTCTGCTTCAAATAATTTTGCATCTATGAAAGCAAAGCTCTAACTAATTAGCAGACTCTGGCCATTATACCTGCAGTGAGAAAAACCGTTTGAAGTAGTTTTTGGTATAAAAGAGATTTCCCAGGACAGCTAACAACAGTGCTACTCGCAGAGGACTTGCTTACATGAATATCTCTCTAGTGAGAAGGAAAAGAGGAAGGGACACAGAGGAAGCATTATTGTGACCAAGGTTATTACTAAACTGAATGTTTTCCATACTTGTTAGGAGGTCCAAGGATCTTACATGAGCAACAGCCTAAATGTTCTTGCACACAACATACTGCAATAGCAGAAGTTTCCTTTGCAGGGGCAAATAACGTGAGCTGCAGAGCAAGATGCAGAGTGTTCTCCCAGGTTGCCTCTGCTGTGTGATCTAGCTTAGCAGAATGAGCAGTGCAAACAATAAATAATGGCAGAATCAAAAAACATGGGAGCCCTTTTCCTGTAACAGTATCTATCTTTTAGTGAAACACTCTGATCTTACACTAATGCATCGTTATGCCCTGGAGGCCACTCCTCTGATTCCACATTTTATGGAGTAGCTCTTTATTCCTAAATTCAGCAGATGCATGGCTTATAGCTGGTCCCAGCATGGAATGCATCACAAGCAGCTTGTCTATTACAAGTGACCTACAGAAGAAATAATGTTTGTATCCTCTGTAGCATTTGTGAGGCTGAGAAAGAAGACTTGGAAGATTTCTTTTTTTCTTTTCCTCTGGATCCTGCATATTTCTCAACACTAAATATCAGGAAGATAAAAAACTAAACCTGAAGACCCAGCATTGATTTATTTATTTTTCTGTTGGAGAGGTGAAAACAGAGGACGAAGTGTGAAAAACCTTGGGGAGTACTCTGCTTGAACGTTAAGACAACTAGAAATTATCTATGAGTTCTCTCTGGGATTTTGGTTGAATAATCTTTACATGGAATTTTAAAGGCTTTATGATTTTTAATATAATCTGTTTAAACTGGTGTGGAAAGTTTTATAGGCTTTGTTTGGTTCAAGATTCCTCTTCAAACAATCCTTGGTTGTCTTCTCTTTAGTAAGAGAGTTTTGTGTTGCTTGTTATGATCACATACTACGCACTATATAACCACAGGATCTTTCTTATGTCCTTAAAATGGTCTATTGTACACAGAATCATAGAATCATAGAAACAACCAGGCTGGAAGAGACCTCCAAGATCATCCAGTCCAACCTAGCACCCAGCCCTGTCCAATCAAGCAGACCATGGCACTAAGTGCCTTATCCAGGCTTTGCTTGAACCCCTCTAGGGGCAGCAGCTCCACCACCTCCCTGGGCAGCCCATTCCAATGCCAATCACTCTCTCTGGCAACTACTTCCTCCTAACATCCAGCCTAGACCTCCCCACACACAACTTGAGACTGTGTCCCCTTGTTCTGTTACTGGTTGCCTGGCAGAAGAGACCAACCCCACCTGGCTGCAGCCTCCCTTCAGGTAGTTGTAGACAGCAATGAGCTCTGCCCTGAGCCTCCTCTTCTGCAGGCTGCACACCCCCAGCTCCTCAGCCTCTCCTCACAGGGCTGTGCTTCAGGCCCCTCCCCAGCCTTGCTGCCCTTCTCTGGACATGTTCCAGCACCTCAACATCTCTCTTGAATTGAGGAGCCCAGAACTGGACACAGCACTCAAGGTGTGGCCTGAGCAGTGCTGAGTACAGGGGAAGAAGAAACTCCCTTGCCCTGCTGGCCACACTGTTCCTGATCCAGGCCAGGATGCCATTGGCTCTGCTGCCCACCTGGGCACACTGCTGCCTCATGTTCAGCTACTCTCTACCAGTACCCCCAGATCCCTTTCTTCCAGATTAGAGACTCTTCTGTCTAATGATTGCTTTTGGGGTGCTGTGGTGGACTGTGTGTCAGGTTTAACTTGAAGCAATGGAAGTGATGCACAGCCTCTAATTCCAGTTAACATCTATCCAAATTGCTGAGATAATGTCAGACAAACCTTTGTGTGTCTGCCTACCTATATCACACAGAGTCACAGGATGTTAGGGTCTAGAAGAGACCTTGAAAGATCATCTAGTCCAACCCCCCTGCCAGAGCAGGATCACCTTTTTCACCTTTTTTTTTTTTTTTTACAGACTAGTTTTCTTTCTTCTTATTATTTTATCCCACTTCTCCCCTATCTTCTTCTTCATCTCCTATTTCCCCCCATCTTCTTCCTTTTTTCCATCTCCTTCCTTTCCATCTCTTTCCTTTCCTCCCCATCCCCCTCATCCTCATCCTTTTTCTCTTCATCTCTCTCCTTTCAGCACCACCTCCACCTGTGCACCACACCTGCCCCTTTCCCACCCCACACTGCATTTTCCCCAAATCCAGAGCACCTGAGTGCTGTTGGAGTCTCCTCCCCCCCCAGGTGTGACCAATTTGCCCTCCTTGCCCACTCCTCTATTTAATCGACCACAGGAAAGGCAGAAGCCTCAAGCTTGCCCAACTGGGCAGAGGGATCCTCTTCCCATCATCACTGGTGAGTGCCCATGGTGTGCACTGGGTGAATGGTGGAGGTGATCTAAAGGCCGGGGGGCCTGGTGGCCCCCCGGTTCAGCAGGATAGGCAATTGATGCTCACTCCAATATCACCCACGGGTGCTGGTTGGGCTTCCTTACTTAGGCTGAGTTCTTCTGTGTTTGGCTGCTTCTTTCTGCTCTCTCCTGATGAACTTAAGTACTTGGTGGAACTGGTAGCTCACGGGGGAGTAGTACTGTGTTGTCATATGCCTCTATGACAAGTCACTGTAGAAACATTTTGGAGTACATGGGCAACTTGAATGTTGGAAACCATTTAGGTTGTCCAATAGCACTCTAGACTAACGGTAAGCAAAGGCTCCAGCTGCCACTGCCCAAGAGCTGGGGATTTACTCATTTGATTGACAAGTGCCTGTCTCCCATGAAAATGAATAAAAGTTAATTCCTGGTCACTTTCTGAGTTGTGCTTCTGTATCACTTGGCCATGAACCCCAAAGCCATTCTCCTGGATGCAAGGTCATATTGCTTTTTGGCAGGTAACTCTGAACTTGCCCTTGCCAAAAGCATAACAAACTCCAAAGGGATCTTTTCACCTCCAACAGTTTTCATGTTCCAATCCCACAATGCTGTAGCTTAATCACAACAATGTTGGTTAGTTTTGGGGTTTTTTTGTTGCTTTCTCCAAATTTTCTTCATCACACCCTTGTCCACTTTGTTCCCAGAGCTTATTTACAGCTCAGCATTCTCAGTGTTCTTAAGTATTTCAAATGAATGTTCAGGAGCTGCTCAAAACAGACAGATCTGTGAGGGGAAGGCTGAATGAAAGAGGACCCATGCATGCATATGCACCACCTGCACACTGTGTCGTGTCTCTGTTGTGGCATGACATGGGGACTCTGGGTTCCACTGCAGGCTGACTGCTCTGTAACAAGACACCAAAGCATATGGCACAAAGCAGAGGCAATATTTTCTTTGTCTCTTGTTTTCTTCTGCTGGCTCCAGCAGCCTTCTCTGGCCTACCTTTGTATGTGAAGACACAACAGTCCAGTGGTTTGCCTCTGTAATTCTGCATGGAGCTAAAAAAGGCAGAAAGGGTGGGGAGCTGTGAATTAAGGATGACTTTGTGCTGTGTTTACTGAGTCACCATGGGCACCCCAAAATTGTGTAGGCATTTGATTCTGAAGACAGGCACAGTAAAGAACTGGTACTTCTGATTCCCAAGCAGAAACACTGGAGCTGTGCCTCACAGTTAAGAAATACTGATTACCTAATGAATATTTAAAGAGCAGGTTTGTACTTTTCGAAGCTGTGTTTCTTAACTCCTCTTTTCTTGTGAGGAAGTCAAATCCTTCTAAAAAAGCCTATGTTAGCAGATCACCCAGCTTGCTCAGAGCACTACCTGTGTCAAAGAGTCTGAAATTCTGCCAGCAGAATGTGCACTGCAGTTTACAAAGCAGTACTGCTGTAAGAAAGATAACATGATGGGAAGGGAGAAGGCAATGGAAGGACTGGCTCCCAAGTCATGGCAGAGTCTGGTCGTGGTTACCTGAAACCATATGGACATCCAAACACAACAGGACTGCAGGAGGAAAAGGGAGGGAGAGCTCATTTCTTCCCTGGGATGGAATGACATCTCTCAAACTAACACTTGGCTAAGAAGCTTTATTATTGTTGGTGTGATTTCAGAGTTACAAGGGAAAAGCTCTGAGTGCTGATGGGGAGGACTTGCACTCTTGCTTCACGGCACTTAGAATCCCTTGAAAGAAGAGCACAATTGGGATTGCAGTTGAATGTGTTGATTCTTCTCCCTGCAAAGTCTACAGAGAGCCTTGCTAAAAGGGGGAAAATCATCTGTGTGGCCTTGAAACCTTATATAATGTTTCTGTGTTGGACCAATAAAAAATATCCTAACTGATATTTTGTCTGAGCTCAAGTCTTGAAGGAAATGTTGGGCTGAGTAGGAAAAAAGTTCTATGGTTACAGCTCTTATAATTCTCAGAGCTTTCCCCCAAATACCCCCTACTTCCAAGCCCTGTCTCCAAACACTCAAACTGTGGAAGTGATAACCTGCAGACTTGGCAGTGTACATGACATTTTACTAAGGGAGCTTACACAAATATTATCTCAAGTGAAATGAGGGTTTAATTCTATTATCTGTGGCTTTTCTTTCCCTGGGGTCAAAAGTACAGAAAGTGGTCATGTTGTCTTTATAGCCCAAGAAACAAAAGACCTGTTTTTAAACCAAATAATTAGTCATCCAGAACTAATGTCCCACAGCACTAACCACTAAGGGGGTTTCAGAGTGATCTGAACCAGTTTGCAGTTCTCCAGACACATCATTTTAGAAGTAGTTGTAAGAATGTCTTGCAGGGGATTCTCTTGAGGTGGCTGACACTACAGTCAGGGACACAGGGAGCAGGTACTGGGAAGAAACCCTACAGCAGCACATTTCCTGAAGAGCTGCCCTGAAAGGTCCATTCCCTGTGCCTTTGCCTTTACACGGTGCAGGTCGCAGGCGTGTGGCTGTGCATGGCACACCCTCGTGAGAGGAGTCCAGAGAGGGTGGATCTAGGGTGATGCCTGTAGAGTGCAGAAGTGAGGAGTGTGTGGTCTAACATCCTGCGAGGCATCTTAAATTCTGCAGCTGTGGTTAGAGCTGTTTGAAAGAAGAAACATTTTACTTCAACACCCAGAACTGAGACCAGCACAGATCTGCCATTTGGCTCTGCCTGGTCACTCGCTTTTAGCAGTTCTTGTGCAGAACTAAGAGAGTCCCCACCCAGTTGCCTGCATTTTATACTGTTTGTGATCCAGATTTGGGCAGGTTGAAGTCTATGAAAGACTGAAAAGCACAAGATAAGATTTTTTTTTTTTTTTAATGTGCAGAGCTGACCTTAGTGCCTGAATCCTGCCTCCACTTTTGCTGAGGTTAGGGGGGGTCTGAGGAGCTCACAGTCTAGACACAAGAAGTGTGAAAGTGCTGTAGAAGTAGACTGCTGTAGTCTATTTCTGCCCAGGTAATGAGTACTGTAAAGAAGAATGAAGCAGTCTCTCTCTGATCAGGATTGTGACAGTGGCTCAGGTCAGTGGTTGCACAAAAGAGCTGTTGGAACTGGCATGACCTGAAGCACTGGGCTGGAAAGGCTACGTGTTTCAGTAACACACACAGCCCTCAGCTTTGCCTCTGCTGTCAGGTGACACTGCAGAGTAGAGTTAGCCTGCTCTTAAAAGCCTAACTCTTACAAACAGAAAGGAAGCCCTGAGTGAGTCCTACCAGTCATGATGTTGGCTCAGGGTCTTAGAGAGTTAATTACTCACTACAGTTCATGTCCCAAATCAATTCTTTTAGCTAGTCATTGATTTACAAGCAGTGCCTGCAGTGCTGATTATTATTGCTTAGAAGAATAACTGAGATCTAGTCAAAGCTTTCATAATGCTTACCTCTCATGCATGCAGTGCAAGGCTGAGATGAATCTTCTTGTTCATTGCATGTTCTCAAGGAGGAAGTGTGTAAGGAGTTTCATATTGCTTACAATTTTCTCCTAGAACCCCCCTAGTTTCTCCTAGTATCCACTATGACTGCATATGATTGGCCAACAAATTGGACAACTACTTTGTTGTGCTGGTTTAGGCTGGGATCGTTATGTTTCTGCAGAGTAGCTGGTGTGGTGCTGTATTTTGGTTCTGTGACCAAACCAGCTTTGCTCACAGGCTTGCTCTGTTTCTTATGCTGACCCACCAGTGAGCAGGCTGAGGGTGCACAAGAAGTTGGGAGGTGAGAGCTAGGACAGCTGACCCCAACTGACTGAGGGATATCCTACACCATATGACATTATGTTCAGCCATGAAAGCAGGGAGAAAGAGAAGGAAAAGGGGGGATGTTCAGAATGATGGTGTCTGTCATTCCCAGGAACCAGCACAGGTGATGGAGCCCTGCTTTCCTGGAGATGGCTGAATACTTGCATGCCAATGGGAAACAGTGAATGCATTCTTTAATTTTCTTTGCTTGCACATGTGGCTTTTGCTTTACCTATTAAACTTCTTCTCAACTCTCAAGTTTTCCCACTTTTACCCTTCCAATTCTCTTCTCTCCCCCATCCCACTGTGGGGGAGGGAGTGAGTGGCTGTGTGGAGCTTAGTTGCCTGCCTGGGTTAACCCACAGCATTTATATGACACAGCAGCTGAGACTTTCAACTCCCCTCATCATTTGTCAGGTAAAACCTGCAGCCCTCTCAGGATTCAAGAGCTTTTTCTCCTACTCCCAAAGTCATCTTGAATCTTGGAGAAGAGACGGCTTTGAGGAGACCTTATAGTGGCTTTGCAGTGTCTGAAAGGAGCCTACAAGAAGGCTGGGGAGGGACTACTGATAAGGTCTTGTAGTGACAGGAAGAGTAATGGGTTTGAACTGTCAGAGGGGAGATTTAAATTAGATGTTAGGAAAGGGTTCTTTGCAGTGAGGGTGGTGAGACACTGGCACAGGTTGCCCAAGGAGGTCGTGGAGCACAGAAGCACAGAATGTGATCAAAGATCAAACCTCCCTGGAGGTGTCCAGGACCAGGTTGCATGAGACCTTGAGCAACCTGCTCTAGTGGGAGGTGTCCCTGCCTATGGCAGGGGGTTGGAACTTGATGATCCTTGAGGTCACTTCCAACTTAAACCATTCTATGATTCTAACCTTTCTTGCAGACTGTTTTTTCCTCGACATTGCACTGGGAGCTCTGAATGAATGAAGAAAGAAAGAAAAAGAAGGTTGTTTTAATAAAGAAGAATCTGAAATGTGCTTTGTTTACAGTATGTTCTTGAATAATAAGATCCAAAGATGCTGCTGGTTGTGAGTGAAGTAGTCCTTCACCCTGAAAGCTACTATGCAGACTGTTTGTTCAGATGGCATGCTGTCCTTTTGCTCTAAAGCTATTACTTAAATTTTCCACATCACAACTTCCCAAAGATGCCTTTGAAAATTTCTAAAGACAACATGTACTTAATACTTTAATATAAGCAGGTTTGATTCAATACAGATTGTTCAGAAGCACCAAATATCTGTGGATGTATCTTAGGTTGTATCTAAATCTGTACTTCCGTGCATAGTTTTGTGTCTGAAAGCAATCCCAAGGCACATGGTCTGTGAAACAGCACAGTGAGCTTAGTAGAAATACAAACCATGTGAACTGTGATGCCACTGAACCATAGATCTTCCTTTTGTCTGTTTTGATAGCCCTTGATCCTCCAAGGACGTGGAAGTATTTTTCAGTCCAGTAACTGAAAAATAAGGCCACTTTGGATTCTGGAAAGAAAAACATTCTGTTTAAATCCATCCCTCTCTACTTTTGTTTTCAGACACTGTCTGTCAGTCTAGCCTTTGAAATTAGCACAAATACCCATGAGAAATATAATCCTGCTCAAGGCTCTGAATCAAATACATTGCAGCCGATAAATAGTTGCCCTTTGACTTCCAAATGATGTTTAATCTCTGAAGCAGGTACAGTAACCTTGGATAATCTGCTCATCAGTTTTCTAGGTTAACTAAATGGATATATTAGTTTCCTCTAGATTTCATTGTTCTACTGTAGCAATGGGAACATAGGAGGAGCCCCACAAAAACCAACCAAGAACTGTCTGCTGCACTTTGTGGAGTCTATTAATGAGCCTCAGAAAAAAAGATCTGTCACCCCTAAAGTGACTCTATGCTGCCCACTGAGACAGTAGGCATTGTTGGGGTGAGGAAAGGCCACTACAGGAATGTCACACCTGGCTTGATCAGATGTAACTGGGTAACAAGTTGATGGCTGAAATAAGCTATGCTTAGCCTATGGCCACAGAAAGCACTGAGGCTGGCACTGTTAACTCTGCTTGAGGTGGAAGGTGACAATGGTGTCACTGAGATTCTCTTCTCAAGGTTTGCCCATTCATTGTCTGTATCCAGCGTCCCTGACTTTGCACAGTAACTTGCTGGAGTCTAATCGACTTAGGAGAAACCAGAAGAATATGTTCAAAGCAGCAATATAAAGAAGTCTACTGAATAAAAAAAAATTATCTAACACTGGAAACATTTTAGGAACTCAAGATAATTTCAGTCTATTAAGATGAAAATACTTGTAAGAGTTTTGAGTGGAATCTGAATTTTACGAGAGGTTGACAGAGCTCATTGTACAGTCAAAGCAAATCAAGCCACAGAAATGAAGCTCATCCATTACAAAGTGTTCTCAATTAACCCTATGGACACAGCAGACCCAAACTCTGTGAGCCTCTGCCCTCTTGAGATGGTGTCCTATTGAACTATTTTAGGGTAGGGCAGTGTGACACAAGGTTTGGAATGCAAGTGACACTATCAGCTTGGCTTCTTTGTCATACAAATCATCAGAACAATTGGAACATGTACAATTACCTGCCTCAAATCCATACTTAGGTTCCCCAGTAACTCTCTGTCTGACATATGTGAAATTCATTGTTAAATGCAATTTACAGATCATTTGGAGAGATGATTTATGGAATTATAAAGGTCCAACATTCATTGACCACTGACTTACCCTTTAAATTATTCAATGCTTTGGAGATTATTTGCTGACCTGCTGTGACCTAACTCCAGTTGACTTTTGCAGCAGTGAGGAGCATTCCTCCTGCTGCAGTGCAGGCAGGTCACATGCAGATTTTACACCTTGTTGGTAGTAAAAACAATTCGTTAAGTCTCAACTGGTTTTGCCATATAAAGCTATAAAAAGGCATTAAAGTGCAGGTCATCTTAGGTCAAGAATCCCCAAATTCTTCCAAAAAGACAGCAAGCTGCCCACACCTCCACTTGATTGAGGCTGAAATCAGGTTGGGTCCCTGTTTCTTCAGCATAACAAGCAAAGCATTTTTCAGAAGGTGACAGAGGTACATCATGCTCCTCTCAGAGCAGGCAGAAATCATCTTAACCTGGCTCTTAAGGAGGTTTTGTGAGAGAGCAAGCAGGTCAGACCTGCTTAGTGGCAGAAACAGTGGCACTAGTTCTGTGCTCCAGAAGCACTTGCTTGCAGGAGTGCTAAGTTTTCACTTATGGTTGACAAGTAGATCTCTGAAGCCGAAGAAGAAAGCAGCAGGATCCTCTCAGCTTTTTGTTGGTGTAGTGCTCAGAGGTGAGATAGTCTGTGTCCTATGTGCTAGCCCAGCCCTAAGAGGCAGAGTAGACTGCTGGTTTGTGACAGATGCCATCAGGTGGCAGTTACCCAGAGAGGCAAGGCTGGTTATAGCATTAAACTGGGTTAGCTTCTGAATTTCCCTCAGCTGCTTATGTGATGATACAGCGAAGATGCCAGCTGCTTAGCAGGAGTCCGGTACAGAGAAACAGAATTCGCAACACTTCTTGTGAGAAACTACCCTCATCAATTAAGTCTGAACGACGTGTTGGAAAACTTCATTTCCATAGTAAAGCAGTTTGGGGAGCCTGGATGCTTACTTTCAATTTAAAGTTCCTGGGGGCAAGAGGAGGATCTCAGTGTGCATGCACACAGCATTCAGCTAGGGGAGCCTGCCTGGTCCTGCCCACCCTGTAACAGCCACTCAACCACCTGTAGTTCTGTGTGAGCACTAAATGGGCTTTGACACTTGCAAGGACTACACCTTGCTAAAAGCAGGTTATTCAATCAGTTCTTGCTGCTGTAGCCTGTGTGTTGAGGAAAATGATGAAATGTAAATTTCTGCAGTGCCAGAGCAGTTCTGAGTGAAGGAACAAGAACTAGTGACCTCACAGCACAACTTCGCAGGAGCAAATCAATGGCTTCTAAACTTGTGACTTCTACAATCAGCTTGGGCTGGAGTTCTGTGTTCCATTCTTGGGCAGTTAGCACAGTGAATGAATCACAGAAACATCCAGGTTGGAAAAGCCCTTCAGGATCACCAAATCCAACCTATAACCCTACTCAACAAGATTCACCTTAAACCATATCCCTAAATGACCCTTAAACACATCCAGGGTCGGTGACTGCAACACCTCCCTGGGCAGCTCATTCCAGTGCCTGACCAGTTTCTCTGTGAAAAACTTTCCCCTGATGTCCAAGAATGCTCTTTCTTTAGTTCTGAGATTGGTACAGTTAATGTGCAAGAATGCCAGCCTGTCATAGCAGAGTGGGCAGGATCTGTCCTGTGGTACTCAGGGACTTCAAATAGAGAACCACCAAAACCTGTTCAGCACAACACTGCCTGTGTGAGCCCCCCCCAGACCCTGTACATTTTGTAGTCTTTGCTTAGTAGAGTTACTGGCTTAGAGGTACAGCCTCTTGTGGTCCTCTCCCAATGTCTGTATTGTAAGTGGAGGATATAAACCTTCTAAGTTTGCCTTTTCTGTGCCACTTTTGCACAGTCTACCCAGAATATGTTCTGGAGCAAGGCTGCCCTAGGAAGGATTGTCCTGGCTCTTCCTTCCTATGTATGATAGGTACTGCTGCTACCTGCTCATCCCTGAACACTTTACATGTACAGAAATGAAACTGATGAGCTGTTAAGTGTTTTTCCTCTGCTGAATTTATCAGTGAGAGGAATGCTCATCCACAAGTTACTTTAACCTGACTGTGAACTGCAATCCCATATATGCTACAGTTCCTTAAAGTCCCATTCCCATGTCTTCTCTACACCTTTATGGATTTCAGGACTGGTTGAGTGTATTTTTTAATTCCCCAGTGGCCTTAGAGGGAGAAGGTGGAATTTTGTGCAGTAAGAAGTAAGACACTGATTTCACTAACTGAGCAATTTTGGCTTTAGTTTGTTTTCCTTTCTCTTTGTTTTTCACTGTGACATCAGAAAGCAAAATCCTTGGGCTAAACTTTGGAGCTCATGACAAAAGAAAAAAAGAGAAGAAATAATTTCTCAAGATGAACACCTGCTTTGAAGTTTGTTTAACATTTTTAAGGTGACTTACCAAAGGATTGTGCCTGTCCCCTTCAGAACTCTCACATTGAAGGATTGTTCAGTAGAAAAAGGCTGGATTGTCCCTACAAGTTATGGACCACAGACAGGGTTTTGTTTACATCTTTATTAGTCCTGCACTGGGGCAACTGAGTTTCTAAGAAATTAAGTTTCATTTAACATACCTTTGGTGTAGACTCCTCTTCACTTTGTATTCTTTCTTAGAATCATAGACTCAACCAGGTTGGAAGAGACCTCCAAAATCATCCAGTTCAACCTAGCACCCAGCCCTGCCCAACCAACCAGACCATGGCACGAAGTGCCTCAGCCAGGCTTTGCTTCAACACCTCCAGAGATGGCGACTCCACCACCTCCCTGGGCAGTCCATTCCAATGCCAATCACTCTCTCTGGCAAGAACTTCCTTCTAACATCCAGCCTAGATCTTCTCTGGCACAATTTTAGACTGTGTCGTCTTGTTCTATTGCTGATTGCCTGGGAGAAGAGCCCAACCCCACCTGACTACAGCCTCCCTTCAGGTAGTTGCAGACAGCAATGAGCTCTGCCCTGAGCCTCCTCTTCTGCAGGCTGCACACCCCCAGCTCCCTCAGCCTCTCCTCACAGGGCTGTGCTCCAGGCCCCTCACCAGCTTTGTTGTTACATGCAGGGTCTGTGTGTGTGTCTGTAAAACAAGGCACTCTGCTCAATCTTGCCCAGTGTTCTGGGTTCAGACTCATTGGAACAGTTCAATTTTGTCTCTGCGGTGTGAGTGCTGGCATGAAAATCTGGCAGCTGCAGGAAGAGGCAGCCCAGGTTCTATCTCACCATTAGGTGGTGCCCCTGCCTTTTAGTAACATTGACAAAACCAAACCACAAAAGCCTCCACTATCCCCATTTTAATTATGCAAATAGGCACAGCTCTAAGAAAGACTCTGCAGGGGAAGATTAAGTTCTAATGTGGGGATTAATTTTACATATATATATATATATACACACACACTTTTAATGAAAGAGATTTGGACTGTTGAAATAGTTGGTTGAGAGGAGTAGCTTCTTGACTTGAGCTCAGTACTGAAGCTGCCTGCAGACCTGGAAGAAGTGTTGCACTCTTTGGTTTGCCACCCACCTTTACCAGGGCTGTGTGTATCTTACACCTGACCTTTCTCACAGCAGTTCATGCTGCCTGCAGAAAAGTGACACCCAGGAGGACATCTCTCTGGCCCACAAAGTCGTTTTACACACCAAACCATGCTTCCTTCTGCATTATTGCCTAAGCTGGTGTATTTGTCTGTGTCATTTAGGGGGTTGCCAATTTACCTGCCTTGTTCTGAATCCTGTTTGTGTGACTTGCCTTACGACCTGCTGATGGGAAAGCCACACAATAAAATGACTTCTCTATTTCTTACTGACTGATCTGCATTTTGCTGTTACCTGCCCCCTTGCTCAGTGGTGACAAGATGTGGGTATCGTTCAGTAGACCAAATCAAGCTCTCTAGTTGTGGGGCTGTGATGTCTCTCTGTATGCCATCTATAGACAGCTGGCATTGTTTGCTTTGTTCCAAGGCTCAGCTCATGGGGTGAGGTACATGAGCCAAACACTGAACCTTTGATAGTGACCAACGGTGGAATGAAACTCAGAGCTGCCGAGTACCTGATCATTCCTTTAATCCTGGTCCCACAAGGGCACCTGAGCAGCTGGCTTGGTTGAAAGAATTTTGGCTGTAACCAGGGAAGGATTTAAGAAAACAAATGCTCTCTGACTTAGCTGATTTTGTTTCAGGTGCTTCCTAGATAAACTCCAACTGTATACCTTAGAAAAATGGCAGGTGGTGTGGGGGTACTGTTCAAGACATTTGGTGCTGGCTTTGTTTAGAACTTATTTTACCTTTCTGAGAAATCAAGTAGCCCCTGTTTTGTGGCTGTGGATCCAGGGCATTCTGACCAGCTTGGCAGGAGCAGCTGGAAAGAGCAAAGACCTGGGGAGGTGCCTGGCACTCCTGAGTTCTAGCAATCCCAGCAAAATCAACAGCCTCATTTCTGCACATCAGCTTTTCCATTAGCATAATTGAGAATAATGAACTGAACCAACAACCCCAAGGTTGACTAATAACTACAGCTTCTTGGATGATGAAAAGCATTCCATATCCTATTATTAGCAGATCAATGTGAATAATTGGCAGACGTACAACAAAAGCTACTGGTCACAGAGATTTCATTATAGATTGGAAGTAAAATTTAAACAGCTACTTTTTTGTGTGTGTGATTTAAGTATTATCTCTTTGATTTGATCTCTTGAAACATTCACAATTACTTTTATTTTTATAGTTTGCTTACCTGCAATTACAGAAACCAAAAGCTTCTGTTTGTCCTATTCCCTCATTTCTTGCACTTGCATCACTCACTAGCTCTGTGATTGCTGCTATAAAACCTGCCACCCCAGCACTGTGAGTCTCCTCCTGGTGTCAGCAGCTGCTGCTGTGTACTCCCTGTCTCAGTGAATTACCCACTCTGCTGGCCTCACTCTCCTGGAGTTTCTGCTCAGGTTTAATCGGGAAGTGGCTTAGAGAGTTTTTCTGTGGTTCTTCTGGCTTTGCTGTGGAGGAAAATTATTTTCCCTCCGGCATATCTGCTGAGCATAAAGCTGCCATATTCAGCTGGATTGAGGGAGGAAAACAACTCTAATTCTATTTTTTAAATAGAGGTGCAACCATCTGCAGACTCAAAGAAGCTGGCATTGGAGATTGGTGCTTTCTTCACTGAGCAGGATGTTGGAGAAGGTGTCTGGCTGAACGGGCAGCTCCTCTGCATCACCTTCTTAGTCAGCAGATCCAGTGGCTCTTGTGCTGGCTTGGTGGGGGAAGCTGCACAAGGAGAGAGGACTTGCACCTCGTGTGATGGCAGTGTGGTTACAGATGGTGTGTGCTGTGGTAGCCTAGGGACTGGAGAGACAACGCAGGTTTGCATTGGGTTGGCCAGGGGCGAGCATTGTGTGCTTAGCACTGTGCTGAACTCACCAAAGTCCTTGTGCTGGAAGTGAGGCATTTCAGACCCCATCAGCTCTGGAAAAGCCAGTACCTATGGGCATGGCTGAGGAAGAGTGGGAAGAAGTATTCTCTCTGAGACACCATCACATTTATCCCTCTACCTGACCCTCCATGTCTTGCAGCATCTGGCCTTTGTCTCAGTGTTTTATATGCAGGAGACATTTTATGTGCACTTTATGCTGTTCCTGCCCCTGACTGGAGTGGAGCAAGGGCCGAGGAAGGTGGTGATCAGCATGTTTGGTGTGTTTTCATTTATCCCGTGCTTTTAAAAACAAAATAAATATGTTTTTAGTTGCAACCTGTTCACTTTGGGGGTGATTTTTTTTTCTTAGGTTCCCCAAATTAATGTAACTAATATGGAAAGGATCTTGCACTAGGAAATTTGCAGTGAAAACATGTCTTTGATGCTTGTTAGCTTTATTGGACCTGACCCTGACTTTGTGGCTTGACCTGCCTCATGGCCACAGACTTGCCCCATGATTTGGAGTCTTTGATGGCATGGACTGCTATCCCTGGACTTGTTCTGTCCCACCTACCTTGCTCAGGCAATCTAGGGCAGGTCATGGCTAAAAAAGTCTCTAACTTGCCAGCCATGCCATCACATTTGCTTCCCGTCCCTTGGCAAGCAGCTGCCCTTTGCTGTTTCTTAACACCTGCCACATTTCTAGTCTGCATCACGTTGTCTCCAAAACATGCATAAAATCATGCTGCCTACTCAAATCTATGTAGCTGCTACTGCTTCTGACTTCCTCTGAACTTCCAAAAACTCCATTTCATGTTTCTGTGTGCCACTTTTTTCCTTTTGTTTCTGTTTCCCCTGGGAATCCTAACTCAGCTTTTGCTGCAGGAGGTTTGCTATGGTGTTTGGCTGCTGTGTCTCTGCAGTCTGGTAAGACTGTCCCTTTGTTCCCTGACTGTGCTGGAAACAGTGCTTGGGAATGTGCTTTGCACCTGCTTCCTTTCTTGCATGTCATATCTGAAGATGAACTTTTAGGCTGTGTCAAACATTTGGGGGGAAAAAAAAAAAGGAAAAGGAAAACACAAAAAACTCCAAACAAAAGCTGTAGTCATTGGTGTAGGATTTTCTTTCTTGCACCCTTTCCAAAAATCACTAGCTGTGTGTTACTTCATCTGCAGGTGAACAAGAACATTCTCTGGGGCAACAGCACACTGCAAAGACAGAAGCAGATGTGTTGTTACTGCATGTCTTTAACAGGAGGATGTGAATCCGCCCTGATTCCAAGTGAGACAAGAAAGGTGCTGGGACGCGAGGACTCTGAGTTTGCTGTCAATACTGCTCTCAGCAGTGCAGCTCCAGAACTAACTGGAGCCACGGTACAGCTCCTCGCTGTGGATGGGAACAGATTCAACTGAAGAGGTATTTTCCTTGCCTAAGTACCATGTTTCTACTGAACCAAAGCATAGGAGGTAGTTGAAAGGAGAATAGACTACTTTTAGATAAGCACTGTGCCATTAACGCCTGCTTTATGTTCCTCTGAAGTTCATTGTTTCCTTTTAAGCTAATTGTCGTCCTGACAAGTTCGGAAAATTCTAAGTGGGGATTTCCTTAACCTTCTGTGAAGAAGAGCATTTATTTCTCCTGTTCCTTACCTGGTTTTTAACCTTTCTTCCTCATTAATATTTCTTTGACCTAAGTGAATAAGTTGACTTATCGCCCGCCTTTCCACCTCACTTTCAGCTGGCACTGTGGCACCTTGTAGAGCTAATCTGCACTACAGAGACCTTATCAGCTGTGTGTCCTGGGCAGGGAGGAGAGTGCTGGTGGTGCCACTCCTACCGTGCAGCCTGCAGAAAAAAATTGGGAGTCTGTTAGTTGAGCTCTGAGTATCTTACCTAGACTTTGTGTCTAGAGCTTTCCAAGGACCAGTGCATGGAGATTTGGCTATTAAAATCTAACCTGTGGCTGTCAGACCAAGTGTATGTGCTGGGTGTGTGGAATCTGCTCCTAAAGTCACACCAGCAATCAGCTTGCACCTGTAAGTCAGCCAAGCCAGGTGTTTCCTCAGTGCTTTCAGCTTTTTCACAATTCAAAGGGTTGGCACAAGTCGCAGTGTCTTTGAACAGCCATGTCCTGGTGGGTTGGAGGTGGAGGAAGCCAGAAGAGTTTCTGCCAACGATGTCCCTAACACCTCTGGGTCCCGGGAATGAATGAACCTGCCGAGTGCTCAGGAGTGCTGGGAGTGGAGAGACAAAATCAACACTAAGATGTTCTGTGGACACTGAACCGAGAAAGTTCTCAAAGGCTGTGGGACACCAACAATCCTGCACTGAAAGGCATACCTTGCTGCAAAGATAAGTGTCCAGGAGGAACCTGGACATGGCAAACCAAATTTTCCAGGGCACAGGGCTACTTGGATTCAAATCTCTACACAGTGGGCTGCAAGTATCTTGAAAGTGTCAAGGAAGCCTTCACCTGGTTAAGTAATCTTAGCATCCTTGGCACATCAGAGGAAGGTGAACCACTCTTGGAGATCTGGCTCTAGAGACACTACAAATCTTCGCAGAGAACTGGTCTGAAGGGGATAGGGATGTCTTCAGTCTCATCTGTGCCCATCAAGCCCAGCAAAGCCTCAGGACTGAGCCACCTTCTCTGAAATGTCACATAGGTGTTCTCGCTGCCTCTCCCTGTTATGTGTGTGTGTTTGGTTTTGAGGACATGATAATGGTGCAGTGAAGTAGATAAACCTTTCTCTTGTGTTTAAAGTCATTAAAGGCAATTGCTATTTACTTCTAGTTAAAACAGGAACTTTTTTTCAAGATAAGATTGAAGAGATTTGTTCATTCTAGACTGTGCAAGTGGTAGTTTGTTGCACATTACTTCTACTAATTTGCACTTGGGAAGAAAATGTAAATAACAAGAAAAATGAAGCAGACTCTATAAAACAGTGCAAAGGAATTTTTATTTCACGTTTGAAATTGACAGAGTTCTAGAATGAAAGGATATTTTGTCTGTGGAGTTGAAAAACCTTGACAGAAAACATTGAAGCTTTGTTGGCATAGCCTTTGTTAACAAAAAGCTGTGTTGTAACAGCAGTTTCTCTAAGAAGCATCACTGAAGGGTCTTCTGGCCACGGTGACAGAGACAGGTCTTGTTGTTGTGGCCTCCCAGCCCTTCAGCATGCCTTCTGTTTCTTTAGGCATTAGCAGGAGGGGAGACACTGTCTATCACACCTTGGCTTTCTGTAGAATCACATAGAATCAACCGGGTTGGAAGAGACCTCCAAGATCATCCAGTCCAACCTATCACCCAGCCCTATCCAGTCAACTGTAGGCTGACTGCACTGCAGGTTGACTTGATGAAGTAGGAAAAAAATCCAGCTCTTGTGGAAATTTTTCACGTTCAGACATAATATATTGAAATGTAAAATGCATTCAAATTAGAGACTAGGTGTAACAGCGTTAGTGGCTTACCACAGCTGGAATTCAGTGCTGAGCAAGGGAACCCGGCGCGGGCTGGCTCCAATTTGGATCAGGTGGCGTGCCAGAACATGTGCACCCAGCTGGGGCTGGGGAGGGTTTCTGTGGGTATGGTAGTGGGTAGTCCACACAACAGCAGCAGAGATTTGCAGTGGCCAGCCCTGCTCTCTTCCATTAGACCTCTGCACTGAGCAGACAGGGCAGCCCAGCGAGTGAGGTTGCTCTTGGCAGGTTGGCCCAGACAATGAATTGTGTGCAAATACATAGAGGGGGGAAATACCTTCTCACTTTACTAAAACCCCCTGGGCCCTCATGGTGTGGGGCTGGGGTGAGGTGATGGGGTGGTGTAGAGCTCCAGGTGGACTTTTGGTACCCAGGAACAGTGCAGGAAGGCTGGTGGCTGTTGGTGGTCAGTGACAGTGGCTGTTTCAGGAAGGTGCCTTTGGGAAGAGAACTCCAGGTCATGTCAGGCCATGAGCTTCTGTGCTGGTTTTGCACCATCCTGAGCTCTGAGTGCTTTCCAAGACACATCCCTACCACGGGATGCCTCAGCAGCCATGGTGGCTCAGGTCTCTGGTGCATCTCCCATCACTGTTCATCTCACCCTGCAGTCTGGTGGGAAGGCTGAGGTTGCTGGACCCAAAACTGAGTGCAGCTGGTTTTGGTGAAGATATTCTGTGTTTCTGCAGGAGTAACTGCTCCTCCCACTAGGACTGCAGCCCAGGGTGTTGGCCAGCTCTCCCAAACATTTGCCCATCTCTGAATCTTGCTGAACATCCAGCGGATGATTTCCAAACAGAAGTGTCAAACACTGCTTTGAATTACCAGGAGGAAAACTGTTCAGTGGCCTTCATGGAATTTTGTTACAGGTGTGGTGGGTATGAGTTCACACCAGGTCCTGTCTCATCAGCCTCTGTGTGAAAGTACAACTGGACGTTATCGGAGTGAGGCAAGGCAGCAACACTGTATTTGAGGCATGTCAGCAAGGCAAAAGAGTCTGGGGCTTTTGCTTTGGTTTGTTCAGTCTCAGCAGTCTTTCACTCAGTGTGGCTCAGAGTTTTTGTCATTGTTGCCTTTTCCCTTTGATTTTTCACTGCTGTGTGTGACTTCCGCAGAGGATGGGCTGGGCTGGGCTGTGCTGTGCTGTGCGCTGTCTGGAACTGGAGTTGTTTTCAGTACGCTCCCAGCGCAGCTACTGAACACAAACTGTGAGGCAGCACAGCAGGAGCTGCGTGGTGACCTGCGATCAAAGGGAGATGCTGCTCTGCTGGCCCGAGTGCCAAGTGATCTTGTTTTAACTGAAGAATGTCAAAATAACATGGAATGAAATACGCGAGGAATGATCTCCTATTGCTCATGGAGGGGAGGAGGGATTCCTTCTTGCCTTCCTGCAGAGTCCTGTCAGAGCTGCGTCCTGCAGTGGGAAGGTGGGGAAGGAAAAGGCAGGAGAGAAGAGGAAGGGCAGGGAGGAATCAAATGGATGGGTGGTGACCCGCAAAGAGAAGCATTGCTGCTGCTGAAGAGCAACTACAGAGGAAACATTTCTGAAGGCAACCTCCCCACTCCCATCTCATGCAGCCAAGTTTTCATCAGTTAGGTTAGTTGCTACTGACAAATGGCACACCCTGAATGAAGTAATTTGTAATGGGATCCCACTGCCTGTAGTTGTGCTCTCGTTCTGCTGAGAGGTGCTGTAGGACATGGAGTTACTTCTGAGAGGTTGCTAGCGCTCGCTAATTGTAGCTCACGACCCAGCTGCAGCAAGCAACAGAATTAGCGTTTAGGCGACTCTTGTGCTCAGAACTATCTTGAGCAGTGCTAGAATAGTAATGGCACATGTATGCAGTAAGGGAGAAGAGCTTTAAAGCAGTAACTACTCATAAGAAACACTGAGTGAAAAACACTTTTGAACCCCCTGATAGTGCTTTGACACAATTGCTGAGCTTGGCTGGACAGTTGGGCATCACTGCTCTCTGCAGATGTCCTCCAGAGGCTGAGAACTGCCCTGACATGGGGGCAGTAAAAGAAACTCATCTGACTAAATTTCATATAGTGCTCCACAAAGTGGCCAAGTGCAGCTATATCTAGCTGGGAGCTCCATGTATGTGTGAAATGGGAAAAATCTGACCGCTGTCCCTACCCACAATGCAATAAACCTCTCCCACCAGCAGAGCACAAGACTTGAACGCCATAATAGCTAATTACAGACAAGAGATTCATTCAGCACTATTGATAACGTATTACTAACTCTACTTGATACTTGTCAAGACCATACTGCACCTGGCTTGGAAAGGAATTTCACCACATACAAGGACTGTAAAGTAACCCCACAGCAAATAGATATTGGTATCAGAACCTCAACTCAATATTCTCCTTTTATTCTGGAGGATATTTTCTAGCAAATGATTTCTTTGAGAAATTGATTCTTCTTTTCTGCCTGTGAAATGCCATCAGTGTTTTGTGTTTTTTAGGGACTAAATGGCATGAATGTTTTGTGATTTTAGGGACTAGCTCAGAAGCTTTTCCTTCTTTTGCTCTAACGGTTGTAAATATTTGGAATTCAAGCTATGCTGCTTTAACAGGGAGTGGTCAGGCAGTGTCTGAGGTGTTGCTAAATTTTCTTTGTCACAGAGATTAAGAAATCTGGTGCAAAGACTTGTTGTATATGAGCATGGACGTTCCCTTCCATGCAGTTTAGAGTTCCCTCACTGCTAATGTTCTTGTTGGTTTGATGGTTTGTTGGGTGTGAATTCAAAAAGGGAATGAATGTGCCTGTGGGACCTGAACTTAGAGAACAGAAGGATGGCTTTAGAGTAGGTTCCTCACCCTTCTGAGCCCAAGAGTCCTGCACTTCTAGATGGAGTATGTCAGGCTTGTGGGAGTGATGATGAACTGGGACCTCGCAAGAAGCTTGCAATGATCTTCTCCTGGCAAAACCTGCGTCGGAGCTGTCTGACCTCAGAGTGCTCAGCCCTCGTTCACTCCGGATGAAGTGGTGACATCAAACTGCTGTGCAACCTGACCATTTTCTGTGGAATGGGGTCATTACAGGCTTTGTCATTTCCCAGAGGAGACCATCAGCCTGTACCCTCTGCTGTCGCACTTTTGGCAGGACCGGTGTAAAGATTGCCGAGACTATCTAGTCTCACCCTCTGGGCAAACACAGTCAGCTCCAGAGTGGAGCAGATCTCTGCACTGGAAACTTCTTCCTGCGGAAGGAGGGCATGGATGGAACACCATGCAAAGAATCTGCCTGATACATGGCTGCATCCTGGGAGAAGAAAGAACAAAAATTGCTGAAGTTTTAGCACATTGGCTCACTTTAACTCCTCCTGTCCTCAATCTGAGATCCCTGCTAGCTGTTAGTGTAACCACAGCTGATGCTGGTAGTAGACTCACTGACTCTGCCTTTCTTGGTCTCCAGTATCCCCTGTAACTTCACCTTTATTCTGCTAAATAATACACCCCATTGTCTGCAGTTCCCCTCAAGACATTTCAAGCAGTTCTTAGTGTCAGCTGTAATTCTGTCAGTAACTCAATCCAGGATGGGCTCTCACTGTTTAGCAATGCTCTTGAACTCTGTAGCTCCTTGGAAGCAGTTGCTAAATTAATGTAAACAACGCCCTTGGGATAATAGACCATACTACTTTTTTATTTTTCATCTGTAAATAAAATAAAGCTCATTTCCACTGGGAATGCAACTGACCTGGTAATGTGATCCCAGCCTGGGCTAGCTTCAAAGTCCACATTTCTTTATCAGAAGAAGAGTCAGTCCTGAACATGAACCTAATCAGGGTCCTACACTTGAAAAACGCAGCAGATGGGATGAAACATGGGAATAAAAATATGAGATGAGATGTCCTCTTTTCTGCTCTTGAGAGGCCAAGTGTGATCAACAGATGCTCTCAAGAAAACAAAGTATGTGCAGGGATGCCAGCACTTGTGTGTCAGCTGCTGAGCATTATTCCTCTTCACCCAGTTGTTGATGGATTTAATAGCTCCGATCAACAGCTACTGAACTATCTTCTTGACATCTTTCTCTGCAGAGAAGAGTGATCTCTTCCTTGTCAGCCCTGGTCAGGCTGGGAAGGGATGAGGTGCACCCTTAGCTTACCTGAGGCTCAGGAGGTGCAGACCATGGGAAAATGGAGTGAGTCTTGTTCTGCCCTGGCACATCACCGAGGGCTCTTGGAGTCCAGTGAGAGTCTGGGAGTGTCAGATGAGCATGTCAAAGAGATACAGTCCTGCCCCTGCCTCATGTTTCCAATATTCAGCCTGTTCTCATTTTGTGACATCTAACCCATTACTGTAGATATATAGCTATAGACATGGCAAATGTGGCTACCTGGGTAACTGTGTTATGCAGCACAGCAATAATCTAATGCCAAGATAAAAGTAGCATTCCTTTAGGATATATATGTGCTGCTGATGAAATCATGCTTGCAGTCATAGCTCTGCCTGAAGACAGCATATAATACCTATGGAGAGACATGCCTTCCTTTAACCTGAGCAAACACATATTAACCCCATTGGCTTCAGCAAATTACTCTGGAGCAACATAGTTTTATGTAAGAGCAGTCTTTGGCCTGCTAGATCTAAATCACTCTTGGCAGAAAAAGAGTTATAATTGTTGCACAAAAGAAAACCCCAAACCAAACCCCCAAAAAACCCCACCTGTTTAAAAGGTCTTCTTTCTATCTCAGATTTATTCTGTGGCTCATCAGAGTGACACCTGGAACCTGCCAGCCTAAATGGATAGGCAGAAGCCAAAGGTTCTTGTAGGACCTTCAAAAGAGTTTGTGCTAGTTTGAAGCTAGCTAGAATATTTTGGTGAGGAAAATTAGATGATAGGCTGTGAAAAGGAAAGAATGGTGATGTGGGCTTCACTCAGGCTAGCTGAGATGTATAAGAACAAGAACACGAACATAGATAAGGCAGTTCTTTGCTCTCTGTCTTGGGGCTGCACTTTTTTTCTCTCTCTCTAACCTGCCATCTGTGTGACTAATCCTTCTGCTTCCTAACCCCCCTGGCTGACCCTCCAAACTCACCTTGACCGTAAGGCAAAGCCTGGGGTGAGGTAGAGGAGTGGGGAGAAGGTGGAAGGGTGGTTAAGAGCCCCTCCTGAGGACTCTGGTTTCTGAGAGGGCTGTTGGGTTTCTGTATTACCTTTTATCTTGTGTATTTCTGCATATAGCTGTGTAGATTGCAAATATCTGCTTGTTTATTGTGCTAAGCTGTAAAGATAGCTTCATTCTTCGATTTCCAGTTTGGCTGAGTCTAGTCTGGGTGATTTTCCTAAGTGTAGGGGGGCAGGGAACACCCACACCATCACAGAATTCTTCTCTTTCCAGGGTGCAGAAAGATGTTCTGGGGTGGGGAGAACACAGTGGATTATAGCTGACCCTGAAGGAGGTCTTATCTTTGGCAGGAGTGCTTCTGCTGGGGTAGGTAATACTCTGGAATCTCTCCCATGCATCCTGTCTCTTGAATGCTGGAAAGCAAGATGCCCAAGCTTCCTCAGCACAGTGCCCACACTTACTGACAGAGGATTAGGAAGCTTTTTGGTATAGCTTCCTGAGAAATTGCTCTCCTCTTCAGTAAGTTTTTACAAGTGTCTTGGATGAAATTTTTAGGATTTTTCAAGGTTCTTGAGGCTGTTAATAATACTGCACAGGGCCTCAGGGAATGAGCAGGATGATCTAACAGGTTGTTTCCATCTCTTATTTCTGTGTCTCTTTGATTTAAGGATTTTCTGCATTTATTGGCTGCTGCTTCTCTTGGCCACTTTATCCACTGTCTAGTGATTTTACCAATCATAGGTAATGGCAGAGGCTACTTGAAACACCATGTTGCCATAGAAACACAAGAGCATCCAGTTGGGTCTAACCTCTCTCTCTCCCATATCAGCCCCCATGGGAGGCAGAAATTCAAGCCTTAAAAATTAATCAATTTGATGTTAAGTTTTAGAAGTGATTTTCTTTTGGTTGCCTGGGTTTCCTGCTGGATCTTCTTGTGCAGGTTTAATTATTTACACTACTACTACTATATTAAAATTGCAGCAACTAATTACTAGCACCAGTAACACCGTAGTTACCAGAGCCATCATAACTCCTATCATTGCTCCCATTGTAATTATTATTGTTTGTTTGCTCCAAAGGCTGATTTGGATTCCTCTTTCAGTCGTCTGCTGATGCGGCCACGGAGGGAAACTTGCAGCGTCATATGGGAGATGTGAACCCAGAGAGACCTAGGTGAGAACCCTGGGGATAAGTGAGGGTTGTGAATCCTGTGCAGGAATGTGGCTCTCAGCCAGGGGCCCTGCTCACCAGTGCTTGGCTCCATTACACTGAATCACATTTCTTGCCTTTACAGACGCTGGGCCATAATTGCTTCCCAGCCCCCTGCAACCTTCATGTAGCACACAGTGCTATGGCCTCATATTTGGAGATGTGTGACTCAGGACTCTTTCTCACCCCTTTTACTTAGGTATTTTTCTTCCCCATTTTCAGATCCTTTTTCCTTTTCTGGGAAAGTCCTGGCCATCAAATGGATTGCAGCCTCTGTGAGTTCCTTGCCATGATTCAGTGATCCTGGTGGCCTGCAGAATTCTGTTATTTTCTCCTCTTTACTCCCATTTGAAAATGGCAATAACTACAGGTCAGAAGGGAAGGAAAGCACCTTTGTGCAGGGCTGCTCCTGCAGCAGTTGTCTCAGGCAATATGACTTTCTAATCAGGTGCACAGAGAACAGTAATTTCAGGTGATCTTCAGTAATTTGCAGCTTCAAGGAATCCATGGGAACCAGAGCTGCAGTCCTTGTGAGCTGTGACGTTTGGATCAGTTTACTGACATTGCACACCCTAGTGAGCACATAGTCTGGCATCAAAGAGTGGGCTAGAGCTGTGATACTTCAAACAGGGTGCAGAAAAACCATACCACTATTGTTTTAAACAGCCATTACTGATTACAAAGAGATGCCAAAGGTCTGTGTTGGGTGAGTTCTGCATCATTAAGAGTGGAGCAGATCCATGCCCACGGCAGATGCACTAAAGACAGGTGAGTTACTAGAGCTGCCTGCTGCCTCCAGTTGCTTTTCTACAGTGATTGCTGCTGCCAAAGCAGGCTGGAGAAGTAAAACAAAAATTACAAAAGGATTTGCAGTATGAATGGCTTCTGGCAAACAAATGCCATATCTTAGCTCACTCAGAGATGACATCAGACCTTGCAACCCCTTTCTTGTCCTGATTTGTGGGAATAGGAAGTCTTTAGGAATTTTACCTAAGAGCTGGCTTTTACAGAATTTGCTTAAACTCTAGGCCAGCAGTCCCTCAGTGAGAATGCTAACAGACTTAGCTCTGGTTAAATAAAGGAATTCAGTGAGAAATAGCCCTCAAAGAATGACTTATGCTGCAAAAGCTTAGCCTTGCCAGGACTGGATTAGGAAATTACAGATGTGACCGTAGGGCCCCTGCCTCATGTGCAACTGTGATTAGATCAGGCTGTAACCTCGCAGTACAGAAATTGGAATCAGTGTGTAACTCTAAAGCTCTAAGAGACAACTTGAAATTATAAAGGGAATATAATCTGCTGTCCCAAAATACGGAGAGAGCTGCCTGTGTTTGAGGAGAGTCTTAGGCAACAACACTGACGTAGCAAGAACTGCTGATGTATTCCCAAGGAGTGATTAGCTCAAGGCCAACAGCTCACCCAGGCTACCTGTGCCCTTCCAGCACAGCCACTGAGAAAAGTTCTGATGGCTTGGACACAATCAGAAACTAATTGATTGTGCCACCTGCTTGGGAATGCAGGGGAATTGCTTCTGTGCCTGGGAATGGCGTGGAGCCCAGGGCCCTATGGTGACATGTAAGGGCTGAGCTTCGCTGACAGTCTCATTCCTGTAACAGAAATGTATGTTTTTCTTTTGTAAACAGCAACAGCACTGATGTCCTTGGTCTGGTTAAACTGAGCTTGCTTCTGTAAAACCTGTGTGCAGCTCACCTGGAGCTTGCAGCTCCTCTGCCTGCTCTGCCCTTTCACATATTTGTGAGAGCTGCTGTTACTTTACTCTTCCCTTCCCTCAACAGCACTGATGTCCTTGGTCTAGTTAAACTGAGCTTGCCTCTGTAAAACCTGTGTGCAGCTCACCTGGAGCTTGCAGCTCCTCTGCCTGCTCTGCCCTTTCACATATTTGTGAGAGCTGCTGTTACTTTACTCTTCCCTTCCCTCAACAGCACTGATGTCCTTGGTCTAGTTAAACTGAGCTTGCCTCTGTAAAACCTGTGTGCAGCTCACCTGGAGCTTGCAGCTCCTCTGCCTGCTCTACCCTTTCACATACTTGTGAGAGCTGCTGTTACTTCACTCTTCCCTTCCCTCTTCTGGCTAATGTGTTTCTGATCTGTACCAGTCCATAGGAAAGCCCAGAGAGGAGAAACACTCTCTGCTCTCTTTCCATAAACTGGTAAACCTCTTCCTGAGACTTCACAACCCTTTGGAAGCACACAAAGTACATTTCATACTTTCCAGGTACAGTGCATGAAAATTCTGCTAAGTAAACACCATAAAGTAGGGTTTGAGAAAATATTAGTCACCATTATGCAATTCCAAAGCCCAAACCCACAAATAAAGTGCTAGTATATCTTGTTTTATTGGTTGTGACTGCAAATACTGTGTACACAAAGGAAACCTTTGAAAACCAACCAGCCTGCAATTGTATGTGTTTTCCTCGTCCGAGGCAATTTGTCTCCTAATCTCAGTGTTAATTTCTTTTCATCTGCTATGCCCAGCTGATCCAGCAGGCAGTGTTTTCTGTGACAGATCTGGGGGGAAAAAAAATAAATCACAAGGCATCTTTTAAGTGTTTGATTGTTTGGTTTTTGGGTTCTTTCGTAGCTCATTCTTCGTCCTACACAAATCATCCTCCCTGCTTTTCTCCTTTGGCTTTGCCATGAAACGTAGCGAAGAGGATGCGTTCGTGCACTGCCTTTTCCCATCAAAGGTCTGCAGCAAATGCAAGGCAATGTGCACTCCATTAAAAAAGCAATGTACAAAGTACCTAAATCCTACTTTTTCAGGCCTGCCAGAGCTGCATCTGTTTAAACATGTTACTTAGATGTGTGTGTACAGTACAGGAAGCCAGAGTGCTTTTCAGAACCGCCTGCAGTTGTATCTTCTTCTTCTTCTTCTTTTTTTTTTGATTCTTCTCTTTCTCAAAACAATTTTAAGTCTACAAGAAAGGTCAGGGGAGGTCACAATTCCTGACCCAAAGCTGAACTGAGGTTGCCTGTACCCTCTTTTTGATGCTCCGACCAGGGTCACTGCACTGGGAGTTATTATTGGCTCCCTGTGTCTACGAGGCACAGCCTATCCCAAACAATTTTTAAATTACCACTGGCATGAGACTGTCAGGAAGGATAGGAGCTGGGAATGTCTAGACACTGCCGCCACGACAAGCTCCCCCAGAGTGGAGACATCGCGCACCGAGGGGGGTCAGCGAGAGGGGCCGGGAAACTGCCCCGGGAGCCCCTAGGCTGAAAGACAAAACTCTCATCATGCGCCCCGCAATTTGCTCCAGGGGCTTAGCCAAAGAATTTAAGATAAGGAAATCTATAGGCCTTACAACGGAGAGAATTTTTAACTGCTTTATTGCTTTCCATAGATTCTAAAGCCAGCTGTCTGCTTTTATGAGCTCTTTAAATCAAACATCACAGCATCTCTCAGCTTCAGTCACACTAAACTGCCTCTGAATTTATACTGATTCTTCTTGACTTTATTCTTTAGAAATTAACACTGAGGTATGGTTTTAAGGTGGTATCAACAATTCCCATCCTTCTGCATAGCTGCAGCTCTTCCCAGCACAGGTCAGCTGTCTTTTCCGCTGTGTAAGGCACAGAGAGGTCACAAGAACCTTTAAAAGGTCCTTTTCCTGTTCATCACCCTGCTTAAGCAGGCAAAAGAAAAAGAAAAAGAGATTAAATCCACTTCTTAACCTTTCCAGCTCAGTGTCTGTGTTTTCATCTTGGCTTTCATTGTGCTATTTTAAGGAAATTTCATCCAGAATGTGCTGGCAACTTATTTAATAGTGATGTATCAAAACTTACTAATGTCATCATGCTAGTTTGAAGCTAGCTAGAATATTTTGGTGAGGAAAATTAGGTGATAGGCTGTGAAAAGGAAAGAATGGTGATGGCTACTTCACTCATAGGCTTGCTGAGATGTATAAGAACAAGAACACAAACATAGATAAGGCAGTTGTTTGCTCTCTGTCTTGGGGCTGCACTTTTCTCTCTAACTTGCTGCCTGACTAATCCTTCTGCTTCCTAACCTCCCTGGCCGACCCTCCAAACTCACCTTGAGCAGAAGGCAAAGCCTGGGGGTAAGGTAGAGGGGTGGGAGGAAGTTGGAAGGGTGGTTGAGAGCCCCTCCTGGGGACTCTGGTTTCTGGGAGGGCTGCTGTGCTTCTGCATTACCTTTTAACTTGTATATCTCTGTGTGTAGCTGTCTATAGTCTAAATAGCTGCTTGTCTATTGTGCTAAGCTGTAAATATAAAGCTTCATTCAATTTTTCAGAGAGTCTGAGTCTAGTCTGGATGACTTTTTTAAGTGTGTTGGGGGTTGGGGAACGCCCAAACCATCACAATCATAATTCACACATTAGTAAACAGCATATTGTTTGTAATAACAATGCAGACATCTTGAACTTTACACTGAAAGGTGTTTTTGGCAGACAAATGCCCTGATCAGTCAGCTTACATTGCATCTGGTATTAAACTTTCATCCAGACCTGAAACAAACCCAAAACAACAATTTGAAATAGAAATGATTAATGCTCATTTCATTTTTGATAAATTATTTTTTTATCATTTAAAGCTCTGTCAGATGTTTAAGGTGTTTAATGGTGTCTATAATACCTAATTTAGCTGCAGAGAGTGGAGCTGTCTGCTGTAACACTGCAGCTAGTGAAGAGCTGCTGGGAGCTGTCTGAGCTGCAGCTGGATTTGGGAAGCAGCTGATGTGACCCTGTACTCAGGGACGTTAGATCTAGCACATGACCTCAGATAAAAAGTGCTGCCCAAGTGCCTTCATCTGTCACTTGCAGTTTGTTCCAGGGATGAGGTCACAGCTGGAATCCACCTGTGTGTGCCCCAGCCCACCTGAGCCACTGGTGAGGTACCCACCTATGATATTTTCACATTGGTCTGAAGAGTGCACTGAATCAACCCCCAGCCCAGTGCAGTCTCTGAGTCTTGTTCCCAGAGCTTCCCAGGGCAGCACAGGCACCAGGGATGCTCCAGTGGCAGTCCTGTAAGGGGGCTCCTTTCCATCAGGCACCCCTGAAGGATCAAAGATGGGGCTGAAGCACTGGCCTGGGTCAGGAATGCCAAAAGGATGCTTTTCAGCTGCCTTCTCCCACTGGTGGGAGACAGCTCAGGCATCCCTGACAAGCAGTGCTGGTGGCAGGTACCCAGCCAGTTTAGAGCACTGAGCTGGTAACTGAAGGCAGTCACCTCCTCAATAAGGCTGGGAGCCAGGGTGTGCTGGGCTCCACTCTGCAGCAGTGGGCACCCTGCAGCTTTGTGTCCTGATTGTTGGATGCAGAAACCTCCTCACAAAATCCCTGTGTTTCTCTGAAGACAGCTGAATGTTTATGGTTTCCCTACGGAAAGGCAGAGCTGCATGAGAACTGGAGTGCTTTCCCTTATGTCCCTGGTTAAGATTCACTGTTTTCCAGAGGGATAGCTTTCCAGCTTTTCTACTTTCGGACAGTATGCTTGGGCTAATCTGTGTGTCACTGGGATGTCAGTCACACCCATGCCTAAGCCACAGGCTGAGCACTGCCTGTGAATTTATGGAGTGAAAGGAGAGATGCTTCCACTCACCCACTGCTGTCCTTTGGACCATCCAGAGCATGATCAAGGTTGTACTGCTGGGAAGTGGTTTGTAGTTGCTAAGCTCATTGTAATCCCTGAAGGTCACAGGTAAACCTCTGCTTTTGAGGCTGCATCTTTGCAGCAAGTGCTGGGTTGCAGGTGTGATGTGACTGTGCTCTGTCCCACAGGCTGGCACCCAGGGGCTTGCCCTTCTGTCAGCTGTCTGCTCCTGGGGCAGCACTGGTGGGAGCAGCAAGGAATAGAGCCTGCTGCAGCCTGCTGGTGTTCTAGGAAAAGCTGTCACACGAAGTTTAAAGATAATTCTTACCTCTTCCTTCTGCTGAACTTTATTAGAAAATGAATGTGTATAATGCACTTCAAATTCCCCATGTAAGATTAGCTCCTTCTGTGGCCACAATTCCTTTTCCTAACAAGACAGTCTTGTTCTCAGCTAGCTTAGCCCATTTTCCAAATACCTCTTAGCTGATTAGGAGAAAAGATACTTTTATGCCCTTGGAGGATGTTAATCAAGAACAGTTGAAGCAAGTTACTTGCTGCTGGCTGGCTGGCTTCGGGAGTTTGCCTTCTTCTGCTGGGATTTTCAGCCTGGATAGGACTACAGCTCACTGTACCTTGTATCTCTTTTTCTTACATCCTGTAGTGATTGTGCAAAAAAACTCATTTTTCTTCTTTATTTTCTGAAGCTTCATTTGCCTGTGAATAATCCTGTGTTAAACCAAGCCACTTTCTCATCAGCTTGCATTCAGCTTTGTGTGACAACAGCTCCCATTTCAGAGCATGCAAGAAAAATCAGCCTGCTTCCCTTAAGGCAAATGTTTGCAGAGAAGTATGTTGCTCAGCTATGACCTGCCTACTGCTGCTTCAACCTGTCAAGATAGGGATGTAAGTGCATGTGAAAATAAGGAGTCATTTGTGAGTGACAGCTTCTCTCAGGTCCATCTGCCCTGGGATGGGCCCAGCTGTGCCTGGCTGGGCTGCTCACCCAGCATCACTTAGGACTTCCCTGAATTCTGTGGATAAAGAGAGTGACAAACTACAGGTGGACAGATTGACCCCACAGGAGGGGTGGGCCACTGAGTATGTGACGGGGCAGGATTTAACTTGTGCTTAGCCAGCTGAGATAACTGCTCTACAGGACAGTTCAGGCAGCAAAACGGTTGAGAAAGAAGTGGGGCAAGAGCCCAGCCAAGAACAAAGATTCCCCTGAGGTCTCAGAAGCATCACCCATGAGTGATGTGAATTATGTAGCTTGTGACAGTCCTGCTAGTTCTGCTGAAAGTGTGACACCTGCATATGGCATGAAAATGTGTTTTCTCAGAAAGCTTAGTGATGCATATAGATGATGTCAAAATTAGCAAGCAGAAGAGTGGGTCTCTTATTGAAGAGGTAGGCTTGCCTTTTGGGAATACTCTTTGGTATATACCAACCCACAAAATACTGTGGAATGTTAAAGCACAGCAGCTGAAGGCTGATAATGAGAAGTGATAACATTTAGAATGAGTAAAAAAGGAACCATATTAGCACCATGAAATACAAACAGAAAACACAGACAGAAATATTGCTCCCCAATCAATAAATATCCCAGTATCTCTGGCCACTGGACTTTGCTCACTGTATCATTACAGCTCTATTTTCCCTTCATACTTCTTTCACCTATCTGCTACAGACCTTTCTAGCTTTTAAAGTATTAAAAAATGTGTTTTGGAGAAGAAGTGATAGTGCTTTGGTTGTTCAAACAATTTACCTCCCACAGTACAGCAGACTTAGAGAAGCCCAAGTAATAAAATCAGTGCTGCTACAAACCAGCGTGGATCAAGTCATCATCCAGTTGATAGGAATACCTGAAAACCTGAGATGTCAAGTCTGGTTTTCAGGGCAGTTTTTTCTGTTTCCCCACAAGATGAAAAGCTGTCATTTTCCCTGTACAAAACTTTCCCCTTTAAATGTGTTGCACCCAGAAGGGTTAACTCTTTCCAGCATCAAATGTTTTCTCACTCTCAACACAGCGAAGCATTTGAGGCAATAGCACAAAAAGTCTCTCTGTGGCATACAGACACTTCCAGTTTAGAAGCAGAGTAACTTTACCCAACAGAGCTGTTGCAGCTATTGAAACTCTGTACTGAGCAGCCAGGTCCCTACCTAGCAAAATGCCCTGGCCAGCAGCGTGGTGGGTGCTGTGCTGTTCTGGAGGCATTTCCCTGTGAGTCCCTCTCAAGTCGTGCTCACAAGTTTCTAATCAGGCTGCAGGGCAAATGGTTCCCCGTCCATGAGCAGCACCACCCTGCACTTTGCAGCACAGTGGTCACAGGCAGACTCCTCAGCTGTGTCAGCCCATGGGACTGTTTGCTCCTTCTGTTCACTCCTTCTGGAGAATTCTCTGTTCTGGAGAATCTCATCTACAGCTAGCAAGGTAACTCGAGAATAAAGCACATGACCTAGCAGGAATGAACTCCCCAGGTAAGCCCAGGTTAGGCTAACAAACCAGGTTTGTACATCCCAGGGGTAGGAAGCTTTAACTATTTATATTTTTAGAAAGTTACAGAACAGAACATAGGAAGAGACATGATTTGGAAGAGGTCATTCCAATGGGCACAAAACTGCTCTCAGGTGTGTGGGGTGGAGAGCAGAGGGAACAATGATGCTGCGAGGAGTCAGGGGTGCTGTTTGTGTTGGACTCAGCTCTAGGACACTGGTAGGATCCATAGCAGAATCAGTGTCTGACCTGTGGGTAAGCTCACAGAGAAGCTCAGAGAGTTCAATATTTGGTGTGATTCTTCTCTTCTTGTCTTTACCCAGACACACTTGTGAGGTGTAGGAGTGAGCTCTGAGCAGATGCAAAGAGAATCCCTTGCTCTGCCCGTCTCAGACAGGAGGGTGATACTGGGAGCGGGCAGTGGGGCTGCTCAGAGGCAGGAGAAGAGGCAGGCATCACTGGGGCTGTGTGAGAGGGAAATGCTTTTACCTTTCTCCTGTGCTCAGAATCAGTGACATTAAAGGCAGGAAATTTAAGTAAAAGTGACCTCTTTTTAAAAACTCAATTATTATCATGAACTCAGTGCCACTGAGGATCCTGGGGCTGCTTCAGGAGTCAGAGGGAGCGTTTCAAAGGTGCGTGGGTAACCAGAGCACCCAGGCGCAAGAGGAGATACAGACCTCCCCCCTCGGGCCATAGACCAGACTGTCTGCTGGCAGCTGGAAAGAGGCTTCTCTGCAGGACAGTGCTTGGGGGCTTCTTCACCCTGGCCAGTGTTGAAGGGAGCAACTGCTGATCCGGCTTGAACTGGTAATTTAATCTACCTATGGCAAACACCTCAAAACTCAATTGTAGGGAAAATTATTTCTGGAGCTAAGGACACATTCATCTTAATTATCTTTTTCAGTTACATCGCACCTCTGTCTGCAACAGATGATGCAAAGCAACTTGTGATTAACCACCCCAGAGCCCTGTACTGCCCGGGGAGCTGTGGCATTGCCTTCTCCGCTGCTTCTTTCATCCTCTCTCTTTTCTTCCTTTCTTCCTGGCTTTCCATGTTCTCGTTTATGCACAGTGTCACTGTGCCTCTGATTTGATGCACGAATAATATACTTGATGAGATGTATGTGTGTGTGTGTGTGTGTTCTCTTTCCTTAGAGGCCCTGATTTGTGTCAGCTCTTGGGCAAGTACCTCAGTGTTATGGATGGCTCAGGAATTCATTGTGGAAGTTGCAAAACAATTGTAGCAAGCGAGTGGGATACAGCAAGTAAGAGGAAACGAGCATTTCTCTACAGGTTTCTCAGCCACAGGAACACCATAGGTTTAGTGATGAAATACAGAGCAAGAAGTGGAATGCTACAGGTTTAATGTTAGCAGGGTTTCTTTTTTAAAGAAAAAGAAATCCTTATCACACAGAGAACAAAATCATATCAGCTGGTGCAGGAACAATTGGCTTTTAAGATACAAATTCGAGCAGACTTCCACAATTATGTCTCCTGTTTCGTTCATAAAGTCGCTCGCTGAATGTGAACATGTGTATATAAAGTTTTGTCTCTCTACACAGGCTGCAAAGTAAATACCTTTTTTTTTTTGCCTAATCAGATCAGCTGCAAAGCATCCTTATTGCAGTGATAATTCATAAACAGAGCCTCTTCACGGAAGCGCAGTGCTGTATAGCGCTGCCAGAGTGTAATTTCACGTCGCTTTTGTTGGGCTTCTGTATTCTGCTTTTGACTTTTAGAAGCACTTCAGTGGATGATGATATTTTATGAACAAACAAAAAAAAAAATTCAGGACTTCACATAACCCATTTTCATGTTTTAAATCATAGTTTCAGTTCTAGTACAGCTCATCAAAAAAAGGCTAGCAATTAGGAGTTTGCTAGGGATCTAATCCATAATAATTGTATTGACTGTGCTTTAAGGAACACACGTTCTATTATTAGCATGCTTAATAAAAAGAGCCTCTGGATTCTTCCTGCGCACAATTATCAAATCTATTTGCACTCAAGATTTTAGTTTCAAGTCTAAAACACAGTTCAAAAGAAATTGGTACTTCATACCGACTTGGTAGTGAGCTGCATTCAGTTTTAAGTTTAACTTCTATGATGCATTTTTAAAGCAAGGTGACAGGGGTCTTGTTAAATGCAAAGCGTACCTAAAGTAGAAAATTCCCCTAAATTATTTGGGATAACAAGTTTCAGAGCCTTGCCTTCTTATCCCTTCCTCCAAACTCAGGCAACAGAGGCTAATTTCAGCACCTCATAGGAAACCATCTGGGAAAATTAATTCAAAGAGCCCACAAAACCAGAGATGCAATTTTGACACTTAATCATGCAAGAGCAAGAATTCTTTATATAAACTTAGGACAAGAGATGTAGAGGTTTTGTCACAGTTTCTTTTTGTGCTGGTGCTCCAACCAGGAACGCTCACACCACAGGGTAGAGAAAAAATGCTCTTTGAATAAGCCTTCTTTCTATCTTTCAGCTTCTCATCACTAATCAGCTGTGATTGTGTGCTTCTACCTGTGCGACTCATCTTGAATTACACTGCATTTGCTCAGAGGAAAATTTAAGCTCTGATAAGATTAATTTGACTAAACTTGTGCTTCCTAAAATACTATAGAAACTAAAATCACTTTGAGAAGCAGTGATATTTAAAAAGAAAAAAAAAGGGGGTAGGTGACACACAAAATTTCAGTTCTTCCCTTCAAAATGTTTTTTTTCCCCCCCTCTTTTCACTTATCTCTTTAAGATAAATTCTGATGTAATTTGAATTAAAACAGATTCTGTGGTGGATTACTTTCCAACAGCTAATAAAGAGTAAACTTCAGCACATACTGTGCTTTTTAAATGTTATCTCCTCATCAAAGCTATAGTTCAGCAGATAAATTCGCATTCTGATTAGTTTCCAGAGCATTCAGCTTCTAAAATCTCAGCATTCTAAAGAGCCTATTTGACTGCTAAAAATTTAAAGAATCTTCTTTGTGAATTCACTGGGAGGAGAGGGCAATAATCTGGACATAGTTTCAGCCCTAAAGATTTTTTGCAGCTACATTTTTCAGGATGCTTTAGTATCTCAAACAAGGTATATAAAGCGTCTGGGTTGTTGCTCAGTGCTCCATTTGAATTTCATATTCCTATCAAATCAGACTCTCCAAAGCCTGTAATAAGCTGATTCTTTGTTGTTAATTTTAACATGGGTGAACTTATTTTTTTTTCAGCATACAAAGGAGCTTATGGTAAGCAGTGACAAAGTTAAATAGAAAACCCAGGGAGCAGTATTTATGAAGAAATGTGGCCAAATGCATTTCAAATGCAGAATATTTAGGACATTGCTAACCACTAAATCCTTTTCTATTCTCTGTTTAGCTACAGCAGCTGGTGATTTTTCAGTTTACAGGTACAGTATCAGTAGCATAGCATTTATTTTGTGACAAAGGAATATAAGTTGCCTTGGAGATTTTTAATTAACTCTTCTCCTGCAGCTCTGCCTGCTTATCATTTCAGTAGTTATTTAAGCTTCACATCAGATTTTGGATATTGTTCTTCAGAAATGTCTTCTTAATCTCCCCAAATTAGCATTTCAGCAAAACAATGTTTCCATAATGCACCGTTCATTCCACTTGCTTTTAAAGGTACAGTTAGTATTTGCAACCTTTAATTCAGCCTTGAAAAGCAGAGGAATCCTGAAGTGGGAGACCTGTATGAATTCTGCAAAGAAAACAAAAGAATGTTCTTATGCTGAACAAGAGGAATCATGGTGATTACTTCCCTACCTTTAATCAGACTAAGATATTTCTTAATCACTGTTTGTGGTTTGTCCTTGTTAATAATCACCTTTTAAAGGTGATTACATATATTTTCGTTGGAGGAATTTGGATTAGTTCATTTAATGCAATATTAGCCATTCAGCAGATAAATTCACCTTGCAGAATCTACTCAACTTGCTCGTTGCCATTTTGGAATGGCTAATTCTCTCAACCAAGTGAGTGAAGAGAGGTATTTTTAGCTCTGCATTAAAGGAAAAGAGAACAAAGCTGGAAGAGGCAGAAAGCACTGCTTCTGACAACCACATCCCCAGATGCCAGAATTTTTTCCCCCATACTGCTCTTTTTTAGAGTCTGAAGTTTACTATCACCAGACCTTTTAAGGTCATTCAACTAGCAGCTGGGTTTTAGTGGCTTTTTGTCCCCCCCCTTCTTCTTCTTTTTTTTCCAGATGAATTATAAATGTCATAAATGCTTCCAAGAATACAGAATCGGAAGCCTTTTCTACCCTGAAAATGGAGGGATGAGTTTAAGCAAATATGATTTACAGATACAGGGTTAATGCCATAAGCTAGAGGGAGCTCCACCACAACGAAATACAAAGGTTCAGCTTCATTTATCAATGTGCTCTCCTGGCTTTGTCTGCTTCTGAACATAAAAGACCCAGTTTTATTGCAGATATTATCTACACCATTCTGTGATATGAATGTTATTGTTTAAACTGTTGCTGAGACATAAAACAGCTGAAACCCTCTACCAGCGCCATATTTATGCCAAACCTTGTGATAAATATACAATCCTTTTTGTTCACCATCACTGTCTTTGTCTTCATCTTAATGCTCAGCCATCTTTAATGAAAATGCATCTTCTATAAATCCAGAGCACAGATATGCTCCAGGAACTGATCCTGTACCCTTAATTGTGCAAGTTAATGTCCATCAGTTGTGCAAGAATTCCAGGCGAGCCCAGAGCTCTCTTTCTGCAGGTGCTAATATCCTTCTGTTTCAATTATTTCACAGTGCTGGTTCTGAAGTCATTTACACCAAAAAATTCGCCCTCCTAACAACCTGTTTTATTCCATAACTGCTTTTAGAGAGTGATCAGCAGAGTGAGGTTAGGATGATCTGCTTTTAAAGGAAGTGTGGCTGTTACAACTGGGACATTAACAATCTCTTTGCTTCTATTCAGCATCTCAAAGTAATTCATTAATAGTCCAAGTAATTCTATAGTAAGCTTGTTACCCATTCTGTAACACTGGCTGTAGGACATTATTTCTCCACTGTTATTATTAGATATGATTTCACTGTAAGAATGCTTTCTAGTTTCTTTGCATCCTCATCTCACCTCTGTGCACTGAAATTTCCTAGCCCACATTTGAGGTCCTTCTTTCTTGTCTCCTGATCCTTGATCTAAACAGATGATATTGCTCTAGTCATAGAGATAATAAGAAAGCACCTAATATCTTCTCATTGATTTTTGTTAATGAAATACCACTTCACAGAGAAAGCAACAGCAGAAGCCATCAAGGCTGGGCTGGGGCCGCGTGAATGAACTTTATTTTTGTCTGGTTTGGGTGTTTAATTCATGGTGAATTGTTTATTAAATGACTTTGGCCTCTTTCCTGTTTGTGGAATACCCACAAGCAAATTATGACCTTATTCCACTGATTAGAAACTGTATTATTGCTTTCTTCTGTGAATTTGAACAAAACTTTCAGATGTAATTGATCAGCTCTCTGCTCCTTCCTCAGCAGCACGAGGAAATGCATTAGCTAGGAACAGGGTTCTCCTGTTGGAAGACAGGAATAGTTTCTCCAAACAGCACTGCTGCAAATATTCTAGTTTCAATTTAGATCTTAGCTTCCAAATATGCTTCAAAGAATACTTTGACATTTCCTGAGCACAGAGCACAGTAGGCTTAAGCTCACTTGTGAGAAAAGGCCAGAGCAAAGCTTAGAACTGGGTCTGGTGCTGGTCATCTGAAATTCAAGAGGGGTTTTAACCTTTGTTTCCACCAAGAGAAAAGACTGTGATCCAAAGAGCCCCATGAGCCTGCAGTGTGGTGGCACTACCCACTCATTTCAAACCCTGCAGCAAACCCCAGCTAGTAACAAACCTCAGGGCTACCTGGTGCATTTGGGTCAGAGGTGGCAGAAGGAGAACTGCCTGAACTTGTTATTTCCTTGTAGCCACAAAGTGAGTAATTGCAACCTTAAAACAATAAGTAGGTATTAATCTTAAATATTATCTATTTTCTACTTTTAATGTTTCTTTTCCAACTTCTGTAGAGTGCTTGAATGGGAAAAGCAGGATGTCTTTGTCTCCCATATTTTATGGGAGACATGAACTAATTCCTGCTCCTTTTATAAGTTCTGGCAAATTAGCTCAGTTATTCCTTACAAACAGGAATATAATTGTGTAGCATTTTTTATGGCTTGGTGCCCTAACAAAGAAGTCTGAATGTAAGACTCTGTAAGGCAAACTAGACATGAGTATGTGAAACCTAAAATATTAAAGTTTCCAAAGAGGCTGACTGAAAAAAATGCTGCTTATGCAGACACAGACTCCTCTCCTTCTCTCCCTAGGAAATAAAATTGACTTTTCTGCAGTGGTTAAAATCCCTGAAAGTTCAAGGAGGATTCAATCTTGGAACGAGCCTCTTGTGTTGGAGGTACCACCTTTACACCAGCCTTTTGTGAGTGGACACTTAAGTGCTGCACTGGTGCATTTGTCAGCTTCTTGCAGCAGCTGGGGCTGGGAGATCCATCCAGTTACCTATGGAGGTTCAAATGGATGCAGAATGAAAAGTGACCTCAACTGAGCATGGGAAAGGAGCCCTCCAATAGCTCCATAGACTTTACTGAAGGTGTGTGTCTTGTGAGGATACTCAACAAGATTAGTGGTCTCATAGGACTGGGTCAAAAATCTGTATAAAGACATTATGTAAGAAGTCCACCCTGAGAAACTTAGTAATGTCATCATCATCATCATCACCTGCTGTGCTCATGTCTTTGACATTAGCAAGGAGTAGCACACATAATTAAATTACAGTTCTGTTTTGCAGTGGTTTCAAGGAGGAGGCACTTGAGGCCAGGTCAGTAAGATGGGTACAGCAGATCCACTTTGTGTTACAGGCTTACAGTACTGATGTAGAAGAGGAATAAAGACCTACCATGGCTTGTCAGGAATATCAGTTCAAGAACTAAGGAGGGACAAGTACAACACAGAATTAGAGTTGGTATCATCCCTGTGTCAGGAGGAGCAAGATGTCCTCTGAAAGCTTTCCTGCCTTTCTTTATTTGCCATGTATGTCTTTATGAGCTTTTAATGTATGTTTTGATAGGGGTCTCTTTTTCCAGCAAAATTTCCTTCTTCATTGCCCTCAAGTCATTTACCTGGAAGCAAAATGGGACACTCACATATTCCTCTTCCAGGTCTTTTGCCTTGCTGTGACCCTGGCCACACCTGTATACCCACAGTGCAGCATCATTTGGCTGAGAAGATGGTAGTTGTGAGTAAGCTCCTAGAAATTTCTGGATATGTTACTTCTTACAGGGTACTTGCAGGAGAGCTACATGCTTCACTGGCAGTTCTTGAGTAACCTGTCTTCTTATCTTCACTGCCACACCCCACTTACCTCAAGAAATAAAGTGGAGAGTCACTGAAGTATCCTTCCCACTGGCTGCCATACTAAGGATGCTTAGAGGAACTGGCCAAGTCCAGATGGGCTCCTGTGTATGAAAGTTAATTGGGAATCTAATAGTTACAAATTTGCCTAGTAGGAAGACACTTTCATTTCTAACTGAAAACACAGACTTCATGAAATGTTGTTTTAATTGATCATCTTGCTCTAATTTGAGCCAGCAAGAGTGTTCAGGCTGAGGTAGCTTAGGCTGCTATCCAAACTGATCAAACAGGTTTACCAATCTAACCAACATCTCCTTTGTTCTGGAACTCCCTGCATTCACCTTACACTTCCCTCAAAAAAACGTTGCTAGCTGCAGTCAGCAGTGTAGAAATAGTGATGCTGATTTCCCCTCACTTCTTTGTGTCTTTTGAGCCTCAAATATGCACTAATTGCTGGAAAAGTCCGATCAGAGCACCGGAGGAAATTGCTTTGCAGAAAGCAGCTTGTTCCACTACCTAGCTTGGTTAACATAACTGTCCCTGGCCCTTTCTCCTCATTGATAATCTCTAAAGGGCAAAGACTAAGCTAGGAGCTGATATGTAGAAGAGTCAGGCTTTTTCTTAGCTTGAAGTTCATTAAGAAAAGCCTCAATTTAGCAGGGTGCAATCTTACCTTTAAAACAATAGGAAAGAACAATAATGCCTTTTGTTGTCTTTGAATCCCCATTAGTAGTCTCAGCAGAGAAAACACTCTTTGACCTCACTTGTAGCACTGTTAGATCTGAATAGCCGACCTGAGCTTGATTCAGACCTCTGCTGATGCTGTCCATTTTGCTTTGGTATTACAATGATTATAAATTAGGTCAGACTTGGATGCCAAGGAACAAACAGATGAAAGGGTAAAGCCGTTTCTGTAGCCCTCAGTAGACAGGGAGAACATTGACTGCCCTTTCCTGCTCTCTTCCTCTACCTAGCAGCTCAGGGGAAATAAGTAACCCACAGTCTGGCACAGCCCTTGCAGAACCCTAGCCTTTCACTTTGTAGCTAACAAGAACCTCACAGAGGGATACTTCAGCCCAGGACAGTGACTGCTCAGCTAAGTGTCAGATGTTTTGTGCTGCTGAAGTGTATGAGTTTTGTGGTAGCCCCTTTCTCAGGGGAAGCCCAGGAGGCTTCTTGATCAGAGCTCAAGCCAATAAAAAAGCATTAAATGTCTGCTTAATGTGCTATGTCTTAAGCAGGTGAAAAGAAGACAATGCTCTTGGCATCAGTTCCTGAACTGTTTGATGATCCTGAGCACTATTACCAGGCAGTCTCCAGGAACCTGCATTTCTACAGGATTTATATTGCATTCATTACCCAATTGCACAGTAGATACAATGCTCAACAGGCCCTTCTAATAAAGGGATACCTTGGGCTTTTTAAAGCCTTGTCCAGTGGAATTCAAACAGCTAGAATAAAAGAAGCTCTATGCAAAGCAGTTCTCTTGTTCTTGAGTCAAAAAGGAATAAAAGCCTATGATGTGCTTTCATATGGGAGAAGCACTGCTTGCTTTTATCTGCCTGTACCACAGGAGGTGTAGAGCCACTTTGTGGTACCACTGCTGCATGTTATTTGTCCACAATGTATTTACATGGAAACATAGAATCATAGAATCAACCTGCCATGGACAGGGACACCCTACCCTAGAGCAGGCTGGCCAGAGCCTCATCCAGCCTGGACTTAAACACCTCCAGGGATGGGGCCTCAACCACCTCCCTGGGCAACCCATTCCAGCCTCTCACCGCTCTCACGGCAAAGAACTTCCTCCTCACGTCCACTCTGAATCTCCTCATCTCCAGCTTTGCTCTGTTCCCCCTGGTCCTGTCACTCCCTGACAGCCTAAAAAGTCCCTCCCCAGCTTTTTTGGAGGCCCCTTTCAGATACTGGAAGGCCACAAGAAGGTCACCTCAGAGCCTCCTCTTCTCCAGACTGCACAGCCCCAACTCTTTCAGTCTGTCCTCACAGCAGAGTTGCTCTACAGCTCTCTGAGCATCCTCGTGGCCCTTCTCTGGACATGCTCCAGCATCTCCACATCCCTCTTGTAATAGGGGCTCCACAACTGGATGCAGTACTCCAGGTGGTGTCTCACAAGAGCAGAGTAGAGAGAGAGAATCACCTCCCTCGACCTGCTGGCCACACTTCTCCTGATGCAGCCCAGGCGCTGGTTGGCTTTCTGGGCTGCAAGTGCACACTGCTGGCTCATGTTAAGCTTCTCGTCCACCAGCATCCCCAAGTCCCTCTCTTCAAGGCTGCTCTCCAGCCACTCACTGCCCATCTTGTATTGGTGCTTGGCATTGCCTCTACCCAGATGCAGGACCTTGCACTTGGTCTTGTTGAACCTCATGAGGACGGCTTGTGCCCACCTCTGCAGCCTGTCAAGGTCCCTCTGGCTGGCATCCCTGCCCTCCAGCCTGTCTGCTGCACCACACAGCTTGGTGTCATCAGCAAACGTTCTGAGGATGCACTCAATGCCTCTGTCCATGGCACCAACAAAGATGTTGACCAAGACTGGCCCCAGGACTGATCTCTGTCACAGATGGATATTTCTGGATGCTGAGTGGTACACCTCAAATCCTGGTGGAAGGTGATGAAAACTTGAGCAGTGATTTTAGCAGCTGCAGGCACAGTCTGTACAGTTGCCTGCATATGGGTCAGATCTTCAGCTCGTGGGGGTTAATGGAAAGAGTATTATCTGCTTCAGTGGGCTCTGGAGCAGGCCCTGGATGAGTGGCAGATCCTTCTCAATAAGTATGCAAGAAATGTTTATCCTTCTGAGAACTCTGACTACAGAACTGGCATTAATTTGCAGGTCAGGACATTTGTTTCCAGAAAAATGCCTGAACTTGTTTCTTAGAGGATTTTAATTTCTGTAACACAAAAGGAAAATACTGAATAATTTGTAAATATCCTCAGAAATCACACAAGGAAAAGGACTTAGTTCAAAAGCATTTTTTTTCCTCTCTCAGCTTGAAACAAACTTTCTGATGTAGATGTTCTAAGAAAAAAATTTTTTTTGGCCAGAAATGGCAAAACAAAACTGGTGCTTTCCCAACAAGTCATCTTACACAAACGTTTACCAGCATCTGCCTCGAGACTGTGTAGCTGCTCCCCTGTATTTCCTTTAAAACACAGAGGAAAGGTAGAATGTGATTTCTCACTCCTGTGCCTCCAATAATGCCCAAAGCTTTTAACCTGAGAAATCTTCCCTTGAAAATGTTGAGGGTTGGGTTTTTGGTTTGGTTTTTTTTTTTGCTTATTTCCTATTTAATATCAGATGTTTTGACACCAAGAAGTCCTTACTGGTTGCATGAATAAAGATGCAAGAAACAGCTTTCAGAGTTTGTTCTCCAAGCACAGGCAGTAACCATCGCTTTGGTGTCACAGTAATGGATGGCTGGAGGAAGCAAGACAGTCTGAAAGGCTTTCTAAAAGGTAATTTTAGAGGTAGCTGTTTGACAACCTTCAGTTTGTTTTCTGAGTTTGCTGAAAAGTCCTGCTCAACACCTTTGTGAACTGCCTTAAAACAATAAAAGAAGCTTTTAAACTGTGTTTGTTTCTTTGGCATATATGATACTGCCTTCGCCTCCTGATACAACCACTTGGGATGCAGCCTCATAATGCAGGTTTCCTGTCATACTGGCACCTAGCAGGTTGCCATAGTGACAGACATAAGAAACATTACTTCAGAAATGTTGCTTTATTACAGCTAAAGTGCATTTTGAAAAAGGATCACATTTCAGGTTACTCCCCGTGTTTTATATAGGAATAAGCAGAATTATTGGCTTCTACTAATAAGAATTAGCTTGAACCTGCCCATCCCCCCAGCACACGTTCAGAAGTCTGCTGCCATGTCCTGCATGTGCTTTCCACTACTTTTAAGTGAAATGGGCCAGCGTGCCTGCATCTCTCTCTCTCAGGGCATGCACAAGCACACTTTGCTCCTGTGCTGCTCTCAGAGCTGCCTCTGCTTTCAGACAGCCTGAGAAGTGCTAAGTCACTGCCGCCTTTGATGCGCTGTATCTTTTATTTATCAGCAGCATCTTACTTCAGGCTCATCGATTTTGTTCACATTAATGTAGAAGAGACACAGAGGGGGACATCTGTGGAGATTTCTGAAGTATTCCTGGCTATGTTCTGCTCCAACAAATTAATCAAATAACAAGCATTTTGTAAGCAGCAGAGCTGCCTAGCAGGCCTTTGCTGAGCAATCTCTCAGATCTAAGAGGGGCTTCCCCACGTGAACATGAAGCCCATGGAGATTCAAGCTGAAAAGCTCATCAGCCATCCTCTCCCCTGCAGCGCTGACTCCACCGCACAGCTGGGGCAGCCCCGGGGCTATCAGCATCCCACCTCTCCAGTGATTAAACCTATCCCCGCCGCTTTGCCTAATAAATAAGATTAAAGAGTGTGCTGGAGCAGGGGGAGGAGCTGGGGCACGGCTTAGAAACAGGTGAATTGAAGGTTTGCGGGAGGAATGTTCAGCCCCCTGAGAGCCTTCGGGCCACCAGGCTCCCTGTCCCAGCGCATGGGCACCTGGATGCCAGAGACACCCCGCGAAAACAGCTGGCACAGGGACAGGGTGCCCAGCCTCCCTGCCTGTTACCAGCCAGCTGGTGAAAGGCTTTCTTCACTGAAGCACCACTGAGAGGCCTAAAGGACTTCATTTTAGATACTTGAAATTGTGCATTAAAGCTGATGTCCAGGACCTGTTCTGCTCATCCACCTGAGGAGCAGTTGCACTGCAGTGCCCTGGTGCAGGCATTACCGAGGGCAGAGGAATGTGGAATCATAGAATCATAGTATCATAGACTCAGTCAGGGTTGGAAGGGACCACAAGGATCAGCCAGTTCCAACCCTCCTGCCGTGGGCAGGGGCACCCTACTCTAGAGCAGACTGGCCAGAGCCTCATCCAGCCTGACCTTAAACACCTCCAGGGATTGATTCTATGATTCTATGGGGCCTCAACCACCTCCCTGGGCAGCCCATTCCAGGCTCTCACCACTCTCATGCTGAACAACTTCCTCCTCAAATCTTCTCTCTCCTGAAAGTTGTACCTTCCCATGCCCTGTTAAACAGCACTTTGCTGTACACGTGGTAAGCAGTTCAACCAGTTTGAAAGCACAGTTCACACACCTCATGACCACTGCTGACTGTGCAGTTAGAAACCTACTCTGAAGCAAACACACCAAAAGGCCATATCACTCCATGGCTGACAGCTGTCCTGTTCAGAAGTTCTTTTGTAGGAGGGCAGTTAGCAATTATAAGGCTCATAGAATCAGTCAGGTTGGAAGGGACCACAAGGATCATCTAGTTCCAACCCTCCTGCCATGGGCAGGGATACCCTACCCTAGAAGAGGCTGGCCAGAGCCCCATCCAGCCTGGCCTTAAACATCTTCAGGGATGGGGCCTCAACCACCTCCCTGAGCAACCCAGTCCAGGCTCTCACCACTCTCACGGTGAAGAACTTCCTCCGCACGTCCAGTCTGAATCTCCTCACCTCCAGCTTTGCTCTGTTCCCCCAGTCCTGTCACTCCCTGACAGCCTAAAAAGTCCCTCCCCAGCTTTTTTGGAGGCCCCTTCAGACACTGGAAGGCCACAAGAAGGTCACCTCAGAGCCTCCTCTTATGCAGACTGCACAGCCTCAACTCTTTCAGTCTGTCCTCACAGCAGAGTTGCTCTACAGCTCTCTGAGCATACTCGTGGCCCTTCTCTGGACATGCTCCAGCATCTCCACATCCCTCTTGTAATGGGGGCTCCAGAACTGGATGCAGTACTCCAGGTGGGGTCTCACCAGAGCAGAGTAGAGGGAGAGAATACCGTTGTGATTAGCTGATTGATGTCTTAACATAAGAGGAATACAGGACAGCAAGGTCCCACTACTTTTCCAAATGGAGCTTAGATCTATGACTGATTTTACAGCCTGTTCTTTGACCTCTTCTCCTTTCTGTATCTCACAGACAGAAATCATTGCTTTTGTAGCAAAGGCAGTGTTCAGATTCTATGCTCTTGTGCATCAGTTATAGTTATGCTGAAAGTTTATACTAACAGCACAGTCACAAAGTGCTGATTTCAAGTCTATCCAGTACATGCTCCTTCCAAACCATACTGTCCAGGTCAAATTCCTTCATAAGAGAATAGCCCTACTGTTCTAACAGCCTCTTCCTTCCCAGTTGCTGTGACCCCTTGTTGCCTGGGCTGGGAACTCTGACATTCCCTCCGTGCACCCCATGCCGTGCATGTTAATGCCCTTCCTATTAGGGAGATTAGAATTCTTATTTTACTTCTTGCCCCTTCCTTCTCTTTCTGCCTAAGCAGACATGACTCTATTTCTCTTTATTTTACACAGATCTTCAATTACCAAGACAAGCAACTAGCATTGGAATTTTTGTCTTGTGAAAACTTTATTTTCCTGTTCTTCAATTAGCAAATTGAAAAAGGAGTAATGTGTGCTGCTGCAGGTGTCTTGTGATCTCATAGAAGAGTTAAAATGGTTAACTTGGGTGAAACATCTGTATTTTCTCATCTGGAAAAGATTCCATTTCTCCTCTATTGGAACTTTTAAAATAAAGGTAAAAATAGGGGCAGAAAGCTGGCATGGAGAACCAAAGGCCCCAGCTTTAGTTTGGCATGGGGATAGTGGTCACAGTGGGATGTGACTGCAGATGTGACTCTAGATTCCTCTCAGGGATTGTCCATGCTTTGAACGGTTTTGTGAATGAGGTGGACACAGGAGCCAAAGGACATAGAATCATCGAATCAGTCAGGGTTGGAAGGGACCACAGGGATCATCTCGTTCCAACCCCCCTGCTGTGGGCAGGGACACCTTACCCTAGATCAGGCTGGCCAAAGCCTCATCCAGCCTGGCCTTAAACACCTTAGACTTAGAGGGGATTTGATAAATGTTTATATGTATCTGAAGGCTGTCAGGAGCAAGGGGACAGGCTCTGCTTACTGCTCCCTCTGATAGGACAAGGAGCAATGGGTGTAAATTGCAGCGAAAGAGGTTACTCCTCAACACAAGGCTGTGAGGGTCACAGAGCACTGGAATAGGCTTCCCAGAGAGGTTATGGAGTCTCCTTCTCTGGAGACTTTCAAGGCCTGTTTGGATGTGTTCCTCTGTGATCTGTGCTAGATAGTATTGTCCTGCTCTGGCAGGGAGGTTGGACTCGATGATCTCCTTGGGTCCCTTCCAACCCCTAACATCCTGTGAGCCTCAACCACCTCCCTGGGCAACCCATTCCAGGCTCTCACCACTCTCATGCTGAAGAATTTCCTCCTCATGTCCAGTCTGAATCTCCCTACCTCCAGCTTTGCTGTAGCTTTTAACAAAGTCTGTGGAAGAAATCCCATATCAGAAGGAGTTACAGCATGGACTGGCTGTAAAGAGCAATGCGTTTGGCACTGGGAGAGGTGTTAGCTGGGGATTTAGCTCCTGAGCTTCACTTGAACTGTGCTCTGGCTTTTCTCAGGTGTGGGAAATGGGCTGAAAGGAAGCAAAATGTGACAGACTTTATGTCTGATGCTATTCTGTATGCCCTCATGCAAACGTCTTTTCTTTCCTTATATCCCTGCATGAAACCACACACTTGTGGTTTGCTCTGTAATTAGTTTTGGTACTGAGAGAAGACAAGAGAACTTCTTGTCAGATGGATTAAAGGGATCTGTGCACTACGCCATTTGAGTGACAAGAACCATGTCAGACCAGTCTGCTGTCAGCTGAAAAAAAGTGACAGCACAGCCTGAGCAAGACAAGTTCTCCCACTTACTGAGTGGCAAGAGGCAGGCAGAAACTAGCCCTGTCAAAGAGCAGCCACAGGTGACTGGGTCAAAACAACTGGGGCAGAGCCCCAGAAGTCAGTCCTGAAAGCAAACAGCGTGATTCCTCTTTGGCTTAGTTGAAGCTCTCCTGCTGAGACTTGTGTCTAGTTCCTACCAGGAGAATCAGAAAATGCTTTCAGGTCAAAAAGGGGGAAGGGGAGGTGGTTGGCACCAGCTTTGGATAAGTATCTCCCAGGCTGCAACTGCCAGTTTGGAGCAGTGTTTACATGCAATGTGCAAACCCAGTAATTCTTAGGTGGAAAGTAAAACGAGATCAGAAAAATGGAGCTCTCCTTGCCTGCAGCACAGGGTCAGTGTATCTGGAATTCAGCCTGCAAGTTGCCAGAATAAAGCCACGGGAGTGAGATTCCCTTCCAGTTTCTGGTTCCCAAGAGTTCTGCTAACAACAGATGTGGGTACAGCAGATAGCATGGGAGTGCTGCAGAGAGGGTTGGGCTTGTGCCACTCAGCCTCTTTTAAATCCCTGTGAGTGGGAACAGCTCAGTGGTGGTTACCCAGGTTTTAAAATCCTGCTCACTGCATTAAAGTTATTGTCCAAAATAGTTGATTCTCAGCTTCACAGACTCTAAGAGCACATCAGCAGTGTCACAATTATTCAAGATTCATGTCCTTCATCTGCTGCAGAAGTGGTGAGGAATGAATGCTCCAGATTTAGATTCACAGACTGAATTCTATGCTGAGGAAAAAAAAAACCTTCCTGTGGAATTCTCCCTTAGTTCTGAAATCTCAAAACAAATCAGATTTGCCTTTTCTGTCTCTAACCTGTATAAACATATATGTGGTTTAATGCAAATTTTGCCCAGCATGAAAGTCTTGAAATGATATGGTAAAGAAGAGCCCAGGAAGTTTGTTTAACAATTTCATTCTTAAAGATTGGGAAAGGGACACAGAAGCTCTCATCCAACCAACTGCACTTGCTAGTGCAAGACAGGGCTGGGTGTGGGCACACAAGAGCTTCCTCTGTTCACCTTGTGAACACTAAGGCTGCAGTTTCTCTGTGGTTTGAGGACTGAACCCAGCTCTCTGCACTGCAGGACAGCTACCTCTGCACTCTCCCCACACACGTGTGCAATCACAGGCACAGGAGATGTCTGTGGCTATAAAAGCATCAACGGTGCTTAGGCTGCAGATGTGCTGTGACCACGTCTGAGCGCGTGGGCTAGCACTGTCTCATGGTTACCTTATGTTCTGCAGAGCTTTGTGATCTTTACCTGTTGTGAATCATCTCATACCTAGGCTGTCAGCTCCCCAGGGTAGGTAATAATGATGGTAACATCAGTAAAACTGCAGCTGAGATGGGTTCATGTGTGGCTAAAAGATGTGTGCCCAAGCAATGGCAAAGCTGTTGTGGAATGCATAAGGAGTAACAGGGCAAGAAGGGTGCAGAAAGCATTTTAAATGCTCTGAAGAGTGAACAGCTGTGTAATACTGATGCAGGAGATGAGGAAATAAATCATTTGGTGATGATCAGCAAAATAATGGCATGAAAATAACCAGCAGGGTGACCGCAAAACCAAACATGTGCTGAGGGTGAGGCTCAACACAGCAGCATCACAGCCATTTGATCAATAGTAAGAGTGTTGATGTTGAGAATTGCATTCGAAGCTGTCAGGACACACATAAGCCATAAAATCTATAATCTCTGGTTACACAGTGACAATTGCCTCTTTTTGTTTTTTTGGTTTGTTTTGTTTTTGCTTTTTTTTCTTTTTTTTTTTTGCACCTCACTCTATGAATCTGAAATGTGGACAAGTCAGTACAGGACCATCAGAGGAATTAAAAATCATTAATCAACAGTACCTCCAAGCTATTATGCCTGTAAGTGTCAAGACAAAAATCATGAGTAATGATTTTCTGCAATGCTTTTTCCACAAACTGCTTCTAAAAAATGTTTAGAAAAATATCAGCTTTTCTGGAGTGCTCTTTTTATGGCTGAAAGAAAGGAATAGATTAGACTACAAGAATAGATTAGACTACAAGAATAGATTAGACTACAGGGATCTTTCGATGGGCAGATATTAGAATCATAGAATCAAAGAAGTTGGAAGAGACCTCCAAGATCATCCAGTCCAACTTATCACCCAGCCCTAGCCAGTCAACTAGATCATGGCACTAGGTGCCTCATCCAGTCTTTTCTTAAACACCTCCAGAGATGGTGACTCCACCACCTCCCTGGGCAGCCCATTCCAATGCCAATCACTCTCTCTGGCAACAACTTCCTCCTAGAAGTTCCTCCAGCCTAGACTTCCCCTGGCACAACTTGAGACTGTGTCCCCTTGTTCTGTGGCTGGATGCCTGAGAGAAGAGACCAACTTCCACCTGGCTGCAACCTCCGTTCAGGTAGTTGTAGACAGCAATGAGGTCCCCCCGAGCCTCCTCTTCTCCAGGCTAAACAACTCCGGATCCCTCATAGGGTTTGCCTTCCAGGCCCCTCACCAACTTCGTCACTCTTCTCTGGACACATTCCAGCATCTCAACATCTCTCTTGAATTGAGTGGCCCAAAACTGGACACAGTACTCAAGGCGTGGCCTGACCAGTGTTGAGTACAGGGGCAGAATAACCTGCCTCATTCTACTAGCCACACTATTCCTGATACATGTTGTGATGGTTGGGATAGGAGATCTGGGTGGAAGAGCTTGTTTGTAGTACCTCAGAACTCACCAGCAGCAAGAAGTCAGTGGTAGCACATTGTGCTAGTTTGAAGCTAGCTAGAATATTTTGGTGAGGAGAATTAGATTATAGTCTGTGAAAAGGAAACAGTGGTGATGGCTGCTTCACTCATAGGCTTGCTGAGATGTATAAAAATGAACACAAACACAGATAACAGAGTTGCTCTGGCTCTGGCTGCCTCCCTTCTCTCTCTAACCTGCTAACTAATCCATCTGCTTCCCAGCCCCCCTGGCCAATTCTCCAAACTCACCTCGAATGTAAGGCAAAGTCTGGGGTAAGGTAGAGGAATGGAAAGGAGGTGGAAGGGTGGTTGGGAGCCCCCTCCTGGGGACTCAGGTTTCTGTAAGGGATGTTGTGTTTCTGTATTACCTTTTAACTTGTATATTTCTGTATATAGCTGTAAGATTGTAAATATCTGCTTGTATATTGTGCTAAGCTGTAAATACAAAGCTTCATTCCAATAAATATAAAGCTTCATTGCAATTTCCAGCTGGGCTGAGTCTAGTTTGGGTGATTTCTTAAGAGTTGGGGGCGGGGGGGGAGGTAACACCCAAACCATTGCACACCTTGAGACTAGTTGCAAACCAGAGGAGGGATTCTGCACTCATTTACCATGATGTGAAGTAGCCTAAAATCGACAATTGGACTCTTGCAACTGTCTTGCAAATCACAGAAGCCTCTGAGAATTTGAAATTCACGATGAACAACTGCTACAAGCACTTCTTCTTTCTGCTGCCTGGGTTGTCTCTGATTTAAGAACCCTTTCAGCTTTTTTTAGCCAGGAACTCCAACTGAAGGCATGCAGGCATCTGATATTTTCCTGTCGCCTAGGGTACTCACGATGTGATGGATGAACCTTCAATGCTTTTGCATACATCCTGCTTCTGTTACCTCCTTTTTATCATCTGAAAATAGAATTTCTTATTAAAATTTTCCACACCAGGAATTTCTTCATTGCATTCAAGACAAGCAAACACCTCAGGAGAAATAGTACCATCAGGAAAGGTCAGAGTGGTTGCTCTGTAAACATCTGAAAAAAGAATCTTAACAAAAATATTGGGATAGGTCAGACAAACTTTTCAAAACTCAAATAACTGGGAAATCGTCAGCCCACTTCAATTAAATGATCTTACACTTACATTATCACCTGAAATAACACTTAGTTCTTAGTGTTCTGTGAATTCTAAAGCCTGTCTTTTATACTTTTAAAACATAGCACTAGGAAGGAAAAGAGATGGCTAAACAAACTCTCCCTGGGCACAGCCTTTCATGCAGACCCCACTCTGCGTGCACAGAGGGTTTGGAGGCAGGGTGGTGGCTGTCCTCTGCTGTTCTCATTCTGACCAGCGCTGCTGTGGGACCTGCTGCTGTCCCCGGGTCTGGCCACTGCCGCAGGAGTGGCCCAGGGCATGGGCTGACAGCCACAGCCTGACATGTCAGCAGATGCTGGGCACTGGCACACTGCGGGAAACAGACGTGGTGGTGCTTGGCACAGAAGGTGTGTGCCAGCTGGGGAGCAGCCAGGGACCCCCCAGGAAAACAGCTCCTTCCTCGTGTTCCTCTCCGTGAAATGTCACTCCTTCACACTATCCCACAGACAAGGATCCCACATCCTTATCTTGACATTAAAGAAGCAGATTTAATTGTCAGTCCTCTTAAACAAGCGTTTAATTCCATTCTGTGGGGACTAAAGACACTCTTAAATAATTGAGCGGCTAAGAGATTGGTTATTTCTGTTTTCATTGCCCATATTGATTTAAGTGTAGTTAATCCTTTCAAATACCCATGTCACACAGGGCCTGATGGCTCTCTTTAGGGCAATATTGTTCCTCTGGCTAGATTATTTGACATCAAGCATTGTAATGTCACAATAAATCCTTCATGTGGGCTGTTCTTTTCAAAGAGAAGTACCAGATGGGGACTTTGTCTCTTACATTAAACTCTTGGTTTTACTAGTCAGAAGTTGGGCTTGTGAATAATTTTCATTAAATTTTCTTTTGTGCCTCATAAAAGCTACTTCTGCAGCAGTGACATTAAATAATCAGCAGCCCAATTAAACAGGCATGTGGACATAAAACAAATCAAGGTGCTCCCCTCACTGCAAATTAAATATGGCTGTATGTAAAATAATCTCATTTGGGATATAACCCAACACAGAGATTGTGGAATGGATTTTACAGGCAGTGGAGAAAGGCTGAAGCCAAGAACCAACAGACATGCTTTAGAAGGCATTGCAGCTTTTCTTACTTCTAGTTAGGTCCTAAATCTGTCTACCTGGAGCCAGTCCAATTAGTATGTATCATAGAATCGTAGAAGGGTAGGGGCTGGAAAGGACCTCCAGAAATCTCCCTCTCTGGAGATACTCAAGACCCACATGGACGCGTTCCTGTGTGATTTGATCTAGATGATCCTGCTCTGGCAGGGGGGTTGGACTGGATGAGCTTTTGAGGTCCCTTCCAGCACCTAACCTTCTGAGATTCTGTGATTTGGTGAAATCAAGTCCAACCCCATTGACAAAGCAGGATCACCCAGGGCAGGTCACACAGGAACATGTCCAGATAGGTCTTAAAAGTCTCTAGAGGAGAATACACAACCTCTCCTGACAGCCTGTTCCAGGGCTCTATCAGCATTACAGTAAAGAGGATTTTCCTCATGTTGAGGTGGAACTTTCTGTGTTCCAGTTTGTGTCCATTGCCTCTTCTCCTATAAGCTGTGTGATACTCCACTTGTTACTTACGAATGGACCCAAATGGTCTGAAAGCTCCCTTGGCTGGTGCAGTTAGCTTTGTTTCTTTGCTGTGCAATTTTTTTGGGGGGCCATTCTTCTACTATCTAGCCACAGAGCTGTCCTAAGCTCTTTCTGGGTGGTCACAACAAATCTGGGCTCTGCAGCCAGGCACAGATGAATGTGCAGTTCAGTCCTGTCTTTCTAAAGTAGATTCGATCGCTTTGGGTTTTTTTTTTCCCTTCTTCTTCTTCTGTTTCCCCGGTTGATTTTAAGAAATACATGTTGCTGTCAAATCCCATCCTCACTGAGTAAGAGTTTACATATTTGATGCATTTTTAAATGACATTTTAAAAGAGGTTTTCTTAAGATTATAATGGAGACAGTCTGTCAAGAATGCAGCGAGCGGCAGCGAAGGGAAGCATTCCAACGGCATTACCAAGGCCCTCTGCAGCCGCACACCCAGCACGCAGGCTTTGCTTCGTTATGCCTAGAGGTGTAAGAATAGCTGTGAACAGCTAATAAGAATCAATGCTATTGGAGACATCTGTTTCAGTTTTCATTTTTCAGTGTTATTAGTGCTTATTGGTACAAGGCTCAGGAATGCAGCCAATCCCTTTGAAGTGAAGTGTATTGTAAGGCTAGAGGCATTGTGAGCCTTGTTGATGACCCTGTGTGTAACCTTTCAATTAAACATCCCTAATGCAGGGAATGAGAAAAGACCTCCTGAAAGGAGAAGGCTGCTATCCTGGAAATGCTTTGCAGTGCTCTTTTTGGGTTTTATAAAGTAATCTCCAAACAACTAGCTCTTTAATTCTTCAGAGTTCTTCAGCTTTAAAAAGGAATTGTGACTCGGGTCATGTGGCCATGCCACTGTTAAGTTATTAATATAGAACAAAAATCCTTCCTCTGTGCACAGTATGAGTAACCAGAGAAAGGATGGTTCTTTTCCCCAAACCTGGAAAACAAGACACCAACTGGAGCTGAAGTCAGCTGCCAGCTATGTCTTGTTCCCTCAAAAAAGCAGTCCTCATCATGTGCACCTACAACAAAAGCCTGCATCAGGAGGACAATTTGACTTGTCAATAAATTGATCTGCATAAACTCCACAGATTAAAGTGAGTTCTCCACAGAGGCACTTTGCTGATCACAGGGAGGTCAATGTAGCCTTGGGAAACTCCATCATGGGTCAAGCTCAGAGCTGCAGCATGGTGCGGTCTGGTGGTCCTTCATGCACAGTGTCCTCCTGAAGCATCTCAGTGCAGAACTGCATTGGCTAAAGACACTGTCCCAAAAGCAATGGTAACAAAATTTGGAGCAAGTTGAGAAGGATGAGCTACAGGGGAATAATCACTATCCTGAGGTCAGAGCTATCAGACTTGAAATCCGTACACAGGAAGAGCTTCTGAGCCCCTCTGACAAACCTGTTCCTGTGTAGTAGCTTCTGTGCAAGGTAGTTCCACAAAGAATAAGAGAAATGTCTCCATCTGCCAAGTGCATTATGCTGGATGATAGCTTGTTGCTGCTCACTCATGGGGCACAGTACAAAGTTTAGCTTTCTACTGCACAGACCCAGCAATTTGGTATTTATTTTACCATGAAATGATTAAACTCCTCTCTCCCCCCTGCCTTGAAAGAAAGGAAGTGATAGTATCTGCCCACTGGTTTTGAGTGGTGTTTCTGGGCCGTGGAGGAAGCTGAGGTTCAGATGGCATGGTGTGACTTCAGTATCTGGTATGTGTGAGCTGAAGAGGCTGGTGCTGACTGAATGCAGTGTAGATGGACAGAAGCGGAAACAGCATCATGGCCTGAGACAAAGAAGCAGAGTGGGTAAACAGTGGCAGCAGCATCTCCATTGTTGCTCTCTGCTATTTTCCCATTAGGATCAGTTCATGTTTATCAGTTGGTGTGAAGTTAGAGCTCATTAACTTGACTTTTTGGGTTTGTTTTGGTTTGGTTTTGGTTTTCACAGAGAGATTAATTTAACTACTTTATTGTACTTAAATAGAAAGAGCTACAAATATTAGAAAGATTGAACTGTTATAAAAATGGGCCAAGAGGGAGATGAGAAAAATGGCAGAAGTTAGTTGGCCATCAGAGGTGAGATGTTGCAGCCTACACACAAGGGGGAGAGGAATTACGTAGGACTGTAAAAGCAGGAGTTATGGAAGCAATGAATAATGGCAAACCTTGGGCTGGCAATGAGCTCTGCAGGGCGGTGAGGAAGTCTCGTAAGCAAAGGGTGGAGTACACCACTAAGGACATTTAAATCAAGTAGAACAAGGTAGAGTAGAAAATGCCTCATGAAAACCCCATCTATCTTAGTTCTTTGGAGTGAGATACAAGATGCTACAGTGCCAGCAAGTTCAATCAGTGCTTTAGAATAGGCCACCAACATTGCTGCTGGGACACAGCTTGGCCGCAGCTGCAAAGAGGACACAAAGAGTGGCTTCAGGGCTGTCAGACATACCCAGGAAACAGTCCTGACAAAGCTTGCTCCTACAAGACCTCCTATGAGACTGTGCTGATCTCCTGTGGTGAAGCAGCAAGCATATGTGTGTAGAGAGGCATCACCAGGATGTAAAAGTTTTTTGGCTGTTTAAACAGGGCCTTTGGGGACAACTTTATAGAAGAATGTGGGTTTGAGTGAAGGCTAAGGAGTGGAAGCAGCTGGATCTGCCCGTGGTGTCCTGAAGGAGAGCATCCTTAGGTCTCATGCCTCTGGGTGCTGCAGCTCATTCTAGCTTTCTGCAGTGTTTGCCTACTACACAGAGAGCAGCTCTGTTCTGCTGCAGGAATAGAGATTTGGTTAAAAGTTCTCCCTGTTCAGTGAATGTTTGGAGGAGCCCTTGGGTGGCACCAATAGCAACAAATCAAGAAAAGCTACTGTCCTGGTTTGGCTGGGATGGAATCCTTGGCCAGCCATGGTCTGCAATGTTGAGTCAGCTGGGGCAGCTGCCCTGAACTGGCTGCAGTTGTACCTCATACTGTAAATGTCACACTTGGTATAAAAGCATAAGTTTGCTGAGGGTGGAGCTGCTTGGGGTCCTTCTGTTCCATCTCCTCACTCCTGGAGGGCTTGTTCACCATTCTGCTCCTGAGGACTCCTGGTGACCACTACTGCTTGTTGGTGACCACTGTACGTTCACTTGGCTGGGTATAGCTTTGTGTGCTTTATATCAGTGTTACATTGGCTTTGCTGTTTCATTAAATCCATTTTCATTTCCACCCATGAGTCTCTTCTCCTCCTGATCTCCTTCTAGGCTGGGGAGAGGCCATCAGGTGATAGAACCTTTGTAGCTTAGCCCTGGGTACAGGCTAAACTAAGCAATCACCAAGGGACATTTTCTTCACATGGAAAGATCCATCTATGATTTTTTGTTGTTGTTGTTCAAATCTTCCATCCCCTACTGAAGTGCTGATTCCTGGTACAGACAGCAAGGATACGCTTTAAGCCAGGAACATCTTCTCCCTGATAATTCACACAGGAATGCATTTGCATACTCTTCAGCTGGTGACCAGTTGCAAAGCAGCAAGGTGGCAGATGGGGACAGTGGGTAGAAGCATGGAACGAAGAGAACTAGCCCACCGTGGAAGTGGAAATAAGAGCTCTGCACATTCCTGTGCCTGAGGCTTCTTCACACCTCAGTATCCTTAATTACGTTCCAGGGTATTTTGGCGTTCCTTCTATTTGCATTTAGATCTTTCATCAGGAAGTTAATGTTCTCAGAGCAAGTAAGATCTCAAACCCCATAAATCCTAATGTTTAATACGTTAACGATATAGAGATAAGTATTTAATTTTGCTTTATGCATGACAGAGAAGCCAATGACAAATAGCACTGAGTAATATTTATGAGTTGCATGCCTGGAGGAATAATGAGTACCTTAAATTATTGTAAATTCTGACAAGGCACATACATTGAAGACTTTATAAAACTTGATTCTTTATGCATGTAACTACAACACTCTTCTCCCTGCCACAGTTCAGCTCCTGATACTCCCAGCTGATGTGATCACAGAGCAGTATCTTCCCAAGCTGGAACTGCCTGTGCGAACATCTTTAACTGCCCTGCTTCATATTGCTCTGGCCCATAGAGGCCAGCTGTACTCTGAAATGTGCCATGAGAAGGGCAATAAGGACATTTGTTGACTGCTATGGAAATAACATGAGGTTATGATCTGTGAGGTCTCTTCCAACCTTGGTGATACTGTGATACTGTGATACTGTGAATATCATCAGAGAATCAACCAGGTTGGAAGAGACCTCCAAGATCATCCAGTCTAACCTAGCACCCAGCCCTATCCAATCAACCAGACCATGGCACTAAGTGCCTCAGCCAGGCTTATTTTTGAACACTTCCAGGGACAGCAACTCCACCCCTCCTCCCTGGGCAGCCCATTCCAATGCCAATCACTCTCTCTGTGAAGAACTTCCTCCTAACATCCAGTCTCTCACCAGCTTGAATTGAGGGGCCCAGAACTAGACAGCACTCAAGGTGTGGCCTGACTAGTGTTGAATACAGGGGAAGAAGAACTTCCCTTGTCCTACTAGCCACACTGTTCCTGATCCAGGCCAGGATGCTATTGGCTCTCTTGGCCACCTGGGCACAATGCTGGCTCATCTTCAGCTACTGTCTGTCAGTACTATATGTCCATCATGTTTGGAAACAAAAAAGGGATGCTCTTTCTTTCTTTCCTTCCTTTATTGCTAAATTGATGTAGCTTGTTCTGTATCTCCCACTCTGGACATTCAGTTTGCAGACCCTTCCTACCTGCAACACTGAAACTTCATGAGATTCTCAAGGTTTAGCTGCAGTCAGTGGTGGTACTTGGAGTGTCCCAACTCTGATGGGGAGTGTCTCACAGGCATAGTGTTTGCTTGCTGAATGACAGCTGCAGGAAAAAACCTTACACATTCATGATCACAGCAGCAGTTTCTGCAAACATCTCAAAGCAGCTGAGTCATGAAGGATGAAGAACTATGGGAACAAAAGATGGGCTACAGCAAAGGAAATTTCTAGGAAGCCACTTGATTTCTTGGATTTTCAAGTGCATCTTATAACTGGATTCAAAGGAACAGCCCCAAATGTTCTTAGAGGTACCAATTCCTCTGGCTGTATTAGACACTGATAGTGGTGGCAAACTAAAGCTGCCTGGGTAGGTAAGGAGATGTTTGCAGGCAGTGATGAGCAGATGAGAGCCTTGTGCACAATGACACAGTTGCCACTCATTAACACTGGCCATAGCACATAAGGCTCAAAAGTTCTAAAAGTCTTCAAGAGCATCACAGGAAGGAGTAACTGCCAAAATGAGTGGAAAGTAACCTCCTGCATGAATAAAAATGCTTCCCCTCATCCCTCTTCATGTGCTAAAAAACATGGAGCAACAGAGAATTTTGTACTTTAGCTCAACCAGCTTTTCTTTGAAATACACACATAGAACAGAGGCAGTGGTTGGCACACAAACAAGCACAGTGGTCACACTGGTTTTCATGACATCATTTAAGCAAGTGTGATGACATGAAGGAAGGCAGGAGATTTCCTTTCTGGAGTTGTTTAGACTGGTAGAGGTGGCCTCCCCATTTCTAAATACCATGCCTTACCACCCATCCCTTGTACCACTGCACCACATCAGTGTGACCCCTGTGCAGCCCAGAGATGCTGCACATAAGGATGCATCAGACACATGCACTTGGAGCTTTTGCTTCTACTTGCAGGAGAGTTGTGCTGGCAGGAAACGTAGCACCAGAGCCAGTGTCCCAGTCCTACTTGGCAGGACTCCCTCCTCTCCTCCCTCAGAGTAAAGTCAAACTGTTGAAAAAAACCCAAACCCAAACCCACTAACAAACCCACCCAAATCTTACAAAAAGCCCACAGCAATTCTCTGGAGCAAGCATCCTTTCCCCTCTTTTCCTTAAGGGCAATTTACACAACCTATACCTTGGGTGGGACCTTTTCCAACAGAAGCTGAGTTTTGTTTTCACTCCGTTAATCAGGCGTGGCAGGAAACTGTTACCAGTTGTGCACAATGCATCCAGTTTCTTCCCTTCCCTGTTCCAAATGTGCTTGGATTTATTAAGGTACAGAAGACTTTGAGAAATGTGATGTTGTGGGCTTGCCAAAATAAACCACAAGCGATGATGAAGCAATAATGTATTTAACAAAGTGTCATGGAAAAGACAAGCTGCAAAATCTATTTGCTGGGCTGCTATCTGCGCTGTACTGTCTGCAGCTGCCTAGAACAGAATCCTGAGCACTTGCTGAGCACTCTAGACACACAGGACTGCTGCAAGGATTTGCCCACGTTCACATGCTTCACCCAGACTCTTGGTTATAGTTCTTTAAATGCCAATGCCAGCTGTTAAAACGTTGGATGGAGAAATCTACCTGCTTAAAAATGTGATTTTGCTTGTGTCAAGCCTCGAGGCTGCAACCTGCATTTGCAATAGAGTCCTAGGTTATGTCATTAATTCTCCTGTTGATTCCCTATATGATTTTCATGCCTGACTGTCCCAAATGAATATAGGGAACTTCACTAAGGGGTGACCATCACTCTGTGCAGCTTCCTGTGGACAGGATGTGGGAGGGGAGTTGCTGAGCTCTTCTCCTTGTGATTCGAGGACAGAACATCTGGGAATGGTTCAAAGGTTCAGACTAGACACTAGGAAGCACTTCTTTACCAAGAGACACTGGAACAAGCTTTCTAGAAGGATGCTTGATGCCTCATGCCTGTCAGGCCTTAAGAGGAATTTGGGCCATACCTTAACATGTTTTAACTTTTGGTCACCCCTGAAGTTGTCAGGCAGTTGGACTGAGACTGTTGTAGGTCCCTTCCAACTGAAATTATTCTATTCTGCTCTGTTCTGTTCTATTCTATTCTAATTCTGTTCTGTGCATTTATTTATTTATATTTATATTCTACTTCTATTCCATTCCAAGGACCTTTTTTTCCTGCCCACACTGCACTGGACTATGTTGCTGTGTGTAAAGCTCTGTTAAGGGGATATTGGGGATAGGTGACAGATTTTACAACCATCCATAAGGGCTGCAGGTGATGCCAGGGCTTTGGAGCAGGCTGTGGCTTCCAGACTTTGTTATGCAATGTTGTTGGTCATGTCTAGAAGCTATGAGCACAATTAATTAGTGAAAGGCAACTGTGCCTGCTATCCAATTCCTGAGGAACTCCTTCATCTCCCACAGCTGTCCCACTGAATCTGAATGTGTGAGTGCCCTGCTGCTGCAAATGGCAATGCCACGCTGCTGCTGGAACCAAGCTTCCTTGTGAAAGAGACCTGGGGGTACTGGTAGATAGTGCCTGAACATGGGCCAGCAGTATGCCCAGGTGGCCAAGAGAGCCAATGGCATCCTGGCCTGGATCAGGAACACTGTGGCCAGCAGGACAATGGAGGTTCTTCTTTTCCTGTATTCAATGCTGGTCAGGCCACACCTTGAGTGCTGCCTCCAGTTCTGGGCCCCTCAGTTCAAGCTGGTGAGAAGCTTGGAACACAGCCCTGTGAGGACAGGCTGTGAGAGCTGGGAGTGTGCAGCCTGGAGAAGAGGAGGCTCAGGGGTGACCTCATTGCTGTCTACAACTACCTGAAAGGAGGCTGTAGTCAGGTGGGGGTCAGTCTCTTCTCCCAGGCAACCAGCAACAGAAGAAGGGGACACAGTTTCAAGCTGTGCCAGGGGAGGTGTAGGCTGGATGTTAGGAGGAAGTTTTTCACAGAGAGAGTGATTCGCATTGGAATGGGCTGCCCAGGGAGGGGTGAGGTCACCATCCCTGGAAGTGTACAAGAAAAGCCTGGATGAGGCACTTAGTGCCATGGTCTGGTTGACTGGACAGGGCTGGGTGCTAGGTTGGATTGGATGATTTTGGAGGTCTCTCCCAACCTGGTTGATTCTATGAGTCTAGAGGGAGGTGGTGATCTCCAGGTCATGGTGACACAGGTCCTCCTAGTGCTGATGAACAGTCACAATGAGATATGATTCACCACTCCAGCTGATTATCCCTGTGAGATGCACGGTGCAGCAGGGATATGAGGGACTGGGCTGAGCAGAGCAGGAAGGACACGTTACTGAAAGAGAATATTTGATGTTGCAGCATGTGCTGGCTGCTCAGCTGACACAGCAGCACACCCAGCCTCTCATCTGCTTGTGGATTTGTTTCTGCACTTGGCATCTTCTCTTTCAAGAGCAGTTTCTAAAACTCAGATTCAAGTCTATGTATCTAATTCTATTCATGTATTTCACATTCTGTTTCTCAATTGGGCAGTGGAGACTGCCTGCCTCTTGCCAGCTCTTGTGATGTTTTCCATTTTGGATGAGAGACATACATAAAGGGTCTTGAACAAATAGTAGCATTCTGCTGTGCTCAATGCTCATCTGTAACTCATTTTCAGCTCGTTCTAAGGCTTGAACTAATGAGTGTGCTGAGGACACTCAGCAAAAATAAAACAAAATTCAGAAGTTGGTGAAACGCTGTTTTTCTTGGCAAGGGAAAGAGCATGGACTGCCATGGGGAGGTGCCTGGTGAGTGAGGGAACCATCCTCCCATCTCTGGTGGATGGGCATCAGCGGGTGAGTGCCTGGGAAAACTGACACCCACTTGTGGAAATGAGACCAGTATGTGGGCAACCCCCACCTCAGCTTAGTGCTGGAGGGTCTGGAGTTGCCCTCACTGTGTCATATGGGGCCATGCAGCCCCTGGGCTTGCATTCCCACCCTGTTCAGCCAACAACTGAAATGTTTTCTGATGCATTATTTCAGTTGGTGCATTGCTAATACAGACAACAACTCTGGTTTCTTAAATTCAGTCATGCTAGCAGGTGAATGAGTTTAAATGTGGATGGGAACCTGTACTGCAGAAACAATGGCAGATATGGAAGGCAATAATGCAATTAACAGTAACAGTCCCATACGAGGACAGCACAACCTCTAATCATGAGGCTAATTTGAAGTGGATCTACAAGGTGAAGATGAGGCAAATTACCAAAAGTCACACAGCATCAAGAGCCCTCAATCTGTATAACTATTCACTCTGCTGTCTCTTTCAAAGACCATTTAAATGTTTTCTCTTTTGATGTCCCACTCAAAAAGCATTTTACTGAAACCAGGGGGCTGTCCAGGGCACTCAGGGGGTCAAAACAGGCCTGGCTTGGAAGGTCAGAATAGAGCCTGTGATCATCCAAACTGTTCTCAAAATAAACGTTGCTCCTTCCTTCTCCCCACTCTGTTCCTGTTCCTACTTTTCTGCCTCCACTGTTGTGCTGTTTCCATCCACTCTGTACAAGAGAGTCAGTTCACCAGGTAATGGGGAACAAAAATAGGAATAGAGAGAAAAATCCTCGAGTATCTCACAGGGAACTTTGGGCTAAGATGATGTTTCATTATCAAGAAGAAAAGCTGTCCAAGGATAATGAGAGAAAAGGGAGAGAAGCCAAGAAGGAAAGTTCTGGAAAATAAGCTCAATTCTCAGGAATTAAAGTGTGCTCCAAACCCCTATTTTTGCCCAGAATAAAAGGTGCTGAGCAGATTTCTGTGGTAGAAACTTTTCCAGACTCAGGTTGCTTGCTTTGCTGCCATAATTGTTGTGTGCTTGTTTTATACTGTTCTTTGGTCAGTGCTGTTTCAAGTCACTCCTCTACCAAGACAACAAAGACAAGGCAGCCCCCAGATTTCCAGACGCTAACTCTTTGGCTTCAGGTTCTGTTTGGTGGCTTCATTGTTTTCAGTGCTCCCAACTTAATTTAACCTGACTAGAGCTGGCTCTTTACCATTTCTAGATCATTCTCAGAAATAGAGAAAAGAACTCAGAGCCATAGTAAAGGGCATGTGGCAACAGCTCTGATCAGGACAGGCACTGGTGGCTTGCAGACTGGGAGCGGTCTTAGTATTTACAATGTGCAAAATAGGTGCTTTAAGTCACAGCAGCCATTTGGAGCTGACACTTCTTTTCTGATGAATTATTGTTTATATTATGAGGTCTCATGACTTTTGTCCTCTTCTTATTTAGCAAAATTAATTTACATCCCTCTGCCGTTTCTGACTTATCAGCACCAACGAGCGGTGGAAATGTCAGGGTATCTTTTCATTTTCCCTTAGTATCAGGGCTGTATTTTGCTTTTCAGATGATGAGTTTTGCTTCAGCGTGTTCTCAAACCGTGGGCTCCTATGGAGGAGGTTAGGGATCAGAGAGCTATTGAAAAATGAAACATTTTCATGACAAAACTGGAGGCAGGAGTGTGGAGGAAATGGGCGCTGGAAGACACAACGATGTTTTCAGGGATAAGCAGCGGTGATTGCGCTCCCAGCAGCGGTTCAATCAAACTGATAATGATCGGACATGTGTCTGATCAGATGCAGGTCGCTGGAGGAGCTTGCAATGAGTTGGAGCCACTCAGATTTCCTGCCCCTCTGCAGTGCCAGCTCATGCTGCTGGAACATCTCCTTCCCCTTGGAACAGCTGCGGGTGGAAGCTGCTGAGCTGTGCTGGTCAAGGTCAAGCGCCTCAGAAACTGCCAGCTCCTCTGTTGTTGTCTGAGGCTGAGCATGGGGGCTCACCGGTGGGTGGTGGTGGCCAAGGCATTGATATCAGAGCAGTGAATCCGCATTTGAGCTGCCCTCTAGTGCTGTGGAAGGCCAGGTCAAGTTTTTACTGGAATCCATTTAATTAAAGAAAAATGAATAACAAAACATAAAGTATGTGGTTTGTTGCAAGTGCAAAGCTTATTCCAAAGCTTTGCTTATTCAGGATGTGTGGCACTTGCCTTTCTTCACTGGTGTGACATGATCCAGTAGAATGCTGTTCCTCTCCAGCCTCTCCTGGAGTGTGGTCCTCAACTCAGGACCAGGTCACCTGAACGAGGAGAATGGCTTTTTCAAGTGCTCAGGGCAGGGGCAGGCTGATAACCAAGGAAGGTTTAAATCTTACAAGGCTGCATTTCTCTGCTCTCCAAACTAATGAAAGTGTTTCTTTGCAAGGAGAATTTTCCTGGACTCCCAAACAAGTGTTGCAAGAGGATATTTAAAACATTGCTGTCGGTGCCTTCTAGCACTAAACCTAATTAAGTTTTCTTTCATGTCTTGGAGGACTGCACATGCCTGCTTTCAGGAGGATGGCAAAGCGCCGGCACTGCCAGGAGATCTGTGTCAATGTGTGAGGTACCTCTGCAGTAAAAAGTAAATGACAGTCAGGAATTGGTAGCTGTTGCTTATAATATAGACCCAAGAAGCTAAGATTGACAGTTGCTGGCAGCAGGTTTGTTGTGGTTAAATATCTTTTTTCTTTAGCCAAGGAAACATACTCACACAAAAATTACTTGATCCGCAGCAGAAGAATAGGATTAGCATCAGGAAAGGGTGTCTGGTGGCAGGCCTCCATGGTATGAGCCTCGGTCCCTGAATGGGATTCATTCTTCCCCAGCTGAGCCGGTGGGAAGTTCTTGCTCCTACAGGAAAGTGCACAGCCCGCTGCGGCGGTGTTGTTTTTGCTCTCATGTTATGCCCTTTTGCAGGGGTCAAGAGTTCTTCCATAAAACTCACTCCAGGCTATAGGTTCTAGCATAAGTAGCCTATGCTGCCTGTCCTCCCAGAAGGGGTTTTATAGATGGGGTGCTGGAGCCCTGGCGCAGCGCCTGTCAACCCGGCGCTGTTTGCTTATTGCAGGTTCACTGGAAGGAGACCTCGCTTCACTCTTCGGCCTGGCGTGGCAATTTTTTTCACACATTTTCTCTCTCTCTCTTTTTTTTTCCCCGAGCCATCTCTCAGTGAGATCTCTCCGCCACTGCCAAGCAGCTCTCGCAGGCTGCGCAGTCTGGCAGAGGCAGAGACAAAGCCAGCCTGAGTCACTTACAAAAACAAGGCGCCGCCCATTCTTTCAGCACGCTGGAGTGGACGACCGCTGGGAGATCTCGAGTGCCAGACAATAACTGAATCCTCTCCGGTTAATCGTCACCCCTGCCAATGAGACGGAGGTTGGTCGCTCTTGCAATAAAGGACAAAAGTCTTTTCTTCTGCTCTTTGTTGCCCGTAACAAAGCTGGTTGGATGCAGCTGGGATCAGGCCCACAGCTGATCCTCCTCTCCCCCGCCCCTGGGCCATTCCTTTCAGCTCAGCTGGGGTAGCCTGGACAATAGGGAAGCTGTGTGCGCTGCATCTCAGGATGTTAGGTCTATAGTATGGACAGCCTGAGAATATGCCTGCATTCTCCCCATTGATGTTCGGGGGCTTGATACCTCTTTGTTTGGTTTGCTTTATTGAAAGGTAAAACGGAAGAAGGGATAATGCCCCTGTTTAGAAATATAGACGCAGGGTGACATAAAAGGGACAAGAAAGGAACATTTCAGACATGCGACCTGAGTCCACACTCCTCGCAGGGGCGTGGCACGGGGAGGGGAGCTGTTACACCAGCTGTGCTGCCCCACTGCAAGCTTCCCTCGGGCAGCATCCTTCCCACAAAACACAGCTCTGCTCCGTGGTCAGGTAAGAGGCTGCCCGGGTGTAAGACGCGAAGATAACCTGCCCGTTCCTCCTGGCCTCTGGCAGGTAGCTCTCCACGCAAGAGTGAACAGGCAGATCTGAGTCAGCTGCAAACAGCCAAACCATCAGAAAATGATGATCAGAAAAGAGTGCTCTCCATTTTCCGGTGTTGGAACTTGGCTTCCCCGATGTGTTTGATGTAGGTGCATTCAAAGTACAGGATAATTTTTTCCACTCTCTGTTTCTGTACTTTTGTGGTTACCTTTCTACCAGCTTGGGAGCCAGCAGGCAGATCCTAGCATGTCCATTTTCTACCCACCTGTGCCTCAGCAAGAGCCAGAGGTAGCTGTGCAAGCTATTCCTGCCTTGTTAGGACCTAACCCTCTTACCTGCTTCCCCACATTTTGTCCTGCTGGGCCTTATAGGAAATCACCAGACAGCATTCTCATTTCCATAAAACATGCTGCTACCAAGAGCATCCCAGCATCTAGCTACCTTTCCCACAGTCTATCATACCTGATGGCTAAACTTCATTTACTCTGCACATCAGCCTGAGAAGCTCTGTGTTCACATCAGCACTGAACACCTAAGGGACAATGCCCAGTGCTGTGGATTAAACAAAAACATGCTCTTTTCTAGATCACACCCAGGGAGCTGCAGAAAGGTCAAAACTGCAGTGGTTTCCTTCACCTTTCTCCCTGCTGCTGTTTTCAAGCCTTGAGTGCAAAGAACGGTGGAGGCCAATAAGCATCTTTAAAGAGATTTAAGTTGTGTATACCTATGCACACAAATGAAACTTGAGACAACACAGGCAACATCACATTCTCTGGCATCAAATGTTAAGGATATGAATGGCTCTTAGTCCATTTACTCACTCGGAATAATGTATTTCCTGATTTTTCAGGTGCCATTGGATTATTGATAGCTGTTGTGTTCTATCTGCATATCAATGCTTGTACTCCCTCCGCAGAAGATGCTCACCCAGAAGTCTGTGGAAATCGAATACATATTCAGGACTCAAAACAATTCTTGCCTGATGTATTCAAACACAGCAGCAGAATTTCATCACCTACCTCACCACCAAATTCTTTTCAGATCTTATCTTTTCCAGTCATAAGCTAAAAAAGATGCATGATACAATATCCTACCAGTGCTGCAGGGGATGTGACTCCATAGGCAATTTGTGAGATAGATGTTGGGAGTGTCCCTAACTAAAATTGTTTGAGGATAAAATTACTGAGCCCAGTGCTGAAAGGGTGGATCACCCACTGGACTGCTCTAGAATTTCCAGAGGGCTTCTGGGATCTAGGTGCCAAAATACAACTGAATATCAATTAAAACTTTGTTTATAATTCAATTCCCTGAAACTCAACTAGTCCTTCCCAGAACATCTCTTCAGCTTTTGGGTGGTGATTACATTAAGAATGCTGTAAACTTCGATCATAACAGACCAACATTGCTATAGCAACCCCAGCATAGAACACTAATAACACTACTAACTGAAAAACTCAGTGGCAGCTCTGAGCTACAGAGAGTAACTGGATCCAGAGGACAGTCTTGTGCCTGACCAGCTCACAATGTGGGGATGGGTGCTCAGTGGAGAGCAGGAAAAGGAACGTGTCAGGCCACAGGCCTTTTTTCTTTCTTTCTTTCTCCATAGAGGGTTTCTTTTATGGTTCTGCTCGGAGGATTCTGAGAGTGGCAAGAGAGGAGGGGAGGTCTGCAGTTGGGGTGTGTGGTTGTTATCTCAGGTTTCACTGAAGCACTGACCGTGCATGTATTTTAAGAGCCAGCCTCTTCTTAGTGTATGCTCTCTCAAGTCTGAATAATGTTAGTTCTCCTTGCACTGCATTCACAAATAGCTGGGATTGAAAAATGGCCGAAAACCACTCCATGTTTCACCAGAATTCACAGAAGGAAGAGTTAGTCCAGGAAAAACATGATAAGAAAGAAAAAATCGTTTTGGTATGGAAGAAAAGAAGTTTGTGCTGGGATTCACAGCAAGCCCTATTGAGTACCACATTTTAGAGGTTCCTTTTCTCAGGTTCAGTGGAACATTAGAGATTGTTCAGATTCAAGGTATTTCCTTGGCTCAGTTTCTTACCCACACATTTATTTGCCAGCCATGTAGCAAGAGGTCTTTATCCTGTTTGGCTTCCAAGTGAGATCACACACAAGAGCAGGACATAATTAGTAGAGTGGTACTAATATTCTAATAGTCAGTGGCACTAAATACTATTCTTTATTAGAATTCCACTCATGCATAATCAAAATCACTGTGATTGATTATAGCACAGCACTTCATAGTTCTTTATTGCAGCCTAAAACTTTATTCAAAGGACACTTTTGAAAGTGGTCCTGCTCTGGCAGGGAGGTTGGACTCAATGATCTCTTTTGGGTCCCTTCCAACCCCTGACATCCTCTGATCCTATGATCACAGAGCAGCTCTCTAATGTTATAATGTGAGTCTTCCTACTGCATCCTTAGGGTGCCAAAGCACTCCTACATGTGCTGATTGGTATACAAACCGAAAAAGAACATCCTTGATGTTGCAGTGGCACTGTGGTAACACACAAGACTCAGAGCCAAAGCTCAGAGACATCATGTAGGGGTCAGGTATATCCCTGGAAAGGGGAATAGGTTAAATGAAGGCATCGCCTCAGCCAGCTCCTTGGAACGGCCTGTTCTTGCATGTGACATATCCAATCTCCTCCTGGCCTGAAGGATGTAAGTCCTGAGTGCATTCCAAAGCACGTGGAACTCCAGAGCATCAGCCCATGGTGAGTCAGCCCACGGGCACACTGCAGGTGCTCCACAGGCACCGCTCAAGCACAAAACCAGTGCCATTAGCAGGTAGAGCAGTTTACCTTGCTGCTGCACATCCTGTAATCTTCTGGGAAGAAACACATTCAGAAGACTGGGAATTAACTCCTACTTTATTGTTCTCACAAAGGGCTCACAGCTCTAATTGCAGCTGAGAGTATTCCTCACATCCACACATCTACTCAGCCTCTTCTCAGAGTTCTATATACTTTGGCCTCAGATACATCATATTTTAATGATCCAAAGTCTGAAAGAAACAAAAAATAAGCCTGTTTTGATAGCAGGGAGTTGCATTCTTCTTACCACACATGAAGAAGATGGTCAAGTCTTGTGCATTAACTATACCAGTTCAGGAAGACTAAATCTAAAATTTCTGGACTTACAGTAAAACCAGACCACAAACACTGCAGTATAGCAGAAAATACAAATATTTAGATGGGAACTTTGTGCAGAGTATCACAGGATCACAGGATCACAGGTTCACATGACATTAGGGGTTGGAAGGGACCCAAAGAGATCATTGAGTCTAACCCCCCTGCCAGAGCAGGACCACACAATCTAGCACAGATCACAGAGGAACACAACCAGATAGGCCTTGAAAGTCTTCAGAGAAGGAGACTCCACAACCTCTCTGGGGAGCCTTTTCCAATGCTCTGTAACCCTTATAGTAAAGAAGTTTCCCCTTGTGTTGAGCTGGAACCTGCTGTGCTGCAACTTACACCCATTGCTCCTTGTCCTATCCCAGGGAGCAGTGAGCAGAGCCTGTCCCCCCACTCCTGACCAACCCTCAGAGTTTATACACATTTATTAGATCCCCTCAGTCTTCTCCAGACTAAACAGCCCCAGGTCCCTCAGCCTCTCCTCATCAGGCAGTGCTCCAGTCCCTTAATCATCCTCCTCTGGACCTTCTCCAGCAGATTCCTGTCCCTCTTAAACTGGGGAGCCCAAAACAGAACACAGTACTCAAGATGAGGTCTCAGCAGGGCAGAGTAGAGGGGAAGGAGAACCATTCTTATTCTGCTGGACACACTCTTCTTAATACACTCCAAGGTCCTATTGGCCTTCTTGGCCACAAGGGCACATTGCTGTGCCGTGGGTAACTTGTTACCCACCAGCACTCCCAGGTCCCTCTCCACAGGGCTGCTCTCCATCACCTCCCATCCTGTACTGGTGCAGTTTATTATTCCTTCCTAGATGCAGGACTCTGCACTTGTCCTTGTTGAACCTCATTTGGTTCCTCTGTGCCCAGCTCTCCAGTCTGTCCAGGTCTCACTGGATGGCCACACAGCTTTCAGTGGTATCAGCCAAGCCTCCCAGCTTGGTGTCATCAGCAAACTTGCTGAGCAGACTCTGTCTGTCTGTCTGTCCCCTCATCAATGTCATCGATGAAGATGTTGAACAGGACTGGCCCCAGCACTGATCCCTGGGGGACTCCACTGGTTACAGCTCTCCAGCTGGACCTAACACCATTGATCTTTGAACTCTGTCGTGTAACCAGTTCGTAATCCACCTCACTGTCTGCTCATCCATCCCATACTTCCTGAGTATGGACGTTTAGAAATGGACATGTTCCTCCCCTCCCAGTTTTACTCATGGAAACATGGAAATTAGGTTCCTGCCTCTGAGTGACACAAGATGTTCAGGGTATGGTGTGGTTGATATGACTGGGTATTAATTTCTTTTTCATCAGCCTTTCTAGAGACATCACAGGCAAGAAGCACGTTCACTGATGAGTGAGAACGATGCTGGAACAGCAACAATCAACCATCTTACATGGTGCATGCTCTTGCATCTCTGACCTGACATCAAAAACTAATGCAGTAGTGGATGAGTTGTCTGAAGAACTTAGCTCAGATATGATCTGATCGGGGGGAGATTTTGGAAGCCGCCTTTTGCTAGAGGTACTCCATCCAGCGGGGCAGAGAAGCTGAAGGCTTCTTTCTTCCCAACAACATTGCAATATTAATATGAGCAACTTCACCAGATCTTGACGCTGAGAACTTAATGACCAAATCATACAGCAAGTCAGAACATCCATTTTGAGGCATGAGTCTGATGCCCCCAAGACGAGTTATCCTGGAGATGTGCTGCTTTCTGGTGTTTGAACGTGAGCCAGGCTTGCTTGTGTTTGCTTTGATGTGTGAGAGCTTTGATACCCACATCAACATGAAATCAAATTACAAGAAAAATCTAGAGATTCACATCAGTTTATTATGGCAGCTACTCACAAAAATCTCTGATAGGAAGGAGCACACAGGCAATGTCTATAGACATTCTTAAGGCTCCCATGGACAAAAGTCTGATACAAAAGCAAGGTGTTCATGAGAAAGTACCAAGCACTACCATAGTGGAAGTAGGAATGATGGAAATTATGACACCTGTGAATCCTTGTTCAGTTATGGATTGGGAGCTGCCATCTCTGTTGCTTGTCACCACAGATGGCAGCATGAGTCTTTCTAACAGAGGCAAGAAACATAATTTGGTTTTGTGATGGAGCATCACCAGCATTAAGTGAGAGCTTGGGACCTATTCAGTTATGGCTGCTGGTTCCTTAGAGAAGGAAATCATCTCTGATACAGATTTACTTCAAAAGTGGAACTATGTTAAAGGACTATCTAAGAAGAAACCCTTTAGTTTCTTTGTGCTAAAGACAAGAGGCAAGAGTTACTGTCTGAAGTTACCTGTAAAATGCATTTGCCTGAATCTGAGTTTTCCAAACTCTGTAAGGGTGACAGAGCTGATAGGCCAAGAGCTGCTGAACTGCAGGCTGCAGAGGAGCAGAATTGCAGAGCAGCAATACTCTCTTCTCCCAGGAGACATGAAAGAGAAACTAAAGAACAATGTGAGAGGGAAGGGGCAAGAGCCACTGAAGAGAGGCAAAAGATGTTCTCAGGCTGAAGTGTGACAGCAGAAGGTGCCATGTGAAAGTGAGAGGGTTCAGACCAGCAGTGGTCTCTCTAGTATCAACTTTGCTCTCCAGATTTAGTTTTCCACGTGAAATGAAAGCTTCTCAACAGATTCACCCACTGTTACTCCTCCTGTGGTTGTGTTGGTGAGTCTTGACTGAAGGGACCATACTTGCTAGAGACAGCTTTCTTGGTGCCTTAAATATTATTCCTGCATCAGGAAGGAAAGGACTTGCCCTGAGTTCTTCAGAGCTAATTGTCTGGAGAATGAACTCAGACAAAAGCCAAGAGGTGTGAGAACAGGAGTGTGTCAGTGAGGCCAAAGTGCCACAGTGAAGGCTGCCCTGTGCATCAGGGTCCTGCCCTCCAGATTCACCCAGAGGGTTGTTGGAGGCATTTTGTGTAACTGGAGGCAAAGATTTTCCTTCTGCTGGTGAGTGTTTGTACTAGAAAGGCCTGCATGTCTGATTGAGGGGAAAAAAGAATGTTTGCACCTCATATATTGGAGAAATTGTTCAAGAACAGATATTCCTGGGGAAAACCTTGCTCTGAGATGCTGCCAAGAGTGGTGGCTGTGTTGTTACCTGCCTTGCCAATGCCAGCCCGTGCACAGCAGCTTCTTGGCATATAGAATGTAGCTTCTGACAAAAGCAGGGGAAGGTTTTTCTTGCAAAGGGACACGGTGGCTCCTGTTGTTAATGCTGCCTGTCCCCTGAGCATGGCCTTTCCTCCTCCAGACTGTTTTCTCCTCTGCTCTGCACAGCTGTGGCAGTGCTGGTTTCCTGATGTCCTACAGGTGGAGCACATGGGGCACGTTTTTCAAGCAGCCCTCACCTGGAAAAGAACCATCCCGCACTGAAGAGATGCCTGCAGTGGCATCCAGCTCATCCAGCTCACCTGTTCATTGACCGCAGTGCTGTCCTAGATTCACAATCAGATGGATTCTGCATCACTCAAAGCCAGGTTCTTCTCAGTCTGCTGCTGCTGGACAGGATGTGCCAGCAGATTCTGTGCACCTCCTTGGTGATGCTCATCACTTCATGTAACTTTGTGCTCTCTTCCTTGGCAGCTATAAGAAGTCTGAAAGATAAATGAAGACTCAAGTGCAGAGAGGGGGAGATGATTTAGTTCTCCTGCAGAACTGAAAAGAGATGCCACAAACACTCTTTGGTTCTCACACAAAACATTGTTCATGTCACAGCCATGCCAACTTTGGAAGGGTTTTTAAACTGGTGCTTCCAGTTCCTGCCCGCCCCCAGCCACCCATACAGTCCCTACATATAAACCTCCTTTCAACAAAAGGATATTTTTTTGTTCATGAAGTATTTCCCTGCCCTTTCTATCTGATTGGAACAACCATCTATGCTCTCTGGCAGTCTTTCTGAAAAGGACTGACTCCTAGTGCCTGTAATTGCTCTTTCTGACAGAAGCCCATCCTGGTGGGCAGCCACCACTTCTTTGAAAGCTGATGCAGGACTTAACTCCTTAGGGAGTCTCAAGGAGAGCACACTAAAGATTTTTTTCTATAGATGATACACAACAGCACTCAGATTGTGGCACAGTGCCTGGTTGTTCATGGTCCCTGTTCTGAGGGTTCATTTTAGGGTGCTGTCCTGCTCGCTCAGAGCTCTGGGACTCTGCTCTGCTTCCCTCCTGGTCCTGAGCTGGCTTCAGCTCCCAGAGCAAAAGCCCAGTCAGGACTTGAGGACGGTTGCCCCCACTCCAGGCTCAGATCCCACCTTCCATGAGTGTCACTTCTCAATCCTGATACCAGGGGAAAGTCTGGGTACAAAAGTGTTAGACACTATCACTAGTGGGCCTTAAACACTCAACAGACAGAGAAAAGCTACCTCACACTATTCCCTGCATGCTCACTCCAGCCTCCATTCTGCCCCAGATAAGGATCTAGGTCAGACTTTGATTTGGCAAAATAAGAGATGGGTATCTTTTATTCTGGAGGAAATAAAGTGTAAGAAATCCTCAGGTTGTCAGGGTGAAGCAAGGAGACTGCTTTTTATATGGCTGCAAGGCAGAAAAGAGACAGGAAAATCAGGACAGCAATTTGCAATAGTATAATTTTGCACAAGCAGTTGTGGGGGAGAACTGATCTTATTCAGGTATTCTTCATTTTATTTCAGGACTAACAAAATGATGATTACACAGAAATATCTTCTTGGATAACCTTTTCATTTGATTTTAAATCCCATTAACATATCCACGTTACCACTGTATTTTCACTAGTAGAAGCTTTAATCACTCATATGTGTATTTGGTTCAAAGCTAACTACTTTGTTCCTACTTTCCAGCCTTTGGAAAGTTAACTTTTCATTCCAGTCTGTCAGAGTTGTCACTAGAATAATTTTTTTTTTTTTAAATCAATTTACCTCCAATGTTTGGCAAAGCACAGCAATGATGATTGATAAAATATTGTTCCACTGTTTTGATTAAACCTGTTGGGTTTTACCTACTTAGTCAGCGGAGGTTTGTTTTCCTTCCTGTGGTGTAATTGTTGCTTTTGGTACAGAAACACAGATATTCCAGACTTGCAGATACCAGCTCCAGCTTTCAGAAACTCCTGTCTGACAGTTAATTGAGGCATTGCTTCATTAGCACTATTAGCAGGAGCAGAATGGCTTTCCTTATCCCTGTGGAATTGTTCCTTTTGCAATGGGAATATTCCTCAGAATAACATAAGGGAAAACTGTATCCATTCAAAGCAAGGACTGAACCTGGATGAGCTTGTCACAGAGCATAAACAGCTCTGGGATGATAACTTCTGGTTGTCTGGGGGTAGGGTTTGATGTCCTGGCTCTCTCACATGCCCCTTCAAACATCTGAATGCTGCTGCATGTTTTCAGCAGACTGGAAAAGAAAAAGGCAGAGCATTCTTTAATGGAAGCTGAAAATTGCTGAAAGCGGTAATAGGTTTGGTGTGCAAGTTTGAATAATAGTTTGAACATGTGAATTAAGGTCCAGAAATTTACTGTGGTGCCCTCAGGGCCATGTCTTTGCAGTAGCTCTATGTAGAGATAAGCAAAGTACCATGAGAATGAATTCGTGCTTTTTGTAAGTACAGTAATTTGGGCTAATTAGGGCAGGCTCAGCACCACCCTGGTGCAGAACAGAAAGCTATACACAAATTCAAAGGAGCTAAGCTGTCAACTTCACTGAGTTCCTCATCCAAAAGACCTCACTCACAAGCACCCATGGGAAAAAAAAAGCTACTTGCACAGGCAGGCCGTCCTGAAAGCATCCAGATCCACAAAATAATATTTCAGTACTGAAGAAGGTGAGATGCTTAGAGCTCCCTGCCAAAACTCCCTAGTGATGCTTGCAGGTATGTAGGCTGCTGATGAGCCCCACGGGAGGAGGAAAGCTGCTGCTCAGAGGACAGCTGAGAGCCTCGTGAACCCTGGGCTGGCTGTCTTGTGTCAATGGAGGCAGAGAGTAAGTGAGTTCATCTCTCATCTGTTCTGCCCAGCACTCGAGCCCAGCAGTGCTTGGCCAAGCTTCCAGCAGTACCTGGAAGATGAAAGGCAAAGATCTGCCCTTGGTTACGACACTTTCCTCCAACCCAGCCCAGCATCAGAAATGCCCCCGGGGCTGCCTGAATCATTGCTGCAGCACCAGTACCTGACACTTTGCTTTGCAAAGCATTCCCTGTTTAATGCCTGTCTCTGCTCCAGTTCCCACTTTGTTGGAATGACGAAACCCTGCACAACACCAGCCTGACACGGCTCCTTTCTCCTGGAGAGGATTCGTTCACTGTATTGACAAAGCTGCCAGGTATGTGGAAGGGGAAGGGCTAGGGCTGTGCTCACATGCTCCAAAAGCAGTTGAGAAACCTGAAAACACAGCACAATCTGATGTAAACAAACAAGTTCTGCATATTCTCCTTTCCCAAATATTCAGAAGTCTTAAAAGAATTGGGTGTGTAATTGAAAGTAGCCAAGGGCAGCTTTATCCTGTGCTACCAGCACTTACGCAGCCGATCACCCAAAGTTTCACTTGGCAGCTTGACAAGGTTATGCATTTTCACATGGGTGAACAGTTCTCTAACTAAGCAGTGCAGCCCAAACAACACAAAACCCACATTGTCTTGTTCCACTGATCCTTATTTCAACAGGTAGGAAGAGAAATTGTCATTTCTCCTTTGCCCCAGTCTTGCCATCAAGCCCCTTGCCTCACACAGAAGCTTTCCTGCACCAGAAGGCTGCTTCCTTTTACTTCTTGAATCTGACATTTTCTTTGGGAGGCTAAAGGAATGATCTCAGGCTGGATGTGAGGAGGAAGTTCTTCACCATGAGAGTGGTGAGAGCCTGGAATGGGCTGCCCAGGGAGGTGGTTGAGGCCCCATCCCTGGAGGTGTTTAAGGCCAGGCTGGATGAGGCTGTGGCCAGCCTGATCTAGGGCAGGGTGTCTCTGCCCATAGCAGGGGGGTTGGAACTGGCTGCTCCTTGTGGTCCCTTCCAACCCTGACTGATTCTATGATCTTTCATGCATAAAGTCTCTTGTGCTAATTTCTGTGCTCTTGGTAAGCACTTTTGAAGATGTCGCTCTTGATGTCACAGGATCCCCTGGTGAGTTGGGATGTGGAACTGGCAGCATTTGGGAGCTTGGGAGGCAATTTGTCAGCAAATTTGGCATGTGAAGGGGATGTGTTGGTTCTGAGAAACAAGGAGCGTCTCCCTGTAAAGCAAAGCGCTCCCAGAGCTCCTGCTCCAGGGAATGGTGCTGGCACTGGTGCCAGAATACCAGCTTGGCTTCTTTGCATGCTAAGACCTGCACTTTTTTTCTCTTATGGGCCAGAGAAGAAAGTCAATCCATGAAAGGAAAACTCAGTAGGCAACACATTACTGAACAAACCAATGGAGACAAGCAGAAAGATGAGCCTCTTCTAGCTCTCTATTGAGGAAATGGAGAAACTTGTTTCTTCTACCATGGAAATTCAGTAGCTCTCTGAAAACAGTGGATTTCCCATCTTTGGAGAGAAAGTCTCACTTCTGATGACTCTGTTCCAGGATTTTTTTTTTTTCAACTGAAATATGAGAAGATAAATCAAAAACCTCATAACCAATCACAGAATCACAGAATCTTAGGGGTTGGAAGGGACCTCCAGAGATCATTGAGTCCAACTCTCCTGCCAAGGCAGGATCACCTAGAGCAGTCCACACAGGCATTCATCCAGGTGGGTTTTGAAAGTCTCCAAAGAAGGAGACTCCACAGCCTCTCAGGGCAGCCTGCTCCAGTGTTTTGTCACCTTCATCTTAAAGAAGTATGCCCTCAAGTTGAGGTGGAACCTGCTGTGTTCTAGCTTGTACCCATTGCTCCTTGTCCCATCACTGGGCACCACCAAAAGGAGCCTGGCACCTTCATCTTAGAATAGAATCACAGAATGATTTAGGTTGGAAGAGACCTCAAAGGTCATCTAGTTCCAACTCCCTGCCATAGGCAGGGACACCTCCCACTAGAATAGGTCACTTAAGGCCTCATCTAGCCTAGTCTTGAACACCTCCAGGGAGGGAGCAACCACATCCTCCCTGGGCAACCTGTGCCAGTGTCTCACCACCCTCACTGTAAGGAACTTGTATTGGTTTTGATTGCCACTCCTCAGATATTTACAGGTGTTGGTTAAGATCCTCTCTCAGCTTTCTCTTCTCAAGACCAAGTAATATGGGCCAAGGCTACACAGTGCTGAAATCTGACACTGTTTTGCCCCACCAGTAGCACCATTTTAGTCCATGTATCTGCCATTTCCTTTCTGCTCTGCATAACTCAGCAATATACAAAAGCAGAAGAGAGGGTGAGTGTCCTGAGAGCTCCATCCTGGAGAAACTATGTGAGGTGCTGAGCTCAGACAAAAAGAGTAACTCCTTTGACTAACTTCAGAATGAGCAATCCTCTTTGCACAGTTGATTTCTATTATTGGGGTGGGGGGGCAATGGTTTTCCCAGTCATTCCTCTTGTGAGAGACAGAAGTCCACCTACAGTACAAATCATATCACTTTCTAAACCCACAAGTGAGTGCACTTCTGGTTCCTTCTGCCGCAAGCTTTGACGTCGAGTGGCATTCCCAGCATGGAGACAAATTTATTTATTCATTAATTTAATATATTCAATAAACGAACCAGCACACAGACTTATTCTTTACAAGTAATTAGAATGTATTACAAGCATACAAATGTGCCTAAGATTGAGAACTTGGGTTATAATCTAATGAAAATATTGTCGCTGAATTAATTTCCTATGTGGTGCCAGAGCCACGGAATAAAAAGTATATTGAAAGTCTTCGGAGACCTACTGTCAACAGCCTAGCACTACCTCCAGTTTTAGCTGCAGAAGATTAGATTTCAAAAGCCTGTTCCTTTTCAGGCATGTTCTAGTTGTCTTACAGGAATCTTCCATGCTTGAAAGGCCTCACAAATGTTTCAGAGATTAAGAAAGTGAAGAAATGGGCAATTTCTGCTACAAATGTCATTCAAACCATGGGATCTTAGCATCAGAGAATGCACTGAATTGGAAGGGACCTTTAAAGGCTGTCTAGTCCAACCCCACTGCAGCAAGCAGAGACATTCCCAACTAATTCAGGTTGCTCAGAGCCCAAACAGTCCTGACCTCCTTGGACAACCTGTTCCAGTATTCCACCACCCTCAGAGTAAAGAGCCTTTTCCTAGTGTCCGACCTAAATCTACCTTTCTCTAGTTTAAAACCATTGCCCCTGTCCTATTGCTATGTGCCCTTGTAAAATGTTCCTCCATAGCTTTCTTTTAGGCCTTCTTCAGGCACTAGAAGACTGTTATTAGATCTCCCTGGAGCCTTCTTTTCTCCAGGCTGAACATCCCAAACTGTCTCAACCTCTTCTGATGCTATTTCTCCTGATGCTAAAATACATCAGACTCAGAGCAATGGAATTCAAGTGCAGGTTTACCAGGAGCTTGAGGCAGTTGGTCCTCTCTGTGTCAACTGCAGTCTTATGAGCTGCAGATTACATCACTGCAGCACTGAGAGCAACAGTGGCTGGCTGTAGCTGTGGGTTCTCCCTCCGCACTGCGGCAACGGTGGGTACCAGCAGCACAGGGAAGGTCACCACTGCTTCATCCCTTCTAAGATCAGACACCCTGCTTGCCCAGTGTCTTCATTTTCTGAGCATTCTGCTCACTGACTGATGAGGTATCAGTGAGAAAATTAGTATTTTTTAGAGTGCAGTCCCAACTCATCATGTTGGGAGTGAACTGGAACACAGTTTGGTGATGCTCTCTGGGGCACAGCTGCAGAGTAAAGGGAGAAGTGTTCATGAAGTACAGCTACTGGGACTCATTCTTTGACTTGCCTTTGGAAATTAGACGAAGCTGGTGAGAGGTCTGGAACACAAGCCCTATGAGGAGAGGCTGAAGGAGCTGGGGTTGTTTAGCCTGGAGAAGAGGAAGCTCAGGGGTGACCTCATTGCTGTCTACAACTACCTGAAGGGAGGCTGTAGCCAGGTGGGGGTTGGTCTCTTCTCCCAGGCAACCAGCAACAGAACAAGGGGACACAGTCTCAAGTTGTGCCAGTGCAGGTACAGGCTGAATGTTAGGAGGAAGTTGTTGCCAGAGTGATTGGCATGGGAATGGGCTGCCCAGGGAGGTGTTGGAGTTGCCATCCTTGGAGACTGGATGAGGCACTTAGTGCCATGGTCTAGTTGATTGGCTAGGGATGGGTGCTAGGTTGGACTGGATGATCTTGGAGGTCTCTTCCAACCTGCCTGATTCTATGATTCTGTGGTACAACAGGGATATTGGTTCCAGTTTTCTGTTTCAATCAGGTGATACAGATGGGAATAAACCAAGCAGAATTGGCCTTGTTTGGGTGCATAGCTTCAAAGTTGGGCTGCATCACCCTGTGATGCCACATCTCTGGTGCACCCCTGGGAGCTGCCAGCCTGTTAGCGTTGTGTTTGTTTCAGTGCATTGTATGGAGCTCAGGCCTTCTCCCTCTTTATAGTAATGGGGGGGAAGAAAGAAATAAATTAAGTTATGCAGGCCTTTGTGGTTGTTATTTTTGTAGCAAGATGTATTTTGCCTGCTCCAGTAAGGTTTCCATTGCTGTGTCCTGCTTGAATGACTATTGCCACCGGGAGTGCAATTATCTGGTTCCTCCTCTCAGTCCTAAAGCAAAAGGTTTTCACATAGCACTGAGGTGTAAAGAAAGATCAAGGGAATGCACCGAGCTCACTGGGAGCACTTCTGTGCACCACTTATCAGCAGCTCCTTATCAACCTTAATCTGACAACACAGGTGTGAGGGAATGCCCCAGCTGGGACAGATCGCTGGTAATCTGATCAGGAGCAACTCATTGCTGGACACCAGTTTACTTGTTACCAGTTGAACAAAGGAACAAATTAAGCAAGCCTGATTAAGTCGTGTTGGTAACAAGGGAGGTGTGGTGGGGAGAGCTGCATGTCTTGGCTGTCTGTGGGTGTGCAGCTAATAACCATTACACAACACCCACAGACACGCTCCCCCGGGGGAGAGGGCATGGTAATTAGAGAATGGGTGTTTGGAAGGAAAAGGCACTTCATATCCCATGTTCTTCATTTTAATAATACAGCCTGCTGTGTTGTGAAACACCTTCCTTAGAAAAGCATTAAATGCTGTGGCCCATGTCCTCAGCCAGCCAGCGCTGAGCGAGCACTCCATGCTCTACCTGGGCAAAGGTCCCCAGGGCTGGGCTAGGAAAGGTCATGGCTAAAAGGGTCTGACTGGAGCCAGGGTAACAAAGCAGAGGAGTATTCTTCCTGAGGCACTCCTGAAAATGCCTTGCACAGAGGTTGGCATCACTGCACTGCCAGTTCTGTTCTTCTGCACACCCCATCTCCATTCCCCTTCTTGTCCACATCCCAGCTCCCACAGGGGCCCCACATGTGCCTGTCGGGATCCAGCACCCAAAGGGAGTGGGCATCACACTGGGCTTGTGAGATGTGCAAGCTTAGTCCTCCTCCTGCCCTGGTCCTGTCTTTGTGGGCAGCTGCCCAGGTTTTTCTCTACCCTCTGTTGCTGTCAAGAGCAGCCACTGCTGGTGAGACTGGGGCTCTGTTGGCAGCCTGAGGCAAAGCTGCTGCTGCTCCACCAAGACCTTGCTGGGTGGAGAAGGGGTGAATGGACTCTGCACTGTCTTTTGGCAATGGCACAAGGTTGTGTTTGTGGTCATGGGGAAGAGGCAACATAAAGACCCTGAAGCCACTCTTGTCTCAAGAGTCTGGGAGGCATCCTCATTGTGTGAAGAAAATCACTTTGGGTGTCCACCATGCTGGTCACTGTCACCTTCCTTGTGACTGTGTCTTTCAGCCACTATCATGACCTAGATTTCCAACTCCATTTTGTCACCTCTGTCTCTTCACAGTTCCCAAAACAATGTCTTGAACACCAAACTGAAGCAGCAGAAGAGCTCTAAGTGTTTTTGGAAAGAACTGTGTAGAGACTGTCTTGGTTCTGATGCTCCAGGAGGAGGCTGATTGCTTATGCAGGAAATGCTATGTCAAGTAGAAAGCTGTAAGAAATCTTTCTGCACCTTCCCCTTTCTACAGTAATTTATGTGGAAAAATGGCTCAACTCTGGCAAACCCACTTGAATTCTGAATAAGCCTACTGCAGCAAATGGAAAAGATTTGGTTTTTTGGAAGAGAAAGGACACACAAGCACCAGACCATGTCACTGACAGACAGCATGAGTGGTTTGAGCACTGAAGCCAGGCTTCTGGGCTGTCCAGCCTCCAATTCTTGGCTTCAGCTATTAAATGCTTGCCATAAAAGCATTGCTCTTATCTGCCTGTCTTCAATACTCCTCTTCCCTTTGGACATCATCTGACTCTGCCAGGGACCCTCATTATCTTCTGCTGCTAAGAATGGATCTTGTATTTGCCACCAGCTAACCAGTGGCTCACTGGCACAAGTGGTGGGCAGGAAGATTTCTGAGCAAGCAGATGCTGTGTTAGTCCTTGTGGCCACACCATCCCAAAGGCATATGGAAATATGACTCCATTACCTCTATTAGGCTAACGAAGAGAGAATGCAATGCCCTCCTATTAACTAAAGGTCAAAAGATTATCGGTTAATGTAAATCCAGAGGGTAGAAAAGAGCAAAAGGGTAAATCCATAGGGTAGAGAAGAGCAAATACTCTCTTAAGAGCCAGTGAAATGTGTGCTACTCTAATTCATGTTGTGGTTTACATAATTGTCTGCTCAGTGTTGCTCTCTTTCTCTGCAGTTCAGGGTGCAGCTCTCGTCATGTCTAACATCGTGTCTTGCTCACTGTGTGATAATCAAGGAGTCTGTGACCTGCAGGAGCAGTGAAACTAAACCCCAGGGCTCAGTGTGGAGCAATGAAGAGGGATTCCAACCCCAAGCACCATTGATGGGAACTGCCAGAGCCAAGTGAGGGTCAAGGACATGGCTATGTGCAGCTCATTTCTGAATGTAAGGTCTTCCACAGGTACAACTCGTGGCGTGTCTTCACTTCACCCAAGTATTTCTCACAGAGATCTCAAAGTATGAGACAAAACAGTCTAAAGAATGCAAATGGTGGCTCTTGCTTTGATAAATACTACAAACCAAACTCATTAGTGGGCTTTCAAAGAGAATTGTTTTGTTTTCCCATCATAAGTAAACAAAGAAATAGCATTCTCTATCATCTCCTTCATTTCAGAAGGTACCTGCTGGTTCTAGTGCTAATTACCATGTCGCTCGTGTGATGGAAAATAGCCCCACAGCATCTTAACTGCAAAACCTGGCTTTTAGGAAAGGAAGGTTTTCTGAGAAGGCAAAAACGTGCTTCATTCTTACTGAGTAATTGGTTTGTATTTGAATGCAAATAAATGAGAAGCGAGGCTGCTATGTCTGTAATAGCATTTCACATGCAGTCATCTTCTACAGTGGGGCCATATTCATGATGTTTCTTTTTTTGTTATTAAAAATATTGATAAAGCACTAGACATTCATTAGTCACACCACTTCCAAGTGCACAGAAGGATGAACAAATGTGTTTTCATTATAAGAGGTAATAATAATTAAGAGTGACAGCGCCTTATCCGCGGGATCTGCCTCCCAGCAGCAGTTTGGCTGATAAAAAACCAGAAGTTAAGATAAGGCAGCAATTATTAAGACAAATCTTTTGAAGGGCTGTTTGAACTCCGGTGTCCAGCAGATAATCTGATTTTACAAGGTGCTCCAAGGGGGGTGGGGTGGGGGGGTAGACTGCATGGGAAGCATTACCCAGGTGCAGGCCTTTAGCCCTTTGCACCGGCATTTTTACCTCTAGCCATTTCCCTGGTCTCTTCTTCTTTTGTTTGCTACAGCTGTGGCATATAAATCAGTCTTCATTCTGTCTCACTGACACCAAAGAGAAACACAGCACAAACAATGCACAACACCAAGCCCCAAATGTATTAATCATCTTTTTTTTTTTTCCTTTTCTTTATTTTTTTTTCCTGATCCCTTTCACCTATCTTTTTTTTGGGGGTGGGTGGGTGGGGGGAAGATTCAGAAATGGCTACAGGCAACTCAGTAATTCTTCCTTCATAAATATTAGATGCACACGGAGCATGAATATTTGAGCAGCTAACTCTGACTTAGGTGAAACCAATTGCTAATGGCAATTCATTTTTCCTTAGTGACATTCCACCAATAACCAGCATCAGTGGGACAGGATGATGCAATTTGGAGCTGGGCAGCAAAAGGGAAAGAAGGCACTGACTTGGAACAAAGATGCTTTATTGATCAGGCTTTCAGGTTGAACTCAGGGCTGTGTCTCTCCTCCCCTACCTTGGAGAGAGATTTAGAAGAGATATCCATGCTCAGCATTTATGTGTGGATCCTTAGGAATTAAATACTGGGAGAAAAGTTTGAAACACTCACAACTGATCTTTATCATATCTATGAGCTGTTCCCTTTTGACACAGCGTGCCCTGTGTGGCATTGCACATGCGACGTGCAAACTGCAGTGGGAAAGACCAGATGGTTCTCCAGCACCCCTCATTTGGGGTGCACTGCATCCCCATGGATAAAGCTGTGCCTTGCCCTGTGGAAGGGCAGGTGAGGTTACTTCCACCCAACCCCAGTTCCCCAGAGCATTCCCTTTCTCTCATTGACTCTTGCAGCCCTGTACTTAGAGCACAAGTCAGATTAAGCATTTGTTCCAGCGGAAAATGCTGCTGTTTTGGTCCTTAATGGACTCCTCTTCAAGCCAGATGAACTTGCCCTGCCTGCACAAGGACTGCAAAGGCTGTGCTTGCAGGGCATCATTGGCAGTGGTGGGTGGAAACAGGGCTGCCCCTTTTGGTGGCATCAGATCAGCTGTAGAACTCTGTGCTTTGATTTTTAATATAAAAAAGAGAGATTGTGACTTTATGCCTGAGGCATAGAAAAGAAATGTGGTGTGTCTGGAGCTGGGGAATGGCAATGAGTAATCAGATGTGACCGGATCAAACCTCAGCTGAAGTTCATGTTCCTGTTTACATGGCCCAAGAGACTCCAGCATGTATCTATCATTTTATATTGGTCTCAAATTTGCCATTACTCGATGAATACTTTATAATCCATTGCTAATACTCTTAACATTTGTCTGTTTCAGCATGAAGCTCCCCTTGAATGTTCTTTGCCTCAGGAAAGATCCTATTAGATCTCTCCAAAATCACCACAGCCACCATGCACCATTTTGCCAGGGCTTCTGCCACATCAGCCCATGCTGGGGCAGTGCTGGTGGTGGTTTGGGCAGAGAAGATGCTCTGGGCTTGCCACAGGGACCAGCAGCTGCTTGTACCAGTCTGTACCCAACAGATGGTGCCCAGTCAGTGCTTGGGCTGGCTGGTCTGCTGCCCACTCCCTTTGCCTGGCCAGGCAGTCAGACCAAAACCACTACAGCTCCAGCCCAGGGTCCTGCTTCTGGCTCCAGATATGCTATGACCCAGGCACTGGAAACACCAAATGCAGCTCCAGCAGCAACTGCGCATCAGCACATGAGGAGAAGATATGTTAGGGGGAAGTTCTTCCCAGAGATTGTGAAGTGACTGGCATTGGAATGGGTTGCTCAGGGAGGTGGTGGAATCACCACCCCTAGAGGTGTTCAAGAAAAGCCTGGATGAGGCACTTTTGCCATGGTCTAGCTGATTGGACAGGGTTGGGTGCTAGGTTGGACTGCATGATCTTGGAGGTCTCTTCCAACTTGGTTCATTATATGAATTCTAAGATCACTTCTGAGGCCCACAGGGTCCTTGGGCAGGGCCATAATGCCAGCTGGGTCTGTGTGTGCTGTACATACCAGGAAGGACTGGCAGCAGGGAGGAGAGTCTGCACTCAGGTACCCAGGATACCAGCACTGTTTTCCCAGATGAACCCTCTGTGGCGTTGAGCAGCAGAGCAGCACAGCTCCCTGCCAGGGCAGGCTGCTTGGGTTGGCTCCCTGCCCCCAGGCACAGCCAGCCTGAGGAGCTGGCCCTAAGCACCAGGCAACAGCAAGATGGACAGTTGGACTTTCTCATTCCCCTGTACCTCTTTTCTTGTGCTGCTTCTCCAAGTCAGCAGTACTGCTGGCTTTTCACTTAAGGATAAATGGCATCAGTTAAGACGATAAAACAATAACCACATGGACAACTGTGTGTCACCTCAGCAGAAGTGGTTAAAACCCTTGGCCCAGCTTATCTGGCTGCCTGATTCTGGAGCTGGTTCACTTTCCACACCTCCATTTGCTCTGCTTTACTTCCCTTCAAAGAATATCTCTTACAGAAATGTTCTTTTCTCACAGTGTCTTTTGAAAACCTAGCAGGAAATTTTCCATTTGAGACATTTTATTTCTATTAAAGAAATGAAAATTATCTCTGGAAAACTGAGCATATAGTTCCTGTAGGTGAAAACCAGCTTTTAGCTGGAAATCATAATCCTCAGCTTAAAAATAGTTTTAATGGCAAACTTTCAAGGCAGCCTACGAACAGTGTCTCTCTTGCTTTACAATGAAACCGCACCAATAGGATCAGGCCACATCTCACCAGGTGAGGCTGCTCAGGGCATGGGCACCACAGGCATCCAGTCAGATCACCCAGCCCTGGCAAATGGCAGGAATGTGGGAGGCTGTGCCCAAAGTGCTGCTGTTAACAGTAACAAATAGCCCTTAACTTCCACAAGCTTCTCTGGCTCTTGGACCCTGCCGCAGCAGACGATGGCAAGGAGCACTGACATCTTCCCTAGAAGCAGCAGCTCCTGTACCACTTGGACTGCTGCTCATCCTCCTGGCCTCTGCTGCACAAGGGATGAAGCAGAGGGCCAGCAAGCTGCTGTGTCCATGGTGTCAGCTGTGTGATGCAATGAAAAGACATCGCCTTGATTTCTTCTATAGCTGTGCCTGTGGCCAGTGGCAGAGGAGTGGTGCACACAGGCTTGTCATGACCCCAGGTGTGCCTAGAATGCTACCAGGTTTATTTTAGCTGACTAGTCATACTCATGTGCTTCAGAGTCAGCCTTCCTGGCACTGCCAGGAACAAGAAGCACCTGCCCCACACACATGTTGATCCTGACAGAGCTCTGCCTGAGTGGCTGGTCTGGTTGCACCACCTTTAATTCCTACAGACTTTTCCTGTCCTTAACTAGTCCATGCAAAAAATGGCTGAGGGCCATAAAATCATAAACTTGTTTTGGTGGGAAGACACTTTTAAGATCATCAGCTCTAACCATTAATCCAACACTGCCAGGTCACCACTCAACCGTGTCCCTAAGCACCATATCTACATCTGATGATGTGTAAAAGACTGTCCCCATCCCTACAGGAGAGCTTGCAAGCAGCGCTACAGGCTGGGGACAGAGTGGCTGGAGAGCAGCCAGGAAGAAAGGGATCTGGGGTTACTGGTAGATAGTAGCTGAACATGAGCCAGCAGTGTGCCCAAGTGGCCAAGGGAGCCAACAGCATCCTGGCCTGCATCAGGAACAGTGTGGCCAGTAGGACAAGGGAAGTTCTTCTTCCCCTGTATTCAACACTGGCCAGGCCACACCTTGAGTGCTGTGTCCAGTTCTGGGCTCCTCAATTCAAGAGAGATGTTGAGATACTGGAACGTGTCCAGAGAAGGGCAACACAGCTGGTGAAGGGCCTGGAACACAAACCCTATGAGGAGAGGCTGAGGGAGCTGGAGAAGAGGATGCTCAGAGGTGACCTCATTGTGTCTACAACTACCTGAAGGGAGGCTGTAGCCAGATGGGGTTGGTCTCTTCTCCCAGGCAACCAGCAACAGAACAAGGGGACGCAGTGTCAAGTTGTGCCAGAGGACGTTCAGGCTGGATGTTAGGAGGAAGTTGTTGGCAGAGAGAGTGATTGGCATTGGAATGGGCTGCCCAGGAAGGTGTTGGAGTTGCTGTCCCTGGAGATGTTCAAGAAAAGCCTGGCTGAGGTACTTAGTGCCATGGTCTGGTTGACCGGACAGGGCTGGGTGCTAGGTTGGACTGGGGATCTTGGAGGTCTCTTCCAACCTGGTTGATTGTATGATTCTGCAAAGGCCAAAGAACAGTGTGGAAGAAGACTCTGGGAGAACAAAGGGCACTCACTGCCTAGCCCAGGCTGCTGTCTCATGCCACTCAGAACTTCAGCACAGTGCTTGGTGGTCACAATTCCCAGTGATTGCAGTCCCCTGGTATTCCTGCCTGAGAGAAGAGTGATGCCATCCCCCTGTACACCCAAAACACACCTTCAGCCTGCAAAAGCAAAGAAAGAACTGCACGCTGAAAGAAAATCCTGCTTTGTTTACAGGTTGCTTTTATTTACAAATATACTGAAGTGGAATCTCTCTCTTTTTTTTTTTTTCCTCTTTTCCTGTTTTAGTTTAATGTCTGTGTGTCTGTGTGTCTGTGTGTCTGTGTGTGCACACACGTGCACATGGGAAGGAGCATAACGGATGACAAACTCAGGTACCTTAGCTGCCAGGCAATGGTGGCAGGGGTGGGGGAGGAAATTAGCAGTGAAGTGAAATTTAAAAAAACACTAATAAATAATTTAACAATGACAAGTCATTAAATAAAAAAAAAAAATAAAGAAAAGGAAAAAAAAAAAAAAGAAACAAAGAAATAAAGACCAAAAGAAAATTCCAATCTACATACATCATGGTGGTTTGTTACCAACACAGAGGGCAAAGAGCAAAGGGCCTAGGGTGGGAGGCAGCTAGTTAAGCATGAGAGAGCATAGTCATACTTTGTACAAGTTAAACAAATCGTAACAGACAGCTACAAAATACTACATTTCGATAACATAAATACAGAATATATAAATATACAAGTAATACAGCCATACACAGCTAAAAAATAGGGTGTTCACTTAAAAACAGAGTTCCCAATGCAAAGGATCTGGCAGCCCCTTCACAGTCGCTGCTGAGCAGAAACAGGGTGTGCAAAACCAAGGGGACCTGGCTGCATCCGTGAGGAGGGCAAACAAGTCTCAGTCCATTCAGACAGGCTTCACATGGTCATGCTTTAAACCCCACCAAAGCCCAAAGCCTTGGAATACCTGCTGAGAGGTAGGCAAGTGCCCAAGCAACCCCCAGCAAAGAGAGCAGCTGCCTGAAGCCCTGGCCATGCTGCGGTAGGGGCAGCTGTCCTGTGCCACCAGGGTGAGGAGGCTGGGCTGGAGGTAGACCTGCACACAGGCAGTGTCTGCTGCTCAGAAACTCACAACGTGGTTTGGGCACGGGACTGGGTCAAGCACTACCCTGAGCACGTGAGACTTTGGGCACTGCAGCTCCAGTTCCCATGGCTTTGATGTGCTTCAGTAGCCTCTCTGGCCTTTGAATGTTATGACCAAGCTCCAAGCTCATAAGAACACTTCCCTTCCTCCTGGGGTCTGCCGTTAATTTCTAGTGACTCTTGGGGACAAGCAAAATTATTATGACACAATTCAAAGAGGTGCTCTTGCACACCCCAGCTTGCAGCATCCCTAGCAGCATTACAGAGCTGGGTTCCCTGGGGCTCCTGGGGTGGTGGCTTGGGGTATACTTCTGATCCTTAAGGAAACTGGAAGGGAGTCCTGAGCACAGTAGGAAAAGGTAAGTGGGTTCACATCATCCCTGGAAGGTTTGCCAGCATGAAGGACCTTTCCCATGCAATGATGGTGCAGCGAGGTGGCTGAGCTGCTGCTGACAAGAGTGGCAATGACCCCTTCAAAGGACCTGGTAATACTCATCCAATTTGTGCAGGGTGGGTCTGAGAAACCCACTTAGCAGCCATGGTGGTGAGACCAATGTGAGTCACACCTCAGGCATGGTTAGCAGCAACTGAGCCACGTGAGCTGGATGTTTTGATGATGGAGTTTAAGGAAGAAAGGGAGATCAAAAGGCCTAGGGTGGTGTTTCAATCTTAGTGGTCACAACCACCACACTTTACTTACATTGTCTTCCATGTTGTGACTGTGAAACATATTTGCCTCCAGCCCCTAACTGCTTACAGCACAGGGTTTAACTCACAGTTACACAGAACATGAGGGGCTGAGAACATCGATGCTTGACAGGAACAAGTGCCTTGACAATCAGCCATGCCATGGAAATGTGCTGCTGCCCACCAAGAGCCTGGCACCAGAACCACACTGATCAGGAACCATTCCTGACTGCTGGGAATCTCTGTGTGCCACTGTTACAGATCTGGTAGCCACACAATGCAAACCTGTGAGGAAGCTGGTACCTTGCGCAGTCATTCTGATCTCACCCTCATCTTTTTCACACATTATTGAGCAAACACTGAAACCTAATCAATCATCTTTTACTTAATTGCATCTTGTCACCACTTTAGCTTAACATGTAATCCTTGTTTAGCCAAAACAACATGATTGAAACACGGCGAAGAGCTCACTTGATGTGTTTATATTAGAGAGGGGTTAATTTCCTAGGGAAAATGATCACTGTAAGGTGCATGTAATAAACTGCTGTCATGACCTCTAGCCTTCAAGCTCCCCTATGTGCAATCATTGTTTGTGGTTTCCGTGGAAGTGCCAGATGCTAAGAATTTTTGGCAAGAGTTTATCAATTTGACTCAGTGTAAGATATTAATGTGATATGGCCCATTAAACATTTTACTTTCACCTGATCGGTGACATTCCCTTGACAATAGAAGAGTAAAGCAGAAATCAAATAGGTCAGAGGTTGCCATATAATCTTTTACTGCAGGTCCCAGGTTAAAACCACAATGATCACACTCCAGTAGGGTAATTCATTCCACCTCAAAAAAGTGACATTTATTTTGCTTTAATGACTTTGGCCTTTGCCAGCTATCACGGGTCCACTGGAAATCACTGGCTATGCATTCCTTCCTTTGACCAGCAGCAACCCCACCGTGGCATGGGAGACATTCCACGTGCCAGAGGGCTTGACTGTGTCGTGCACATGGCACCAGATAGGGTAGAATATGGGGGAACAAACAGCTAAGGCATCATCATACAATACACCAAGGGAAGGGGAGATGGTATGTACAAGCAATGAAAGGGCATGGGAAAAAACCAGTCATCCAAAAAATCAGCAAAAGGTTATGGTTACTTCAGCTATAAAATGGGATATCTGATTCTTTCCTTGGAAATGGATTGTTTTTTTCAACATCCAGCCTAGAAGCAGAGGTAGAGTTGGGACAAGGCAGCTCTCCAAACTGTAGGTCACATTATAGTTCTCATATAAGTCCCTGTAAACACTAAAAATGCCATTTTGATCCTACCAGAAATGAGGGATGAAGCAAGGTTGTGCCTACAGATAAAGTCTATAAACCCAGTATGTTTGAGATGGTGAAGATGCTTTTCTATGACTCTACAGGAGCACAGCAGAAGGGTAGACAGGAAAACTTGATGAATTCATTAAGATCAGTGGTGACAAATGTTTATAATGTGCCACATGATATCTGCTTGCCTTCTGCCCTGCAAGCAGTGAGGATCACCTGAGTTCTTTATAGATGTTTGCTATCATGCAGAGAGAAAGGGAATCATTTATTTCGATACATGAGGAAAGGGGAAAGTAATTGAAGGGGTTGGGTAAAAAAGAATTCTTCCAATTTCAAACCCTATCCAGGGGCTTCCAACCATCACCTGAAAATCCACATCCCCAGCAGAAAGCAAGAGAATGGAGCTAGTAAAAGCCTACAGGTGTGACAGCCAGCTCCCTGGGCATGCCAGCCTACAGCTCAGGCTGCAGTCACAGAGGGAGGAGATGGGGACCTGCAGGGAGGGGAGCCATCACCCCAGCATCCTTGCAGAGCTGTCAGTCCCTTCACTGGAGAAGGGCTCTGTGTGTGGCAGAGGAACATTGCCACCGTGCAGCAGTGGGAAGGGGCTGCCTTGGGGCTGCACTTGCTCCCCTGCACTGCACACACAGAGCCTTCTCCCTTCGCCTCCAGAGAGGGAAAATGCAAGCACTCCACTTGCAGATAAAACTTTGCTTTCTTGAGAAACTTCCAACATGCTTGGTCCACATTTCCACACCTGGGGGGAGTGTGATCTTATTTTTCCCCTTAGACCAGTCATCTGATCCTGGCCATCTATATATCTCCGGGACAAAAGAGGGCCCCCCTCCATCAGCAAAGTGGTGGGTGGGCAGCTGTCCCCAGCAGGACCCCCTTCTGCTGAGGTTGCTGTCCCCTGGGTCCTGAGGCTGTGGGGGGCCAACTCTGGCCTGCCCCAGTGATGAGAGTCCTGGGCTCCTGCAGAAGGTGCTGAGCCTGTGAGTGACTGCAGGGCTGGCTGGGTACCAGTCCTCAGCCTGGAGGATTCGGATTAAACAGTGCCTTGGACTTGTTTTCGGCTGTTATGGTCAATATATTAAAGGTATTTATTTAAGAAAGTGCCTATCCTGCCAATCTTTCCCCATGAGCTCTATTTTGAACACACCCTATAATTACTGATATTACCCTGGCAAATTTTCCCCATGAAGTTTTCTCCACTAAGAGCCATGACCATACTTGTCTGCCTCTCCACATTATAATTATCACCAGGCAATATTTATAACTATACTATTATTATTTATGATATTTTATGCCCTACAAAAATCTACATGACATATGCTCAAACTTCAGCATCTGAGACATTCAGGCTTCAGCTGGGACATTCCCTTCAATCTGTGTACTCATTCTTCCTATGTTAGCACTACCAAGTTAGTTTGGCTACTTAAGGTACACACAGGAGTCGAATCAGTGTGAAATCTGCAGGGCTTGGGTTAGACTCCAGCTCAAACGTATCTAAACCACACAGTTTGTTGTTATTTTTTTTTCCCCAGTCAGTGCAAATTCCAGGGCTTCTGATGGTTTAGGCTAGAGTTTTATATCATAGCTCCTTGCTGAGGCCAGATAATTTATTCAAGTAGTGCTTAATTACTCCAGATGGACAACAGAACCTAGCACGTTTATGCCTCGTGCCAAAGGTAAACGAAGAGAACAGGATGAACAGCACAGGTTTGCCAATCGTGAGCTAGATTTGAAATTTGGCACTGCAACACTTACAAACAAATGCAAATGTTTCATTCTCACACTTCAATCAAACAAACAAGAAAGTTAATTAAATAAAACTCTGTCTTGTAAGCACCTTTTAGTTTTAATTATTTAAGATCAATACTAACCTAAAAGCCTCTGCCCCTAACATGCATCTCCTCTCCAGGGTCACAGACCTTTCTTCTTTTGAAATCACTGGCTTTCTCCACAAGTGTTAGTGTTAACCAGCTTCCCCAGTACCATATGCATAAGGGCTATAAACTAACGAGCTGGTCTAGGTTATGTAGAAACAGTGTAGAAAGGAAACAAATGTTGAACGTCACATTTACATTAACTTCTCACAGTTCAAATGGCAATTTCTCCACAACATAGTATGAATCATGCAGTAAGAAAAGGGAGGAACCTCCAGTTTCTTCCATTTATTTGTCATATGGTCGACTGATGTCAGTATCAGTGGCTTTAAAAAAAAAAAAAAAAGAAAGGAAAAAAAAAAAGAAAAAGAGTTTAAACATCCAAAAGAAAGGAAGAGAGAAAGGAGGAAAAGGTCTGGCTTTCCACAAAATCCATTTCCTTTACAATGATGAGCTCAAACCAAACCAAAGGCTGCTGATGAGCAGGGTCTTCTGTTCCTTCTGTGCTTGTCTCGTGGTCTGGTGCAAGCTGGGAATCAAGGGGATGGGACTGGTGGATGTGTTTTGTTTCTCTCTATATATGTATGTATGTAGGTAGCTAGTAATATATATATACATACATACACATATATGCACACAGATAGAGTCTTCCTAAAAATGCTCTTTGCAGTCCAGAGGCAGCAGGAGTCACTGTGAAGGAAGAGCTGGGCAACATATGGCTGTAGAGTCTGCACTGGAAAAAGTCACTGGCTAAATACGCGCCGGCTGCTTGTTCTCTGTTACTTTCATGAGGCGAAATAGGAGCTCTGCATAGAGTACAGCCTGTCAATGGGGTTTCCTACTCTAGCCTGCATGGAGTTAACTTCGGAAGAGGCAAGAAAACAGTCGCTCAAGCTAGTTAAAGAGGTATCACTGTCGATATCATGAAAAATGGAGTCGTTCCCTGCAAACGAAACGTAGATGTTAAGCTGGGTTCTGCGCGGCCGCGGCGGGACACAGTACACACGGATGCTCCTGCGTTGCACACTGCAGCAAAAGGCAACACTCCTGGCTTGGTTTCTACATCTTAACCTGAGTTTGCTCTAAGGGTCTGGCCTACAAAGAGGAAGGCTAGCAACCAACTCGCAGAGTTCAACTGGCAGCAGTGCCACCCAAATCTGCCAGGATCTAATTTATGCTTCAGTCAGCAGCAAAAAAGAGCCTTGGCTGACAATGGGAGCAAACAGCGCCGGGGAGGAGCAAGTCCCCAGGTCTCTGCGAGCTGGGATTTGGCATTTGGGGGGGCACAGGGGCTGCTGAGAAAGGTGAGACCAGACCTGAGTGCCTACAACAGGAAAAAGCAGTCTGGGAGCCATCACCAGTAATGGTCTTCATATATGGACAATGTAAAAGACAGATCTACAAATGTGACAGGATGCAGGAGGAGACTCAGCTTCCCTGGCCTCAAGTGAGCTACTGTTGTAAACACACTTTCCTCTCAGAAAATTCCACTCTTTTTTGGCTGGTTTGGAGCAGCACCTTTTATTTCCCTTAGCAACTGAGATTTCAGCTTACTTCAACTCATGAAGAGCCAGAAAGAGCTCTAGCTGTGAGCACTAAGAAAAGTGTTAGTCTGGCTCTTTTTCCTCCTGCACTCATTTGAAACAGCTTTGTGCTTTCTCCCGCAGTCTTTTGGGAGCACAGAACTTGCCTCTCGAGGACTTTTGCTTAGAAAGCCCAGCAAACTGTTAGCAACAAAATGAGGAGCCATCTAATGCTCCTTGGCACTTCAAATGTCCTCAGCTGCTTACAGGATTTACCAAATTGCCTGGTGTGTCTTGTGGACTTGTCTCAGTGTGAGAAGTAATAACACAGACCCAAAACCGATTTCTTGTTGGTCTCTGCATGCCATGTTCACAAAAGATACATGCACACAGACCTCTACATTCAAGTGCTCCTGGTCAGCAGAACAAGTCTGCCATAACAGGCCCTTTTGGGCTACAGCAAGGCCAATAATCACAGTCTGAGAAATTCTCTTAGGTTTTATTTAAATGCCACACTGCAATTGTCCAGAAGCAATTATTAGGCATTTGATGCCAGTGATGCATTTAGTGTTCCTCTCTGCTTGAGGGTGTGTGGTCAGGAAATCATGAAAGCAAACCATCATCTTATTTTGGGCAGTGAATAAAATTATGCAGGAGAAATGCACAAGAGATGTGTGGTGACACAACTCTTGGTAGCTCAAGAATTGCTCTTTAACAAATCCCAGCATCCAGACTGAGGGATCTTACAGGGGAACTTATTCATTTGGGGATGAATAGGTTACTTCTCCTTACTGAAGGCACTTTTGCCCCAAAGCTTCTAAGAAAAAGGAAAACTTTGTGAGATAGAATTTGGTACTATTTATTTCTCAGTGTCCTGGATGGGGATTAAAAAAAGTGGAGCTGGAGAGGTGGTATCACTTGATTTATGATTTATCACAATCCACACTGTGAAACAGTTCTGAAGAGCGTCCAGAGCCTGGGCTGAGCTCTCTTCTACCCCCTTCTGTGTACACAAAAATATACACACAAAACTGACTGGTACAAATTCCCTGCTACAATCTCAAAAAGAAATCTTAGAAGAGTAATTAACTCCACTGAACCTGTGGTGTGTGCCCCAGCATGGGAACCCTGCTACCTCTGACATGGCAGAATGATGCATGCCTTACCATAAGGGTTCATGTGGTCGCCTGGCATTTGTGGAGGGGTAAGACCCTGCTGAAATGGGTCTGTGCCATAACTGCTTTGATCCATTGCTACAATCTGCTGCTGTGGTGGTGCAAGTGGTGTGTAAGATGTCATCATCCCTTCCATTCGGTTGGACATTACTTCTGCAAAGCAAACAGGAGGGCACAGTCACTGTTTAGGAATGAAGAAGAAGTAGCAGACAGCAGCACCAGAGGCAATACTGAATCCAAGCACAGAGTGAGCCCAGCTAGGTGTGTCCTGCCCTTTAAAGAAGCCCTTTAAACCTTTTTCTGAGAGTACAACCCTGAGCACTAAGTTGAAAGACTTATAATTTCTGACTACATAGTTTCTGAGTCTCCTGGGTGCTGGACCATATCTTCCCAAAGTTTCTCCCAAAGTCTCAGCCCTGTTACTCTTTTGGGAGCAACTGACACCAGCCACCACTCCCTTGCTGGGCCATGGCAGGCTCTGGCTCATACTTCTGTTGGTACCAATTCTCCTCACTTAACATAAAGAGGAGGATCTGAGACTGCAAGGCCTTGGAAGTTGGAGACCCTCAAGAGCATCCATGGAGCAGCAAGGCAAGCACTGTGCAGTGTCTGTTCCAGGGTCCAGCCAGCTGCTGGGGCATAGGAAGGGCTCTCTGTGCCTTGGCTGGGTCAGCGGTGCCACCACCCTTGCAAAGAGCCTGCAGATGTCCTGCTGAGCATGGCTCCCCTTTCCTTTGGAGAACACAAACTGGAGGATCTGGAGTAAACCTCCTGGAGATTTCTTGCAATGAAAGTGCCTCTGCACTGCGCATTTCTTCTAGAAAGGAGGTAACAGAAACAGGTGTAAGCACCTCCAGGGTCTGGCCCCATGGGAGAACCCTGGGATAACCTGGGGCGGGCACTCAGACACAACAGCTCTGTATTCCTACTGGTGGTAGCACACAGTATTCAGGGACTTGTGCATGCCCTGTATGGCTGTGCTTAAGACATTAGGAGGAAATGGCACTCTGAGAACCTTACAGATTCTTTTCCCCTTGCTTTGGCTTTATCACAGATCCCCTACCTTGCCCTAGTCGCTGCGAGTTTTGCTGCTCCTGCTGCTGCTGATGCCTTCGTGCAAGTTTTTTCATCTGAGTAGAAGAGGAAGAACAGAACAAGCTCACAGCTCTGAATGCAGCAATTTTGTTTCCATACAAAACTCTCAGCAAACATCAAATCATTTAATGTAAACCATTTTTATATTCATGCACACACCACTGTGGGTTCAGTTTAATTTCTAAGCCTAAACATTACAGTTTCCAATTCATATTTGCATGCAAAATTTACTCCCAACCTCATGCTGCTTTGAGCACATGAACTTAATGTCTGTGTTAGAAAGTTGCCTTTCTTGTATGGATGTAGGAAGCAGTGCATACAAAATACCTACAGTTCAGTCCTGGGATCCCTGCGGTGTGTGCTAGGGGAGGGGGAAATCTATGTTGGAGGGCAATTTGCATTTCACTTTTGAGAACCTGACAAACAACCTACCTTTGCTCTTTGGTTTTGAAACCAGACCTGGACAACTCGCACACTGAGTCCTGTTTCAGCTGCTAGTGTTTCTCTGACCTACAGGACAAAACGGTTCATAACTGTTAAGTCTTCATATTGTTTTTCCAAACCAACCAGTTATGTTAGGCAGAACATGCCTGGCTGCTTACAGGAAAACCTGCATGGACAGAATGACTCTGTTAAATTCCTCATAGTTCTGCATAGTTTGTTCAAGTTCTGCCCTTCACATCACTACCAGTTTCTAAACAGTGAACAGTCTGAGCTGTTTAAATGACACTGAGTCACTTTGTGATTTTTGTTGCACACAGCTCTGTGCAAGAAGACACAAATCTGGCTGCAAACAAATTTCACATTGTTGAGGAACATACTTTAAAATGGCTAAGAGCCACATATGCACTGCCCCAAAAGACATAGCTTGTGTGTCATGAGGGGAACGCCACCTTTTGCAACAGTGGCAGCCTTCAGGATGCAACTCCATTGTTTTCCAATCAAACTCAGAAGGAACCAGTCACCTAGGCTGCTTTTCAGGAAGATTTGATTTGCCCCAGCTCTATCAGTGAAGCAATATGCTATGCCTTTCCCTAGCTGCCATAAACAAGATCAGCTGCAGGGTTACATTCCACAGAAAAGCAGGACTGGAAGAATAAGCAGTGAGACCAAAGCTGGGCCCTCATCTCACTAGGAAGCAACTCTCTCTGTAGTGGGAAGGAGAAGGGCAAAAGCCACTTGCTTACCTGGGCTCTGACACCCAAAGCCTATTTCATGTTTTATAAGAAGCAAGTATTGTTGTTCACCAGGAATCAGTTCTGGAGCTGCTCTGCATACTGTGGGTGAACAGCCAGAAATGAGAATGAGCTGAATGGTCCTACGCTGCTGATCATTTCAGGATGAGATGATGTTTAGATGAGCACCACCATGCATTGGCCTGGTCAATGTGTTCACCCTAAGGCACCTGCTGCTGTCCTGAGAAGAAGCAAGGGACTCTCTAGAGCTGTGGTCTGATCCTGCCACCCAGGACAGGACTGCCACTGCCTGACAGTAGCTGACTTCGGGTCCCTGATGAAGTACCTACCTTCCTACAGGGCTTGGAAGACACTTCAAAGGATGCTTTGAATGCTCGTCTCTGCTGCGTAGTAAGTATTGTTCTTGGTCGTTTAGGTCTTCTTGGGTCCTTCCCATCATCACTTCCTTTTCCTTGGGCCACTTGTCCTTTGGTGGGTTTAACATCTCCATCTTCATCATCACTTTTAACTGGTGAAAAATAAATAGGATATAAAATTGTATTTGTTCCATCAAGGTAACAAGGTATTTAAGAACTGCTCTTCAGCTGCCAAACTAACCAGCAGGTTCAGCTCTGATCCTGGGTTTATCTGAATACCTGCAGACAGGGAGAGATAATCTTAGTGTCCACTGCCTAAATCAAATGCCACAAAAGCATAGCTTTTAATTGAGGGCATGGGAGTGATCAGAGTATGGAAATTCAGAATATGTTTCAGTATTTCCAGGAATGAAGCACAGACACTCTGTGCCCTTTGGGCATCACTTGGTCTCTTATGTGTTCACCTGCTGCAACTACACCAACTGATACACACCTTTCCCTTTACAGCAAGCCACATCTGCTCCCCAGGCATTAGCTGCAGACAGGTACTACTGTGGCAGCAGAAAGTGTAAATGTAAATAGCACAACAATAGAATCATAGAAAAATAGAGTCAACTAGGTTGGAAGAGACCTCCAAGATCATCCAGTCCAACCTAGCACCCAGCCCTAGCCAATCAACCAGACCATGGCACTAAGTGCCTCAGCCAGGCTTTTCTTGAACACCTCCAGGGACCATCTCCCTGGGCAGCCCATTCCAATGCCAATCACTCTCTCTGGCAACAACTTCCTCCTAACATCCAGCCTAGACCTTCCCCTGGCACAACTTCAGAAATAGCTCAAAGTGTGTTTAGCTAAAGATAGTAGATTTCAGTTAGAGTTCTGAACATTTTGAAGCTCCAGTAATAACATTAAATACAATCTTTGCCACTTCATGTCTGTGTCCTACAGAAAACATCAGTATTCCTTCCCTGTGTCTTACAATGTGTCTGTATATGCATGCACAACATTCCCTTTCTTGGTAAATACATACAAGCATATATCTGCCTGTATTGTTCAGAGATAAAGTTTGTGTTTTCAATAACACAAGTGTTACTGTGGTGTTTAAGGCCAGGCTGGATGAGGCTTTGGCCAGCCTGACCTAGGGTAGGGTATCCCTGCACATGGCAGGGGAGTTGGAATTAGATGATCCTCGTGGTCCCTTCCAACCCTGACTGATTCTATGGTCCTATGATTCTAAATTCTGTATCTTTGTAAACCTTGTAATACAACATCTTGTTGTGCCTTGGACTGGGAAATTGCAATCATGGTGGCAAAGACTGAAGAGTAAGTGCAAATTTGGCTGTGAAACCCAACTTTTTCAACTCAGCATATTCTATTTAGCCAGACTACTGATTTTGCTTCCAGAAAACATTAATATAATCATTATAGGGACTTCAACAGGAAGAAGCACACTGCAGTTTTTATATACTCAAAGATTACGTTTGGGGAATTAACAAATTAGACTTTAATTCATTTTAGGGCCTGATTATTATGCACCTAGCAATCTAATCACCTTTTACTTTAATAAGCATCTTTTGCCTAATGATTAAAGAGAAGTTCAGTCATTTTAATAACCATGACATTATTAACTTTCCAGAATGCCATTTCTAAGGAAAGGTCTGTGAGGATTAATATTGCTCACTGGAGAGTTACTTTTGTGTCCAGTGGATAAATATTTGATTGGGGAAGGACACATTCTCAGCCAGGGCTGTGTGAAATCATTTGCCCTCCCACAGGCATCTGGGAGATCTGTGTTTTCAATGGATTAGACAATGGAAGACAAAACATCCCATTTAATTTGTCAACTTGTTTTTCAGGTTTGGGTTTGGCTAACAGATAATAATGGAGGGGTTAAAAAGCAAGCATCTCTAGCAGGAAGAAGCTACCCCTTGTGCCAAGGGAAATGCAATAGAAGCCAAGGTTGTTTTGTGCCACTGTGGCAGTGTGCTGCTGATCACAGCACAGAAAATCCGCTCCCGTAGGAAAGCCCACCCGTGCCCGTGCAGACCTCAAACGTGGCTGCCTGGCAAACAGCAGCCACCAGTGCTGGTGGAGTGAGTCAGGAAGAAAGGGGAGGAGGGTCCATGTCCATTGCTGTACACGGGGACAGCCCCACACACGCAGCTGTGTGGACACAGGCAGGCAGGCAGCAGGATGCTGAAGCTGGCGCTGAGAACGAGCTGCTGAAGGGCAAGTTGGGAACTCAGATGCCTCAGGCAAATTCACAAAGAGCCCAAACCCTGAGAGGTGAGATTTACAGAGCAGAGTACTCAAAGTCCTGCAAATACAGTATGGTAATAAATAACATGCTGCTCCAAGAAAGGCTCCAGTCCTGCACATCCTGCTGAGTCAGCAGTGACCTTTCTCTTACAGCATTCCTGACATGAAAATACAAATTTCAACAATATGGAGAATATGGCTCTCAGATTAGAGATTAGGGATAATTACTGCTCCTAGGTAAATTGGAGTAATGCATTTCCCATAAACGAGAGGCAAGCATTTGTGTCATTTGTAGCTTAATGGAATGGTAATTGTTGATTTTCTTAGATATTTTCTTGGGAAACAAGTGCAGGATTGTGATGGCTGGCAGCAAGTTGTGTACACACTCTCTCTAGTCTTGGGATCAGCCAGGGCACAATGACAGCAGGAGGTTTCCAGTGTCCTTGTGTACATGGCACAGGAAGGAGCCCTCCTGTCTCTCCTAGAACTGCCTGTGAAACAAACCTCATTGTTACCAACACTAGAGCCCCCGGGTTTTGGGCTGCAGAACCCAAATGTAGCGTGTGAACTCTTTGTCCTGTGCAGTACTCTGTTCCCAGCCCTGGACAGACAGCAAGAGGATTTGCTTGCTCCCTTTCAAAACCTTCCCTAGGAAATGGGTGGAGGAAAAGAAGCATCTGTCTCTCCATCATCAGAACTACTCAGGGAAGACACTCCACAGCTGCTATCAAGTGCGAGGGCTTCACTGTTCTCTTTAGAAGGCAAAAGCTCTGGTCACAGGACAGGGACCCTCTGCCTTAACTCCTAGGCTAAGTAGTGCAGACTTGCAATCACACTGTTCAAAGCCCAGGTCCCTCTGATGGAAGAGGTCACATTGCAGATTAGGTTTTGTCCTTTACTAAGCAGCAAATTAGGGGAGTCAAGCTAGGGAAAACAGACTGCAAACAGGGATCTTTTTAGCTGTGCCTGCTAATTAGTGTGCGTGCCACGTGCATATAGATAAGCGGAGAGGCTTTTCTATAGGAAAGCTCCACAAACCCCTGTGGCTTTTCCAGACAGAGCAGGTGTGGGAAAAGCTCACCTGAGTCTGAGTCGTCTGGGCTGACCGAGCTCAACAAGTCCTTCTCTTTTTCATAGTCACTTTTGCAGAGCAGCTGCCCTTCCTTAAGAACAAACTCGTCCCCTTTCCTCAGCTGCCGTTCACAAACGCAGCAGCAGAAGCAGCTTAAGTGGTAAACACACTCCAGGGCTCTCATCACGAATTCTGTTGGGGCGATCTTTTCCATACAGCCACTGCACTTTGCAGCAAACAGCCTGTAAGAGAGAGAGGCAGTAAAGTCAAAGGGAACATCAAATCATACGCTGCATGAATTTAAATACAGCAAATTCTTTAATTTAACTACAGCTCAGCTTGGCTCAAGCTTTTGCACACTGAGAGACTTGCATCCTTAGTGCTGGAAACATCACAGGCAGGTAATTTATTCAAATCTCAATCCCTGTGGTCTAGAGATTCCCAAATCACCTTTGCTGGATAAAAAAGACTAAGATTTATTCTTATCTCACTGTTTTGCTCCTCTTCAAAATGAGAAACAAAAGGGAGCTCTCAGAATTTGGATAACTTGTTCAAAGCCAAATGTATTCTAATTTGCCTTCTAGAGGAAGGGCCAGTTTGTGCTTTGTTTTATACAGGCTCTCTAGTTTCAGCACTTGAACCCTGTTCTGAATAGATTTCACGACGTCCCATTTTTGGTGTTGTGTCTGAGGAGGCTGATAAGTGAAGGCAGAAACAAGCATGAGTACTCAGCACTGTTGCTGAGAAGACAGTGTGCACACATGCAGTCGCACACATGCAATCGATAAAGAGAGGAGTGAAATAACATGGCTTTTCTTTGGATGTTGAGTTATTCCAGAACAACCTGTCTCTGAAGGGAGTACTGTGCATTTTAAATGGTGTGAAACATCCTTTGGCAGAGATAGGCAGTGATACAATCTGCTGAATTGCCACTATAATCACAGGCTCTAGAATGCACACTGTTTCTAGACCAGCTCTTATTAAACCTCTGCAACCCCCCTTCTTTCATCCATCATTAATTTTGTCAGATAAAGTTAGAATGATTTAGATTAATTTTATTTTGCTCTTCTAATGGCAACTAGGAATCTCCTTAGGTGAGCTTTTAGGAAGAGGGCTGCTTGAAATAAAGATGAATAGCTAAGTTACATCACTGTATCTGACCGTGGGCTCGGCAATTTGAAATTCAGTGTTTTTTATGGCAATACATCAAAGTGCAAGGTGCATTAACATTTACATTTCAGCAATGAAATGAACACAACTGCACCCATGTGTCCACAGCAACAAAAGGAGATTCTGCTTTTTAGGATGGGGTAAACTGTTTTGTGGTGTGGGTTTTTTTTTCCATCCTCAGAATGATCATCTTTCATAAAACAAGGTGATTATCTTCAATTTTAGAAGGCACAGGCTGTGGTAGTTACTGATTCCTCCAAAGCCTCCATTTTGTCTGAGCTGAGAAGTACAGCAAAATGGCAGTCACCAGCTCCACAGCAGAATGAAGGAGTCACAGAATGGGCAGGAGGGAAAAGAAAACGCAAATGCATTTGCATACAGCACCCAAAGAAAGGCTGAGTGCCCAAGAACTTGAAGGCTGTCCCTTGCTGTACCTTTTGCTCTAACAGCAGCCACCTTGCTGGCTCGGTGCATACCTTTGCAGCCCACAGCCACGGGGCACAGCTCAAGCCACGTGAGATGAACAGAGTGACTCCTTTTTGGGTCCATAATAAATTAAATGTATTAAAGGGGAACCGATGCCTCGAATGACCCACAGGCACTGTCATCTGATTTCATACAGCCTGTTGGCTTTGCCTGCAAGCTTTTTCCTACAATGCTTCAGCTAGCACATTCCTAAGCAGGAAATATTTTTATCTATACACAATAACATATTTGAAAGGATTAAAGCACAAAGGGGGGAAAAAAAAGAGCAAACAGATTTTAAGCACTTTTTTAAAAGTTGTTTCTATTTAACTGCTTAAACCTATTTGACTCAGTTTAATTAAGCTTGTATCCTTTGTCTGAAGACTGTTGTGATGATGGAGCACGCTTAAAGGCCTGAAGATTAGCAAATCTGGTGTGAAGGCATTCGGCTTCCTCGACCAGCATCTGCACTGGGACGGTTACTCTCTGTAAAATCTGACCGATGACTCCCGGGAGGGATGGACAGACTGACACATGGTCCAGCTCTGGGGCTGCAGGTGGAACAGGCAGGCCGGGAGGGGTGGATGCTGCAGCTGTTCCTACAGCCTCCAGTTCCGGCTCCATTCCCTGGCACCTCAAAAACCAATGCTGCCGTTCTGAGAAATCTTAGCAGCTTCACAAAGTGACCAAGACCCTGCGCTGCGGGCATTGCGACCTGCTAAACACCTCTGCAGGGCTGCTGTTGCAGGGCTGCTGTGACAGAGATGCTATGGCAGAGCTGCTGCGACAATCGCCGCGCCGCGGCCGTGCTGTTGATGACAACGCGGAGCGGTCCGAGGGGAGTCCCCTGGAGGAGCGAACGCTGGGCGCTGCTTCCCCAGCTCCGGGCTCCAAAAGGAAGGCTGCTCCTCCGAAAGCAGAGGCTGGCGGGGATGCCTGCTCCGGTAGCGGCTGCTGCCGAACCGACCCCTCCCGCTCGGATCCGCTGCAGCCTCGGAGCGTGCGTGGGCTGCAGGGAGACAGCGCGAAGCGGCCGCGGCCGGGCAGCAGCGGGCGGGTTCGCAGGTCCCCAGCACAACGGGGAACGGGGACAGAGCGGAGCCGGTGGCAGCACGGGACCGGCAGGATCAAGTCCGTCGCGGCGGGGACGGGCTCATGGCCCAGGGCGAGGCTGTGACTGCCCCCGGCTTCTGCCAGCAAACCTCGAAACGTGGGACGCAAAAGAGTGAGGGCAGAAGTGTCAGGGAGCTCACACACGGTGTGAGGTGGGAGAGCGTATCCCCCTTTCACACTCCTCGAACAGGGACAGCAAAATAGTCCATTCTCTTCTCAGCCCTGTGATGCTGAGCTGAGCAGATCCTTCACTGCCACACGGAGTATCTGGGGTTATTTTTCTTCCTATTTCTTCAAAACAAAAGATGTCTAACACATACACAGAAAACACTTCATGTTATTTATTGGCAAGTGCCAGGAAGATGGTGCTTCCGCCGCTTCCAAAGGCAGCCTTTTACTTACAACGAATGACATTGTCTTTAGTGCAGTACCAACTCATTCAGAGTAACCTTAGATGGGTCTGACAACACTGCATGGACTTCAGGTCTTTAGTTTGTCTGTTCTCCACACCCTGCTTCGGGATCCCACTGCACTGTGACCTGCACTCACATAACACACACGTGCTGCACTGTGTTGGATTTAATTCTGAGATGATAATTGTTAATTCTGTCTTATAAAGGGTTTACTGGTATTTTTTTCAGCTTCCAGAGAGTAACCTAAGGTTATGCACTGGTTTGTTGATTTTTTTTTTCTTTTGCACAAGGCAATCTCACAACAGGAAACTAATCTTGACAAATGACCAGACTTTGATATCTGTGATCTAAACCACTGCTCATTAGACTGTTCGTTTTATAAACGAATGGTAATAAACCTGTTGGGAAGTGTAGGATAGCAGGAATACTTTACAGATCACCCCTTCACAGGTTTCAATGGAAGCCGTAAATTTGAAGGGGAGCACACAGATACCCTGTGCTGAGACAAAGACTCTGCCCCACACACACTTAAAGAAATATTCCTTCTGCTTCCTAGACAGTTTACAAATAATCTGCATAACTCTGACTTTTTACCCCCATGCCTGATTATCTCCAGCGCTCTTAAGTTAATGTCAAACCTCAAAATCCTTGGACTTGTTAAAGTATGTGGAGAGTGGAAATCAAATGCCTTTATTAGAAGCCCCAGGAAATCTCCGACTCCTAAGCACAACGAAAACATTCCAAAGAAAATTGTTCAAAGAGCACAAAGGAGAAAAGCAGAACAAGAAAACCTTGTTTTGAATCAACGATCGCAAGAGTTTTATAAATAAATTCTGTTGCCTGGACAATTCTGAAAGACAACTCAATAGGTTTAGGAGTTTTTAAGTGTGTTTGCCTCTATGCCTGAAAACACTTGGGGGATTGGGCTGAGCTAAAGCTTGGAACAATGGCCTGTCTGTCCATCTGAGTATTTGTAATAATCACTGGGAAGCAACTTTACAGTACCAGAGAGACAAAAAGCCTTCACTAGCTAAAACTGGGTGAACTTAAGAAATTAATTTTGCATATATATCTGAGGCAATGGAAACACTGAGACGTGTGGTCTTCTCTTCAAACAGTAGATGAAAATGTTCACCAGCGGAAGAGGCCATAAAGATTTTATTTGTGAGGATATCCCTGTGAAGTCAGGCTGAATCAGTAATCCTTAGAAACAACCACAGTTACATGATCCACTGTGCCTTCCTGCATGGGCACAACCATCTGGTGTTTAATATGTACCACTGATTTATTGTCTCTCGCATAGTTATCTTGCAGCAAGTTTGACCCTGCCATGCTCCTGAGAATCACGGTTCTGCTGTTTACTCTCCTGACGTCCTGACAACCCACCCTTTACCTTTCTATTCCTCACCCAGGTCCTTCATTTCCTCCTGTCTGTGGGTAAACAGATTTTAATTGTTTTATTATAACTAATTTAATCTGTGCTGAGAGATCTCCATGTGCAGTGCAAAATTTGCTGTTCACATTAAGTGTGGTTCAAGAGGTTTGTTATACAGGACAGAGGTATAAAAATAGACTAATTCAGTCAGGTTGCTTATTTACTGGACCTCTGCCATGAAGCAGTAAATAGGAAGTTATTAAGCCATGTTTGATGTATGCAAGAGGACAGATGCTGCTGTCTACCTATCAGAGATGTTAAATCGTTTTCCTTTCTCCATTATTCTGACGTTCTGTGTTGCAAGAAACCACAGCAGATACCTGGCTTTTCTTTATCTAATAAACATGCAAAGATGGTGGTCACAAGCTTTTGTAAATATTTTATGTACAGGCTCTAGTTCTGCCATGGTTCTTTCTGATATCAGCTTGCATATGACATCCCTATGGTGCCTTATAGCCAGCTGGGAGCTCACTTGGCACTCGTATAGTAAGAAATATGGTAAAGCTGAAGTAAAATATATTATACTCTTCACACAACTGAGTTTTATTAAGAGAAGAAATTAAATTACTAATGAATGACATCTGTTACTTGTTCTTTGGGAGAAATTTTGACACTTTCATCTTCTTTAGATGACACAGAATGGAGAAAACACCATGCACAGGGCTCTTGGAGCATAAGACTTGAGCATTTTTGTAGCATCTTACAGCCCATGGGTGCTTATAAAAAAAAAAGATAAATTGTTGCTTGGTTACACTGAATTCTCCACATTCAAAACATCTCAAAATGCACTAAAGCAAAACAGAAATATTATAATTTTATGATTTGGGGGGAAAAAAATAAAAGAAACCCTAAAAAAAGAATCAATTGAAAATACTTTCCCTGCAGAAAAAAACAATTACATAGTTTATTAAAGCCAATTTCATAGCTGAAACTTCAGTAAAGGAAAGCTAATTCCCTTTCACTGAGTGGTAATAAAACATGTGCAAAAATTAAAAGTTTCTAGAAAAAAAAAAAGGCAATATTTAGGGAGAAACTAGAACAAAGAAACCTTTTTCTTCTTCACTGAGAACCGAAGAAAATATTTATTAACCCTCTATCCACAGGTGCTGTAATAAGAACACCAGCTCCTGGTGAAAGCTTGTGGTTAAAGCTGTGCCTCACCGCAGGGATTTGGATGCACAGATTAAAATGTCACTTATCTCAGTGCTGCGTTACTTTTTCTTCCCGTGGACATTTCACCTGTGTTTCCATGAGCAGTGCTGTTACTGCCATGCAATGGCAATCTAATGGGTAAGATAACAATAGAGCCCACGTGTTACCCTGTGCTACGTGAAATCTTGCTCTGAAGCTGGTGGGAGATGGACCATGTGCACTGTCAGAGCCATAAGCTCATGTAACCACGCAGATATGAGACAAATCTGCTGAACAAGGTCACCTAACCACTCTGTCAGGTTCCAGGGAACATCACAGGATGGCCACACCTACACAATGGCTTCTGTCACAATCGTATCCACAAAAATATTACCCTTTGTTTTATTTCCTTCCCATTGGAATAAGAGGCAAAAGTCCCATTTTCCTTGATAGGAGAAGAATTTGATTCATTTTTGAGCCAAATCATCAGGATTTGCAGTGCTGAACATAGCTCTGTATCATGTGGCAGTCCCAGCTGCATCATCACAGCTGGCCTTGACTGCAACAGAAGTGACAACTGACAAAAAGTCTCTTGCCCTGGGTCAATTTTCTGTCTCAGTAAAGGAAAAAAGAACAAAACAGCTGTGGGCAGTGTGCTGATGCTCCCTCTCGAGCAGAGCTTAGGGCCTCGCAAGATCCCTACAGGTGATACACCAGCAAGGGTTAGAATCATAGAATCAGTCAGAGTTGGAAGGGACCACAAGGAGCAGCCAGTTCCAACCCCCCTGCCATGGGGGCAAGGACACCCTACCCTAGAACAGGCTGCCCACAGCCTCATCCAGCCTGACCTTAAACACCTCCAGGGATGGGGCCTCAACCACCTTCCTGGGCAACACATTCCAGGCTCTCACCACTCTCACGATGAAAAACTTCCTCCTCACATCCAGTCTGAATCTCCCCACCTCCAGCTTCTCTCCATTTCCCCTAGTCCTGTCTCTCCCTGAGTCCCCCTTCTCCCCCTGAGAGCCTGAAAAGTTCCTCCAGAGCTTTTTTGTAGTCCCGCTTCAGCTGCTGGAAGGCCACAAGAAGGTCACCTGAGAGCATCCTCTTCTCCAGACTGAACAGCCCCAACTCTTTCAGTCTGTCCTCATAGCAGAGGTGCCCCAGTCCTCTGATCATCCTCATGGCCCTTCTCTGGACACACTCTGCCATCTCCACATCCCTCTTGTAATAGGGGCTCCAGACCTGGATTGGCCCAGAGGGACCACCTGGATTGGCCCAGAGGGACCATCGTGCAGACCATGCAGGCCACTACTCAAAGGATTCCCTAGACACCTGGCACTCAACCCCAGCTCCTGCAGCTGAGGCATCTCAAGATTCCTTCCACAGGCAGGCCCAACTTCTGCTGACCATGCCAGAACTCTGTGCACTGCTGGTTCCAGGGTCAGAACCATTTGTTGGGAAAGACCCAACAAATACATTCACTAAAACGAAACTCAAAGCTGCCATTCTAACCTAACTCGCTCAAGTGGGACCAGAACGACCTAAAAAGTTACATCTTCCTTAACTATAAAGTAAAACACAAAATGTAAAGTGCAGAGGAGTTTCTTGCTCCAAGCAGAATGTGACAGAACGGATTCTTCTCCCTGCTTAATTTTCATCCCCCTAATTGACCACTTTGTTCAACTGCCTTCCATCACTGCCATGCAGCTCTATTTCATAGCATTTTTCCTTACAACACTTTGATGGAAAAATTTATGAAGAATCGAATTATTGCTGTTAGAAGGGAATTAAAACAATTTTTCATTTACAAAGTCACTGATATTGCTCTACTGTGCTCCACCTTTGGGAATCCAATTGCTCTTCTCAGCTACTCCCATTCCTCTTTATAGCGAGGCAATTGCACTGTACAGATTATGGCTGCAATTTTCTCCTAATCTGTTCTGTAGAATAGAAACTGTTATAAAAGTTAAGGGCACCAATTGAATTGATAAAGCCAGGGCTGCAATTAAGAAGCCTAATAAATTAACAGAATATGACGAGTTGGTTAGAATTGTATTTTTAGGCATGCAAACATGTGGGAAATAATGTTATTTTTGCCTACAGGTTTTAAGAATGCAAAATGGGGTTTCTGCTGCTGGGCTTTTTTGTGTGGCTCCAAATTATACCAAAGTGTTATAAAAGCACAGTGTGTGTTGGGGAGTTTGTACTTCTGCTGCAATTCATGAGCTAGGCCATTACCCAAAAGCAGTGTTTTTTTTTTTTTTTTTGGGTTTCTGTCTTTGAATTTTTACACAGTTTTTTTACAGATATTAAACTAAATCATAGAATTATTGAATCAACCAGGTTGGAAGAGACCTCCAAGATCATCCAGTCCAACCTAGCACCCAGCCCTGTCCAGTCAATCAGACCATGGCACTAAGTGCCCCATCCAGTCTTTTCTTGAACCCCTCCAGGGACGGCAACTCCACCACCTCCCTGGGCAGCCCATTCCAATGCCAATCACTCTCTCTGCCAACAACTTCCTCCCAACATCCAGCCTAGACCTACCCTGGCACAACTTGAGACTGTGTCCCCTTGTTCTGTTGCTGGTTGCCTGGGAGAAGAGAACAACTCCCACTTAAATCCAGGGACATGGAATCACAAAACAGTAGTGGTTGGATGGGACTTCTGGAGATCATCCAGTCCAACCCCTCTCCCAGAGAAGGGTCACCTGGGGCAGATCACACAAGAGTGTGTTCAGGTAGGTTTTGGAAGTCTCTAGAGAAGGGGACTTCACAATCTCTCTGGGCATCCTGGTCCAGTGCTCCAGCATCCTCACAGGAAAGAAGTTTTTACCTGATGTTGAAGTGGAATTTGCCGTGTTCCAGTATGTACCCTTGCCCCTTGTCTTGTCACAGGACACTACTGAAAAGAGACTGACTCCTTGTTGACACCCACCCTGCAGATACTTGTAAGCACTAATAAGAGCTCCTCTCACTTTGCTGTTCTCCAGGCTAACCAGCCTCAGGTCTCTCAGCCTTTCCTCCTAAGACAGATACTTCAGTCCTTTCATAGCCTGTGTTGGACACTCTTTAGTATTTCCCTGTCTCCCTTGAACTAGGCATGCCAGAACATCCGCCTGTAATTCCTGCCTGTACAACTTCCCTGATTTCCAGTGGCTGCCCTGCTTGGGAGGGTCTCAGCCCCCAGCCCAGCCTGTCTGCAGCGCTGACTGTTCACCAGTCGGATGAGCTGCCTTATCCCTCTCGCTCACTAAGAGGCACAGTGAATTTACAGTTGCCTTTGAATTTACATCTCCAACAACACAGGGCAATTCTTCTAATATGATTTTTATGTGAAAATTCACCCTAAAGGCCCTACAAGCAGGGAAATTGTCCTGTCGGTGATTCACTGCCCCGGCCTTCACTTTTACAGAAAAAAAATAATCGTGTGTCAAAGCAATTCAAATGTAATTTCTAAGTTATTTCTTGGCTGGCAAGAATGTCTTAGGCAAAGAATTTACACAGGGCCTTTCCTCTCAACTACGAACATTAAGAGGAAGAAACGTTATTTGCCAGTATAAAACACAATAACTTCCTGTGCCTGCTGCACTGATGCTGTACAAGAGCTTGTGCCCAAACCCATCAGCGCAGCCAATTTAGCAACTGATTTGCAAGGGAAAGATACCTTAGTCCTGTGGTGTTAATGTCTTTACAGTGGGGGGTCTATTGCCAGCTTCTCCAAACTCATCAACACAATCTATTATTAATACCCAGAAAGGCTTTATAGTATCTTTATAGCACAAGGCAATGAAAGCTCTGTGGTGTAATCTGTTATCTATATTGCAAAAACATGGGAAATAAAACAAAACATAGACACTTCATAAACAAAATGTTTCATCTGTTACATCTCTCTGCCTCTCCTATATATAAAGCAGTAGGGTGCAGGAAAGGCATTCCGAGAGATTTGCTGTTAGATGTGGGGACCAGCTCCTTTTTAAATTTTATTTGCAATGTGACCAACTTTAAACGGCATGAAAATCTCTGCTTCCTCGGCTGCAATGAGCACGCTCGGATCCGTGCAAAATTGGGCTGCATGCTGCTTGCAGGGCGCGGGGCTTTAGCAGCAGAACGTGGCCGCTAGAACCCTAAAGGTGAGCTCCTTAGGGCACAGCGGTGAGCTGGGCAGCACCGCGCAGGGGCACAGCCGTGGTAGGGTGAGGAGGGAGGCACAGCCTGTGGTGCTGAGCACAGCACCCGTGCAGAGGCAGGCCCAGGTACTTATGTCAGGGCATTGCCATGGCAAGAGCTGAAGAATTCGTCTCGAGTAAAGCAGCAGCAAAACCAAGTGCCCACTGGCATTTTCCTGCAGGCAATTGCTTCTTTGGAACGCATTCAAGAACAGAATTTGAGCAGAGTTGGATCTTTTCTTCTGTTATTGATCTGTTTTGTGTGAAAAGCCCAGAAGTAGCCTACACTTAGGCCCTAGGAACAGACACAATCTGAAAGGCTCTTTAACAGCAAATAAGGGAACACACAGTTTAAAGCTCAGGAAGATTTTGTTTTGAATAAAGAGACTGTGGCAAAGGTGGGACTGAGAAGGGGAAACTAGGAAGTTTTGTATACTTGGTACATATATGTCTGCAATACAGTAAGAACCAAAAAAGCCCTCAACACAGGCCTGTGTCTTATTTCCCAGATGCCCTTTTATTTTCTTTGCCTGTTGAAAATAAATTGTTCTTTTGTAGGGTTTCTCTTTTCAGTCCGACTGGCAGCTATTATTTTTCTATTTCCTCTTTTTGTCACTTTGCATTATTTTTGGTGCTGTAATTCCCATTTGTTCCCACTCCTATCTTCCTGTCTCCCATTGTTCCATTTTTTAATCCCCAGTTTTACTCTTCTTCGGCTCTTTTTTGGCCCATTCTCAGTAGGGTTTGAGAGAATACCCAGGCGTGACTCCTTGCTATAGCAACCACACCTCCCCAGGAAAGCCACAACAATCTCTTCGGGAGGAGGAAAGTCTTTCACAAGCTGGCAGCAAAAGTAAATCCTTCTTCAAGGAACAAGAAGGATTAGCAGAGAGCAGTGGGCTGCAGACTTAACCCTACCCCTCATTTCTTTAGAGCACCAGTCACTCAGAACCCTGCTGTGATGTACAATTAAACAGAACCCAAAAAAATCCTGAATGACACAAGAGCCGGATTGTGTAAAGGTTTAATTCCACTTTAATACCTTTCCAAGTTCACAACTCAAAGATAGCAATTTAACCCAAGAATCCCCATCTGAGCATGAAAAGTTGCAGCTTGTCTTACAAAAGTCCCTGCTATATTCTGCTCTAAATCATGCTCTATTAGCCTGACCTTTAATGGATGAAACTTTTTTCCCCTCAGTCTTCTCACAGTTTCCCTTTACTGTCCTTCCACAAACTTTGCTCTTCAGATAAGGCAGAAGAGACTTGTCAGAGGCACAGAGCTTTTGGGAGGAACTGTAAAAAGGGTCAATAGAAAAGAAAAAGGAACACTAAAAAGAACCCAAACCAACCCCACAAAATTCAGGCATCTAAAGATGTGTCTAGGAATTTACTCTTGTAACTCAGAGTCACTCCTATTAACATTGTGTCAATTACTTAATATTGCAATGGAAAATAAACAGCTCACTTAACACAGGCTTTTCTGAAGCCTCCAAACATCTGATTCATCTTTTTAAAGTTAATGAACAGACTAACCTACTTATTTCAGTATGGATGATGATGACTATTAAAGTTGTCCTATAAACCTTATTTTTAGATTAGCATGAAACTGCCAAAACCTCCTATCTTTTGTGAGGCCACATCTAGTTGATAGAGTCCTAAAGACTTAGCTATCAGCATCTGTGTTGGTATTCAGGCTTTGGTAAACCAGACTCTCCAAACTCATACAAAAAGATTTATCCATAAGCAAGGTCCTATAGCATGCTCAGACCCTTCTTTTGCCTGGAACATTCACACAGGTTTTTAAGTTATTCCAGCAGTTAAACATATATCACACAGGACACTTGCACATGTGTGAAAATGAAATCCCATTAGACACCAACAACATTATTAGGCATGCAAAGAGGATTATTCCCTTAAGCTCACAAGACTGAAAGGTTTGTCTAAACATTTTATTAACTTTTGCTGAACTTTTTTTCTTTTTAATTTTAATTTTAATTAAATGAAACCTTGTAAGTAGGTCAAAGCTGGAAAATACAACTTCACTTTTGGTTATGTGTATGTATATATTTTATACACACATATGCACTCATGCACATACAGAAAGGAAAAGTTAGAGATGCCTATTAGAGAGAAAGCCTGCAAACCACCACCACCCCCCTCAGCACATCACATCACATCAGTACAGCATTCCTTTCTTTGGGTGAGAAAATGTGTACAGCTTGGAGCTGTTCTAGAAAAGCACAGAAATACCTCAAGGTATCCCTGAGGGTTCCACAAATGTTTCCAAAAGTTAGGTGCTTTGTTGAACATTTGGCCAAAAACTAAAGACTCCTGGTCTGGCTGTTCTGTCCTCTCTGCAGAGCTGGCAAAGCTCTTTAGGGTTTAGAGGGTATTTGCTGAAACAGAATGAAGTTTGCTCACCAGTAATTCTGAGGTCCTTAAGATCATCTGCTAAAGATAAATAAAGGAGGAGAAGCTGTGTCAGTTTTTGCTTCAAGTAAGTGCAACGAAGGGCTCCTTTGATACCATCAGGAACAAGCCTGGGTGCTCATCCACCGGCAGGACTTTAAACTCCACTCTGCTCCGCTTAGAGTTTGGTCCTAAATCTGGTGTGTGCTACTCCCTCACAGAACCCCCAGCTTTGACGTTAAAATGCCGTTAGCAGTGTCTCAATTCGCTGTTGGAAGGAAAACAATTCCTTTTTTGGACCTCACCTCAACACATGTCGCAACCCACAAACCAGCCTGCACTGAGCGTTTTGTGACCGCCAGGAGTGACACCGCAGCACATGCTCGTACCTGCTGCTGCCGCTGCTGGTGGCGGTGGGCACATCCGATGGTCAGGCGAGGGGCACGGCTGAGCTGCACATTGCTCTTGTTTCGCGGGCAATAGGCATTAAACTATATCAGATCTGCTTGTAGCACTGCAGCAAGCAGGCAGGAAATGTAGAAGTTCGGGTGTACAAGTTAATGAAATATGGTTGGGTGAACATAAGCTCTTCATTTAGACAATAACAGTTACCGCTGCAGTTTCTTTGTACCCGCTTTATGAAAGTCATAAACTCTCCAAAGAAAAGCACGAGCTATTTCACCCTGACGGTCTTTGACTCCCTCTCACTACCTGCTGGCACAGTTAGAAAGTATGAACTGCCTTTGAACAGATTAGGACCAAGTTAAAGTGTGACAACATCTTAAGCTTTCTCCACATGTTGCCAATGATTTCCAACTAAAGATGTTACCCTCATCACTTCTGCCACAATGATAAGAATCTATAGCCCACTCACTTGAGGAGATAAAAGCGGTTTAGCTGCGAGTATAAACTACTCTGACTTGCTAAGCTGAGTGGCTGGCTGTCCCAACCTAGCTGAATTTTTCCCCTACAAAGCACAAAATCCTTATCATTAGGGACTTAAGCTGCTTTTTATTTTAAGACAAAAAGAATACTGTTTATTAGCATCCAACTCAAACCAGCTGTAAACAGTTGCTTTGATGAAGAAGCAGCTACAACTTCAGTATGCCCCTAGGCACATACCCACTGAGTGTCAAGCATTAAAGGAAGAATGTAAGGTGTATACAGGGTCAAAAGAAGGCCAAGGGACATTTAAGACCTCGGGGATCCTGGATAGTCCGGTTTGCCTTTAGAACCAAAAGAGGATTTTAAGATATTTTGCTGTATGACCTTTATCTCAAGAGGCAGCTCTATGGCTGGGATCAGCCCGGAACAACAGACCTGCAGGATGAGGCTTTTCTCAGTGTGACTGTGGAAGCAACACGGTGAACTTTGATTTGACAAAGCCTAAATGGCTCCAGAATGCTGCACCTCATGGCAAACTCAGGATCCACATGGAAGACTGAAAGCAGAAGCCCTGCTGGGTTCTGTAGATATTTGAGTGCAGGGATGTGCAGGGAGTAATTCCAATTCTTGTATTGACCCATCTCATAACTTGCTTCTTTCACCAAGAATCACTTTGCTGGCTGTAACAAGTATATAAGAGATGCCCCACCAACTATTTTGGTGTGAGAAGTAAAAAGCTGTTACAGAATTAAAGACAAAATGGCAGGAAGACCAAAAAATTCATTAAAAATAAGTCTGAGAACCAACAGCAATAGCTGTGTCATGAAACATGTCTCCACAGTTCTAAATTCTCTTCTAATCAGACACACACCAGCACAGAGCCCAGACCTAAGGACGAGGTGCTTAGGCAATTCACAGATTCTGTTTGGATAACAGTTACCCTTGCATGTGGACTTGGAAGAGGTTCACAGTCATCAAAAGAAAGCAGTATAGTCCCATCTTTGTCACTCACTTCCAGCCAGCACTTACTCTGTTTCCTGGAGTGGTCCAGCCCAGTTACTACTCTCATCATGGTTAGAGGTCTCAAGCAGGTAAATGCACAGATAGCAAGAGATTCTTACATACCTCTGCTTGTTCACTTTACACTTTAATGTCTTTATTTGGACAGTGGTACTTACCACACACTTTCTAAACACAGAGCAAACATCCAAATCCTAGTGCCAGCAATGTGAATTTAAGAGAGAAATAGTCAGGGTTCGAGAGGTGAAACGGCTCAGGTGGTGAGCCTGAGTTGCCAAGTTCAACACAAGTGGGGGGGAAAAAGATCAATTCTTACAGGTTCCCCACAATGAAGTTCACACTGTCTCCATCCACACCATTTCCTGATACAGACAATTAAACACCAGGGTAACTTTGGGTGCTGCCAGGATTCCCATAACCCACTGAGGATGGAGGCTCCTGCAGGATCCAATCCTGAATCTACAAACTCGTGTTGCGTTTCAGGCCCATCCTCATCATGACACCATGTACAAGGACCACATCCCATTCCAGCAGGGAGTAAAGGACTAAAGAAACTTGGAGGTATGGCTGAGGAAGGACATAAAATAGCATCATTGACAGAGCTGATGTGGGGAGGAATCTGCAGTGGGGGTTGGTCTCCTGGAGAACTCCAAACCTGGGGGCACTCTAGAGCACGAACAAACCTAGCACAGGGCTCTGCTCAGCTCTGCTGTTGGCACTAAAGCAGGGCATAGCTGGGACACAGTGGATGCCTCACTTCACATTAGGGGACCTGGGTAATGTTGCAGGGATGCAGGTTCTATCCAGGAATCCTGCTTCTCTTATGGGGTAGCCTGCAGCCTCACTGTTCAAGCAACTGCAGGAGCTACATCAACACTTGCAGCCTGCCCACATGCCAATCTCACGGCCAGGGCCTGGCTCCCATCACAAAGAAACAGAGGCCTCAGGCCAGTCCTAAGCTCCACTGTGGATGTCCTGTGGGAGGAAGGAAGCAGAGTGTCTGTTCTGTGGTGTGCTGGAAAGGACAGGCTTTCTAGGGACCAGGCACATGGATGCAGACACTCCCTCATCATGAGAGCAAAGGCACTCTGGAGAAGCGTGGCCACCCATGCCTAGAGCTTTGTGTTCCAGCCAGCCTGACACAGACCCTTACAGCTGACCTGGGCAGTCCATGAGTGTGGTATGGCATTAGCTGCTGACCCTCCAGCCACCTCTCCTCCTCATCAGACCCTCTGCCTGGTGGATGCTGTAATCAGACCACTGGTCCAAGACTTGCTTCTACTTCCTACCCCTGGCTGATCAAGAAAGCCTCCCAAAATGAGCAGTGGTACAAAAGGTTTCAGTACTGAATGGCTTGTGGAGTTCATGTTCCTTCAGAAGCCTGCAGTGACTGCTTCAGTGTGAATTCAAATGAACTTGGCTACTAGGTGGGCCAGGCTAATCAGATCTCATTCTGGCCACACGACCTGGAAAGGCTCCATATTTTATAGGAAACTGTTACTTCTGTGGAAGGCTCTGGTCCCACCAGAGAAGCAGCAGCTCCAGGCACAGGTTCAGCACCTCCTCTTCCTCCCATGGCCAGGAAGATACAGACCAGTTTTACCAGTTCCTTTGGCAGATACAGAGTGCATCTGCCTGCCCACATCCTCACAGATACCACAGACAGATACCCTTGTTTTGGGGATTCAGTTCAGAACTGCTGCCCGGGCTTGAAGCCCTCTCCCGGGCTCTTGCCAGCCTCACAGCTTCCCCACAGCACCATCCTCCCACTGCCCACTCACACAAACCAGAGCCAGGGTTGTTTTTTTTTTTTTGCTGCTTGTCCCCACCCTTTCCCAGACTGCATCCCAGGAACATCTCCAGCCCTTGCCACGCTGGTGCCTGCCTGGAATTCAGCTTCTGGCCATCCATTCCATGCAGCTCCTGCCAGGTACACCTCAGGTACACTGCTGGAATTGCTGGCATGATTTTTGGTTTGCATGACAGGCCAAAGACTGCAGAAAGTGTGTAGTGCTGTTGGCTGTGCAGCATCACACACACAGTATAAAACCCCCAACTCTGCACAATTTATTCTGTTTAGAAATTTTCCTACATAAACCCTCATAAACTCTTTTTTAAAGAGACAGTGGTTCATCTTTATTGTCACTCTGATATCTTTATAAACTTACTCCAGTGATCTATAGGAAAAGCAAACCAGACAGCTCTGTATTTATGGGCATATTTAAGAAGCCTCTTATATTTAACAACTGCATTTAGCTGTGTTAACTGCAAGTTGCAGTAATAAAGGCTCTGCACACTTCGATGCTAAATTAAAAAAAGTTCTGCTGTTCAATAATACATAGATGCTGTTTTTTTTTTCATTACTCTTTAATATCATTTCCATTTAGTTTATAAATAATTGTAGCTAGCTAATGAAACGAAATAAAACCTGCCTCCAACCCATTCCCTAGAGCAAACTAAACTCCTCTTTTTAAAGCTTCTTAATCACCGCCCAGTTCTTACAAAATTAGCATAGTAATGGGCTTTAAATTGAGCCTCTTTGTTTTTTAATTAAGCTCCCAGCAGGTAAAAATAAAACAGATTATTGAAGAATATGCCAACACTAATAGCCTGAAACTCTTTTGACAATTAAAAAGATCCCATGTTAACCCTTTGGAGGAATCCTGCATGCTAATTAGTCACTCTGAGGCCCAAATCCATCAATATTCCATCTAGCCACCTTGTAAAGTTGAGGTGGTGAGGCTGATCTGTGGCACTCACTGCCATTTGTGATGGCAAGGTGAGGCACAAACTCTTCCCGGCAGCAGGACCACGTGGGATGGCAGCTTGGGACCCATGCGCCATTGCCTGGCACGCTGGCACCAGGACAGCGATTTGGTTTGTGCTGGGCACACATGGGGCAGCATCCACAAAGCTGAAGCTTGGGAAGTGTGGGGTGATGCCTGCTTTGATGCCAGCTGCCCAAATCCCACGGCTGGCTGGGCATCAGGGCAGAACAGGGGAGAGCTGGTGGGCAGAGGGAGGCCAGCACTGCGTGGCTGGAGCTGCTGCTCACCACCAAGGCTGCCTGTGCTAGGCAGTACTCTCTGGGCCCACAACCCAGATCCACTCCTTCTCCCAGCCCTGCAAGAGCAGCATCTCAGCTCCAGGGCCTCTGCCTTGAGCTCCTGGCTCCTTTACAGCTTTCTCTCTGCTCAGACAAAGAGCCTCTCTCGCACTCTTTTAACTGCAGTGCTCAGTGTTTGGCGATGCCTCCTTGGAGCCTCTGCTGCATTTTGTACAAAAACATTAAGAGGATGCCAGCGGCAGCAGCTCTGGTCGGCACTTCAGCCCCTGAGGCTTATTTGAAGTGTCTGCCTAGCAGCGAGTGCCCCAAACATGCCGGAGACACAGCTACTCCTTTTTGCTTAGCAACACCAAACTGCCCCAGAGGCAAAGGTAAATCTTAGGCAGAACAAGGGGGTTAAGAAAGAGCAGTGCCGAAGCCATGTCCTGGACAGCAGCGATTCTCTGGGAAAATGTAGTGGGTACTGCTGGCAGCCCAGACACAGGCACAGCACTGAGCTTCGCGGGTAGCTCTCAGTCAAATATTTGGAAACCTCCTTCCGAGGCCCACACTTCATTTTCAGTGTTATGAGGGCGTCAGTGTGAAGTGCTGGCTGCACTCTGCTCGCATCCAGCCAGGACTATTAATCCCTCGCTTTCGGGAGCTGCGTCCATCCCCAGAAATGAAATCCGCCACATGAAAAGCCCATTCATTTCCAGGGACGCTGATCACTCTGCCGCCTTCAGAGACTCGCAATAAATGCTACCGAATGCTCTTGTGTGCTCAGTAAAACCCTGTCAGGTCTTCGGCAGCTGCAGTAACCACTGTCAGTTGCTGCTTTATATTACACCTTATACCACAAGGGTCACTGTGATGGAATTAGAGGCCGACAGAGAATGTGATCAGATTTAAGGGCAGACTCCAGCCATGAATATACGCTGCCTTCTTTCACTGAGGCGTTTGGGAGCCTCTGACGTGTTCTAACATACAATTTTCAGAGACAAATGACATTTCTTGTGTCTCTTAACTGGTAGGAGATAATCTGGAGAAAGAAGGATGCACTTTACTTATAAGGGAATATGAATTCATTAGCAAAGACCTTAATTTACCCCCTGCACAGGGACAAGCGTTACACACTTCACTGGGCATCTCTGGACCTCTCACAAATAAGTGTCACCAGCAGAATCACTGAAAATCATTTTAATCCATCACAACTGAATTAACTTCCCCTGAAGTACCCTGGAGAAGATCACATATAATTTATATAAGAACTAGAGAGGCTGGACTGAAACATGATGAAGATGACTCAGAGTTTCTTAGATGGGATCCTAGGTCCCACAGCTGCTCTCTTCACTGCCTCTGCTGGACCTGAAGAAGAGACATATGTACAGAAATGCTAATTCCTCCTGGGACCGCTTCAGCTCTGGGGACCTCTCCAGGAATATATTTTCTTTTAAGCAAAAAGCCACGATGCTGAGAATAAGCTTGCAACATTTTCATCACATATGGCTGAGAACAGCTGGAGAGGCAGTGCTCAGCACACACTTCTTCATCCTTGTGCTTGAGGTTTGTCAGCTATTGGTGGGGCTCCAGGGGGCTGGAGAAGAGAGCAGCAACTTGTGAGGGAGGCGTTGCTCAAACTCCTGTAGATCTGACTTCAGAGAATGCAGCAAACAACTGAACTCCAACAGCCATTTCACACCGAAACTTCCTGGTAAACTGCAGGTAACAATTCTCTGTGCCTACAAGATTTATACTAGGGATGTCGATCTGGAATGCATGTGTACGTACAGTCTGCATCACATACCTGTGCCATGTCACATTAAACAAGCTGTTCTATGATACTGTGCTGGCAGAACCACTTTGAAGACACACGTTCACCCCAGCGCACCTCAGGAACGCAGAAATGCAAGAGGAGCTCCGCACAATAGTGCATTTAAAAATACTTCTGCCTTTTTGGACAGTTTTTACCAGGCCCAGAGACATTCCTTACTGTATGAATAATCCCTCTCCCACCACAGAATCAGTCAAAATGCAAGAAAATTTTTTTGCTACATCAAATCCTGACTGGTTTTCAGCTATGGCTGCAGACAGAACTACAATGAACCTACCAACTTTTGCGCTGTGTGCACAGGTTGTTATCTCCACCAGCGTCTTGACCTTTTGCAAATGTGATCCAAGGTGACCTTTTACTATTATTGCAGCAGTAAATGCAGTTTTCCAAGGAATTCTCACTGGAGCATGTTTTACATTAGCAGTTGGTTTGCATCAGAAAATCCAGCTTCTCTGCTGCACAGAGTTTATTAACACAGCTATCTCTATAGAGATGCACAGTTTTATATCAGCCTTATATGAAACCAGCCTTGTTATCACCAAGCCACTATCAGGCAGCACCTTTCAACAGGCAATGCAGCTGTCCAAACAGTGCCTGTTGTACCTGGGCAGCATATAGGTACTTGTTTACTCTCCTCTAGCAGAATACACAGAGGTAATTCTTCTGGATTTCATCACTGTCCCTTGTTTTACGCTTTATATTCAACCTCTCAGGAAATCAGAGAAAGGTATTATTTCCTAACAAAAATATCTGTCATCTGATCATGGCTGACAGCATCAGCCTCCCCCCTGCTTCCCCACACGAGTGCTTTTGTTTAATGTCTCCTTGGTGGGAGTATGTTTTATACTGGCAAAGTATAATACAGTACCTTTTCAACCACTGGTATCCAATCATTGCTTGTTGAAAGCTCTGCTGGTTGCTGGACATGGTGGTTGCTCAATAGAGGAGACAAAAAAAAGAACCACACAAAAAAAAAAGAAAAAGGCTTCACATGGACTTTTTTTGTTTGAAAATCTGCCTCTTGACAGATCAAAATATCAGTCCAGAATCAGCTCTACTGACCCAGGCAAGGGGATATTTCATAACTTGGAAGCACATCCATAGGTTACCAGAGTGAAATAAGAACAACGTGAAAAGAACAGTGTTTGGATCCTAAAAGTCTTTGAAGAGTTTAAGTTTTGGGAAAAAACATACCTGCAAAAGACCAGGATCAGAAACAGGACAGCAGTGCCACAAACTTCAGTCTTTCACCACATTCTCCTTCCTGATCTCACCTGGTTCACCATAAACATTGCACAGTCGTGTCTGTGCTAATCCACACATCCCCAGATGGGCACAGAATTTACTTCTTCACAACTCACTTTCTAATCAATCTTTGAAACACTTATCTGAGTGAGATGGAAGACCTGTGGAGCCACTCGAGCTGCAACCTCACTTGGAAAATACACAAGCAATTTTATTTCCACATTCTGTCAGACCTACGAGAAAGACTGTGCAGGTTTGGTAGTTAATAGCACAGCAGAAACCAGCATTTGCCCAACTCAAGGCTCTGGGAAGAAGCTGAAATACCAAGACTGTGTGCACCAGTCACCTGCAAGGAGCTCCTAGGTTGGTCAAGGGAAGCTCATGTCCCTATGTGAGTTAAGTACAGGATGAACAGATTAACATTGAGCCCTCTCTGACAAACATTACTGAGCCTAGGAGAAGCGTATCATGAGTGCTACCAACAATCCCATCAGCAGTCATATCTAGAGAAATCCTGGGCTGAAACTGGCAGGAAAGAGAAAACAGAAAGGGGATCCCCTGAACCAGTACCATGAAGATGCAAGAAGCCCAGTGCAAGGTTGTTCATTTGCACTTGAAAGCTAATGAACATCAAGTTAACAACCTGCCCTAAGCTTCTCTCACTTGTTGGTTCATGAATAATTAGTAGAACCTGTCAGTAACATCGAACAAAAGTCCGAGTCCCAGTGAGGCTCTGCTCCAGATTTTGTTGAACCACCTTAGAGTGAAGACTAGAATTAACTTACAAATGCACAAAGGTGTGATCGGAGTGGTTTCTGTCACAACACAGGGATGCACAGCTGACAGTGCTCTGCTTCCCAGCATTAAATACGTGTTCTGGAGCAGGAAGGTGGCCCCAGTGCTGAACTGTGCAGCTACTAAGTACATGAGAACCAGGACATTTCTGTCACGCTATGGGGAGGGCACAAAGCAGAGGAACTAAGTATGGGTGCTGATTTGGGGAGTTTGTTTTTTCCTTTGCCTGGTGAGTGTGTGTTTTTCTACTGTTTTGCCTCTTTGGGGCTGCTCTGTACCTTTGTAACAAAAGTATGTCCTTACTGTCAGTACTTGCTGAAGGGAGGCAGAGAAACGTAGACGGGGGGAGGAAGGGGATAGGTTCTGGATTTGGGTCAGAGAACACCAACACCAATGAGATACTGCAAGAGAACCTTTCAGAATGTCCTGCCAAGAGTGACAACAGCTGACAGTAAAGTCCAACTGCATGGAGAGAGAGAACACCTATAGAGCAGTGACTGACACTGCCACGTTACAGGGGACTCAGCCTAGGCATAGTAAGAGTGAATAAATATGGAAATGAAATTTTGGTCAGTTCAGAAGGAGAAACAAGAGACAGCCCATTGTATTATATCAAATATTATATTACCTATATAGGTTTCAAAGATACATATCCATAGTGTGTTTAGTTGTGCATTATTGCAGTCTGCACAGGTCTGTAAACTCTTGAGGTGTGTGTGTGTGTCTGCATATCTTCCCTACAACACACTCCTTGGAGTCCTGTGATAGTTAAGTGTACAGAACAGTACAGAACCCCCAGGTCCACAGCACCCTGCAAACCCTCAGCCGCTCTGCAGCAGCGCCCACAGGCTCTGCAGGAATCATCCTAGCCCTGCACCTCTGTCAATAACTGCTCACAGATGTTTCTTTACTGCCCTTTAAGGACGGTCTGGGCAGACAAAAGGGTAGAGGTGTGACTTTTCAAAATTCTGCTGTTTATTCAGAAGAAATCTTTAACTGCCTATCACCACATGACACTCTTTGATCCCACCCCTGTGCCCCCTTCCAGCTGTGCTCTCCTCCTCAAGGCAATGAGGCTCTAACGCAGCATTCACCTCCCGTTCACTGCGCATCGCTTTGCCTCGCCTGGCTTTTCCAGGCGACGTTCTGCTCTGCTGTGCAGTACAGTGCCGAGCACAGCAAGCTAGGCAACCTAACAGCACTGATCTACCCCAGCAGTGAGCATGGGAAAAGCAAGGCTGCGGAAGCAGGAGAGCGCTCGGAGCCGGGGAAGGGCTGGGGGAGCAGCCGTGCCGGTCCCTGCCGCGCCAGGCCAGCTTCCCTTCCCCTGCTGAGCCGCAGTCATGCCCTGCTGACAGTTACACAGAGCAGGGTTATGGCTCCTGTATTTTTCTTGCTTACTATATAAGCTGACTTTGGTCATCAGCTGTCAAATGGCAGAAGCAGAATAGAATAAGCGTACAGGGAGCTGAGCACCAAGCCCAGAAGCGTTATTCAGCCCTGTGGTTTCTTTTGCTCCCTTGCTCGCTTCAGCGTTTGACATTTCGCAGAATGTATCGGTCAAGACTATCACTAATTGCAGTAATGATCTCCCGGTTAAGAGTGAACTCTTGGCAAAGCTTCAAGCCCTAATCATTTCAACTGAATCCAACTGCAAGAGAACAACTACCTTTAAAGCTGTCATTTCTTATAGCAGGGTCGTTCCTGCCACCCCATGAAGCAAACATGCCAACATCCTCCAAGTCCATCCTCTAGCTGACCCACAGCAGCCCTCACAATTTCACTGGTTTTGTGACTCCCATAAAAAAGACAAAACTCTGGAAAGTTTTGTGCACAAGGCAGGCTCTTCCCTGGCAGTAACTTTGCAAACAATGCAAATCTGAAAATTACAACGAAACAAAAATTAGCAAAACATGCCTCCTGCACTCAAAACATTGTCTTCATTTTTTCTCTCACGTTTTTCCCTTCTTATTTTTGAAGAAGCATTTTCCAATTGAGTTTATTTTTTCTATCTTGGATTACCTGAAAGTGAGATAAGCAATCCATTCATATTTTATTAGATGTGGTATTATGCAAATTAGGGAAGTTGGACTTAACCGTAAATTAGCTCCCAGCTGCCTAGAGATTTCCCACCTACTAAACACTGACCCTCGGCATTCTTCTGTTCTGGAGAGGCTGAATGCAATCTCTGACTTGACCCTGTATGGATAAGGGGAGTGAGATGGGTTGGGCTTTAGAAGCCAGCCTGGAAAGCAGAGCTCCTTCAGCTCTTGATGTAAGCGTAAATATTTTTTAAACCCTTGCGATGTAAGTGACATAAAGAAGAGGCAAGAACAGTGATTTCCACACTCTGAGACAGTAATCTTCATTGGGCTTATAGCACCATAGTGGTTTACCTCAGCAATTCTGCCCACTGATCTCACAAAATAATAGGGAAAGCTGTAATTAAAGGCAGATTGAGATGCTGAACTTGAAGTCTTCAGACTTTCCAGTTCCTCCCCGGCAATGTATGAACACCTAAGTGCAAGTACAGCCCTGCAGTAACCATCCAAATACGCCTCCTGATCCAAAAGCAGGAGAAGAAAAGAGGTATTTCTTAGGGAACTCTTAAAATGGTTATGACTGCAGTTTATTCACAGCTACCAAGCACTACAGGCTGGATGAATCTCCAAGCTCTTCTTTTTGTTACCCACCAGAATCAGAAGTACGATGCCCTTAATTTAAACCACATTTCTCAAGCCTCTAAGTGGTTTAACAGAGTTGAAAAGCTCATCACCCTGTAGAAAAGTTTTGTGTCATTTTTCAGTCAAAAAAAAAAAAAAATCACAAGCTCTAATAAGCAAACTGAAAAAAAAAACCCAACTATGAATACATTCTTCCCAACACATACATTCTGCTTTTCACACACATTTTCTCAAGCTCATAGCAGACTTTCTACACAGCACATTACAGCAGAGCAAGATGCATTTGCTACAGGTATGTAACTTAAAACTGTTTGTAAGAAACATCCTAAACATGTCCCTTGCTGTAAATGTGACATCTTTACAGCATATGCTTAGTAAATGAAAGCTCTGGGAAAAGGAGGAAAGTCAGGATACCTCCCATATAACTGATTGTAAATTCTTGGGCACCAGGTTTATATTCTTAATAACCTACTAGTTAGACTTAGTGTGTCTGTTCCATCTAAGTCAATTTAAATGAGGTGTACCAGATACAGTACATAAAGTGTTTCATACTTGTGGAGATATGTTTAACTATTGTTTCTTTAGGAAAATCTAATAGCTAGCTCCATTTAATCACTGTCAGATGTTCTACATGTTGCAAGTGGTAACTTCCTTGACACAAACTGCTTTTAATCAGGAATCTCCGACATATCTTGCATACATCTCAGACTGACTTTTGTGATACATTAAAAAAAAAAAGGTTTTATAGTTTTGTTTTTTTTTTGTCATGTTACCCTGGTTTACTTTTTGCTTTACTGGGTACTTAGGCAACTTTTTCTTTCTCTGGAAAAGGCCAGGAATTCCATGGGGTTTCATAAAAATTAAAACCCAAGTGCAACATCTCCCCAAACACACACCCCCATCCCCTTCCAGCAAGCTCTCTCCACACTTACTTAGAGTCTGGATTAATACAATCAGTTCTGACACACTGGTGCAAACCCAGCCTTGGGCCCAAGTGCAGTGTTTCTGCTCTCCCCAGTCTCAATGGTTGTTTGTAAACACATCTTGGCTGAGAGCAGGCGGATGGAGCGCTGATAATAAGAGCCTTCAAACTATGTTCTTTAACTTCTCTGACTCTAAAAAGGCAATCAAAGCCACCCCCCAATGTGTGATTAAATATACGCAGGGGATAATCTCGCCTCCGAAAAGCTGGAGAAAAGGTGGTGTCGAGGCTGGTTTGAAGTGGCCTCCTTAATAGAAAAGGACGGTCCCTTTCTGTGTACATCATGATTTGCTTTGGGATTTCTGTTGTGCCCCGTAAGCCTACAGGATATTACAGCAGCTTTTGTGTCGCTGGTGACCCAGCTGTTCATTATTGAAAAATTCCACTGCTTGATGCTGAGGGCAGGAAGGCTGACCCCTCATCTTATGGACGTTACTATCTTTCAAAAGATACAGGATTAAAGGGCCGAGCAAAATCTGGAGGAAAGCTATGTCTGGTTTTCTGTGTTTTCGTTGTCTTTCGCTATATTGGCCCGGAGAGGGATGTTTGTACAGGATTTAATTAGTTGGAATCAGGCTGAGATTATTGTTGAGACTATTTACTCAGCAAATCTCCAGTCTGAGCCGGAGCTCGAAATGAGTCTGAATAAGAAAATCTAGGAGTGCTCAGTCTTACTGCTCATATTCTGTAACGAGCTGCGAGACACGGATGTGAAGGGTCTGATCATGTGAGGTGCTGAATGCCCTTCTTTCCCACTGGGATCAATATAGCATAGGGGGGGAACTACCATTATATCACATGATTGAGACTTAATCAGCTATAAATAGCAAGTGAGAAGATCACAAAAGCCCCTGAGGTTTAAGAAGAACTTTTACTGCATTCTCCTGAGGAGGATGTCTATAACACTAGTGCATGATACAGCACAAGAAACAATAACAGCCTTGTTGTTGTCACTACTGCAGTTGTGAGGATGCAGTCATTACACAGAGATTAGCATTTTATAATAATTAGACACTTTTTTTTTTTTTTAAGTAAAAGCATCAGGATTTGGAAATTAAATTGGACTTATCAGCCTCAGTGAAAAGAATAACTTGTATCTAGAAGGTAGCTGGAAGTAGAAGCTGGAAGGGCAACTAGCACGGGAGAAAGCAAATAAGGACACCAGCGTTACTGAGAACACAAAGCATTTGCCACTGGGTCTAACCTGATTCAGGGAGAAAGGAGGTTCTGGCAGAAGATTCCCTGGGATTCACATCTTAAACTACTCAATAGTTACAGGATCTGAGCTCTCTGCATTTCAAGGGGAGGGCAGTCACACTTAGGAAAGGTCAATAAGCTGCTCTTCTTACTTTTTACAGTAACAGAGGTGCTTCTGTCACCATGTACAAAGGCAGACATATTGATGTACTTTCTGGGGCTCTGGTGGGTGCAGAAGTGGTCTATCCATCCACACTTCCACAGTGCTCCTCTGCACAGGCATTCAGGTGGAAAGCCACCACAATACACAATCACTGGACTACCTTTCTGTGCAGAAGGACCTCTGCCAACATTATGAATAGCTGCTTGCAGACCCAAGTGGCCACTGTCCAGTATATTAAGAGGAGGCACTAAGCTTGCTAGAAAGGAGAAAAGTACATGAGACAACTTCCCTTAGCCAGGCACAATCCTCATCAAAAAATTACTCTGTGATTTATTAGGCTGGAAATCTTGCTGATGACCCAGAGCTAGCTGCCAGGACCTCACGTCTTGAACACTAAACAAGCCAAACAATATTACTGCAGCAGTGTCCCACTGTTAGATGAGAGTGCACAGAAACCAAAGGACTTCTGCAGGCAGGAGGATGTTTAAGGTGAGGTGGCCGTTGCTTTGGTTGCACTGGTTACTATGGCATGAACCTGGCCCTGCCTGCAAGGGGACAGGGGGTTATGCAGGCACGTTGGTCTGCAGATGTTACCATTCATGAAGCTGCTCTCTGCAGAAGAGAAAAGCTCTTCCCAGAGGCACAAGGCCCCTTGTTGCCTGGCTGCACTATTTCAGTCCAAATAATATTGTTTTAAAGTCACACTTGCCAGACTGAAGAGTAACAGATACAGAGAAAGCAAACACACGAACTCCAGCAGATCCTCACCAAGGCAGACACCAGCAACCGCCCATTTCAAAAGACAAAAGCACGCTCTGACCCATGCCTCAGAGCAAAAGGCAGCAGGAACACAGCATCTCAACTACTGGCAAATTAAAAGAAGGCAAGGAAGTGGAGGATAATTCAGTGCTGCTCTCAGATCCCAGAGTTGACTTTTTACCAGTTTTGAGCAAACTTTTGGCATTGGCTCAAAAGGCTTTTTGTGAGCAAGCATGTTGTCAGCATTTTTTCCTTTAAAGACATATAACCTAAAGTAAAAGAATAAAGCCAGGCTGAGATTTATGCTGCAGCTTTCTTTCACTCTTCCCCCAGCCCTCCCTTTGGTAAATTTCTGATGTTGATGTATTAGTCAGCTCTGCAAGCTGTGGGCATATGACTTCAAAGGCAGAGGTTTACCCTGCCAGGAAAGAGGACAGGATGGACCTCTCCAGTGCTGGGGGTGTGGATCCTGCCGCTGAGCAAGGCAGAAAGGCATCTTATCTGTAGCTGCTGTGTAGCACTGGGAACTTCCCTAGATCTCTGCCAACTGTTCTCAACGTGCCTGATGGATCACAGGGCCTGAGGAAATTATTGCCATGCTTATATTACATGGTTATATTATCTGCTCGCAGAAACCATAGCCCCCTTGTGCACTCAGACTCTTCTCCCTAAAAAAATGAAGAGAATTTGAATAGAATGGAGTCTGAATCACAGCAAGATGCAACAGACAATGACCAGAAAAACCTCTTTCAAATATTTTGCCAGTGATCCTGTATGAAACAGTAAGCATGCATTCCTCTCTGAAGTGCACTGTGAGTTTCCATAAATATGGTTTGGTTTTTTTTTCTGAAAGTCAGGATTTTACAAAGTTCAGATCATGGAGGAAAGTGCTGCATGGCTCAGTCTACAGATAGAAATCCCCAGGCACTGCAGAGAACACTGCTGCGGCACTGGATTCAGTTTACAATTGTGGGGGTTCTGGCTGCTGCTCAGGCTTGGGGAGAGAGATGGTTCAAATGAGCAGCTTCCAGAACTGCTCAGCAGGTACTGAACACATAAGAGGTCTTGTGGAAGAGGGTGTATGGTTTATCTCCTCCAAAATGAAAATTGACTGTATCTGCTGAATTCTTAGTTAAAAAAATAACCATTAATTGTCTTTTTTTTTTCTTAAGTAGTGGAGAAACAAGGTAAAGTTCTGAGGTCCATCTCATTTAAAATAACTGTACCACAGAGGCCATGGCTAAGCTGAGTGAAACTCAAACCTTTCTGGTTTATAACTCTGGAGCACAAAGGAGCACCACCATAACACAGCACAGAGGGTGAACATATCTGTGGACCAGTGCTGGACTGCCAGCAGAGGCACTCAGGTCCTCTAGAAAACGACCCAAGACTGGGTTTGGGGCTGGAATACATGTGGGACATGGGGTTTTGGTGTGCTGTGGCAGACACAGAGCAGTACCTCAAGAGCAAACCATTCGAGTCCTCTGCTACTGATGTGAATAAAGATAACACTGAAGGTCCATGAGGCACTACAGTTAGAGGCCAACAGAGCGTTAGACCTTCACAGTCTCTCTGACAGGCACATCACTGAATGGCACAGGCTGCATCATGACCCTTGGCTATTTGGGATCCTCTGGTCTGGCTGAGCAGGTTCCCTGTGTTAGGTTCACGGGGAACCTGTTTCCCTGTAAGGGACTCTGCAAGAACAAGCAGTGCCACAAACCATGTCTCACACCAGCACCTGAGAGGCAGGAGGTCCCTGGATGGTCCCAGAACTCACATTTGGGGCAGCCTCCACTGAGGCTGGCAGTGCTGCAGCAGCCTCAGCTGCGGGGAGAGCGCAAGCTGGCGACTCCAGCACTGGGACTGGTTGGTTATTCATCAGATGACCAGAAAAGCACTGCAGCAAACGCTCATTTGTTTGGCTTTGCAGCCACACTTGCTCCTTTGTTGAGCCGACGCAGAGAACAGAGTGCAGAACGACGGCCGAAGGCACCCAGGCTGCCCGTCCTGGGCCCGTCCACTGCTCAGCCGGAGCCGCACGCACCGCGCCGCCTTCAGCAGGGGCTAATGAAGCCCTTCCCCCTCGTTTTTCCTTTCTCTCTCTCCCCTTTCTTCTTCTTTTCACAAAGAGTGAATGGATGGTTAAAAAGCTCTGATCTGATAGCTCCGGCCAAGCTGCGTTGCACCTTGAGACAATCGACATCCAAGCTGCTGACAGCGTGATTTCCCTATCGGCTCATCCTCCCGCGGAGAGCCACCAGGGCCAGCGTTTTTGGTGATTTATAAAGAAAACTGTTTTCATAGACAGAACATGAAAGACACAAGCTGTAGATTACCACTAAGATTAGCATGCAAAAATGTATTTGAATTTCTGATCAGCAGGAGGCTTCAAAGGGACCAAGTGCAGATTAGCAGGTGTTACGTGCAAAAGAGAGAGAGAGCTTTTGTGCTACAAAGTTGCGCGAGCAAAACAAATATGTCTTTCACTTTGAAGAGCTGGGGAGGAATTTGTGGCCATTGCCATGGAAACTCAACAGGCCTGATGCTGTAAAGCCAGATTTTGGAGACAGAACCGCTGTTATGTCTGTATGCTGCCGATTATGTGGCTTTACCAGAAGACTGGTGGGGAAAGGGAAATGACAATGTGACACCACTGCGACACCTCTGCTGGTTTCGGTTGAAGTTCCATTATCTGAAAGAGGAAAGAGCACACCAGGTGCTGGCTTTCAATAATGGACCTCCACAAACTGCACTCCTTTGGAGGAAAATGTAAAGGTTCCAGAGGGCACTGATGATTTTAATACCTAGCTAAATTTTCTAGGGCAGTATGATCCCACTAAAAAAAGATTGCGTAGGGTCAGTCTTTGGCTAGATGCTTGTAAATTATTTTCCCACTTCTTTTTTTTTTGTCATCTCATCTCTGCATTGTAGTTGAACCATGTCCATGTGAATCACTGATTAGTTAGCAATGACCTTCAACCCAACCAAAGCAGTGGTCAGAGAATACACTACCACTGTCCTAACACCCTGAGCGACCACACTTGAGGTAGGTGGTGCAGCTCCATGTCCTCAAGCCCTCCAGGTGCTCAGCTCTAGATCTGGCAGCAGACATGGGCAGCCACTGCAGCCTCATAAGTACCCTCATGCACCCAGCCTTGGTGCCATGAACAGCTGAAACAGCCCCACAAGGGACAGAGACAAGTCCTGCCCCAGGCCAACATGGGGGAACAGAAGAGAAAGTGCAGCAAAGGTGAGAGATGGTGGAGAAGGTCCTCTCGGAGGAGCAGTGACAGCGGGACAGCAGGCTCAGGCTGCAAAGCTGCCCCCGCCTAAACACGCCTGCCTTTGGTTGCTCTGAATACCCTGCCCTGGTTACAGCTATTGTTTTATAAACAGAACACATCCACAATTAACCAGTTAGTCCACCACTAACTCATCACCATCAGTGTGATTAAAACACAAAATCAATTAACTGATACCAAGATATATTATGCTTAAAGGTCACAGTATCTCAGAGCTTCCTCTACACGCTCCGCTCTGCTCACCAGGCAGCCTGGCAGGACTGGCTGCAGGGTGTATCACCAGAGAGTATGCAGCAAACCACTGCCGGTGGGTGCAAGATCAAATCTGAGACCACAGACACACACCACTCTGTTCCTTCACACAAAGGTCCACCTCAGACTGGGGCCATGGCTTGGAAACATCTGCTCACTCCAGCACAGGCCTGGCATGACACTGCTTCCCCAGAGGGAGTAATGGACAGGGCACACTGGTGGCCACACTCTGGCAAGGGCAGAGGACAGACAGTGAGGGAGGCAGATGTGGGCAGAGGGTGACAGCTGTGGTCAAGCCAGTGCCTGGGAGAAAGGAGTCTCCTGCCAGCATCCCCAGCCCTGGCAAGGGGCACTGTGCCCAGAAGGCCACCACTGTAGATTATAAACCCTGTTATTTTCCCTGTGATAAGGCATCCTGCTCAGCGTGGCTGGAATCTGTGGTGGACAGGAGCAGAGACACTGGCACTGGGGCCATAGGACTCCCTTCCCCAGAGGGCACACAGCTAAGGTACTGCAACCACAGAGGAGGTCACTTCACACACGCTGGAAAATGAAGAGGCTGTGAAGGAAAGGCAGAGGTTGTTCATTCTCCACCGGTTTGGATTCCTCCAAGGGAAGGGCATGGCTGTGGACTGTGCTGCCTATGGCTGTCCTTATGGCTGGTGAGAAGCAAGTGCTCAGGGTGCCCAGGAGAGCCTCACATGGGATGCAACATACAAAGGAAGATTTGAAAAGGCCAGCTTCAGAAACCCCTCCAGGCTGGGGTCAGCAGGGACCAACGATTGTCTGTTTCCAGAGGCAGAGGATCCTGCCTCCAGGCACCTCTCTCTCAAGTGCATTCAAGATTTTGTGCAATGCTCCCTGAAGCACATTATACTTCACAGACCTCCCCAGGGGCTCTCTGGTTTTAGAGTGTTTGTGGGAGTGGGTTGAGGACAATAACTATTAGTTTTTCTCCACTTAGGACTGACCTTCCTAGAAAATACTGGAGAGAGGAATCAGGGCACTATGCCAGACATGAGGCCATTTCAGAGCCCCCTGGTAACACTGACTGAAGCTGGCTTCCTAGTTCTCAGACAAGTGCCAGAAGGTACTTCTTAGACACACTGGGAGTTTCTTCCTGTGGAAAATCTGAACTGTTATTTTAAAGAAATCATTCACCAGGGCTTGAGTGAGAGTAAGCCCTAGATAACACCTTAAAATGCCCTGTGCATCACGTTAAGAACGTACTCTACAAGAGGCAGAAGCAGCAGCACTGTCCAGACATTAAGCATCAACAATCTGCAAAGAGAAATGACTAACAGTAGTCACTGGGAGTGCTTGAAACACAGTGTACTTGCTAGAACACGTATTCCCTGCCTTAGATCTCATTTTTAACTTCCACAACTACTTGCATAAGAATACTGACTTCCTTTCCAGCCTGCCTTACCTTAACCTACTTCATTCATATTTGCAAGCATGCATTTTGCCCCCGAGAAATCTGGCAGAAAACGAAAGTGCTGTCCTTTTCTACTTGTTGGCTACTTATGAAAAGACTTACAGTATTAAAAAGCTAAAGAACTGGTTCCACAGAATTCCACAGAGATAAAGCATACAATTTGTTGCAGATATAGACTGAATTTCAGTATCGTTTGCATTCAGCTGAGAAGGACCAAAGACTTTTGTTTTTAATCACTAACTAGTCACATGCCTGTGTACACAAAGTAAAAGGCAGACAACACATGCATGTGACAAAAGAAGTATGCTTTAAAATATGACTCCTGGAAGCATATTTCATATGGGCCAAGTACTTTTAAATTAATTAGTTACATCCAGATATTTTTGGAAAGTTAAGAAGGGAGTATTTTGATCTTTCTTTAAGCCATGGGGTTTTGTGCAAAACTACTCCTTCAAGGGTAAGCATACAAGAAATATGCAAACATGTAATTTATCTAAGGGAAATTTAAAATGTAGTCCTTATATTTATAGCTTGTTCTTCACATTTCTAGTAAATACATATTTAAATTCATGTTTAATTCTTAGATAGCTAGGACACAAAGATAATCAAATTGAATTCATGTCATTTTGAAGTAGAGGTTGGAAACGTGTAAAGAGTGCCCCAAACAAATAAAGAGAGAATTTTTATGATACAGATCTAGAAGTTGAGGGAGTAACTTACATTCAAATGCCAAGGTTTTACACTGTCAGTTATGTAAAACAGCATAAGACAAGGCAGCTGAATTTGTAACTCACAAAACCCTGACAAGTGTGGTCAACCTCCTGAAAGCAATAATTTATTATCAGAAATGTCACGCCTACACAATAGACTTATTGTTGATTCATTAGGTAATTTCCCTTGAAGACCAGCTGTTTCTAGTGCGGTAGGATGAATAATGAGGAAGATATTCAATGTTCAGGGTACAAATGACAGACATAAGGAGGTTCTAACACCACCAGCGTCCCACTGCCTAGGGCACCAGCTCTGTGCTAGAGGGTAAAGGTCCTACACCTCCCACTTGCACAGAAAACCTCCCAGGTGTCAGATTTGCTCAGAGGGCAGGTTGCTGCGCAATACCTTCAATAGAATCAGGAGACCCATGTGATATGGCCAAGCAGCCCTTGGGCTCATTGTCACCTTCTATTTCCATTGACGTGCCCTGAGGGTAGATACTTTCTCCTCCCAGCAGACTCAATTTATTCCCAGGTGCTCTAGTGAATGTCTGGCCACCAGTACAGCTTGCAAAGACAGTCCTGATGGCTGTGCTCCAGGCAAGCTTTTATCCTATTTTCCAGAAGTGACTCTTTTTTAACCTTAAGCCAAGTACTATCTAGATAATAATTATTAAAATATAATTTACTACAGCTACTAGTACTATCTGCTAGTTGTTTGGTCTTGGGCTTGGTTTGTTTTGTTGGTTTTGGGTTTTTAATTTTACACAAATACATTATTCGTCCCTCAAATGATCCCTCTGAGGGCTACATCTCCATCACGTTAAGTAACGCTGCAATTAAAGTGAGTTAAATTCACCAATAAGCAGACAAGCACCATGTGCTGTATGGTTGGTGTTCATTATGCTCAGTACATTAATGCTAACAGTTTGTCAAGTCTTTTCAAGCTACAGCCAGCTAAAAAAAAGAAAAAGAAAAAGAAAAAGAAAAAGAAAAAGAAAAAGAAAAAGAAAAAGAAAAAGAAAAAGAAAAAGAAAAAGAAAAAGAAAAAGAAAAAGGAAAAGAAAAAGAAAAAGAAAAGGGAAAAGAAAAAGAAAGATAAAAAAAGGAAAAGGAAAAAGAAAAGAGAAAAAGAAAATGAAAGAGAAAAAAGAAAAGAGAAAAAGAAAAGATAAAAAAGGGAAAAGGGAAAAGGAAAAGGAAAAGAAAACTTGAGTCTAAAGCCTGCCATTTGATCATCCCTTTAAAGAGAATCTGAAATGCAAAAATCAGGTGAAATCATTTCTCTGCTTTTCAGGATGTGCTTCTTTGGAAATACAAATGCACGCCGAGCAGCACTACAGGCAGAAGCACCAAGATGAGCTGCACAGAGCAGGATCTGATTAGAATCATCACTGCTTTTGTTGTGTTCCCAAAGGCTGCAGCAGAGTGGAAGTCTGGACGCTGACAGTCAACTCAACAGCAGATTCAATGAACGTAACTAGTGTGCTGATACTCACAGGCTGACAGAAGGCACAACATTTTCACTGAAATTAAAGGAAAAAGCAAAAGCAGAGAATAAGCCCTCTCTGCCTTGCCTAGGGTGGTCTCAGGCTTTGGCATGATGGAAGAATTCCAGCTCTAAAGGCTCATCATTTGCAAGAGTCCCTATTCCTGTTGCATTTTCTTTTAAGTTGCAATAATGTTAATGCTTCCAACTAGGCATGGCTTTATGAAAACCAAAAGGAACCCCACACAGTAAACACTCCTGAAGTATTTTTGTTTTGTAGTAAGATGTACCTCTGTACTCCGCTGCTAATGGTATGGACAACACGGAATAGTTTCACTGAAAGCACCGTGTGAGATAAATAATTTACTAAATACCTTTGGCTGAAATCTTACTTGTGCTGAGGCTGAGATGAAAATCACGCTGTTGTCCTTACCTACCTACGGTCGGGGGGGGGGGAGGGGGGAGGGGAAAGGAGTGTAATAAAACCCTGGATTTACAGTTAATCAGCTCTGCCGACTTTGTGACTTCTGTGTGCATTTTAGTACTGCACCACAGCTGAGTAACTCTGCACCCTTAGACACCAGAAGAGGTGTTCTCCTTCATCACACTGTAGTTACTCTGCTGCTTTCAAAACATACCCTTTTACTCTTCAGTTGAATACAGACTAGAATATTTTTATTATCAGAAGAGAAGATGTATGAAGGTTTTTTTTTTCCCTAATAAAGGGGAATGTGCAAGCTTGCCCCTTTTGGGCTCTTTGTCTCACCCGGTGAACAGACAGCCCATTGCTTTAGGCATTCTGACCTCACTTGGCAAGCTTGAGGAAACCTTCCTCCACATCTGAAGTTTCCAAAGTTTAAGAGCGGTTTCCAATGGTCATTAAAACATTTGCATAATTCATGGTCTGATCCGGTTCTCCACAGAAGGGCTTTAAATTTGAGGTCACTGCTTGTCTAAAGGTAAGCAGAGATGAGAGAGCTGTTTGGGATTTATATTTCTAGAACCTCACCCTTACATTCTTTCAGTTTACCTCTTTAAAACACAAATTTAAGTCTGATTTACCAAAGTCGCAGGGAAAATCACAGCTATGCAGAAGCGGGTTGCACTGCATCTCCCGATGTGATCCCTGGGCTCACAATCTCACCACCTCCACCCCAGGGAGGATGGGAACATGGTCCTCCAGAAACATGCTGCAGTGAGAGCTGCAGACATTGTCACTCTCTGAAGCTGTTGTCACAATAAAGTCTCACTGCATTAGGACTCGATTGTGTACTTTTTCTACCAAAGCACAGCACTGACAATAGTCATTACCAACAATTCAACCTTAGGAATCTGCACTTCTGAGAAGCCTCCCACTGCAGGAACAGCTCTTGTATCTTGTTGCAACACTTCTCATGAATTAAGAGTGTGTTGCATTAGAATCAGGACACCGAAGTAACAACCAGGAGTTTGAAAACTCCTCCTTACTAACTTGGCTCTCAGCCGTCATGCTGGGACACAAGCAGGTGTGAGGCTTCCCAGCATTTTGGAAGGAGGGGACCTCCTTCCCTATATTTTGGCTTGTTAGACCCTGAAGTCCAAACATGGAGGTACACTCAGTACAATTTCTCCATAAGGAAATGTATAAACTGTGCCCTGCTATAGAGAGTTCTGTCAGCAGATGTGGTTTTGCAATTAACAAAATCTTGTCCACGGTTCAGTTTTAGAATCTGATTATTGTTCTACATTTATCTTACGCAAAGTGGCTGACAAATAACTGCAAAATAATGTGATAAAAACCATTTATAATGCCAGCTTATTCCAGGTCTTTCTCCCTAACTAGTTATGACAAGGTAATAATGCTGGTTATGCATTTGTCTGACTTTAAATTGGTTACTTATAGCCATGATGGATGAGGCGAAAGATCACCTTATTCTGAAGAGCAGCTCTTGATTTCTGATCTCATTTTTGCAGGTAATGAATTATATCTAATTAGTAGGTTCCAAATCTAATCAAGAGGTTGAGATGCTGACCCAGAGACAGGAAAAAAAGAGTGAGGAGGCCTCCATTTATGTTGGTTTCTTTTGGTTTTGGTTTTTTGCTTATCTTAAATAGAGAATGCTTCATGAATACAGTCTTCAGGAGAGCACTGGCTACATCACCTAAAGATGGAATCAATTTTAAAACTCACTGTTTCAGTTAACAGTTTAATGAAACTCATCTCCACAGATGTATTCTTTCCAGTGGGAATGTAAACTCCTTATTCACCATTATGGCCTATATATTTTATTATTTAGGAAATGTAGGAGAAATTGGTGGTGGTGGTGTAGGCAAATCGGGCTCTGAGTGAAAGAAATCACTTTTGATCAAATGAAAAGCAATTCTGTGAGTTAAGAAAAATTTAGAGCAGAGTTCTTGAGAAATAAACAACCATTGATAAAAAAAAATCAAGGAGTTGGAGTGGAAAAAAATAGCACAAGGGATAGATGGATAGATATATTTTTTGAAGTTCTTCTGCTTTACACCATAGCAGCTGCTAAACAAACAAATAAAGCCACATTTCTAATCACTTTTTGCTCTTACATGTGCAACCTTCCCCACTAGCAGCAGCAATGTAAATATACAAGTACAAAATTGATCCCAAAAGCCAGTCAATTAGCTAGGCACATTTGTTGTTCTTAGGCTTTCACACTAGACCCAGAGCCATTGGTTTACACCTAAAAAGAAATACAACGTTAATCACCTCCCTGTAATCTCACAGCCCTGCGTGTCTCGGACTGCAGGAGGCTGGATGAAGCCCTGAAACAGCAGCCTACCAGCGTGCAGGATGACCTCCTTTCACAGCTTCTCTCTTGCTTTCCCTTTATTTGTTAAATCTGTGTTAAGATCTTGCAAGGAACATTATTTATTAAAGTAAAGTGAGCATTTAAAAGACAAATCTTCTGCATTAGTAATAAGAACCTACACCACGTGGTTTATGATCATTATCCATTATACAAGTTCTTGCAATGCTGTAAGCTAAAGTTAGAATAAAGCCCTTTTTTTTTAAACAGAAGTCCTAAATAGATCTAAAATTTCCCCAAATATTACTAAAATATTGATCCAGTCTGTCTTACACAGCTCTATGTCTAGAAAAATAGCTTAGCCTAAAAAGGACAAAATCCTAATCCCTTATTTATGGCTTGTGGATCTACTCCTATCTACAGAAAATTCTACTGAACATAACTACAGAACACCAAGCCCTACAAACAAAAATTCTGCCCCAATGAGCCCACTAGGGGCACAGGCAAAGGCATGTTTAGGGAGGAAGCCAGCAAGAGGGAAAGCTAACAAAACCAAGGTGGAAGGAGTTTCTATAGAGTCCAATGGCATCAGGAAAACCCTACTGAGCACTTGGCTGATCCTGATGCCTTGAAGTAAGCTGGTATACCAGCATCCATGGCCACAAAAGTTGCTGTTTAGGATGGAAGGGGCCTTCGTGTCAACCAAGCCCCCAGTGCAGAAATCACCCCAGTGGTTGAACTTGCGTTCAAGCTGCTCAACCCTTTGTCCCTCTCAGGGGGCATGGCAGAACCCACAGGCCAGGCAGCAAGAAAAGCTCTGGGTGTATAGTTTGAATTCACAGATTCTGTGGTGAGAAGGTGCAGCTTCTCCCAGAGAAGGCTGGACTTTGCTTGGTTCAAAGGTTTCTGACATTTCCAATGGCCTTTTGCTGTGTGCTTAAAACAATGTCCCAGGGAAGGATTTTGAGTGCAACAGTCACACTTCCCCAAGTCTGAGGAATGTCAGAGAGATAAAAGGACTAAACAAACTGCAGCTCAAACACACAGCAAGGGTTGTGCTGTACCTGCAGTGGACACTTTGAGATAAGCCATCAGCTTTCAGAGCTTGTAAGGATCAGAGAGGGAGCCTAGGAAGCTGAGGCCATACCCTTCTGATTCATCACAGCAAAACTGACTGTCTGGGGTCATCTAAATTTCTGCCTTTCTGCGGTGAGGCTGTGGACATGAAGAAGCTCAGAGGATACAAACTCCCTGCTTGACCTGTGCAGACCATGTGCACCAGTCTGAAAACTGCTGATCCATCTTTGCTTTCCTAGGAACAAGTAGAATTGTATGTGATCTGTTAAAACTGAAATAATCCTCAATCTTCCAGTGTTATTACCTGCCAGAGTAAGTATTTCTTGCTTCAATCATAATTTGAGAGTCTCTTCAGTGGTCAGTACACATTCAGATAACTTCCCTTTCCAAAGATGTTCTGTCAAGCCACAGAACAGCTTTGTGCAGTTAAACTCAGTGCAATGAGACAAATCCCAATGAGAGCAGAGAGAGCACTGGACTGAATAAACTGGAGCCATCCTGTGTCCTGCTTATGCTTAACGTTGCTAGGACAACTCTATCTCTTGGTTAGTAAGCTACTAAGAGGAGCAGTACTTACTTTTTTTCTACTAGAGCACCCCAGAAACTCATGGTACTTTGCTTGGATTTGCCAAGTATGAGAAGAGAGAAGAATATGCTTTCTGAAAAATACATTTTTGACATCTGGATCAGAAGGTCCCTGGGCCACATATTTACTGAAAGGGAGACACAACTCCACGCTGCACTCACTTCATTACATGCCTGCCCTGCTCTTAGGCTCCTCCTGATCCTGCTGTCAAGCTCTTCAGATCCTACAGCTGAGAATGTGGTGAAGGAACTCTCTTATAATTTATAAGAACATATTGTACAGCAGTAGCAGCTAAGGTATTGCTAACTAAAGGAATGGCTTAGCAGAGCTCTGCAGTGTTATGGGTAAGACAACAGCAGCTGTCCTATTATGAGCCTTAATTTTATATAACTAGACTGCAAAAACTAGTATTGGCTTAAATCCATCTGTACAAAGTCTCAGCATGGAAACTTTCTCGAGCATCTGAGAAATATGGCAACAACAAGCTCTATTAGCCACAGTTGCATCCTTTTCCTTTTACAGTTACTTTGACAATGGAGAGATAAAATTAGTATTCTCCCAGTAAAAAGGATTCAGGCCTCCTTTCAGCTCTGCCTCTGACACCAAGTGTAATCTGTTTCTAAAGAAAAAAATCTTTCTAGGCAAATCTACTACTTATGCTGCCTTAATGTGTTAAACTGTGCTTAACAGTCCTGTGCAAATACAGGCTTAGTCCCAAAGCTTCTGCAGTGAGGCAGATTTCATCTCCAGGTGCTCTAAGCAGCCGCCTACCCCTGTACCCAGAGGTGTCCTGCACAGGTTGCGATGTTCACACTCATCTACCTGATGAAAGCCTCTTAATCCTTATATTTTGTGGCCTGAAGTCAATGCTAAAAGGAGTATTTGAACCGCCAAGGCAACTGCATAAGCAAAGGATAATCTCAGCGGATGCACCACTGTTTCCTGACTCACCACCCAGAACCACCAGCAGCAAAGGTATGGCATGTCCTTGGACTGCCACACCAGCAACACCCCTGTCTTCAAACCAGACACTGCTGCTGCAGGGAGATCTGCTCCTCTCTGAGCATGGCCACTTACAGTGAAAAATCTGCTCTGCCAAGCACTGTTTGTGGTCGCCAACCACAGGCTCATAAACTGTGTGGGTAAGGGTTGTGGAGTCTTTAGGCAGGGACAAGGAGGACTCTGAACCCCTTGATGTTGAGTGAATAAATGAATGTGCGCAAATGGCATTGAGCACTGTCACTTTGAAGGGTTTTACAGGCATTAAAATGAAGAGGACAAAGGAATTCCAACTACATTACTCGGGGGTTTTATTTAAAATGAAGAGAGGTGCTTTAAAATCCATCAAGCTACTAATGCTTATTTGCTGGGAATACTCATAAAACTTCCCAAAATCTAACTCCTGGAACCCAACCACCATAAAAGGGCTGAGTCTGTGCTCTCAAGTATTAAGACTTCACAGCTTACCTTGTCACAGGGCACTGACAACACATACTGTGCAATATCTGGTTAGGAAGAGTGACATTTGCTTGCCAGGCAGAGCAGTAATGGATTCACAGAACCATGGCTTTCATCTGAGGAGGTTAAAGTGACCAGTTCCAACTACACCTGTTTCTCAGGCAATTCCAGTTTAAAGAGCTCATTTTTAAAGCCAGACAACTCTATTTTTTCTGTATTTATCTATTTATTTATGCATTTCCAAAGATCACCACAATATTTGGTCTGTTATTAAACTCCATGTGTCAGGCACTAATGGCCTGTAATTATCTTTGCAACTAGATTTGATGTTGCAAAGTTACACAGTGCAGACAAGTGTCTTAATGATGAATGTCAGTGTCAGGGCTGCTGCTGGAGTTGCATCATAAGAAACACACTTCTGCTTCTGCAGGTTGCTTAGAAAACACACCTGCAGAATACCTGAGAACAGATCAATAGCAAGCCTTACATCAAAACTAAACCAGATCCCAAACACCCCCATTCTCTGTTTCAATCCATTTAAAAATGCCCTCCAAAATGAATGTAGAAGAGAAAAAGCACAGTTAGAGGTGCTCACATTTGCAGCTTGTACTCAACTGCACAGACCTGCGTGGATATGCTGCTACTTCTGTTGTTGTTAATCAACAAAATAATTCACCACATAATTGCATAAAATCAGCATAAAATCAAATGTTTGAGAGTGGTATCTCCTTTGTTCCCCTCGAGTTTGGCCAAACCAGCATGTTCTATGTCATTCTTTCTGTGAACAAATGGCTGAGAGCTATCGCTGCCAATTCCCCATTATATCCCTTTGCCCTCACTCATTCTGTCTTCATAGAGAACAGACACCCCCCAGCAGCAGGAACACGCTGCCATTAATTCAGTTACCCAGGGAATTTCACACCTTTGCCAGGCCCTTTACGGTTCTCATTTCAGTGCAACCTAATCTCAAATGGATGCAGAAAGCTGTGAAGAAGGGCAGCTCAAGCTGAAGGCAGCAATTAAATGATAATTAGGGCTTTACTTCATCTTGTGATTGATAGAGGCTTACTGGGCCCAAACTGCATCTTGTCATCTACTAATAGGCTAGGCAAGATACTCCACTCGAGTCTGAAGGATTTTGTCTTATCTCAAGAGAGATAATCTACTCAACAAGTAATCTCCTGCCTGTGGTAAAGTGCCACTGTATATTTACCAGGCCAGTATTCTTCATGGCTCAGCTCTGAACGAGCCTTAGGACCTCCTTAGGAGCGAGGGAGCTGTGGCTTTTCTTCCCCATTTTCAGGCTTTTTGGTGTCTCTCCCAGTTTAAACGCCAAAGGGGAGTCTGCAGCTTTGCCTCCTCTGAGCATGGTTGCTCACAGCACAGATCCTTCAAGAGCCACCACCTTGGAACCTCAGCCATGGAAAAAAATGGAACCGTTTTCAATCCTTCCTATGCCCCTTGAATGTGAACTGCATTGCAAAGACCAACCCCAGATCCACACCAAACACAGTCTGGGCAGAACATGGCAGTCGTGAAGCAGGAGATAATGCACAGGACTGGGGGCCAGCAGCTCCTGTGCCTCTAAGCTGATGTACTCGTCTGTGTCATTTGGGCCTTTGTAGACCCAATTACTTATTATAAACAATTCAGTTTATCTTTATCAGAATCATTATCTAAATTGGCTACATGACACATACTGTTTTCCTAACTGCACTCCTGGGAAAATCTGCTATAAAATCTGTGATTTTCTACTTTGTAATTATCCCTCTATGGGCTATAAAACATTACACTTGTGTTTAAAATAGGTATAGCTAGCATTTTCCACTGCTCAAAATGGAACATTTATCCCACCTCAGAAAATAAAATGCAGCAAAATATTTGGTGCAATCAACGCAAAGAGTTCCTGCAGCAGCCATGTTGTGGTTGCTGATTCAGTTCCAAAGGAGTTTCTCTTGATGCACTCCCATTTTTTTATCACAGAGTTTCAATCTCTTGCTTGATGTTTCTTTTTCTCTGGGCAAGGCACAGTGACCCAAGTTAGTGTCAAGCGAAACATGGCCTTAGCTGGCATTTTAGTCTGGAAATGATGAGGTGTCAACAATAACAGCTAACAGGATCATACTCCCAGTGTCATTAATTTTCTCTTTTCAGTATCCTCCACATTTCCTGTTGTAAAAAATCCTGGCCAATTCTTCCCCGTTGCTGACTTTTGTTTTCCTTACTGTTTTGAGAAATTCCTCCTTCCTCGGGATTTCTAAGTCTGTTTCACACAGTGCCAAGCCAGCAGCTCTCCCCATGATTAAAACAAAACACTTTAGTTCTAAAGAGCAGAGACCTAACCTCCCATCTCGCACAACATGAGGTGTCCCTGGCCTCCCTTTTTAGCTGATTCTGCTTGCTTGACGTACTTTCAGAAGTTCAGTTACTAGCAGTGGAGGGGTCATGTTTGCCCTCAAGTTGCTGCTTTTCATGCTTGACATGTTTTTCTACTGTCCGGTCCCTTAGCTGCAGCAGGGTCACGAGGATGGAGAAAAGGGTGGGGGTTACAGAAAGAGTATTGTGTTACACAAACCCCAAAAGGTTTCGGTTACAGAATGTATATTGTCCATGCCTATTGGGCTTGTGGAGAAGTATCAAGTTCACCACATTCTCATTTGGGGACTTTGATCCTTTCAGTTAAAAAGAAGCAGCTTAGAATTACTCTGCAGAGCAAAGAAATGAATCAGTTGTACTCACTCACCCAGCACTGAGGAATGCCAATATTTCTGTTAGCCAGCCCAATCCTAGGGAGATTTACCCAGCTGCAGAGAGGCTGGAAGGGGCTTAAGTCTATCAACACAACCACAGGCTCCCCCCCTCCTTTCAGAAAGGCCCAAGCACCTTTTATGTCGCCTGACTTTAAATGATGTGGACCTCCTTTCCTCTCAAAATGCACCTAAAGTCACTGGGTTTGAGTACTTTAATGCTCCTTTCAAACTTGAGTAATTTCATGCTCCTCCTTGTAGCTAAAGCAGCAATGGCAACTGCAGCCACGCATCTCCTCTCCCTCACCTCTGTCCCTCTAGGTTTTCCATGAGATCACCCTGGCATTCCTGCTAAGGTAGTCTCTCAGATAAATTGTATATGGAATCCCCAGAGCAGTTGTTTCTGCTGCTCTAACTTTCCTGTCCCCCTGGGAAAGTCTGACAGGTCTCAGTGAACTTTTCTTCTCCAAAAACCCATAAAATTCTGTAGTTCACTTTTCCTGGAGGAGTATTTTGGTTTTGCCTAGAACATACTTCTGCAGATAGTGATTCTGTTGCTTTTGTTTGTTGTTGGGTTTTTCTAATCTCTTGACGGGCATAGATAGTTCCTTTCCTCAGTCATCTTTTTAACCTCAAGGCCTGTTGAGCTATGAGGTGCACAGAATCATATTCTTTCTCATGGCTAAACCAGGGAGGTCTTACATATGGTGGGTTTGGTTTTTTATTTTAGTGAAAACAGAGACTCGGACCCAGCAGATGTTTTAGGGCTCATGACTAAGCTTTTGTCATCATGACAGCACCTAACCATGATCTAGACACGACCCACAGAAACTGGCATAATATAAGTAATGGGAGTGATAAGGACTGGCTTTTCTTTTGCTAGGTACCCACTGCTTAATGACAGGGAGCCTGGCTCCCTCATAGTGTGATCCTGCAGGTCAGTGCCCACTCCAAAGGACAGTGGTTTTGCCAACCCCAAACTCTATAATCTACTATCTACTACTGCTCAAGTTGCAGATTCTTCTCTTACTGCTGCAGCTCCAGTGACCCCTTTAGCACTAACTGAATGGCCACCTAGCACCTGCACAAACCACTTGCTGATGCCATCATTTGTGGATGACCCTCTCTCAACCCCCATGCAGCAGTCCCTGTAGGTGAGTGGAAATGCAATGTTGAAGATCCCTCAGTCTTTTTTCTCTGAGTCTCCCCTCACCACAACACTAGACTGAGCTTTGCAATCCCAAATGCAGCATTTTCCTGAGTGACTGCAGAAAAGCTTCTTAGTATTCCTGCCTGCTACAAAAGCAGAGGTATGAGGGACAGCCCAGGGAGGCAGCCACTGCAGACATCCTCTAGGAACTGATGCTCTTGTGATCAGGGGTCAAAAGAGACCCAGGAAGGCATAATGAAGCGTTAGCTGATTTTTCAAGGGGCTCTGTTTTGTTGCACTAGCAATTTTCTACAGCATTAAGCAGTTTCATGGTACATTGTACTGTGTTGCCTGAAATGGCACACTGCTTTCAGCTCAGAAAGCTGAAGGATTTGAGACTTGAAACATTGTGCCAGGCAGGAAGACTGGTAACAGAACGGCAGTGACCCACTATAAAGCTTCTACTATCCCAAACCTATCCTCTCTCCTAGGACTGCAGTCCTATCAGAAGTCCTGTTCCAGACTTTCAGCAAGCTGCTGCTGCTGCAGAGCCTGATAAAGAGCCTACATCTTCAATAATCCCCACCTATGCCTATCTAACCTGTACTCTTCTCCTTGCTCCAACCCTCCACCTTTTATCTTCTTTCTTACCTTTTCTCTTCCTTCCTATTCTTAGTGAAATTGCCCAGAAATTTGAATAATAAAATAGAACTCCTTAAAAGGCTGTGGAGTTAAGAACTCTCTTTTTATATCACAAATGCAATGTATCTATCTCAGTCACTATTTCCAGATGAATTTAGATCTCTACTTGTCCCTTGCAGTGACACAAGGGAAAGAGCAGGTTATCAGCACTTCCACATATGAGGGGCTGTACGTAAAGGACATCTTAGGATGGTCACACTGATTTTCAGAAAACAGACATACTCTCTGAAGAAAAGAATTTATCTAAGGAATGAAACTCTGCATGCCAGAGAACCAGAGTAATAGCCATGCTCCAGGGCAGTGTTAGACAGAGGAATCATGTCACATTGTTGGTGATCTGTGTAAGTTTCCAGGCATGGTATCCAGCACAAAGGAGAGCACTGCTGATGGGGGCTGTGCCTGCACAGTGGGATGGTGAGCTCCACGAGGCTCCATGAGGCTGTGCCTTGACTATTTCCCAACTGCTCTCTGGGATAAGAGCTGGAAATAAAGCATCTTTCTCTGCACCTTGATCTGCTTTGGTAAAAAGCCCTGACACGAAACAGGAGATGCAGCCTGGTTGCTGTGGGTGGGACATCACCAATCCTGGCCATGCAGTGAGGGTGCAACAGTACTCTGCACCCAGGGACATGCTTGTGCACATGTGGAGCAATCTGCTTCCACAGTATCCCATGAAGTCTGCATGGGAGTAACCAAGAATGAAAGCTGCCCTGGCACCATCAAGTCATCAAGGGTACATTCTGCTCAGAAGCTGTATGAACATTTCCACTTCAGTGTTTTCTGCTGAAGCACTGAGATAATCCTCTAGGTGCACTTTCTCCGCCTCAACATCCATCCTGCAAACCTCTATTATAATGCCGAGGAAGTCAAGGTGCTTACACAGCTGATTGCCTTCTCACAGCAAACTGCTGTGCATTCAATTGCATCTGGCAATATCCTCTGTAATCCAAACTATGTGGGTGAAAGCAATCAGGAAGGCTCAGATTAAACAGCAACAAAGCTCGATGTTGTTTCTGGGCTGCCCTGTCCTAGGTATTTACTCAAAAGTGCACTTTGCTTAAGAGTCATATTGTTTTTCTCCCGAAGAAACAGAACTTTTCTGTTTCTGAAGACAGCAAATCCTCAATTTCTTGTCAACTTCTAGAAAGCAGCTTGACTAAACGGAATTAACCAGAACCAAACTTCCTTTGCAGAGAAGTAGCAGGCTGCCCTTTCTTGCTAATCTACATCAATCCTTACCAAAGGGACACTTTTACAGGCAGCCTACCCTTCTCAGCAAGATAAAGTTCGACTAAAAGAACACATTAAAAGGAATATAAAAGTAGATGTCTGAATGAAGAGCTGTTCGCTGCAAACAGCCGCAGATAGAAATCCCAGGAAATGTCATCGCTCACTGTTTGTAGATACAGCTGTACCCATATCTCTAAATTACAAATGATAATGAGGTGTAAAGATTTTATCAGATACCTAGCCTGCTTGAAAGGCCTTTGTGTGTTGACTGGTGTAGTCTCATATTAGGTGGTAAGAATTTTGTTTTCTTTTCTAAGTGGAACATCAGATTACACAGGTCTTATTTCACTGCTGATTGCAGTCGTCCACTTAACATCTTGACAGATATTCAAGAATGGAGCAAGGCTGGTGGCGCTGCCGAGTGAGGTGCACATTCATCCATCATCTGCTAGCAGATCACTTGGAGGGCCAGGCCTTATGTCGTTAGCCTGCTGCACTCCACAACTTGGTGGCTTTTTTTTCCCCCTAATTCCTGCTAACTAGGTTTCTCAACAGTTTTGTCACAGCCTGTTAACTTTCCTTCCTACAAACAGAGACATCGACTGAAAACATCACAGTCCGGAGCTGGGTCACCATGGTAGTTTTGGCTGTGTTTGCTGGAGGTAATATAGTAGTGATGCTCGGGTTTATTTCATAGAATCATAGAATGTCAGGGGATGGAAGCGACCTCGGAAGATCATCTGGTCCAGGCCCCCCTGCCAGAGCAGGATCACCTAGAGCAGATCACACTGGAACACATCCAAACAGTTAGAATCATAGAATCAGTCAGGGTTGGAAGGGGCCACCAGGGTCATCTAGATCCAGCCCCCTCTGCCATGGGCAGGGACACCCTACCCTAGAGCAGCCCCAGCTCTTTCAATCTGTCCTCATAGCAGAGATGCTCCAGCCCTCTAAGAATCCTCATGGTCCTTCTCTGGACACGCTCCAGCATCTCCACATCCCTCTTGCAATAGGGGCTCCAGAACTGGATGCAGTACTCCAGGTGGGAAAATATGGTTAGATGCCACAAAGTAGGAGACAGTGCCTTAACTGTATGCAGGTTGTATAGGTCACAAGGGACTCTTCCATCCTCATCAAGGGGACTGCTAACTTTCTCTCCTTTCATACAACACAGTTCTTGAATATCTCCAGAGAGGCAGACTCCACCTCTCTGGGCAGCTGGTTCCAGTGCTCTGTCACACTCACAGTGAAAAAATTCCTCCTGAGGTTCACATGGAACCTCCTATGCCTCAGTTTCCACCCACTGCCCCTTGTCCTGTCACTGGGCATCACTGGCTCCATCCTCCTGGCACTCACCCTGCTCATATTTATAAATGTATTTCCAGCAAGTTCTGCCACTGCATGGTCTGCATATTGCTGAGTATTCTTCAAATGCTGCTTGTTCTCACAGCAGCAGGGCTGTGATTGCCCATTGCCCACCTTCTCTGCTCACATCCCAGCCCACTGTCACTACTCCTGTGAAAGAAATCGGGCTTCCATTTGAGCCTGACTCAGTAAAAGTGCAGATGCCCAAAGAATAATTGTCGTCCATGATCCAATCCTGTTCTGTCTTTCTGAAGAACAGTTTTTCAGAAGGGCCTGCCTGAAGATTTTCCTGACTCTAGGTGACCTCCATACCACCTCTGAGGCATTGGCAAGTCAAATGCCCTACCATGCTGTGACCTAACAGCACTACTAGCATGGGACAAAAGAAGAACCTTGAGAAAGACTTTTGCCCCATGGAAGGAAACATGGCAGTTTGTGCCCCACGTATTTGCTATTGCTTTTGCCTTTTGCCATCTAATTGCAAAAAAAAAAACCCCTCTGAATTAAGGGAAAGAATTGAGTTACAAATTAAATAGATGTTTGCTGCTGTTGCTGGATACAGGGCAAGCAGCAGAAGCATCTGTACCACCATGCTTTGGAGAGACACAGTGAGCTTGTGAGCTGGAGTGAGTCTCATCCAAAAAGCAAGCTGGTCCATCAGACCAACACCACCACTGCTGAAATGTTTTGTGAAACAAAGCTGATTGTTCAGTATCCATTCGTTACTGCTTTTGGCACCTCGTTCTGTCTCCTTTATGACTTCTTATTTTTGTCAGCTTTTCTACTTGGATACATTAAAAGTGGAACTCTCTTGAACCTCTTTAATGTTCTTAAACTCACAAACCACAAAGCATGCTTTATTTCTGGCAGTCTTTAAGATTTATTACACTGACTGGCCTTGTGTTCACACCTCTGTTGAAAGACAGAAACAAACTCTTTAGCATTAGAGAAAGAGAATCGTTGCTTGTCAACATGCCACCGCATAGTTTGACTTCCCTGGACCTACAAGGAGAGTAAGGTTTCTTTCTAACACCACTGTGTGAAACAGTCCTTAACAAGAAGCAATGAACAGAGAAACTTGAAGCTACCAGTCTATGTGAAATAGTTACCATCCTGCCTGGTCTCCTCTAACACTCAGTAGAAAAAAGCCTTTGCTTCTATTTGGGAAACACTCAGTAAAATCATTAAAAGCCATGGATGAAACCATATAAAATAGATTTGTGTTTCCTTGTCCCACTAAAGGCAACATAACAAAGGGCATATACCTCTTAATGTAAATAGATCACACTTGCACAACACTATTCTAAATAAATCTGGGGCTAATGTAGTTTATGAGATACACTGAGGAGGTTAAATTGTTTCTGACTAGGTGGTTAATTAAAGGATTTATTTTGCAATTGCAGAGGACCCATAACTCATGAGTTACTGCACAATAAAAGTGTTGTAGATGTGTAAAATAACACCACGATTAACTCCTCCAAGCCACCTAGCCCCACACAGTTCTGTGCCCCCTTCTTTGTACCAACAGCCCCAATCCAAACAGGCTTAGGCTTAAGCTTAGGCTTGGGGTTGTTGTTGTTTTGGGGGTTGGAGTTTTGCTTTGGTAATTGTTGGGGGTTTTCAGTGAAATAGATGCATCTGATGAAGTGGTTGGCTCAGGGCTTCTGCCATCAGAGGGAAAAAAATAAATATATTGAGGATTAATTATCAAGCCAAAATGCTTTGGAACAGAAGAGCGAAATAGCCCAGTAAGACTTTTTAATAGATGGTTCTCATTCTGTTTCTCTCTCAAAAGACTCCTGAGGATCTTTGAGCTCTGCGGTGAAGCCTCCATCAGAAGACACATTGCATTTGCGTTTCATTTGGCAAGGTCTAGCATTTGTTTTACCATTTCCTCAAAGTAATCTTAATGTTTAATGAAAAGTGACAAAGAGGAAGTGAGAAAAAAATAGGACAAGGTTTTCCTTTTAGTTAAAAACTCCGATTGTTTTGGTCCATATTAAAGGGGAGGGGGAAAAAAAATGCTTTTCCTATATATTTAAGCCCTCTAAAAATCCATGCCGTTCGCCTACCAGCATTAATGACGTTAGGGTGAATTATAAAGAGAAATCAAATTTTCCATAGCATTTGAACGCCATTAAAATGCCAAACAATAAACTACCAGACTGCAAATTAGATCAGTGGAAATATCAAACACATTGCGGTATAAAATCCATAATTGCATTTAGCGCTTTGGGTCCCAGGGGACAGGCTGCTAAAGATCATCACCGTGCCACATATGAGAAGCTATTGACAGAACGATAAAAATCGACAGGCTAACCAAATAAACACTGCAGGCTTCATTAAATATTCAGCAACTGAAATTTGACTATCATGCGCCTTTTTTTTTTATCCCCCACTAGATGTGTCCCGCTGCAGCGCTCCGGATTTTTCCTGTGACAGCAATTGGGGATGCTGTGCCCTGCAGGCTTGCGCAGCCCCGAGCGAGCGGCGGCACACGGTCAGCACCGGCAGGTACCGGCACCATCAATAAACATGCTGCAGCTCAGACAGGGTTATTATTCTTCTGAATACATTATTAGCCTTGGCCCCAGGATTATCTGGCTCCAAAGACTTTAATTAGAGGAAGTGTAATATCCACAAAAGTTTAACACTCCTCCTATGAGGACAGGGACATCTCCTCCCTAACAAGGCGCTGGTTTAAGGAGCTGAGCGCTCAATCACCTCCTCTCCTTCCCTGCCTCGGCTGGGTGGGGTGATGCGGTGACTGAGATCCTGCACACCCCAAGACAGGAGAGGGTCGGGCCGTCCCCAGGCAGCTGATGTTCAGATGTCTGCCTGTATTTAGAGGGCTGTGGAGTGTGCTGCTCACTGCCCCAGCTCTGTACCGCAGCCAGAAAGCACTGCTGGCTTGGGCACTGGGATGCTCATCCCTGCATGGCCCTGGCCTGGAGAAAGGCAGTTTGCTTTATGTAGCTCTGGCTTTTATCCTGTAAAAGAGACACAAAGGGAATGAGTGTCCCTGGTAGAAGACTGGATGGTGCCAATTCTGAATTTTATTAAACACTTATTTCTTGTTACTCTCATGGATTACCTGCTGCCAGCAAGACCATGCCTGTGGCTTTCACAGGCATTCACTCTGATCACGTTGAGAAAAATGGAGCTGCTGGAGAGCCTGAGATAGGCAGAGGACACAGAGCTATGCCATGTGCTTGTGGAAGAGATGCCTAAGAAAAGCCAGTATGTACAGAGGAGTTGCTGCTTATGGACTTGCCGTGTCTGAAAGGGTGAAAAGACTGAGACTTGGGTAGCAAACCACTCAAAATATTGAAAATATTCTGGCATATTTCTTAATATTGCAGTCACCATTTCAAATCCTGGGAACAGCTCCCAGTATCCTGTTAAGATACATTTTAGCCTGCTTGCACTTGCTGCAGTAGGAAAAAACAACTACAAAAAGGCTGCATGTTTCCCCTCTCTGTTTCTACAGGCCTTGAGTCTGAAATTAGAACAAATAAAATGTATAATGCATGCTCTGGAAGCACCCAATAGGGTTATAAGCAGCCATTCCCTCTTCATGGAGAAAAAGTTTATGTAAATGACTGATGACAGTGTTATTGTGTGAGGAATATCAATGGAGTAATTACAGTTACATAGCTTGCTGCTGCACTGCTGCTCTAAGCCTGTGTTAATTTTTCACACCACTCCCTTGGGAAAGATCGCAGTGTGCTCCTAAGAGCAGAGCTAATAATCGGAGCTCTGAGCCACTGCCGCTGAAACTAGCCCCAAGGTCTTTCTGAGCAGACTGCTAAACACTGACTGTCTCCCCAGAGAGAAGAGAACAGAGATAAAATGATTAAAAACTGCCAAATTGGACTGGCAATCACTTGGCTATACTGTCAGCCCAAGACAAGACAAATCTCAGTTATTTTTCCTTTTGTGAGCCGGAGAACTAGGACAGCACAAAGCAGCATGGCTGCAAACAGAGCAGCAGACTACCCACATTTCAGGTCTTCACAAGTACTGTGTCAACATCTGCAGACACAAATGATGTGTCAGTGATTGTATTTAACACCAACACAAATCAAGAATCTGAGAAAACCAATTTCTATTTAGGCCTACTGGGACCCTTATTATTATGAGTCAATTCCACTTGTTTGATCCCAGGAATAATTTCAGGACTGAGCAGATCACAGACTCAATAACTACATCTTACTCCATCTGAGCAGTTCCCTGAGGTTAGATACTGCTGATACTATTTGTCCTAAAATTTTAGACAGATGACATAGTCTGGTCAGTTCTGTAGAGTGAAAGGCAGCACAAGGATTAAGTGACAGAACACATCTAAAACTTGTCCAGTTAATGTGTTTTTTAAAAGTCAGCTGAAGTATCTCTGAACCTGAGCTGTGTGAACACTGTGAGGAGATCTCAAACCACATCTGATGGTCAGTAAAACAAAGCACCACTTCCCACTGTGGTGGAAGAAATAATCCATAGTGAAAGAGGGAAGTGCCACAGTTAGCCTACCAGCTAGAAAACACCAGCCCACAGCAAAGCAAACATGCAGTAGTGCCATAAACCACTTCAAAAAGGTACCTCAACCTTTCCTGGCAAGGAGATGCAGAACAGCAGCCTGAAATGGCTGTGGACAACCCAGCTGACCTAAAGCATCACTTGAGTCACACTGGCAGGATGTCCACTGGCAAAAAAGGCTCCATCCCTCTAAAGGGGCAGAAAGGTGACAGCCACAGAATTCTTTACCTCCTGATCACAGTATTTTTAGCTTGCATTAATTTCAGGTGTCAGCATTTATGTAACCACCTACCCAGACTCTTACTGGAGACTGATTGTCAAATGGCTCACATACTGGGAAGAAGATGTTCCTGTCTGGAACTGAGGCCCACTGACTCACTGCTGTCTACCCCCAGATGGAGAGATGGCACAGGGGCTTTTCTCCCCAACCCTCTACATTTCTGAAATGTTTATTTGTGATTAAAAATTCTTCTAGCCTGTTCCCTGTTGAAGCAACAGGGAAAAATCTGGCAAGAATGAACACTGGCATCTGGCTGGGCTGAGCTACAAGAGGCAACTTGCTTTGACCAATTCTCCAGTTTCCAGTTTTCACCAAAACATCCACTGCCATGTCCTATCCCCAGATATGTCGTTTACAGGACAACTACTGAAAGCCTCTAACAGAGTTTCACAGGGATGAAGATGGTATCTCAGCTGTGACATTTTCTTGATAGGACTGAACCTACAAACCTTCCCTACACAGGGCACTGATGTCTGCTTGGCAATTGCACCTCCTACCACCTACACAGTGCCCATATCTTCTGTGATAATGGAGCACAACACTGGGCTTGGACTCAGAATTCTACAGAGGTCCTATCCAACTGCCAACATGCTGTGATACCCTGCAAGTCCTGGATACCCTGCCTGGAGCCCAGCACAAGACCAGCTTCAGATCCTGACTGGAGCCCAGCACAAAATGAACTTAAGATCCTGCCCGAAGCCCAGCACAAAACCAGCTTCAGATCCTGCCCGAAGCCCAGCATGAAACCAGCTTCAGATCTTGCCCGGAGCCCAGCACAAAACCAACTTAAGAACCTGCCCAGAGCCCAGCACAAAACCAGCTTCAGATTCTGCCTGGAGCCCAGCACAAATCCAGCTTTTTATGTGAGCAACAGGCGAGAGAGAACAGGTTTGGTCCTTCTGATCCTAACAGAGATCTGCATTTTAGAAACAGGATACTTTAGAAACCCTGCACACGAAGGAGGGAGGGAGGTAAAGCAACTCTAGCACAAAAGTACTGTACTTTGTTTCCATTTCAGAACACTCCCAGTTTAGTGTTTTTGCTCTTTGCTCTGCATCACATATGGGATAGGGAAAGATTCATGACAAACCAAGGGGTTCACAAGAGGAAGGTCTGCATCAAGTCCTCCTCCCTCCATCCCAGAGAGGAAGGTGGAATGTCCAGTGACAGCTGTGCCCCAGGGACTGCCCTGAGGCAAGGGGCAGGTAGGGACACCAGGAGCCTCTGAATGGAACCTCTCCCCACAGGACATCAGCTGACCTCCTGAGTGCAGTAAAGCTGCATGCTGAGGCTGGACTCCGAATTACCAACTTACAACCACATCTAAAGCAGAGTATACTGCAGTTATTTAATAACCTTGAGTTTATTTCATTGATAGCTCATTTTTAGCTGTTTCTTTTTGATCTGTCTTAGTGCCTTGTCTGACACATCCTGCAGGTCCACTCCAGCTTGCTCTGGCTGTGCTGAACAGCACCATCTCTCCCATTAAACCCTGTGGCCTTTGCATTTCATCAGAATAATACAAGCAGAATCCTTTCCACCTGTTCCAAAACTGCTTTCACACAGAGAAACAGCTCTGCAAAGTCCCATTTATTACCTCTCAGCTATCTGTCAGTTAATGTTTCCTGCCTGTAGAAGAAGCTGTTTGGTAAGCCTCTAAAATGATATGGCTGTATCTGTGTGCTAGTTTGAAGCAGGCTAGAATGTTTTGGTGAGAGCAAGTGGATAATTGGCTATGAAAGGAAAACAATGGTTGTGTCTCCTTCCCTCACAGTCTCGCTGAGAGGTATGGGAACAAGAAAGTAAACATTAGATAACACTTTTCCCAACTTCTCACTCTGCTTTTGGCTTCAGACTGAGCTACATCTCCCTAACCTCACTGCCACTAACCTTGCTCCTTAACCTCTTGGCTGAACCTCTTTTTCTTCCTAGGATTTGGGGTAAGGTTGAGAGGGGCAGGGGGGAGGTGTAGGGGTGGTTGAGAGCCCCTCCTGGGGACTCAGGTTTCTGGGAGGGGAGTTGTGCTTCTGTATTACTTTTACTTTGTATATTTCTGTATATAACTGTATATACTGTAAATATCTGCTTGTATATTGTGCTAGCTGTAAATAAATAGCTTCATTTATATTCCCAGAGTCCGGCTGAGTTAGCTAGGTGTTTCTTAAAGTGTGTGTGTGGGGGAGGGTAACAGCCCAAACCACCACAATCTGCAACTGCTTTCCACTAAGCTACCCGCACTGGTGTATTCACACGCAAACTACCCAATGAAGATAGTCTAAACAGGTATATACTCATAGCTGGAGCCCTCTCTGCAGAGCTTTTGTGGAGTGGAAACACTTCAAGCTGCTGCTGCTCAGATTCAGCAAGCCTGGTCTGCGTGGATGTGACACAGCCCTCATCTCCTGTGTTCAACACAACACAGCCATCTTGCCAGCTGACAGACTTCAGCAGCAGAAACAACACAGGTTTGCTTACCCTGTTTGTGTTTTCCTTTCCAGCCTTACAGAAAAAAAGACAAAGCCAAACAAGCACTAGAATGATAACTTTGATACACATATACCCTTTCCACACACTAAATCCGAGGTTTATGCACTCACAAGATGCAGTTACAATGCACTTACAGAACATTATTATGAGCAGAGTCATACTGTAAACAGAAAAACAACTTTCGACTTCAGCTGCCATAGATCCAGATGCTTTCTCTGTTCTGCAACACTCCAGACACATATGATTAAAAAGAACATACCAGGTATTACAACTATTAAACTGTTAGATACAATTTACAATGGCCATAACCTCCTTGTCGTTGGTCTTTGCTAAAGTTAACCAGAAGTTTGTCAGGTATTTAACAGCCCATGGAGCGAACCCAGTTTGTGACTTGTTTCACAGAAGAGTGTTCAGCTATTTCTTACCATCACTCCCTTTTGTTTCAACTCAGTTTGCTTAAAGTAAGAAAAAACATGAGGCTAACCTGTACAGGGCTTTTTACTTTGGGTCCATTTATACAAAATGTTCCTTTTCATTTGTATTCAGAGGAGCTCAGACCCAATACCAGCTCTGAACTTGCAGAGAGTTGGCAATGAACACCTCCTGATGCCAATAGGCAAACCACCAAGGAGCAGTGCCAGAGCCCAGCCAACAAAGCAAGGGCTCAGCTCAGGGCAAAATAACCCCAAAGCCTTGCAGGCAGAGGCTGCTGACATGTGCCTGGGCACCAGGGTACCTGTGGCAGGGTGACCAGTCTGGCCCTTGCGGGCCACCCAGCCCCACACGCAGACAAGGTGCAGCCTGCCCATGTGCCCCACCATGTGAGTGTGCTTCACCGTGCTGGTGAAGGTCAGACTGAGTGGCCCTTCTGGAAGTGCTTTTACAAAGTATCCCAGGGAAACATTTCAGAGGCAGCTGGACATCTGGTGTTCCATTATCTGGAGGAAAAGCAGAAGGCACCAGGCTGGCCTGGCTGATGTAGAATCATAGAATCAACCATGTTGGAAGAAACCTCCAAGCTCATCCAGTCCAACCTAACACTCAGCCCTATCCAGTCAACTAGAACATGGCATTAAGTGCCTCATTCAGCCTTTTCTTGAACACAGCCACTCCATCACCTCCCTGGGCAGCCCATTCCAATGCCAATCACTCTCTCTGCCAAAGAACTTCCTCCTAACATCCAGCCTAGACCTCCCCTGGCACAACTTGAGACTGTGTCCCCTTCTGTTGCTGGTTGCTTGGCAGAAGAGACCAACCCCACCTGGCTACAGCCTCCCTTCAGGTAGCTGTAGACAACAATGACATCTGCCCTGAGCCTCTTCTTCTGCAGACTGCACACCCCCAGCTCCCTCAGCCTCTCCTTACAGGGCTGTGCTCCAGACCCCTCACCAGCCTTGCTGCTCTTCTCTGGACACCTTCCAGTACCTCAACATCTCTCAAATTGAGGAGCCCAGGACTGGACACAGCACTCAAGCTGTGGCCTGACCAGCACTGAGTACAGAGGCAGAATAACCTCCCTTGTCCTACTGGCCACACTGCTCCTGAGCCAGGCCAGGATGCCATTGGTTCTCCTGGCCACCTGGACACACTGCTGGCTCACACTACCCTGGCACTGTGAGATTTAGCACACTAGCTCTGCCATGTATTTTGGTGAAGGAGGATGGTAGGACTGGCCAACAGACAGGAGGGGAATAAGCACCCAGCAGTGTCCTTGCTTTATGGGACATTTTGTTAATTTTGGTAGAGCTGTATGACCGAACAAGCAAAGCTGCTGGTGCTCATTCACTGTGAGTAATGAGGTTTGACACATTTTTTTCTCAAGGATTATGGGAATAGGCTTCCCCACTCATCAGAAGAAAGATGTCTGGGTGGCTGTCTATCTTTCCCACAGAATCTGACCAATTTAAACATGTGAGAGCATGTACAACTCACTGTAAAGTTATTCTGGGTTTTGTGTCACCACCAGAGTGAGCACTGGAAAGGATAAGCAAAAGCTGAAGCCAAGATGATGTCTGAATGAATACCTTCTCCCTAAGTGCAGCTCGTTGCTTGCCACCTCTGACTAATTCACACAGAATTTAGCTCCAAACTTCCCTGGGTTTTTATCTTACAAAGGATCCCTTGGCTTAGCAGTTCCAGCAGATAATGAGAAGACCAGTTTACAAAACATCTTACCTTTTTACATTTATTTCTGGAGAGATGATAATTTAGAGCCTGACACCATGTGCAAGTCTTGCCCGAGCAGGAACCCTGCATGGTGTAATCATTTCCTGCTGCGAGGGCACAGTGTCTGCATCAAGACTTGCAGCCGACACGCTTCTGCCTGACATCAGTCTGGATCAGCTGCTTCTCCATGCCATCAGCACAACCCTTCAACCATTCCTCATCAGCCAACTTTCTCTTTCAGTGGCACAAGTGTTGTCAGGGTATGAGATGCCTTCCCCTCCACCCCCCCTGCTTTTTCTATTGCTTCAGTTCTCAGGGGAATGAACTGGGAGGTGCAGATTTTATTATGCTAATGAAATAAGAACACAACAGTCCTCTGAAGCATGCAAGCCAGAATCTAGGGGCAGTGCTCAAGACTTCTCCCACAGGAAAAACAGATACAAGGCTGGCTTTGAAAGTGGGCGTCTTCTACACTAACCACCGCATTGTCAGAAAACCACAGCTGTCCACCACATGAGCAAACTCAAATGTAATTGTGCTGGGGCATGCTGACAGTGCAGTGCCCACAACGCATCACACCCAGGGTGCTCACTGCAACAAGGGGCAGTGGGCTCCTCACCACTCCATGCCAACAGCCAGTGCTCCTGAGGAGAATTAATGGCATGGCACGTACCAGGCACAAAGCTGAGCTGTGCCAGAGCAAGATTTCCTGTTTATCTTCCTAAAAGTGAGGTGTAAAAGGGTCTCTCGGGGGGTTTCTAACATAATGCCTTTCCCTTTCACTTACTTTTTTACTCTTCTATGTGCCACAGTTTCTACTGGTGCATATCTCACTGCACAGAACCAGCGTAAGCATTCAAACCCTGTGGAGAGGGACCTGGGAGTGCTGGTGGGTAACAAGTTACCCATGGCACAGCAATGTGCCCTTGTGGCCAAGAAGGCCAATAGGATCTTGGAGTGTATTAAGAAGAGTGTTTCCAGCAGATCAATGGAGGTTCTCCTTCCCCTCTACTCTGCCCTGGTGAGATCTTATCTTGAGTACTGTGTTCAGTTTTGGGCTCCCCAGGTTAAGAGACAGGGATCTGCTGGAGAGGGTCCAGTGGAGGGCTACGAGGGTAATTACAGGTCTGGAGGGCATGTCTTAGGAGGAGAGGCTGAGGGACCCAGGGCTGTATAGTCTGGAAAAGAGAAGGCATAGAGGGGATTTGATAAATGTTTGTAAGTATCTGAGGGCTGGCCAGGAGGGAGGGACAGGCTCTGCTCACTGCTCCCTGGGATAGGACAAAGAGCAATGAGTGTAAGCTGCAGCAAAAGAGGTTTCACCTCAACACAAGGGGGAACTTCTTTACTGTGAGGGTCCCAGAGCACTGGAACAGGCTCCCCAGAGAGGCTGTGGAGTCTCCTTCTCTGGAGACTTTCAAGGCCTGTCTGGATGCATTCCTCTGTGATCTGTGCTAGGTTGTGTGGTCCTGCTCTGGCAGGGGGGTTAGACTCGATTTCCTTCCAACCCCTAAAATCCTGTGATCCTGTGAACTGAGAACCTCCACAATTCCAGCTGATGTCCAACCTTTTGAGATGCTGTGCATCACCCTCTAGATCAGCTGTGTGCCCTGTCATGCTCTTACAGTATACACAAAACAACACGGGTCTCCAATGAGAAAATAAACACCAAAAACCAAACAACACGGAACAAACAAACCAAACAGGCCATTATTGAAATGAGTTTAGTAAACAATAATCATAGGAATACTTAATAAGCACAGCCTTTCTGTGTTAAGTAGGAAATTAGATCCACTGCCCCATTACTATTTTGAGTGAGAAAGCAATGATGCCTTTAATTATGCATAGTCTGCTTTATTTGAACTGTGTTGGCTGTTGTGAGAGAAATAATCAATGTAAACGCCTCCTGAGGTCGCTCCTGAGGCAGACGTGAAATGAACTAAGTGAGCAGAGCAGTGTGTATAATCATATCAAGCAAATCCCCAGGTACTAGCCCGAGAATCACACATACATATGATTTATACACTCTCAACAACTCAACACTGACACCCCGAGCCATTTGAGCAGCAGAGCCTGCACACTGCTCTGAATCCTTACCTACGCACGACAAGTCGCAGGTTTTGAAGCTGGAATTAATTCAGTGCTCTTCAAAATTCATAGAGCCTGGGCTGAATTCAGTGGAAGTCCTCCTTGATCACAGATCATGGAACTCACTCAATTCCTCTTTTTTTTTTTTCCCCCAAAACCAGTTTATATTCTCAGGTTTGTAAACAGAACTCTCCAAAGAATTTCATAAGACTAAAGATAAGTAAAGGAAGGGGAAAAAAAGTTTAGGACCAAACCCTGTTTCAGTAAGAGATGTCTGGAGGTATCATCTTTCCATGTTGATAGTATTTATCCCATAACAAACTTTGATCTGGGTTTGTTTACAAAGCTACCCAGCATAATTTTGTTATTTTTCATGGTTTTGAGTGCAAGGAAATATTTTAAATATGAGTTCCTATTTCTTGTGTGAACTGGCAGCATCTGTGTTCAACTTGTGAAGGAGAGAACACAACACCTGGAACAAGACTATGTCTGAGTCTTCTAGCAGTCATCTTCTCATCCCTCAGATACTGTGCCAGTGCCACTGGTCACCTTGTCATGCCTGTTTTACTGCTGTAAGAAGCCTTCACCAAGAAGCTTATGAAAAAAATTTAAAAGCAATTGTGTTGTGATTCAGAGAATATTTTTTGGCTGCTACAGTGTGGTGGAAAAACTGCACTGTGCAAAATCCAGTCCTGGAATAAGTACTGGAGTAAGCACTGCAGTTTCCCCCCAAGTCTGCTGCGAAGGAATTTGCTGCAGAATCCTTCAAACACTGACATATCCTCTCCAGTGGCTCCAGCCCCATCCCCACAAGGGCTGCTTGGCCACACTGCCCTGGTCAGCCCTGCTGCAGGGCCTCCAGCTGTTCATCCCAGCCTGGCCGCAGGGCACTGGGGCCTGGACCCAGCCTCCAGCACAAATTCCCTCAGTACCAGCAGTACCGCTGAGGAGAGGCAGTGATGGATCAGAGAAGGCCAAATCCTGACTGATTTACATCCCTGTGAACCTAATTGCTTCAGTTTGCACCCTGTAAATCACACCTGCCAGTGAAATCATCCTGCCACTCCCTTGTGCGCAGCCCAAGTCTGTGATGGATTTGGCAACAAGACTCAGGTATCACAAGTCCCAGGTCAACACATCCATCATTTACTGGGGATGGCACAGGAGCCCTACTCTAAACCATTTTTTTACAGCTGCTTGCTGCAAGAACTCTTTCCAGTTAACCCTGACGAGGTTGTTTCCTCCCGACCCATCTGCTGAGAACACGATGCTGCACCTGTGCCGTCACCTTCATTGCCATGGAGACAGAGCCTCAGCACAGCCCTTCTTGAAATGCACATTTCTGTAAAGCAGAAGCCTGCTCTGCACACATAGCAGTTGGATATGTCTGACTGGAAACAGAGCTGGGTCCCACAGCCCTGGATATGTTCTCTTCCACTGGAAAAGACCATTTTAGGGAAAGTCAAGCCAGCCCAACCTGCTCCAGGATCCTGGACTGCAGCACACCTGAGTAGTCTGTGCCATATCGCCCAGGAGCCACACCAGATGCTTGTTGCTTACCATGGGCTGGGCAGTGGAAGTGGCAGACACCTCAGAGAAGGTGAGCAAGAAGTTTTTTATGCTGTTAAATTAATCCTTCTGTCACAACTGCATCCTCACATCATTCAAAGACTAAGCTGAACTGTGAGATTTGTATAATTTCCCTCCCTCCAAATAAAGCTTCTAAGCTGTCTCATGTAAGGCCTTCTGCTCCAGAAAGCACAGTGGAAAGATTTTTTTCTTGTAGCTGAACTACTACAGGGTTCTTCTGAAATCTCATCACTGCTGGTGGAGGAACCATATCACAAAGAAGCTCCTCAACACACGTTTTGATGTTTGTGTATGGACATCTGCTCTCCACTCCAAATATAACATTTCTGCAGGTCCCTCATCCATGTGTGAAACGGAGTTTGATCTTTCACAGAGACATTGCACTGGCGTGAACTTCACCCTAAGGAGTTAAATCAGCTTTTGCGATGGAAACTCTCATGATAAAAATAGATCCTCTTGCTCTAAAGGATTTGTACTGTGCATGATTTAAGGGGGCTTATTGAACTATCCTGTGCAGTTTGTTTTGTTGCACAGAAATCATATTTGTCAAAAATGTCTTTCTTTCACCAAGATTCGTTTGAACAGACTCTGCTGCACTGGCCATGCTGTGGGAAAATGCTAGCATCTCCTTTTCAAGTGGAAAAGGCAAGCTTATGCTTCTTAGCATTCTGGCTAGAAATAAAAGTTTTGTGGAGTAAGAGCATATAGTGGTCTATAATTATTACACATAATCCTCCAACCTTATCCCTTAGCATGTTACCATAAATCTTTAGCAGTAAGTCTGAATAGAGGTATCCAGGATCATGAAGTAGTATTTTGTGTGACTTCAAACTTCTCAAGTCTACAAGCAAAAGAGCTAAAAAGCAAATCCAACAAGAGACTGTGGGCTATTATCGGTGTTCTTTGCTGGATTTTACTATTTAATGTTCTTAAACCTGAAAAATATATTCATCCCCATGTTTTATGGCAGTTGGGTAGACACAAGAGTTGGGTATCAGGAACTTCTTCATGCAGAAATAGTGCTAATTGATTTAGCTTTCTTTTTTTTTTAAGAGGGCTGTTCTGATGACCTGAAAATGAATTGCAAGTGCAAAGACACATCCAGTCACCACAGGCTTGGCAGGCCTGGAAAGAAATGACTGGCACAAGCTCCAAGTTGAGGCTTAAGGCAACAATCACATGAATGATCATCTTACCACCTGCCTGGGTAGAACTGCACACTGAGGATATGATCTTTTTGCACAACAGGTATAGTATTTCTAATCCCAGCTTCTTGCTTTACCTCTATATAACATGTCCAAGACATAACAGTATTTTCTCAACAGTTTATGAGCTGTGAGTGCCAGTGAAACTGCATCCCAGCACTGCAACGCTTTAGTGAGGATGCCAGCAGAGCTGTAACAATGGGCTTTGTCAGTGCGCGCAACCACAAAACGTGGAGATGCTCCAGGAGCCTTGAATAGGCTCCTCTGCCACACACACAGCTGGAAGGACCTGAAATTCCTGTCTCCTCTCTTGAAAGAATATGGGCAGAAGGTTTCCAGAGCAGGGCATGACAAAGAGGCCAGCCCGTCTGCAGGACAGGAACAGGCAGCAGCAGCCTCCTCACCTGCAGGCCTGCACTGCCCAACTGCAGAGCAGCCATCCCCACAGGCTTATCCTTCAGCCAGAACTTGGGGGATCACACAGCCCTACACACATGTGCACACAAACACATCTGCACACGCTCACATTTTCCAGCCCCTTAAAGAAAATAAATCGCACGAACGTCATGCATATTTTAAGCTGATACCCTGGGGGATTTTCAGACCAAAAATGCCTTAACCAGAAAACTTTGTATTTTCCTTGCTCTCAAAAACTCAGAAGAATTCATATACAAACGATGACAAATACTTCATTCAAAGAGACAGTTACTCCCAGAGCAGAGGGAATAGGGCCAGCTCAAGTAGTTAGAACGGCTGCATGCAGCTAGCCCCTCTGCTTCAAGACCACAGGAATTGTTTATCACTGAGACTCTCCCAGGCTAATTGAAACCAGCCCTGACTTTTGAACCTGCCAGCACTAAAGAAACTTTAAGTGTTTTCTCCTACTGAGATTTGGCCTATGGGGACTGCTCATTGCTCACCCCTCAGTCATTTTCAGTTCATTTTATTTCCACCTTGAATGAATCCTTAGTCTAAAAGATGCTTAAGCAGTTCTCTGGTAAAGCACTTCATTTACAATGAGATTTTGAGACCATGTTGTAGCCTTCTAAGGACATTGATACTAAGTAAGTTTGAGTCCATACAACAAGAACCCCTGTTACGACAGTTTCAATAGTGCCTTTGTGGTTCCCATTTTACAAATGTAACTTACTGACACTGCAGTGCAGAGCATGTTCTCACCTAAGATTTTCACAAGCCCTTGGAAGTAGGAATCAATGCAGGGAATAGAGTCCAGTCAACCTGAAGCTAGCTTAGCATCTGCTGAAATCAACCTGAGAACCATTCCCATTTAAAGCCAGATTTCCCCAGTGCTGTGTGCTGTCCTAGACAGGTATGCTGGCAGCCCTTCATATGAATGGTGGATAGTTTCTTTCCAGTACATACCTTCACGAGGAGGATGTGATCACAGGACACCAATGTATAATGCCTCCCTACAAAAAAAAACATGTTGGAAAGCATTGCAACCATGACGCTCTACTGCTAACATGCAACCCATAGCCTTATCATTGATGGAGAAACTGATAGAGGTCACAGCACCAGGTCCTGGCAGCCTGTCATCCCAAACTCTCTTCCAGCTCTCCTAATTCCCCCAGGATACTGCTCAGCACATCGCAGATTAAGTCAGGACAAGCAGGCAGGCAGCAGCACATTTATCTTCTCTGCAAACATCAGTTCCAAGAGAGATTCCACAGATAAGACAAGTTCATTCAAATTCATTCATCTGAGAATAGAAACCTGAGCCAAAACTAACATGCATTTTATGCGTATTTACAGACCACCAGAGACTAAAGGAATCACCAAGAAATTCACAGGTACCTTCTCAGCAACAGTAGTGAAATGCCACAGGCTTGTTCTCCTGGGAGGTTTCATTGCACACCAGCCTGAAGTTCAGCTGCTTCCCAGGGCTTTTCTCCTTTGGTCCTGCTCACATCCTTGGTTGTGCTGCTGAACTGACCTTTGCCCACAAAGCAGTAAGGAGGACACTCTAAGCCTGTTGCTGTTTGGACAGATGATCCACCTTGTTACCACAGTAGTCAAACAAGTCCATAGGACCCAAGAAATGCTTGCTGCTCGATCACAAAAATAGCTTCTCTGCACTCTTGGAGCTGACTACATTCATCTGCCCAAAAGTTTGAGTGTCCCTGAGGGGCAGCCCTACTCTTGTGCCTGCAGCCACTCCAGTCCAGTCCTACAGCCCAGCACATCAACCAAGTCACCATTTTAAAGCTTCTGGGGAGCTTGGCGTGTGAAGCTAATAATGAGGAGCTACAGGCCTCTTGGAAGAAGAGGAGCAAAGCCTCAGGGAAGAATAGTAAAATAGTTTAGATCTTTGTCTCCGCCATGACTCTTGAGATGCAGTGAGTGCACGCTGCTGGATCCCTTGCTTTAAGTCCCTGCAAAGAACAGTTCCTTCTCTCAAATATGCTATGTGCAGATTATTAGTTGCCCCTGTGTATGGAATACACCTGGGGACTTGAAAAAAAGAGATCAGTTAAAACTTTGTGTGTGCTGTGTCCAAAGGAACCCAGTGCTCAAATACTGGCAGTTCATAGACAGTCAGTAGCCAGGTCCTTACGAGGACCTCTCTAACAGGCTGTTGCTGATGCTGGTGTGCATCAGCAAGAGTAGTAACTGCAGGCCACAGCACCAGTATTTTGCATAGATGCCAATACTTTCAAACTGTGGGTACTCCCTCTTGACAGGATGCAGGAGTGCTTGGGGGCTTTGGATTAGCTCCTGGAACAGGAACAGCCATGTCAGCACAGCACTATGCCCAGGCTGAGAAAAGTGGGGGCGTAAGAGTCAAGTTCACCTGGAAGTGGGACAGGGGGTAAAACAGCTTGGGAAATGCTGACAGAGGCTGGTTGACACTCAACCTGTCCCAAGGAAGCCTCAGGAATGCCTTCGTGCTCAGTATCGTGCAGGCATCAGCCTGGTAGGCTTGCACGTGCACACCAGTGGTTCCCCCTGGGATTGAAGCAGCGGCAGCACCATCCCATCACCCCGCAAGTGCAAGTGTTGATGCAAGTGGAGGGTCACCCCTAGCTTGCTCAAGGCCAGTCTGCCTAATCACCTCCTTACAGCCCTCATGAAGGGAAGAGCTTTCCACCATGCTGCTCTTCCTCTTCCACTGTGGGTATGCATGTCCAATCAAGTGGGCTTGGGCATGTGCCACCTCACAACATACAGCAGATTGATGCTTCCTCTATCAAGATGATGCTGCCTTTGTACCAAGCACTGACAGTTCCACCACAAACCTGACAACAGCGAAATGGGCTGCTCCTGCCCTTCCTCTGCTCTGTTGCCACAGACAGCTGAGATGCCCAGAATTAAACATGCAGAGCAGCTCTGCTGATGGATGTGAAGATGGCCTTGCAGGTACTGTGGCCACAAAGGACACTGCTTCTTCCTTTGTGGACACACACTAATATTTGTTATCATACAACAACACAGAAAGTAATTAAAGACTCAAGTTATGCTACTATGGAGAGGCCTTCACCTGCAGGCTGGAAAAATGAGATTGTGGGCTGCAAGATTGCAGGTTAAGGAAGTGAGAGATGTCAGTTCCAGTCTCCTCTCCCCTTGAGGGGTTTCACACCTTTCACCACCCTGGAAACCACCCTCACCTGTGAGCTACAAGGTGTCTGGGCCAGGTCCCATCTCCACCCTCCTGCAGATTTCTGTACCATGCAGAGAAGTCACTGGGTAAGTGTTCAAGGGGCCAGTATCACCTGGGCACAAAAGCGGTGAAGGCGCTTGCCTAGGTGTGGATCACAGGTGCCAGCCCAAACTCAAGCCTGCCCACCACTGCTGCCAGAGTGCAGTCAGGAGGAGCAGGGCTCCCATGAGCTCTTCAGGCTGTTGCAGGGAGGTGGAGAGGGAGAAGCACCACCGGCTCCTCCTCCGGCAGTGCTCTAAGAGAAGGTTTTGGCTGCCGGTGCATTTTGTGCGAAACCTGATCTTGTCAGCGTGCGCGGTGTGCTCTCGGCATGCCTACCGCGTCGAGCCCGCGGGCCCGGGCGAGGAGCACCTCCTTTTTGGAGCACATTCAGCTGGGTGTGAGCCAGAGCCCTGCAGAGGACAGGCAGCCCCAGCGCTTGCGCAGCCCTGCTCGGGCGGGAGCAGGGACACACAGGGCGCAGCTCCTCGACCTGTGCCTGTACCCCACAGAACACCGCTTCGAAGACCTGCTCTGCACCCTTGGCTTGGCACCAGATTGGGGCAAACCATCCAACCCCCACCAGCAGCTGCCCTTGAGATGGCAACTCGACAAGCCCTATTGGGCCGACCTGCCTGCCTCCAGAACAAACTACGTTCTGGGTGTCTGCGGGAAAAGGACCAGGGTCCCATGTCTGCCCCGGGGCTGGTAAGTGCAGCACAGCACAGCTCCCATGGCCCTGCGGCTTTACTGCTGCTGAAACCACCCCAGCTCCTTGCTCCCATGGTAGGGCAACAAAATACACCTGGGGACATTATATATATCAGCAACTGACAGCCTGACTACCGCCTGCATACACAGCCTTCACCAGAATGGGATGGGAAAGAAGGATTTGAATCTAGCCTTTAGAATAAGTATTTAAATATAGAAACTCTACAGTTCAAAGCTTCCAAAGACTCAGTCCCCTGGCCTGGCAGTCTCCACGTCACAAATTCTCTAGGGCTGGGAGAGGTCGTGGGGTGGCATGCCCCCCACCTGCCCTGCCTCACTGTCTCCTCCTCCAGAGCACCTGCCCTGTGCTGACCCCCCACAGCCATTCATGTTTCTTACGTTCTTCAAGTGAATCAAGCAAATCCCTCACCTTCAAAATGGAAACACAAACCCGGTTTTTATTAATTTAAAACAACCACACACATTAATTACAGCTATTAAAAGCTACTCTGTATTTATACTTAATAACAGCATCTTTATTGGGGGCTTGAGAGTTCACACTCATCTGACAGCCATTTTCTGCAAGGTCTGAACTAGATAAAGTTGCACAGACTTCACGCTGGCTTTGCCCTACTTCGGTGAAAGTAGATTTACGCTGCTGGGAGACAAAAAATTTGGCTGTAAAAATGTGAAATTACAAATCTAGCCTCTACGAAATCCCAGCATAACACAAAACGAATTCAAATACCAGGCACAAAATAATTTCTTTTAAAAATTCCTGTGCTTTTAAGCACGAATCCATTCCAGCCCATGTGATTCCAGCTGGCAGCCAGCTTAGTACTGCTCCCTACTGTCAGTACTAAAACAAACCGAAATTTACAGCCTTTCCTCCTCTCAAAATTGTCACAGTGACAGCATATCTGCTGATTTCACTCTTTCTAAAGGTCAGAGGGCTCTCTAGTTATTCACCCGGGTAAGCAAGGTAAACTCTCCTCTTTTTAACCTCTTTTCCTTATCACTTACACTGTGTCTTTTGGTTTTTGCACATCTTCCATATTCTAGCCCCAGCCCATGTACTCTATGACCCACCACAAGTCACAGCACACTGCATCCCTGCCTTGCTTTAGACAACTTCTGTTGCCATCCGTCGTGGCCCCACTGAGTGCACATTGTGAGGTTCATTCTGAAGAACAAACAAGTGTTTATTTGTTTGGGTTTTCACAGACACATCTACAGGTAAAACTTAATTTCAGAAAGGATATGCAAAAGCAGAGTGAAAACAACAGCTTTAGAAGAAAAAGCCAAGGGAAATGTTTCTCTCCCACCTCTGCTGAGGAGACACTAAGAGTGCTGCCCTAACAGTCTGTGAGGAGGGAGCTGGGATAACATATCTGCTTCTGGTCACTTGCTTGCTTAAGCTGCAAGTCTTTGACTTGTCTGGAAGAATGGAGATGGAGAGGAAAAAGAGAACTGCAGCAAAGGTGATGCAGGATGGCTGAAGGAGTATGCTCACCTCTGCCTGCCCAGTCTCAGTGCTATAGAATATGCACATGGATTTGCTTCAAGAGGAAGAATCAGTCGCTGCCCACTTCTTGCTATGGCTACTAGTTAAATGTGGCACTGTCCTGCACCTACAGAACTTCTGCCTATTGGCTAACAGGAATGATCTACCCTTTAAGCGGGAAATGGAGGATCAGGATTTTCTTTGTGGTTTTTGGTTTTGCTTGTTTTCCCTCCACCCCACCAGAATCTGGGTGTTTTAGCAGCATTCCAACCCCTGCTCCCCATCTTAGCAGGAATGCCAAGACAGCACTGATCCTGTAACTGACCCCTACTTGATAGCACCACTTTTTCATGGGGTATTAGTTCATAAAAGATTCTGCAGATCCACCTAAAGCTCCCTTCCTCTCTGAATTTCCTCATGATGCAATCCCTTGAAGTTTCAGGATGGCCTTTATTACAGCATATGCTGAGGCTTCAAAATGTAAAGCAACATAGTGAAAAGGCAGCATCTGTCTCTGCAGGCAGGAAAACCCTTTTGTTACCATATTGAACAGTTACACATAGCAAGAGATGCAGTTCAAGCAGTAAACTCTTGATCTTCACTCGAAAGTCTCTACTTTCACTTATCAGCCTGACATCTCACAGTGGGGCCACCTGACCAGACTATGGGGCTGGCTCCAGGGCTCACAGACTGGAACCAGACCTCTGAAGGAACAGGGGCGGACGGAGGTGGCCGGCTCCCTAGGACCCTCCAGCACAGTTCAAAGTGACATGTTTCAAACAGTCCTTTCCTCCATACCCCATTGCCTTCAAAGTACAAACAGCTTTATAGCCCGGAGCATGTCAAGGAGTCATCCAGGGATGCTCTGCAGTTGCTGGTAGCAGAGGCAGGCTCGCGGCTCTGTGGAGATGTTCACATCCCGCAGGCTTCCAGGACTGTTTCTAAAGAGCTCAAAGCTGATTCCATTCTTTGATTTCTGCCATCCCGTTTCTGCCAGAGCCTTTCACTTCACTGTCAGAACTCACATACAAAGAGTTTTAAGCAGAAATACAGCAACTTTTAAAAAAAAATAAAATTAAAATAAAAATCTCCCCAGCAATTGGGCTCCATAGTTCAAGACAAAACTTCTCTGAAGTAGAAAATGAGTTAACACATAATTAGGGGTTTTCCCAAAGAGACTGAATAATTTATGGAAAGTTACTGACATGTTCCTGACATGTTTAGTCCAGTTAATGCCTTTGTACAATATTAGGCTGTGACATCACAGCACTAAAAGACAATGTTTTCAAAAGAAAAACCAGTTATTGTGAAGCCAACAGAGGAGAAGCTCCAGAAACTGCTAAACTTAGTCCTATTCTCTAAATCACTACTTTATAAAAGGAAAAGGAAAACATTCCTGGCTGTGTGCAATGTGTGCTGAAGTCACAGGATCCCACTTGTAACAACTTTCCTTCCCCTTGTCACAGCTTAAATTAACTGCGCTCAGGAGGCGAATGAACCCAGCCCCAGCGCTCTGCCCAAGTCTTTCAGCAATTTGTTACCAAAACTGTTCGTGGAGCGAAGACCTAACTCACCGCTGGTTCAAAAAGAGTCACTCTGCATCTGAATGGACAAGTTTTCCACAGTGATATGTGGATTAATGGAGCACATACTTCGCAGAGAGCTGCAGGAAAACAACTGTCCTTAAACAAAGAGAGGGTGCTTCTCGCTATGTGAAGCTACAGACACTGTTTATCTAATGGTTGGAAAGTTTACAAGAAAACAGCAAACTTCGTGCTGTGGTTGTTGAACTGAAGTAGTACTTTACTAGAACCAGGTTTTTTCGGTAATTTTGCGGTTGTAACAACTATTTTCTTTACATACTGCTATAGAAAAGGGACTCTTTTTAACTTAATTGAAGACACTATCAAGAGTAAATATACTGGGGCTTTTAATAAAAACAGTATGAGGAGAACATTCAAAGCTAAATAATCAGAAGCAATTTGTGTTCATGAGCAGAATGATGTGTCATTTTTTTTCCCCCCTTGCAATGCTCTGTACTGGATCAGTTTTGAGACTGTGGCAAACTTTAAACCTATCTTAAAATAATGAACAGCAGTGAGGGTTGAAGATAGTTTGAAAAATACACTGGAAAGAGAAAACATATGCCACAGAGTGTGGTGCAAAAGTCATATTTCATGCATGACTTTAGAGAATGTTAATAAGGATTAGAACCATACTTCAGCAGAATAACAATCAGTCAAAGAAGTGTAATTAATTTTTCTTTAGATCTCTGTTAGACAAAAATACAGGAGAGATAGCATTGTTGCCTATAGGTTTTGCTCCAGCTAAGAAATAGAGCCTTTAAATACACATCGTAATTGTACACTATAACTGGAGTGTAATACATGACTCATTTGCTTTATAGTTGTTGGTTTTAGAATATTATGAATCCAAAAATATTTTAAACTCCCATTTCTATTTTTTTTTTTTTTTTGCTTTGGCCAATAAATATGATTAAGATAATACATCCAAAAACATATGTAAGCTGTGTATGTAGGACATATGGAAAGCAGATGTGTTCTTAATTTACATATGACCTAAAAAAATCAGCTGATTACCAGAGATGGTACTTTGTGAAGCTGTTTTGGCCTCAGAAGCATTGTTGCTAGCTCAGCACCATTTTAAAGAAGACAGTTTGCTTTTCTTGTGTCTGAACCCCCCAAACTCAACACTGCAGAAAGGCTCTACCCCTGGAACAGTGCTCATTTGCCTTCACACCAAAATGGAAAACCAAGATAACTTGCTTCTAAACACAAATATTACTGAGAACTTCTCTTCAATATTTTAAGCAAGTGTTCCAGTGTATGCTTACAAAACTTCAGTTGTGCCCCTACCAATGCTCTTTAGACCATAATGATAATAAAGGCCCTGCTCCCTTTCCATTATACGCCCAACTCTGAACACCAGCACCCCAAACCAGAGCTGTGTCCATCTCACTGGTGAGAAGTCACACTGAGGTGGTAGTCACTTCTGTCAGAGCCACCACAGATCAGGAAAGCAGTTTCTTAATGGTCACCCCTTGTGATAGATGTTCCTGGGGACTGTGTTCTGGGGTTTATTTTTTTAGCTGTGCTCGATAAGAAAAGAGCAACTTACCATCTGATACAAAATGCAATGAAAAGCTTCGTGTGTGAGGCTCTTGGAAGCACCTATAGCCAGGAAGGAATGTTCCCAGTTAGCATCAGAAGTCAAAGCTGGGTTGCAAAGTAGGGCACCAAACCTACAGGGTTCCTAAATCTTTCCAAAGCAAAACATTTTCTGAGAAGTGGTTCAAATCACAGGGGAGACTGTCAGAGGGACAAGACAGCTTTTCCAAAACATAGGGCAATTGAACACACTCCTGGTAAATAAAGACACATTTTTTTTCAGGCAGGCATTTGTCACAGTTAGGAAATTCTCACTCTTTTGCCAGGCTTCAGCTTGGCAGCATCCACAGGAGCAGCTCCAGCCAGAGTCCCCCTTGCAGAGGTGCCAAGATGCAAACCCGTCACAGCTGCCTCTCCCCAGCGCTCAGCAGCCATGCCTGGAGCCACAATGAGAAGCTGGACCTTTTTCACCCCCTCCTGCAGCAGACACGGGGAGCTATCCTCCTCCCAGCACAACAGATGCCGGGAAGACCTTGCACGGCCTCTGCACTCCCTCAAGCCAACAGGCAATATGGGGCCTTTTAAGCAAACAATATTCTAAACCCTGTCTCCTATCTCCTCCCTTGCCAACACGTAATTCGGGATCTGCTGGTGTAGCAGTGGCTCTGGACCTGGTGAAGCAAGCTCACACCCAGCCCTGCTGCTCACCCTGCCCCAGCAGCAGCACGGGATGGGGCTTTCCCCACCACTTCAGGGAGTCCCCCCTAGGAAAGGCTGTTCACCACAGCTTCCAGTTACACTGGGGACTGCCTGATGAGGGTGTGGGGAACTAACAGCCCACACCTACCTCCGTGTTGCAAGGCAGCTGATCTCCTGGGCATCTTCCTGCTGCATCTTCCATTCATGCAGGATGATGGCTGGGAGCCATCCTTGAGCCCCATGTGGCCCTGAGGACCAGAGTCCTGTGCTGGGCCTGGGTATGAACAGCACACACCCCAGCACAGCAGGACTGCTGTCTGCTGTTTCTCATGTATTAAGCTTTAAGCCAGATACAACTGGGGGCTGTTTCCCCAGCGTGGGCTCCGCAGCCTGTGCTGCTCTCCTGCTGCTCGCATATACGCTGTGTATCTAACACTGGTACACTACTTCACAGCAGAGCCAAGCTGTAAAATTCATTTCTGGCACAGCAGCTGTGATGCCAAGAGATGCTTTGGCCTGTCTGCAACGTGGGTTCAAATCCATACTGGTGCTGGGTCTCAGAAGCTCCCATCTGCAGGGTTTGGTCCTGCTCTGTGGTTTCTCTCCACTCCTCCTGAGTGCAGGGATTGCTGAGATCCACAGAGAAAGCTGCTGTGGTGAGCCATCAGTGTCACAGGCACTCGGCAGCACTGCTGCTGAATTAGGATCCCAAATTATTTCACCTCCTTCTCCTCACTGCCAGTATTTTTCTTTCCTTGTCCCAGAATCTGTCCTCCCTCCAAGAAATAGCTGTTTATATCAGACAAGGCAATGGGACATGCAGTTATTGTTGGACTCTTGTCTAAAAACTATTGCTCCTCTGGCTCTGCTCCTCTGCAGACAACCCTCCTCCATGGGCCAGTGCCAGGGCTTGCAGGATGCACAACCCAGCCATGCCACCTCTAGTTTGGGTGTCCCCTGCAACTGCCAGCATCTAGGGGGCACAGCTTGTAACAGATTCCCCAAGGAGAAATTAAATCCCATTCTACTCATCAGTGATACTTAATACAACTAGCACAGAAATCCTAAAATCTTAATCCTATGAGATGCAGCATCACTACACCAAGGAAAAGGGGCTGTAGAGAAGAATCCAGAGACCTCATGATCTGAAACATCTGCATTGTTTTACACTGGTCATCAAGACCCACTGTCCCTCTGAACTCCAAATGTTTCCCTTCTCCACTGTTCGATGCCTCCCTGGGTCACAGGCCCTCACACACAAATCATTTCAGCCTTTGGAGGGGGCTGAGAGGAAGGCAGGGAAGCTCTGAAATTCAATCCCCAAAGGTGGTTTTTTTTTTTTTCCTTTTTTCTTCTTTTTTTTTTTTTTTTTGGCCCAAACAAAAGTCATTTTCCTTTCACTGAGAATTCTTTAGCATCAAGTGCAGCTACAGAAACACTACCCCAGGCTGACTGTGGGTGGATGGTTGTTTTCCCTGTTTACTGAGCCTCCTGCTTAGAGAAGGGCAGGACTTGTCAAGAGGAGCAAAGGAACTTCAGGGCACACTGTGAGGACAGGGTTTGGTTCCCTCTGGAAGATGCAGAACATGCTGCATTCCCTTTCCCTACATCCTTCCAGACCGGACCTGTTGGTTGTTCCTGCAGGACACCCCACAGGCACTATGGCTGGTGGAACTACTGCCTCATCCGCACAAACTGGAGCAGCAAAGAGCTCCTAAGCTTACACCTATGAGATTAGTGGGATCTCAGACTGCTTTCTGGAGTTAACCTTGGCTGCAATACACACAGCCCTGTAGCACATCGCCTTGGTCTGTGGTTAACATTTCCAGTATGTTAAAATCCTCCTGTTGGTGCATTTGAGCGAGGCTCTCTTTGAAAGTCTGATGATGATCTGACAGCCATTTACAGTTTTACTGAACCTTGTCCTCAAGCACACCCTGACATCACACTGTCTGCTGCAATTCACCTATTAGCTGACTGACCTTAAAAGTTTACAGACGTTTTATGGACTCCTCTGCCAGCTTCACTGACTAGCTGCATATTTCACACTGTTTCCAGCTCACTACCTCCAGCCCTGTCCTTGCTGCAGAAACTGCTTCTAAACTGATACTTGATTCCAGGATCTGAGCAGAGCTGTGTGTATAAAGCAAACACACTCTGCTGCAGGAAAACTGCTACCTTGTAGGTCCCTTTCCTTGCTGTTTTTTTTCTACAATAAGGCAGGATGTATGCTCCCTTGTTTGAACTGTGTGAGGGCAGCCACTGGTGCTTAAGCTGGAAAACCAAATCCTGGCAAAGCAGCAAGCTGCTCTGTACACCCCAGACATGAGAACTTTCCCATCCTGACTCCTGCTGCCGCCTGGTCCTCGAGAGACATGGGAAGAGACAGTGTGTCCCAGGATGAGAGAGCCTGGGACAGGTCCCAGCCTGCAGGAACCCTGGGCAGGTCGCTCTGCAAAGGACTTTGATATCTGCTGGAGGAAAACGCCACAAGAGAAGCAAGCATCTCCTGAAGTTGAGATTTGTGCTCCAACTGGGGAGCATGAGGTCACCAGGAGACTGGCGGGGGGGGGGGGGGGGGGGGGGGGGGGGAGGGGGGGGGTTGGGGGTGCGTGAAATGGGCAGGGAGGAGAAAGGGGAATTCCTGGAAGATAATTTCTTACAACATTTAATTAGAACTGACTTTTAACATCTAAAATTACTTTTGAAATGTGCATGGAAATGAGAAATAGAGAGGAGCAGGACACGCCTGCTAAAACTGGGACTGGTGAGTCCTGCCCACTGAACCAGCCTGTGGCAGATGAGTTGAAGGAAGTTTTGTGCAGTGTCTCACCAGGAGTGCCAGGCTGAAGAAAAGGAAACAAATCTTAAAACCTTCCCATTCCCTTATTTTTGATTACAGCCTAGAAAAAAAAACACCAAAAAACAACCCAAAACAAACCAACCCAAAACAAAACACAACAACCCAAAACACACAAAAAACACAACACAACAATGAATCCGTTCCCCAGAATGCAGAGTCCTTTTAAAATTTCCCAGACTTCTGTTTCAAAAATTACAGCAACCAATATAAACTTCACAAATCCACCAAGGAGGCAACTCTTCAAATACCTGTGGTTTCCCACATTTTCCAAGGAAAACAAAAAGATTTATAGTTTCTCATGTTAAATCTGAGAGGCTAAACTTTGAGAGACATACTTGCCCACCTGCTGCATGTGTATTAGTTCTAGCTGAAGAGAAGTCAATAAAAATGGAGAAAGAAGAATTTGCAGAGCTGGTTAAAGTAATAAGATTTGTTTCAGAGCATCTGATCTTTAGACTAACAGACTTCCAAACAGTTGGACAAGTAAATAAAGCACCACAGGGAACCGCTAGTTGAAATAGGTTACCGCAGGGATACGCACAAAGGAATTCCTACAACTAAGAAAGGGCTGGAGCTATGAAACTTATAATACCAGCCATAGGGATGAATTGCTGACTTCCACAACACTTGGGAGTGAATTCTAGAGGCACTCACACTTGGAGGAGAATATAAAACTCTGTTCCGAGCTTTGGGAAGTGTTACACCCAATAACAGTAACTAGTAAGTGAAACCAGAATTTTGCACTGCCTGTTGATTCTGTGCTTCTGAAAGGAGAGATTTTCTGAGCTCTGCTTCTGAAAGGAGAGATTTTCTGAGTTCTGCTTCTGAAAGGAGAGGTTTTCTGAGTTCCACTTACTCTGTTGTGGGTTTTGTGGGTTTTTTTTTTTTTTTGTTTGTTTTTTTCTTTTTCTTTTTCTTCTGGGTGGAAGGTCTGAAGCAGCTTAGTGATACATTTCACTACCATGGTCTTACATACACCATGCCAGTGTATTTCCTTGAAAGGTCTTACTTCCTTTAGAGAAACCAAAAGAAAATCCAGACAAAAAAAGTTAGTCTGTGAATCCCCCCACCATCTCCCAGAGATTTTTCTGCACCACATACACAGCTTCTCCAGGATGGAAGCAGGACAGAAACGCCTGTCAGGCATGGGCAATGCAGATGACAGCCAGGCAATAGTCTCAGCTCCCAGGAACTGGGCGCAGGGTTGGGTAATACTTCAGGCATCAGCTCGGCTCTGATGGAGCACAGCACAGACAGCGAACAAAGCAAGAGATGTCCCATGTCCATCCAGCGATGAGGGGGTGGAGGTGACACTGTTGTAAGGTGCCATCTGATCAGGACTTCTTTTCTGTGCTTGACATGAATAAGGGGATTAGGATGGCAAGTTTCCGTGAGCTCACTCTATCGGACAAAAGGCCCTGAGGTTTAGTGTCACACTGCCTGATAAAAGTACAGGAGGCTGTCAATCAAGGGCTCCTAGGTACTTGTGTCGGTGACATAATCTTATTAGAAGATAAACCAGTGAAATCCTTTTCATGATGAAAAGTTACATTTAATTGCTGCTTTGCTTTTCTTCTCTTTCTCTTGTTCATTTGTCCATTTAATTCGGTTAATGTTAGCTATTACAAGAATATAAGGGCAGAATGATGCAAGCCATGCACGCTACAGCCATGCTCATAATAAACAAACGGTGAAGGATCCTGAAGGATGGCAGTGTCTGTGCAGAAACTGCATCCATTGTGATCTTTTAACCAGAAGGTCAAAAGAGTTACTGAATTAATTAGCCCTACTGCTCTTGCACAAAGATAAAGTTAAATGTTATGTCAGTTGCTTTAACACCAAAGTAAGCTGACAAAAAGACTAAAAACTGGTAAAGCTCAGTCCCTGTACCACAAACAAAGGGAGACTCTTAATATCCCCTTACAGGAGCAAAACCATATCTGCCTCAGTAACAGTGTTTCACTTGCAGCCAGTTTCAGGTCGTTTCTTTTTGGTTTCACAAGCAGGCGGCTGCTGCTGATCGCATGAATCACTGCACACAGCCAGAGCGTAGCAGAGCAAACTTCACCAGAGCCTGGAGGGGCGAGTCAGAGAGCCTCAGAGTCTGCATGCCCTGCGTGCCCGACGTGGTGCCCAGGACCTGCCAGGCTACACTGTAGGTTCAACCACAAGCAGGTCAGGATCCAGTCCCTACTACACAGGACAGGGTGACCAGAGGAGCCCTACCAGCACAAAAGCTCTCCTGTGCCCAGGAAGAAGGCTTGAGAGGGCACATAGGAGGTCTGCACAGTACTCTTGTGTGGGGAGAGAAGCACAGGAGACCCTGCCTGATCAGAAGACCCTTAGCCCTGATGTAGAGGAGGTGGCTCTGCTGCTGCTGTCCCTGAAGAACCAGAAGGTGGTCACCTGTGTGACTCCAACATGAGCATCCATCTGCCCTGGGCACACTAAGCACAGCCTCCAACCTTCCCAAGACACCCCAGTCATCACCTTGAGCCAAAGGAGGCCACCATCCTCACACCTGGCAGTGAGACTGGGAAGGGCAAGTGGTACAACACTGCACACTGCATGTGCTACTCACTGCCACATTGCACATGCTCACCATACAGCGTGGGCACTGCCTTGTGTGTGCCAGTCTGTGCACCACACTGCTGTATGTGCACACATGCAGCCCAGCACTCACACGTGTCAAGGCCAGGAAAGAGAGGATGAGGTGCCCTCACTGCCACTTCCCTGGGCATGGCAGCTCTCTGCCCACACAGGCAGCTCTGCCTGCAGTTGGTGCCTGGCAGGGATCAGCCATGGCCGAGCAGAAGCAGGACTATTTGGTCTGGCTCAAACTCCCCAGCAGAGCCAGAATCAGCAGAGGAGCTGGAAACCATGCAAAGTTATAAAGCTATTTTCCAAATATTTTCAGTTTGGGAGAGAGAGCTTGGATGTGATCTTGCTTTAATAGGACTAATCCAACAAAAGCTAAATGGAAGGTCAGGAAGTTTGTCCTGCAAAAATCCAAATGGACACAAAGATTATCCAAGCCTTTGCCAGAGCAGGAATGTTGCTCAGGTTACTGTAGCCTAGACTGCCCCAGAAAATGCCTCTGGGGAGTAAATGAGCATTCACCACACAATTCAGTCACCCTAGGGCCCCCAGTTCTTCAACTAGTTGTGCATGTAACTTTAACTTGTAAATAGCTATTGAAGAGACTGAGTAAAATTAGTCACATTATTAAGGCAGGGTTACAGCCCGAGCTAGAAGATAGGATTCTCAACTTAAATATTATTTAGTGTCATGTAATTGTCACAGTTAATAAACTACAAACATATTGCTGGTGAAGGGCTAGTGCCATTTAGTGCCACAGAGTGCCACTAAAATAAAGTTTACATGAAGCACCTGAGTGTGCACAATATCCACATAATTTAGGTCTGCTAATTTGAAATCTTCAAAGAAAAATAAAATAATTCCTTCCATAATATTCCTTATTTTATCCAAGAGCCTGTCTTCCTGAGAACAAACTAGCACTTGAAGCTGAAATGCTTTGAGAAATTAAATGTGTAATGCTCTCCTGTAATTCAGATGATCTTAAAGGAAATAAGTCCTCTGCAGTTCTTCAAGGAAATCAAGTTTTCACTTACAAAATTTCATTTACAGATTTTCATTAACAACAACAACCAAAATAATCCTCACAAATGTCTCAATACTTAGCTTTTTAAATAGAAGCATGCAGGAAAAAAATCCTAAAAGAGAAGAATGAGAGCAGTTGACAGCAGAACAGAAACAGCTGAGAAATGTGATTTAACATTGGTTAAATCGTTGGTAGTGATTGTTATGTTACTGGGCTGCTGATCACAAGTCACTGGCATCCCACAAACCCTTTGCCAGTGGAAATCTAACACCTGGTTTTGGGATGACAATTTCAAAACTGTGCAGTGTATTCTCAATTAATTACCTGCCTTACTGTTTTCTCTCAAAACAACACTTTCTACATTATGCATATTTACAAAATCCTTCATTAGGTCTTCAAATATTTAATCACACACACTTCATACCTGCCAGGTCTGCGTCAGACTCCAGAGACACCCATTACTAAACTGAGAAATCCTGTCAAAAATATTTGCATGCAGGTTATTTGCACCTCAATTCCTCTTACGTTTTGTTCTGAAATCGACAGGAGACGTGGAGCAAGATCAGCCTTTGCTCAGCTGTCAGGTAGTTGTCCTGGCCGTGCCCGTTGGAGGTGCTGCAGGCTGGAGGCTGATCATTGCAACCCATCTCCTACAAGTGAATCTTTAAAAGCTTCTGAAGCAGCTACGAGGAAAGAACAATGGGCGAGCCAAGCATAGAAATTTATTTTTACTGATCAAACTTAAGCAAATCCAAGGAGCCATTAGGAAGTGCTGTCAACTAAAGCCTGAAATCTAAGAAAGTCACCATTTAAAGCACAGTAGGCCCTTATAAACAGTTAATCCACGCAGCTGCAGTAGTTAAAGCAAACACACGACCCTTCACTGCGCCATCAATTACACCTTCCCAGAAAAAAATTACACAAACTTTGTTGGATTTTTCAGAGAGAAGATGGATTCTTTTGGAGACTTGAGGTCAAGACTGGGTTGTTTAAAGTATATTATTAACAAATAAACATTTATTGCAAAAAAAAACCCAATAGGCCTTTGGGGAGGAAAATTGTGTTATTTTTGGCATCAAATGACACAAGCCATTTATGACATGAATGGCTATCACCAACAGACTGATGAAATGGCAAATGTCTCCCACTTAACTTCCCCTGGCTTCCTGAATAAACTTTTTCAAACACTTTTTTCCTTCTGAAATGGCAATAAACTCCATGTAATTTTGGTTTTCTCTCTGTTCTAGCTATTTCAGGATCCGTAGCTGGAAAGGGTTGAAGGTACTTCCAGATGGAAGCTGAAGACTCCCCAAAGACTGGTAAGGCGATGAAAATCACATTGTTAGGATCCGGGGCTATGTATTGCCCTTGTTTGTGTGTATTCTTGCTTGAGTGACAACTCAAAATTGGCTTTCAGATGGCTGGGTGAAAAAGCTGAGGTTTAATTGTGGCATCCAACAAATTGAATGTTATAGCTCTTGTCATTGAATGTATCCGCTAGGCGCTCAGACAAACCCTTGCCAAAATAGGAGCTGAATTTTCAAGTAAGAAAAACTAAAAAAAGCCAAAAATGGAACAGGCTTCAATTATGCTAGACAACCAATATGCATAGACATGGGTGAAATGAAGACAGCTTGCCTGCCTTGGGCTTGTCTTCCAACCTTTCTGCAAGACACGGGTCAGCACAGCGAGCTCCAGCACTGCGCAATGCTTGGTCCTTCACCCTTGGCCAGGCACGGAGCATGGTTGTGTATGGGACCTCAGATCACATTGCTCTGGCCTCTGCCACGAAGGATACTGTGGGCAGGTGGCCACAGGGAGCAGGCACAGACAGTATGCCAGTGCTGCTCCACTGAGTCCTCCCATCTCTTCCACGTCTGGATGGGCAAGGCTGCTCTCCCTGTAATTGCCCTGGAATCTCTGGAGATGCTCCCACATAAAATTAATGCAGGCGCCATCTAGGGTAATTTATTCCACACCCACAAACCCATGCTGGGGAACTGGCCCGGGCATGGGTAGTGAGTCCAAGGCAGCATGACACCGAGGACCAAGCTGGCAGGAGCTACATGCACCCAAAACACCACCTGCTCCCTCCAGCTCATGACACCCACCCAGGAGATCAGGCACTTCGTAAGGGCCATGCAGCCCTCAGCAAAGGACATGATGGAAAGCTGCTGCCAAAAATACAAACTCTGCTTCCTCCTTGCATTGGTCTCCCTGGCTCCTGCCAGGGGTGTGACAGTCAGGAGTACCCAGAGTGCACCACCTGAAAGCAGGAGTCCTCCAGCAGTGGATTCTGCCTGCCCCTCCATTAGTGGAGTAGCTGCTTGTTGTAACGCTCTCTACTCCATCAGCTGAATCACTTGTTTGTTGGAGCTCCAACCACCAAGCCTGGCAGGTTCAAACCAAGATACCAAGTAGAGATAGTTATCGCTGCAGCTTTTCACATGCCGTTTGCTCCCTCAAATAGTTTTGCTCCATTTGTACTTATGCAGCTTCTCATAAACTGCTCTTGACAATAACCTGCCTTTTGTACTACGAGTGCTCTCATCACCATATCTCCTCTGTGAAAATAGTGTTGATTTTCCTTTCACACAAAGTGAAAGCCACAGGCGGGACATGGCAGTATCTGCTGTAAGCATCAAGCTGCAAGAGACACAAACTGCACACAGTTCCAGCACTTTGACTGCCACTCGTTCTTGGCTCTCACTAGAAAATGTGCAGATAGCTCCCTTGCAGCTTGGGAAAATGCTGGTAAATGAAGTAAATAATTTCTCATGTGTGTATAAATAAATAAAAGTGAGAAAGGATCCAGATAGTGCAGAGCTCCAGTGTGTCTGGCTGACAGGAAAGGTCACTGCCTCCAGGAGAAAGCAATGCTCAGAACACAAGAGCTCTTCCTGCTAAGACCTCAAAGACCTGGGTATGAAGATCCAGATAGCTGAGGCTGTGGGTGCTGCTGGGCATGCAGAGCCACTGGCACTGCAGCAAGGCTTTCAGCCACCTCTTGGCACTGGAGTCCATACCCAACTGCAGGGCAGACTCTTGCTTGGCTGGAGCCCATGGGCACAGGACAGGAACTGCCCAACTCTGGGTGGAACAACGTAAGCATCCAGCAGATACACACAGCTGCCTACAGTGATGACAAAGCAGGTGCTGCCATTCCTCACCCACTGCACCTTTCCACAGGGCCACCGTGGCAGCAGCACAGCTAAGAAAGCTGCACAGGACCTCAAACCTGAGCTCTACAAATACACGAAGGATCACCCCAGTCCCCTCATGGCAGCATGTGCTGGTGATGTCTAACAACAGCCACCACTTAGCTTCAGCAGTGTCAGATGGCACCCGGGTCCTGGCTGACCCCACAGCAGGCCCTGCACCCTCACCCACAGGGCTAACAGCGCTCCTGTAGCCTCTTCACTTCTTCTTTCCCAGTCCTGAATGCAAATGCTACTAGCAGGGTAGCTTGGAGGGCATTCTCTATATGGCTTCAATCCCTTAAATTCCGCTGAGCTTTCCCTAGTGACCTGTCGCAAAACAGAGATGCTGAGCCTGTGATTGTTTTCATGTAATATACCCCAGACTGACAGGTAATAAAACAGCACCGACTGAGTCACTTCAGAAAAATGTTTTCTCTTAAGATTTCAAGAGAGAGGCACACAATATGCAAAATTCATTCACTGGGACCGAGGGCAGACTGGCTTTGCATTGACCTCTGCTGCAGCAGCAGCAGGTCTTGCTCACTGTTCCTTTCTCACTCTGGACTCATAATCATTGATGACCAGAAGGTGACTTGAAACACACTATTTGCATCTCCCCAGTGCAGTTGCAGGCACAGAGAAGCCAAGTGGCTTGCAGAGGACCACAGAGCCAGCAGCAGAGTGAAGAGCACAAGCTTGGTTTTGTCAAACTGCTTAATGAAGGAACAGAACTTGTAAAGCCTCACTGCTGGTACTGATGTTCACATAGGGCTCCCCTGCACTATCTTCATCAGCTCAAGTGTGAGTTGGAGCTGACCCATAGGGTCATGCTCCACCTACAAAATGTTATCAGATGAAGCCAACTCATAACATTAAACTATGACTTCTGCCTAGGGTGGGTTTCACCTATGAAGAACCCCATCCCCAAAACATGAGCAAGCAGCTCCCCCAAGCTCTCTCTAGACACTTGCTGCCAGGTAAGTAAACTGACCTTACATGACACTGCAAGCCACTGCATGCCAGGACAACTGGCTTCAGTGGCATTACTCATGGGAGCCCTGGGAGCAGAGATCTGCTGGCTCAGGCCCCCACTGGGGCCCATGAACCTGCAGTGCCAGCCCTCCGCACAGGGAGTGTTCCCAGCACTGGTGACTGCTGCAGGAGGAATGTGCTGCCAACCTGTGTGAGCACTCACAGCCCGCCACGTGCACTCGTACTCTGAAGACAGCTCTGAAATTGTAACAGACAGGTACTGACTCCAGCATGCATGTACGTACAAACCTTCATGGGGTGGATATTCAGCCTGCAAACCACAATTATTAGTAGCAAGGTGGGGAGGATCAGCTCTTTCTCTCTTGAAAAATGAGAAATGCCAATCTCCTGATGTCCAGGTAGATCCATCTGAATGGGTAATCAACCTGTGTGCCCCTCATCACTCCACCAGTTTCTGCTCACTCACCACACTCAGGAAGAGCCAGTCTGTGGCTTTTGACCCTTATGAGGGTCCACACAGATCGGATATCCTGAACATGTCATTCTACTGGCAGGGAGGATGAACAGGTAACCTGGATCCCCAGCTGCTGGAAAGAGTCCCTGAGGTGGAAACAGGGCTGTAAGCCTCGGCAGCTCCAGACTGTGTGGCTGTGGTGGGATCCTGGGAGCTAGGGTGGTCCTTGCTCCCCACTTCTGATCACCTTTCCACAGCTGCCCACAGTGCCTGTTACTTCTCCTGTGCCTCCTGATCATCTGAAAAGCTTGTGATGAGGCTCAAGAACTGGGCAGATTGGCCCAGTTCCAGGTCTACCACAGAACTGAGGACACAGCATCACTAAATGCCAATAGCTGAGGCACTGCTGCACTGGAGATGGCTCAGCACAGATCATCAATGACCAAAGAACATCTGTAGAAGATACTGAGTAGCTATGAATAGTGCTGGGGCTAGCAGACTGTCACCTACAGCTGGACCTTACTGTACCATAGTTCCCCCCTAACCAAAGGTAGTTGATCTCTTTCATGGTCATTTTAGTGTTCTGGTTTTTTTTCATTTTATTTCAGTTTCATGATTCCCTACAGGGCTTTGTTGTTATTTGCTAACAAACCTCCTTGAATGATACAGAATTATTTGTCTCGTTTCACACGATCTGTCAAAAGAACAGCATGCACACCAGCATCCTCCCATGAAACTAGATTGAAGCTGTGACATGAGAGAAAAAAATCAGAAACTAGAGAAGCTGCTTCCATTGGGAAGCTGCAGAAACAGCTCTATCAGGCAACAGAAAACTGCTAGCTGTAGGCAAGCTGGTGATGTCAAAGGACAGGGTCCCACAGGTTGAAAACAACTGTTCTGTGGAGCAGATACTAACGAGAACTGTAACCTTTCTCACTAATGAGTTCTGGCAGGTATCATGCTGCAGCCCAAAGGTCCTGTCCCACAGAGCTCCCAGTGAGACCAGCTCCAGCTGGGGCAGGCAGCAGTGCCCAGTTAAGCCCCAACTCTGGAAAGCAGATGCTGTCCCCAGCTACACCGGCCACATCCACCTTCCATAAGAAATGTGCTTCCCCACTAACACACCAGGAATACAGCAGTGCCCTGCTTGTGAGGAGAAACTACTGTAAGAAGTGATGACATTTCTATCAGTCTGAGAGAACGAGGAGAAACCAGCAGCGGTGACTACAAATGCTTTAAAACAGTATTGACAAATCCTCCTGCAAATCCAAGTTTTCTTGCATCCTATGATAAAAATAACCCATGATAAAAGTAATGACTGGAAATAAAACCAACATTACTGATGTGGACTACTATTTTGGGGGATTCTTTTGTTTCTTTCTGTTTTGTTTTTGTAATCAGCCAATGGTGATTCAGGCTACACAGAGGAACAAACCCATGACAGCAAACTTCAAACAGCTACCATGAGGCTTTGTCTTCAGCATGTGCACACAAATTCTATTAGCTCTTACTGGGAGAGTGCACATGCAGTCTTGTACATGACAAATAATACACTGATCGTAGTAAAACCAAGAGCCAAACTCTACCCTTTGATGAGTGAAGATGGCCCCTACTGAAGTCAATCAGAATTGCATGTGCACAGTTCTCCACGCCGGCATTTTGCAAAGGAAAAGTATTTTGTGCATACTAAAAATATGTGACATTTTGGAAGTAAACCAAATGATCTCCATGACAAATGCTCTCTGAAAATGCACTGGCCTGCCATATGGACATCAGAGAATAAACCCTTATAAATTTCCCAAGGAATGGGTTATTCCTTGTTTATGTCATTATTAAGGGGCACTTAATCCACTTGTGCCATAGCAGTTCTGCTGCAGCTATAAAGATCACTGTAAAATTTCAAACCCAACAAAATAACAAACTGGAATTAATGCTATTAACAATTCCTTTACTGTAACACAATCTCACAAACGTCTACTTGCTCAGTTGCCCACAGGCAAATAGTTTCTGAAAGGTGAGTGAAACACCCCAGTGGTGTGTGAACATCGCAGGTGGGTTCAGCTGGGCTGCAGCATTTCCATCTCGCTCCAGAAAAGTTGGTGGAACAGATCCTGGTGTGCTCTGGTAATACTGACCTGTATGTTTTACCTTCTCCAGACAGTGGATACCTAACGTTGTGTACAAGATGCTTCATTTTAAGGGGTTTGTTTCTACATAATCTGCATCAGATTGCAAAATATGACAGACATGGTGCTTTCAATTTAGAAGAGGTATTCAGTGTCCAATAAAGGGCAACAGCAACAAATATTCTGTGTGAGTGTTAGACATATGAAAGGAGAAAATATTTATCATCAGTAATTTATCTGGGATCAACCAGAAACTGTTTTGCAAAATGGCTGCTGTGAGAACAGCCTGTTCAGGTCCAGGCAACACAAGCCCCTGTCTGCTTCTCACATCCCTTACAGCACAATTACCTTCCCCACTCTTCCTCAGTGCCCACCGGTGCCAGGGCTGGGCTCTGGTCCCAGTGACTTGCATCAGAATGATTGGACAAGTTTGTCAAGATACATTCAAAGCAGATGCATCAAAAAAGTTAAACAAGGGTAAGACAATATTTCATTTGAGGAATATCAGCCTAGCCAAAGCACGTCCAGGAACTTAAAGTACAGCTAGCACCTAAAGAAAACAAAAGTGAAAGATCTGCCTCAGTCTTATGCTGAATTTAGAAGCAGGGAATAATTTGCCTGAACAAAGTACGCAAGATTTGGATCTATATTAACGTGCATGTTATAAACCCTAAAGAGCAGTACATTGAAAACCAAAAGTCACCTCATTTTACCTTGGAAGTATTTTTACTCTCTTGTGGCCTTATTCTCTAACTCAGAAGTCTGGCTTTGCTTTCAACATTTATTTTAAATTAGATATGAAGTTGGTCACTTTTCTTTTACTTACTTTTTAACACAGAAGCATGGTATCTCCCTCCCTAAACGTTACCAGAGCTGTTAAAGCTCCCACTGCTGCAAAATAATCTTATCTCTCTGGTTTTTAACTCTTAACACAGAAAACACCTCTGCTTTTGAAAATAAAGTGAATACTTTTCTACTAAACAAAACAAATTGGTTTTGATTCACAGCTTTAGACACAGCACACCACAGTTCTACAGCCCACAAGGTGTATATTCAAATTGTTCCCTGACCCCACTTGATATATTTATTTCAATTTACTTGAGAGGAAATTTCTGTTCCTCTTTCCACCCATCTAAACCCAAAGTAACTCACACTGTTACTTCTAGCTAATCTTACTCTTTGTTTCAGAACAAATACAAAGCTTTTATATTTTGTAACAAACAAACTGGCATTTCATGATGAGTCAGTCAGCACCTTGTGAGTAATGCAACTGTCCCCAAATCAGCCCCCAAACCCCTTTCTACTGCACTAAACCATCCAAGAGCAACACCCAGGTTGTTTACCTTTACTGGAGATTACTGCACCATCCCCTTCACAGTTTTATTTATTTACTTGATTTCTTACTTGGCTTTAGCAGTAGCATGACATATCATGCAGGGAAAACAAAAGCCAACATAGGCAAAAAGTAGCATTTACCCCTGTTTTTAATATATGCCTGTCATTTGATCTAGTGCAGGCTTTAGAGTGGATACCGTAACGGTCCTTTTCCATCTTGCTGGGGTATAAAATTCACAGCCTTTTTGTGAATCTGTGGTTTATGCAACTCATGACATGGCCCTAGCCAGCCTGAGCAGCAGAAAATCCCTTTCTGATATTATTACAAAATATTGCAGTTGTATTTATGCACCACATTCTTCCAGAGCTGCCACGAGCACTGAACGGCACATGAGGGCTGTACAGACCAGACAGACAATGTACTTCCCTGCCCCTAGAAAAACGAAGCATTTCACCAGACTCTCTCTTTTCCCCCAAACCACCCCACTGAGCTTGTCTGCAGACATCTGTGGGCCCCACGTCTGTGTGCCAGGGTGGGAGGTGGACACGTGTGTCTGTCACCCCCTCGTTCCCCAGTGCGGGGGCTCCCAGCGTGGCTTTCCCCACAACTAGGAGGGCCCTGGCTGCTGGCGTGCACTGAAACCTCCTGCAGACTTCCACACTGAGCGAGCAGAGAACTCAAGCTCTCCTCTAACCACTTTCTGTATCTACTCTGCTCTTCATTCCAGGAGAAGGAGAGATTAAACAAAATTAAATCAATTCCTGCTACAACAAGAAGTAGTAGATTTAGTATAAATTTGAATTTTGTCTGGAATGGAAAACAAAAATCAGAGTTGCCTTATGAAAAGCACACTCCTTTTCCTGCTGGATATTTCTTCCCAACTATCTAACTCAAGCAGCCTCTACTTGTTACTAAACATACATCCACCTTCCAAGCTCACCAGCGAGCATTTTGAAACATACCAGGCTATACAGGTTGCTCCACAATGGGGGCAAGAGGGGTATATCTTTACACCTGAAATACATTACTAACATAATTAGTCTAAGAAGAGCCATTATAACCCAGCTACTTTATCATGATGTATTACTGATAGCTGAAAGGGTGTGATGTACTCCTTTGAACCAGCTCAAAAGTTTAGGCCAAAAAATAACAAGCCTGGTTTCTAAAAAGAACACAAAATGCTCCCATTTGTTTTACATTTGAGTGAAGAAATTCTGCAGTACATTTCAAATGTATTGGTTATTTTTTTTTTCCTCAGGTTAGTAGTCAAGCATTGTAAATTATCCTCTTATGAATCTAATTGCATACTACCTACACTGCAAAAGGATCCTCCCTATTATTTTCTCCCATGGATTAGTGCAAATAACGTATTATCACGGCAATTATTTTGTCCAGAAATGTTACCAGGATTGCAGCTGAAAACCAAAATGTCTCCCCAAATTCTTAAAGCACGTTCCACTCCAGATCCAGATCCCCACTAGTACTGACTCAGCCTAACGTGGAACCAGCTCGTGGCTCGTGGATGGTGCCATTCTCTGCCCCACAGCCTCCCATCGTGCTGCACTGATGGATCCCTGCTGGCAATGGGGGGACCAGAGGGGGCTCTGCCCCATTGCTGCTGCTCCGCTGACGTCATCGACAGAAATAACAGCTACGTTTCCTCAGCGTCCCACTTTTGGAATCGTTTGGAGGTGCTGCGAAAGGCTGAGCGTACGGAGAACTCCTGATCGGGCTGAGGTGCCCGGGAGCGTGGGGCTGGCTGGGTTTGCAGCAAAAACACCACAGCATTTCGGCCACTTTTAAAAGCATTTTTAGTGGATGACATAACTTTAATCATTACTCCATGTCCTGGGCATGTGCTTAGGCTACTCCTCATCTCTCAGTTTCAGTCAGCTTTTATACCACTTCCTAATGACACAGGCACAAGGCTGACATGAGGGGCAAGCGGAGTAGAGGGGACACCACTGCCCAGCACAAGGCTGCAGAGTTCCCATGATGAGCGGTCGAGCATAAGGACATGCCTGGTGCTCTCTGTTTAAAAAAAAAAAAAAAAAAAAGAGAAAAAAAAGGAAAAAAAGTAGGACTGAAAGCAAACAAAATCTTTCTGTTAACAACAGTGATCACCCATTCTGCATGGAGGAGAATCTTGGAGCTCAAGTCACCTCCTGCACCTCAGCTCCTGCCTACATTCCACAGCCTGCACTCACAACAGACACGCGTTCACTCTCTCTAGAAGAAAAACAACATTCACAAAAATAAGAGGCATTTACTAATAGGAAGCCTTTGTCATACTTAGAATATAAAATGCAACTGAGCTGGGAAATGTCAGCCTCGGTATTATATTCATGTGAAAGAATTTCCAGAATCTGGAGAGGATATCGTTTCCCTACAGCAACGAGGCTTCGTAGCGTTCCCTTCCCTCCCTGTGAGGTACACGCTGCTCCGAGCTGGTTGTGCACAAAAAATCAGCCCAGTCGCTGACCAGAAAGGACTCTAAGCTGAACAACAATACAAAGGCATACAAAAAATAGACTCTAAGTCTTTCTTAACAGCATCCAGAAATGACACTGTAACAATGCCTGACATATCTTGAACAATTTAACAAATATCTAAACATTTCTCCTCCCCACCTTAAACAAAACTCAGAATGTATTCATGAAAAATGATGGTACAGCAACTGTGAAGGTATGCTCCTACCCCTCGAATAAATGGCCTCTTTTGCAGCCTTTGTTTCCAGAATAGGAATAGGAACCTTTTTAGAAATTATGTGCATTTCTTGCATATGAAATAGGTAGCCTGAAACAGTTATTTTTCATAGCATGTCTTTTTTTTTTTTAATATCAGCAATAACTAGGACAAATCATTATGTAACACTGAGTAATGAAATAAACCAGGAATGCACAAGCAAGAAAAAAGAAAAAGAAAAAAAAAAAAAAGAAAAGAAAAAAAAAAAGAGGAGAGAAAAGATACAAATGGGAAAGAAATGTAATATTTATAATTATTAATGTTTTATAGCAGGAAGCACTGTTACGAGTGGTACAATAAATAAATTCGTTTAAGCAAAGAACCAGAATATAAACTACCATAATCCTCCTATTTTTTATAAACATTCATTCTGAAGATTTCAGTTTGTCAGAAAAGAAACTTTGGGGGGGGGGAAGTGCAAGATTCTAAACATGCAACAATTCTGCAATTTGGCAAAGATCTCATTAAAATCTAATTCACTTGGGCTTGCGAGTTGCCAGCCTCCTTGCTGCCATTGTACTGGTCTATTTTTTTCCCCTTAAAATCCTTGCAATCACATGTAGCTGTGACCCCAAAAATCTTAAATTCTAGCAAAATAATTTGTATTGAATCAAAAGATCAGGACATATTCGTGCAAAAAAATGTCCTGAATCTCTTGTATAAAAAGTATCTAAAATACATGCAGAGCTTGTCCCGCTGATGTACTGATATTTTTGTGATGAATTACACTTATCAGGCACCTTTGACTACTTCAAACTGTGCTTGGGCCACTAATCCATCTCCCCCAGGATTTATTCTAACATTCCAAGCAGAGGGGTAGCTTCAAACAGCCAACACTTCTATTAAGAAATTAAAAACAAAAAAAAAAAGAGAGAGAGAAAAAAAAAAAAAAAAGGGGGGGGGGGGGGAGAAAAAAAGAAAACTCTTCACCCTTCCCCCTAATGTGAAATGCCCTCACCCAAGGATGGGCAGTAATCATTCCTGACCCAGTGAAAGGTTTAAGGTCTGATATCTGACCCATCAGAAGCTTGCTTTCATTAGAAAGACGAGACACCAGTTTTCCAAAGATATACACACAGCACTTGATTATAGTCCTGGGAGTTCTGGAGAAATCTGACCTTTAAATTATATTATATGTACAGAAAAAATCTATTTAAAGCAAATTTCAGTAACTAAGATATTTAAGTAATCTTTATTCTCCCTAATCTTTTTCCATCCCCCCCCTCCCCCCCCCCCCCAAGATCTGTAAACAGGACTCAGGATAACAAAAAGCATCTGATCTGACTGATACTGGTCCCCCTCTGCAGTGACCCGGCTCCATCTCCTCCCTCAGAAGCTCTGAGCACAGAGGAGTTTTACACCCCTGGCACGCTACACCGCAGGACGATGGCTGGACCAGCACACTGAGGGGACTTGCACAACTTGCTCATGGCTCCACTCCTCTCTCCTCACTCTTCCTGATGAAACTCATCATCTGCATCGCACAGCCTCCATCTATGAACAGCTATTTTTGCCCTTCTGCCATCCAAAAAGACAATTTCTCCGCGACTCAAAGGCAGCAGGCAGGGAAGCAGACGAGCAGCGTCCGAGCAGTTTCACATGTTTGCTCTTTGGGGCTAATAAAATTTCAGAGAAAACAAATTCTGATTTACCGTGTCTTCCCTCCCCTTCCCCTGAGCTGCTGCTGCTGTCAGTCCTTAGGGGCACGCACAGCAGGTTACCATGTCATGTCACACTAGGTGCTGGGATTCAACAAAGGCTAACATGTTGATATCTTTTTATTGCTCGTCAGCCTGGTTACCCCATTTCCCCCCTATACAATTGGGCACCTTTGATAACACAGAAAGTTCTGAAGTGGTGACATTTATATTTTCAGTCAGAAAAGTATTTTGGTTTTGTTTTGGTTTGGTTTTTTTTTTTACAAAGACATAGTCCACAATCCTGCTTTTAAGTCACAAAGCATCATCCCTCATTTTGCAGAAACTGAAGGTGGGACTTAGAGAATGCATTTGTTTGTAATTAAGGTAAATATGTACATGACCAAACGCTGTTTTTTTTTAAGGTAAACCGAAGACTTCTAAACTCTTTCCTAATTAGCAAAAATACCTAAGGTAGCACTACCTACAGAGGTAGGAGTTCCCTTGATTTACAGCTAGCAGGGGTGGTTTATTTTGTGTAGAAGGACCAGATAAAAATCCATGGACATGGTCCCTGCAGAGGGGGTGTGAGGGCACACAGCCTGAGCTGCAGCCCTGGCCCAGGCAGGGCAGGACCACGGCAGCCCATGAAGAACAAGCTCTGGGATATTTTCATGGGAAGCACCCAGGCCCGCAGAAGACTCTTTGGTAGCATGCTGGTGAGGGCTGCAGTATGCAATAACACATTTTGTTGTAATTCCTAAACAGGGGGACATTTATCTGGGCCATTTATACAAGAGTTATAACCCTAACAATATTTATACTCAGCATGTCATGTTAGCATTTACTACCAGTTTCCATGGAGATGGATTTTCATGCTGTAGCTATGAAATGCACATTGTTGCCACTAAGCCACTTCAGGCCTTTCTGGAAGCCTGCTGAATGCCTGACAAAAGTTGATGCAAACCAATAGTTGTTGTTCTTTGTTTGTTGCCAGACTTCTAGCAGAGCCATATTATGTCCTAGTGATTGAAGTGCCCATGTTCGCCCCCCCTCCCGGCACAAAAAAGATCCTCAATTTCGGTGACAAGCATGAAGTGGGCTTCTGCAGGGGAGGACAAACGCGGCGCGGGGCAGGGGCTCTGTCTCCGCGCAGGGCCGCGGCGCGGCGGGGGGGCAGCTCCCGACAAAGCCTGACATTTGGGGAGAAAGCCGAAGGAAAATAAAGCGCGGCCAGCGCCCGGGCCTGGGCCAGCGTCGGCTCCTCCTGCCACAGCCGGCCGCGGAGGCTCGGCCGGCGCCAATCCCTGCGGACGAGCCCCGCGGGTATTGCCGCGGCCGCCCGCGCACCGTGCGCGCTCGACGGCGGCTCGGTGGCGACCCCGCTCTGAACGACTTGCTCGCGGCAGAGCACCGACGGCCCCGCTCCACCGCCGGGTCAGTGCCCAAGGGCTGGCCGCGGGACGCTCCCGGGGCTCCCAGCGCAGCTCCGAGGCTGCGAGCGGTGGCAGCAAGCCGGGGCCAGCCGCGGGCTTTTGAGTCCCGCAAGGCAGCTCCAAGCGCTGTGCTGCCCAGGCTTCGACAGCCTCGGCGGATCGGGCCGGGCCGAGTCAGGCAGCCCCGGGACAAATCATAACGGGCCGCCCCTCCACCACCGACCCCCTCCGACGGCACCGCCGCGTCTTGGACTGCGGCGAGTCCAAGCGCCCAGGGCCGATGGGCAGCTCCCTGCTCGGGACGGGCGCCGTGGTTCCAAGTTTCTCAAGTCCCGCCCGGCCCCGGGGTCCCCGCTCTCCGGGGCCGCCACTCGCGCAGCCACGGGCCCCGGCGCGTCGTCTCCCCGCTCTGCCGGACTGCGGGCAGCGGCCCGCTCGGAAACACGCTCCGAGCGCGCAGCGCGCCGGCGGACCGGGCCGCACCGAGCCGAGCCCCGCGGGCCGCCCGCTCTCTTACTGTTGGTAGTCCTGCTTGCAGTAGAGCTTTCGGTCCCGGAAGTAGCAGCTGGTGGTGAGGGCTTGCTGACACGCCGCGCACTGCAAGCACTCCTCATGCCAGGAGGACTCGTTCACCCGCATCAGAAACCGGTCCGAGATGGGCCGCTGGCAGCCCTCGCAGACGGCCTGGTGCTGGCAGTCCGACCCTGCGAACGGCAGACAGCAGCGTGAAGCGCTTGTCCCTGCCCCGCTCCCTCACCCGTCTCCCCTGACCCGACCCAGGCCCAATCCCCCGGTCCCTTAGATCGGTGACATCGAGCTGGAATAGCCGTCACCGAGTCCGCGTCCCGCAAACGTCGGCGGGGAAGATCCGCGCCCAGCGGCGGCGGCAGCCCTGTCAACCCCGCCAGAGAACAGCCCCGGGCACCGAGTGGTAGCTTTTGGCACAGCCGAGAAGCGAGCGGCAACTCACCCAGCAGCACTCCTAACGTGGCCGGACCCGAGCGCAGAGGGTGGTCTTCCATTTTAATACCGTCCAGCATCTTTGAGCAGTCCGACTGGCCCCGCGTAAAACACCTCTCCAAGGACTCGGGACCTGTTGCGATATCCATGGGGCGGGCGCCGGCGCGGCCCGGCGCTCCGGAGCGGCGGGGCGAAGCGCTGCCGGGCGGCGGGGCCGGCTCAGCCCCGCGTCTGGCCGAGTTCGGGGGCACTCTGCGGCCGGGAGGAGGGAGACGCTTTTATTTTTATCTGGGAGACATGAGGAGCGTTTCCTGCCTGGACTTCCAGAGACGGGGGGCAGAGGAAGGAGCCGGCGCCGCTGCCCATGGGGGCTACCCGCGCTACACGGGCGCGCACATGCCGCGCAGACGGCGCCGGGCTGCCCGCGGTGTCACCTGCTTGCCGGCAGCCCCACGCCCTCCACGGAGGGCCCTCCCGGGGCCGGGCCGGGCCGGGCGGAGCGGCGCGGCGGGGCCGGGCGGGGCGGCGGGGCTTCCCCGGCGCTCCGCAGCCCATGTGCCATGCGGCGTCCCGAGGAGCCGCGCCGTTTAGAGCAGGGGCCGCGGCGGAGGAACACACCCCCCGGCGCCTCACCCCTCCTCAAACTTGCTGACATTTGAACTCCATTGGTGCGCGTCGTATCGCTGCGCCGCGGTGATCCGTCTCCTCGACGTCAAATAGTGCCCTGGCCCCGCCGGTCCCCCGCGGCCCCCAAAGAGCAGCGGCGCCCGGGGCGCGGGGCGGGCGGGCTCCACGCACCCCGGGGCGGCGATCGGCGACGTGGGGCGGGCAGCGCGGGCCGGGACTGGGACCGGGACCGGGGTGGGACAGCGAGCGCGACCGCCGAGGAACGCGGTGGAGCGGCGCCTCGGCCGCTCTTCTCCCGGCCCGACGGCGGTTCCTGGCTCCTGCCCTCCTAGGGTAGGTAGCAGCGCGCGTCCCCGCCGGGCCGCGGACAGGTGGCAGCGGGACTGTCCCTTGGGGCAGCCGTCACCGGCGGGGACGAGGGATGGGACGCGAGGTTCGTACCGTGCTCTCCCGCCGCTGCCGGGAGGCTTCGCGCCGTCGCGGCTGAGCTGCTCGCAGAAGGGCAGCGGCAGGCGCGGGGCTGGAGGGAGCAGCTCGAGGGCTGCGGGACCGTACTGCGGCAGTGGCGGCCCGGAACTTACCGGCAGTGTCTGCACTTGATGAACAGTGCTTATGGGGAGCGCCGCTGGGCCCGAGGGGTGCCGCGATCAGCGCGATGAATCGCGACAGCATTTGCATGCTTCGTGGCTCAGTTTTGTGCGGGGATGTGCACCCGGTGTGCAGCGATAGCCTAGTCTGAACCCATCGCGCTTAATTATCCCGTCTGAGGGAATGAATCGAACGAACAGAGTGATGCCCGGCGATCCCCCGTACTGGAGAGACACCCGCGTTTAGGGCTTTCTTTTCGGTTTTGTGGAGGCTTTTTTGTTCGTTTGTTGTTTTTTTTGTCCCGATACAGTTAAAAATCTAAATGTGAGGAAATAAAATTCCGTAAGAGATTCGATGCGGACTTTCTGAATGTGACCCGTGATATGGTGTGACCTTGCTGAAGAAAGGGAGTTTATTTTGCAATGCTCCCAAAATACTGGTATTTAATAAGCGGGACAAGTGTTAACTAATTATTTAATGCTTCTTTTTCTGGGTCGTAAAACAAAGGCTTCTTCTTATGCTATTTTCGTACAGAATTGTCTCTGAAAGAAAATTATGATTATGTTTTAGTTAAATATTTTGGAATAAGTTTTTGGTAATGAAACTTATTTGAGTTTTGTTCTAGACAGTACAAATCTGAATCCTTTTCAGCCAGTGATGAGAAAATAATATATGATTATTTAATTCTGAAATCAAGATAAAATCTACTTAGATTTCACTGTTCTATCAGTGGAGAAAAAGCTTCTCGCTTACGTTATTTTTTTATGTTCCCTTATAATTTTCGTGCAAATATTCAGTGTTCTCCATCACACGGGGCTTCCATCAAATTGTTTTCTATAATTGCGAGAAAAATTAGAGCACCTCTTTACGCGGTAGCTCTCGTATTTTCTCGGTTTAAAAAAAAAAAAAAACAACAACAAAAAAGAAAGAGAGAAAAGAAAAAAAAATAATGGCAAAAAAGGAACCGTGTGCGGCGGGACAGTTGGGAGCGGAGCAGCAACCTTTCCAAACTCACGCTCGCAGCAATAATTTCGTCTTTGTCCGTGGGCTTTTACTCACAAATATCACACCAACGATTTATTGTTTTTTTGCCGTGTGTGTGTACGAACACTGCACCGGATAATTGTTATCCCTGTCTCTTACCCCGAGAACAATTCGATGAGGTGTTAGAGTCGGTTTGTATAGTGCTTTTAACGAAAAACAAAATACAATTAAAACACCCACGCGCAAAACCATCACAGAAATAAAACCAAACCAAGCCTAACGCAACCCCACCTCCCCGTGGCTTGGGTCTAATTCTTTATTTATTTGCAAGGCAAATCTTTTTGTTTTGAGGTGTTCTGTTTTAATTTTGAGAGTCGAACAAGAAATGCAGCCATTCACAATTCTGCATTTCCTGCACAAGAACGGAAGAGTGAAGCACTGGGATCTGTAACCGGAGGCTGAACCCGCCCGGGGAGGCTCCGCGACTGCCGTCTCGGGGCTCGCACAAACCTTCCACTGCGAGTAGTGAGACCGTGCCCGCAGGGCGAACCGCCCGGTCACTTTTCCTCGTTCCTCTCTGCTGCCCGCCGCACACGCTTGCCTGTGTCAGGGGCTGTGGGGAGCGCCGCGGGGGATCGGCGGAGGGACCACCCCCCACCCCCCCCCCGTAGATCTGCAAATGTGTGCGTGATCCCTCCGTGGATCTGCAGGCATGAGCGTGACAGCACCACCTTGCTGGGTGTCCCCACGTGTGACTGCTCGGGACATCGCGGGGCCCCGGGCTGCTCCACAGCGAACTCCCCTTCCCCTGCGTGGGGATATCGGCCCCGGCGCACTGTGTTGGGGTGTTCCAGCTGCCTGCAGGCGTGTGCGGCCCCGCTTCTGCCTGTGCATGCCCATTCCCAACTCCCTATGTGCGGGAACAGTGCGGACTCCCCGCCGTACCGACCTGCCCTGTTTGCGGTGGGTGCTGCTCAGGGCGCCGTGCCCGCACCGCGCAGGGTGTTCCGCAGGCTTCGGCGTTTGCTGCGCCGGTGCGAAGCATGCAACCCCGGGGGTGCGCTGTCGAATCCGCGAGTGCGGGACTGCGCCCCGGCCGGGGGAAACGACTAGGGCGCAGGGCCCGGTCCGGCCCGGCTGACCCCGGCCCAGCTGCCCGGTGCGGCGGGGCCCGGGCGCAGTCTGCCCCCTGCCGGCGTGTGGCGGCACGGCCAGGGCTCGGAGGGGCCCGGAGGGGCCGGGCCGGGCCGAGAGCGCGGCTGGGGTCAGCCGGGGCGATCAGCGCTTACAGGACCGGCCGGTCCGGGTACTGCCCTGCAGGGAGCTGGCGGCGCTGCCCACCCCTAGACGGGGCGGACCGGGCTCCCGCCTCCGCGATTCTGTTTGCGGAACCCTGATTGCGGTGAGAGGTGGGAACGCACGGGACATCCACGGGAGGCCTTGCTCACTTTGCCCTGTTTTTTCTCCACCCGCAGCTGGACTCCGCACCTTGCTGTTTTCAGAGCCCCGGTGTTCCTTTCACGCCAGCGACCAACGCAAGAATCATCACTACCCGGAACCCTCCCGCGGCGCGTGGCCCCTGGGGAGAGCGGGAGCACCGGGCCGGGTGCACAGAGCATAGGGACAGAGCTTGTCGCGGATGCAGCCATCGGGGCGGAGACCGTCCGGCGTCCCTCGGGAGACCTCACTACCGGCGGTCTGCAGAGCTCTCTCCATGTACCGGGCGCTCCTAAGAACGCCTCTGCATCCCGCGGCTTGGACCGAGACCTTGGCGGCGGTGCACCCCCACCGACGGTCCTCTGCCCCGGCGACCAGTAGGCCAGGCCGCGCCGTTGTGCGGGACCGCCGCGATACCCAGCTCCGCTGACCTGGGAACCTCGGCGGAGCGGCCCGGGGATAAGCCGCCGCCGGGTGCGCTTGGCGATGATTGATTCAGCCCGTTCTGCCTCCCTCGGAAGGACAAATGTAAGCGAGCTGCAAAGTGTAGTTACTAATAACAATAACAATAAATTATCGGGCTGTTGCTCAGCAGCGCAAACAAACGCCCTCGCCGTCAACCACGCGAAGCATCCCCGCGCCTGGCGGCCGCATCCCAAAAACCGATCTCTCTGCCGGACCCACTATGTCCTGCCCCGAGGAGGGTCCCCGCTTGCCCGGCAGCCTCATGAAGTAGGCCGCCGGGGTCGGACCAGTGCCCGGGGCCGGTGTGTGGGCTGGACCCGGAGAAGCCTGCATCCCGGGCCCTGAGTCGATGGAGCCCTTCAGAAGGCCCGACGCCCGACCGAGAAGCCGGGGAACCCCCGAGCTATCCCGCGGGGGAGTGGGCTAGCAGACCGCGGTCAGAACCTGCACCGCGTGGAAGGTGAAGAACACCGAGTCGGTATTTTAATTAAGCAGGGTCTCTTTGATATAGGCAGCCTGATGCTATCTCTGCGCGCTGTTCCCTTCACGGCAGCTTTTGAGTAGGAAAACTGCTGAGAAAGCGCGATCAGAGAGTGCCGGAGACACTCCGAGCAGCGCCAGAAAGCCCCGGGGCAGGCGGCGGGTGCGGTGCGAGTGCGCGGCGCGCTGGGAGTTCCAGCTCTGCTGTGGTGCGGGGCGCGCCGGGTGCATTTTCGGGGGGCCTGGAGGAACTAGAGTCAATTTACCATGATTAAAGGCACAAGCACGGAGGCGCCACACATTTGCATGCGCCTTCATCTTCCTTAAGTGGATTTTTGAGGGCAGCGCGGCAGACAGGCTGGGGCTCCGCGTCCCCCTCCGCCGGCGGAGCGCCTGAACGGACGGCCTCGGGCTGGAGGTCTCAGACCCCTCGCCCGCCAGAGGGACCCGCGGGACGGGCCTCCGCACCAAGTTTCCGATGGGGCCGCGCTAAGTCGGAGCGGGGCCGCTCCGCCGCCCGATTCCTGCTGCGACGACAGGCGCGACTCCTCTCTGTCCTCCCTTTCTCCGCAGCCAGCGGCTCGCCCGGCGCCGGGCACGTCTCGGAGAAGCACCGGGAGCCCCGTCTCCGGCTATCCGACGCACCCGCAGCCCCTCCGGCCCTGTTGCACCGGGATGCCCCTGACCCACTTATGGGCACGGCCCGTGTAACCGGCGCAACAGCATCCTCCGCCCTGTCCAAGAGCAGAAGCGGCTGCCATGGTCCGCCCCCTGCTCTGAGCCTCATGGCCCGGCTCAGCAGCAGCCGCCGTGAGAGAGTGCCAGAGAGGTTTCTTGGCTCCGGATCCAGTTCAAACCGAGCCGAAGCGCTCTGGTTTCCGACCCACTCGCCTCCCACCACCACCCCGGCTCGCCGTCCCGGTGCGGGAAGGGACTCGACGGGGCGGCCGGAGCAGATCGAGGCCCGGCTGGCAGCGGCGTGGGTCGCACATGTGTCCCTGAGGCGGCGGTGCCAGGTGCAGGGCTGGGGGCAGAGTTTACCGCCAGGCTCTGACGGCTCCGTGGGTTTCCCAGCCCCGGGGGCTGGGGGGGGGTCTTTTCCCAGTTCAGGGCAAATACCTTCGTTTCACTGGGAAATTTAACCTCTCCTTGGAGTTGGATCCATTATACGGGTTTAATATCCGCTCTTTTACAGCTCAGTGTTGTAAAGGCAGCAGCCAGGTCTGTGAACTCTGACATGTGCACCCGCGGGGGGGGGGTGGGGGTGGTGGTGTTGGTCTGGGGGGGCCGGGACCTGCCGGCGTGGAGTGATCCTGCGAGCACAGCCTTTCATCTACGGGACTGCCGCAATGGGCTGCCGACCGGCAGCGGGAGAAGCGGTGATGCCACTCGGGCCCTTAGAGGCCCCCGTTGCAGCCCCGGCGATCCGCAGTCCCTGGGGGTGCTGGAGGGGCTCCGTCTCTCCCGGGGAGCGGGCTGGACCAGCACAGCAGAGGCCGTGGCCATGTCGGTGGCCTTCCCCTCTTTGCGACACGGCAGGTGCCCCGAGGGCACGAGAGATGACAGGGGCTCCAAAAAAAAAACGGGCCCGGCAATGCCGATTCCGAGGACTGTCCCCGCCGACGGGACGCAATCCTGGAGGGACTGGCTGTAGGCAGCCGCTTCACCTTCACAGGCGTGAACGGGGCGGCGCGTCGGCGGGACGGGAAGGCACGAGGCCACGCCAAACCTTCCACTTTTTCTCCCGCGAACTGGCAGGTGTGTGGGGCAGATAGGGCAGGAGAGACGGGCAGTAGCGGTCCGGCACAGCACGGCCCCACGGGCACGGCGAGCGCTAGGCGCAAGCACTCCTGCCGGGCGGGCGGTGCTGCGGCGCAGCGCCGGGAACCCGCTCCTCCGGTAGGATGGCCGCGTTGAGCTGACCGGTGGATCCCGGCACCCGCGGGTCCCGCTGCCCCCCGAGCTGCAACCGCGGCTCCCGGTGCGGGCGGTCTGCCCGCGCCGAGCGGCTCCGCGGGAGTTCCCGTTGTGGCTGCCGAGGGCAGAGAGGACGGGCAGGGAGCGAGCTCCCGTCGGAGGGGCCCGGTCCTAGGAAAGGGGGGAGTTGGCCGCTCCTCTGCTTTTCCGGCGCCGCGGCATCGTTTCTGTACCCTTAATCGAGGAATCTAAATAAAACTCGATTTTCAGGACCAAAATATCCCGAAATAACAACGACGAGAAATAGTTTCCTCCTGGGGTTCTGTAGCCTCCAGGTAACGACTAAGGTTTCCCTTCGCCGTGCAGACAGCAGCGCGAACCACCGTCGCTCTGAGCCGCTCTCCTGTCTTCCCCACAGCACCAGGACTGGCAGAGAGGGGGCAGGAAGGCGGCGGGCCCCACTGAAACCGGCTCCACAGTCTAACCGTGGCTCCGCGCATCCGGCACTCTCGGAGCCGCCTCGGCCGCTCTCCGCCGGGAGTCAGGGCCCGACCCTCTAAGCCCCAGGCGAGGGATGCTTGTTCCCTTTCACATCGTCCACGACCGCCTCGAGACACTCGTGGGGCTGGTGCATGGGCCAGATAGGGCTGCGGCCTTGCCCCGGGGACACGCAGACCGCTACCGGTCTGGCCCTTTATGCGCTCGCGGAGCACTACCCGCAGCCTCCGGACGCACCGTCCTACCCCGAGGACCGAGACGCTGCCTTCACTCAGTGCCCTGGCGCATCCCCTTCCTCCCGCTAGAGCCCGGCCCCTGTTCCTGGGCAGGAGGCTGAGGTACAGCGTGGGCAACTGCCCGCTCTCGAGGAACTCAGCGGGTGGGGAGACGCGGCGCGGAGCCCTCCCGTCGGGAGGGCGGTTCTCCAGCTCCCGGGAACCCGGGACGCATCCCCAGTGCGGTGCTGGGATGGACCGAGCCCCTTCCCCCTGCGTGGCTACTCTGCTCTGTGCTTCTCGAAGGGAGAAATGAAAAACAAAGTCTGAAGGAGAAGAGAAGGCTTTGTCTGCGAGACGGCATCACTTTTTACCTAAAGAAATTAATAGTTTGGCAGAAAATTCAGTCGATGGGTAATCGTATCCCATTATCTGATTGGGCTTTGCCGTTGTGGCTCTGAAACGCCTTTGCAAACAAAACCCATCAGCGAAAATGGGGAAACAGCAGAACGGCTCAAGTAAATAGTGCTACAGCCTGTCCCGTCCCAGCACTCCTCGAAGAGCCGAATGCTCCTCTCTGGTTTGTATTAGTGATTATTGCACTGTCATTGAGGAATGCAGGGGTGGAAATATTTGCTTTGGGACTCCGAACACCCTCAGTACAAGAAGGAAGCCAAACGCGGAAGCGTTTTCTGTGCCGCGAAGGAACGCTCAGCAAAGCCGGAGGACACCCGAAGGCAGGACCCGCCGAGAGCCCCCGACACCGCAGACCTTCGGATCCATCTTGCTCACAGGCTGCTGCTCCCCAGAGCCCAGCACACACTGGTCTGGCAGCTCGTCACGCAGAGCGGTGGCGTGATGTAATCCCGCAGCATGATACGTTCTCACCTGATGCCAACTGATCGCTCTGGAGATGCGCGCGAAGCTCTTCTGGCAGCATTTTCTTGTCGTCTTTCTCTTCTGCACGTCTGACATGCCGGGTGCTGGCAAAGGCGAGCCCAGAGCAGCCCTCGGAGGTCTCCGGGACGTGGGGATTCCGGCCGCCTAGCACCGGGGCTATCTTCGCTGTGTCCCCTACGCCGCCTGCTCTGCTCGCACCCCCCATACCCCTTGTCCAGCTCTGGACAACGGCAGGCTCGCAACAACACCATTATTTTTTCTCCCAATGTCAATAAGCACAAAGGTTTTTATTTCTCGTTATCTCGGAACGTTAAGTTGATAGAAACTCAGCTGCGGCATCGGACTGAAGAGGAATCCTCTCTAAAGGTGTTTTCCTAAAAGAAATCCTAAAAGAAATCCTCTGATCCTGGGGCTCAAAGGTTATCACGAACAATAAACACTTTCACCCTCGTTTAGACAATGACAGATGAGCCTGTTTGACACTGCTCCCCGCACTACTGATTTGCTCCTCTAATTATTTCAGCATTTTTATATTGGGTCAGAACAAGGGATCTGCATCATTTTGGCCGGGACTGCCGTGCCTGATTTTCCTTCTATCCACATTTCGGTGTCTTGAGGCTCCGCGGGTGGGAAATGGGGCAGAGTGCTCTGGCAGTGACGGGACTGGTTCGCCACTTTCAGCCCCAGCCTTGGGTTTGCTCTTCCCGTAGGAATTTCCTGGGTATTTCTGGAGTTTCATATTTGCACAACACACGGGTAAAGGTGCTCCCGAAGGACGGTCTGGTTATCCGACAAACGCGTACGGAAAGAGACACGTTTAGCACAGATTTGGAGCACCCTTTTAACCCACGTGAAGAGGGACCATAAAGCAAATAACTGAAACAGTGGATGAAGAACTTCAAAGTCCGGTTTTCAATGGGTTCCCTGCAGACGGCAAGGCATTCGATTGCTGGAGCCTCTGTCACCTGAATGCTTGGGCGATAGTTTGCCATCCCTGCCCCCCCCCGCCCCCCCCCCCACACCTCCTGAAGCAGCGAGTTTCACGGCATAAATTCTGATTTTTCAGCCATTTGTCCACACACACAGAGTTAAAAATCTTGTTCGACTCGCAGCATTGGTTAAGCCCGATATAAAAAAACTAAACAAAATCAAAACAACCAACAAACCCCAAACAACAATAAAACAAACAAAAAAAAACCCTCACTAAACAAAAAAACTTCCCACGCACTCCCCAGAAGGCTGCCATATAAACTAATCGATAAATACATTTGCATTTCTGATTTGGGCTGCAATAGCTTGAGTAGAGATTGCTCCTTGGGCTCTAACAGCCGCAGGCGAGGCCGGCACCTCCCCAAGCCCCTCTCGAGAATCCACGGCGCTTCAGCCAGGCCCGGAGCTGCGCGGACGACCCCACAGGGAAAGAAAAAAAAAGGAGGAAAAGGCAAGAAAGAGCCTCCTTGCCCTGCTGTGGGTCCGGGATCAGCGAATTTGCTCAGCGGAGGCTCCGACACGCTTCCAGCCTCAGGATACCCAGGGCAGCCCCGGCACCGGACCCCCTCAGTCCCAGCGGGCTGGGCACCTGGCTCAGCCCCTCACCGGCTGGGTCAGACACCGAGGTTCAGATTCTTAAATACCAAGAGCACACAAGAGCTCGGGTCTTAATTTTTACTAGTGTCAAGGAATAAACCCATTGCTCATAAATGTGGGGGAAGACCGAGTATGCTGATGTGTTGTTATACCGTGTTTTTTTTTTTTTTATATGACAGGTTATAAGATTACTCCGGAGGCCAATACAGCACATTAAAGGGGCTCTCACGTCCTGTTTTCCTCTGCTATGGAAGTTGGTGAAGTGATAGGATTAGGGGTCATACACATTTAGACTCCCTTTATCACACCGCGAAATTTCACAGTAGAACACACGGGATGGACAGAACCTCAATTAGCTGATTTCGATCTCTCAGCAGCATGCAGGATTCTGAAAATCGTGTTTCTGACACTTTTTATGCAAGAGATTCTTTTCCTTGCCTTTGTGTGGGAAGAGGGAGTTGCAATCAAGATGTTAAGAAAAAGTGTGATGTAGTAAACAATAATAGTAGAATCAGGTATTAATGAGAGGCATTTAAGTTATTGGTAAGATATTAAACCGCTGCCGTTAAACTGGAAACAAACAGTTTTGAAGCTGTAAGACTTCTCATTTCCAAGCTCAATTTACCAAAGAAGATGGAGAAATGCTACACAGCGTTGACCTTTTTGTTGTGAAATCCTAAAGCATCTTTGTTGCCAGAGCAGCCGCTGCTCACTGAGCAACTGCTGTTAGTGTCAGATATCTCTGGATCTGGATCTCTGGATCCATCACCTGAGGGCAGATGCGGTGACCTCAGGACCCTGAAAAGAAGGGACAATGTCACTATCGCCAGGACATGGGGAGGGCTGGGCTCTGAGTGAAGAGACAGAGGACGGCAGGACAAAGATGGGCTAGAACTGCTTGAATATACACACTGAAAAGCCTGGGGAGAGGTAGGTGAGAGGAATTGTCAGGGCAACTGTTTTTCCTTTTGGCAGGTGAAAGATGCACAAAGCAGATTTTACTGGTGATGAAACAGAGTTTTGAGCACTCTGAGATACAGAGCTGAAAACATCACATGTCCACGAGAAAGAGAGTTTGCTTCTACAATATAACTATCCTGAAAAAAAAATAGCATTTTAATTTAAATTACAATTGTTCTATGAGAGACAGATGTGAACTGCTAAAAATGTTTATAACGTGGCTTAACAGTAAAAAAAAACCCAAATATTAATGAAATCTGTTTCACCGACAGGATTTGATTGGCATGCTGTATTAATTACAGGCCTTTCACCTCTGAAACTGCTCTTCTAATCCTGCCAGTGTCCAGGGAAAACAATGTAAAGCCTATATATGTATTCTAAAATGATATAGAATCATATAGGCATCTTTTAAAAATATAAGAATTAAAATTTCAGTCCTGGTCTCACTACAGTGAAATCCTTCCAAAGGAGCATCTGCCAACATATACATTCGGGCCACCAGCCCACAACCTCGATACACCTCGAATATTTACAGGCACTCCTGAGTCCAAACGGTATCTGCCGGCTTGTAATTCGGAATGAACATTCAAACGGGAATCGAATTTCTCCAGCAGAACGCAGCCAAGGTCTCCAGCAGGTGGAGACAGGAACGCTAGCGTCCGTCGTTTGAATAGCAGTAATAATAAACTAATCAACGATAGGCAGCTCGTTTCAGTGCCACTAAGTCAGAGTGTTCAAACAGCCATAATTTAGTTTTAAGTCATCGTCAGAGTAAGTATAGAAGCACAGGATCTTAAACGACCCTTAACGTTTACTCTTAGTGTCTGAAGCAGAGTGTATCTTCTGATCAGGTTTGTAAGTTTTTCTTTGCAGCCAGAAGAATTTTCTTAAGCTCTGAGGTAATGCATTGCTTGGGTGAGCCTGTACCCAGGGAAGAGTCCAAGTCCTCTCCACCGAGCATCCCATGCGGATTCAGTGCAGACTGAGAGGAGACTGACACGCCCTAGCCTGGAACCATACCCGACCGTGACACCTGCACTTGGGGGCAGTCATTGCCTGCACAAGCCAGAGTCCTTCTGGCTTTAGAGAGGCCCTCCACTTCCTTCCAGCCTTGGGCACCTCACATCCGTGCACATCTGTGAGCAGAGAGATGACAGAGCCCTCTTCTTTGTGTACCAGATAAGGGCACTGGATTGGTATGGTACCTGCATCTGACAGAGCACAGGAGAAGATCCCTGAAGTAGACTACTGAGGGAAGGGTGTTTTACCCTTTCCATAAGTAGGAAATGGAAATAAAGAGAGAATAATCACCTATTTAGAACCACAAGACTACACACAAAGAAGTTCTTTGGCCCTTAAGCTTACACCAAGCTGATGTTTGGGTGCCCTACACACAGGGAAAGAGCAGAATGAGCTGGCACTGCCAACCAGCACTGCTAACCAGCACTGCTAATGCACAGGGATGAGAGGTGGCATCAGCAGCCTAAATCCCATAGGAACCCATTCCCCAAGATCTCAGTCCTCTCTCTGCTGGTACTGGGGATGATGTTCAGTGTGACAGAGACCTTCAGAGGTGACTCAAGAGAGCAAATGATCCCTCAGCTACCTGCTAAGAAGCCCCCGTGTGGAACCTAAAGTGATCAGCATAACCTGGGGACTACTTTAAGTAAATACAGATATCTGGTTCTAGTTTGGAGATAACAAGGATGTGTTTTTCTCTGCAGTGGAAACACATTTAAAGCACCAGTGAGCAGCTTAGCTCCTGCTTCAAAATGGAAGTGGGAAGAATAAAACATTTAGTAATAGGATAATATTTTGAACTGTAAACCTCATTTTTAGTCTACTCTAGATGTTCTATGGCAGAACATTTTATGTGATTTGGATACAAACCCACTAGCACATTAAAGTTTATTTGCCTTGAAAAAATGGATGCGTCACTGATGATAGAAGATTTGGTGTTATACTGTCAATGCATATTTTATTTGATCTCTGTCTTAAATACAACTCAGACCTCTGGGCTCCATACCGAGTTGGACTTTAGCCTTTTCCTGTAATTATTTGGTGTCTTGTTAACATTTTATGAGCATGTCTGTTTAAATAAACTTATTTGATGTGCATTTATTTTGGCTGCTGCCTGCTGTATAGGATGGATGTGCTTTTCTCTTTGTCTTTTAAAAGAAATCAAAATAAAGCTGAACAATGGCACTGCAAGTGGAATAAATTTAAATGTAGTGTTTGTTTCATTTAACAACAATACAATACAGTTGAAATCAAATAGACCTGACAACATTATTTATGAGGATTTAATATTTATATGCTAAGTGTGGAACATTTGGGTAATTACAAGCGTAAAGGATGGGTTTGCTTGCCAGTTGCACTGACTGACTTACATCTGAGCACTACAGGCATAATTTGTTTGCAGCAACAGACTGTATGAAAGGCTGGGGTTACAGAGGACTTTTTACCTCCCTCCCCTACACTGTTTATTTGCCTTTTGAATACTTCTAGAGAAATAGAATATCTTCAGAATTTTTACTTCTTTGCATGCAAAGATCTTACTCGTTTCTGTCTTTGCATGATCTCAACAAGAAGAGAATCACTGAGACGTGTGAGGCACAGGCAGTCACTCTCAGGCATGCACCCAGAGGACTTGGCCCTTCCCAGGGACTTCAGGAAGGGTGAGCGGATATGCATCTCCTTGCTGCCACACTCTTCTTTCCCCCAAGAGTGCAGACAACCAAAGGACTCCTTAAAACATCTGATTCCTCTGTTTTAGATCTGTTGGTACCTTTGGTCATACATCAAAGGTGTAAAAGTGTATGTTGTGATAGTTCAGACAACCCTGCTAACCTCCATCCTCAGAGTGATGCTGGCCTCACCACACTCAATGCAGTCTCAGGAGGGGTGCCAGGGAGTAGCAGATGATGCCTGCAATAATGGTAAGCAATTTTTCCTTCAAGGTTCTTTACATGCAAAATATTTTCTGGTGAAGTTTTTTTATTTCACGTGCAGAAAATAAATTGAATGCCAAGCCAGAAGAAGAACCATACTAAATTATATCTTGCTTTTCTTTGTCACTTTTCCCCATAAGATACTGAAGAGAACTTGCAAATGTGCAGAGATGTGTCTGCATGGATGCTGCACCTACTCTCTGAATTTGCTTCCCAGACTTGACACATCCAGAGTGCATCCTTTGAGATGTTGAGGATAACTAATACTCACCTGAGTAACTTTCCAGATATCACTAGAGGGGAAGGAATATTTCAGTGCTCAAAACCCTGTTGCCACCCTCACAGATTACTCTCCTCATCTTTCACTTCCCAGAAAAATAATACAACTATCCTCTTTCCCTTCCCCTGTAACACTTCGTCCCTCAGGCTAAACTGCCTCCAAGTCTTTACTTCTCCAGCAGTCACTGTTTCCCACTGGGTATCATGTTGGCAGAGCTACACAGAACTATTCCCTATATTGCTTTCAAAGAATCAGGAACCAAATGAGAGATTCTTTTTCGTAATCAGGTCAAATCAAGAGTTAAACCTGCGCCGTGGGAGGAACACTCAGACTCTCAAATCCTTCTTTTCTCACCTAGCTCCATCTACTGATATTACAGCAGATTGCACGTAGCTGCAGAGCTGTGCTGCGCATACCAGACATGTTCTGTCTTCCATCAGGAGTAATTTTAATGTTTGTTCTTCAAGAGATTAGAAAAAACCCCTGCTATCAAGCGAAAGACAAGTGCTTGTGTATCTTCCCCCCGCGGGGTTTTTACATCTGAAGTGTGAAGTGAATTACAGGGTACGATAACCCAGTAGAAAGTGCTTGGTGAAAAGGGTTTTGGAGCCAGTTCAATAACCCACCGTGAGACCACACATCAGAATTGCTTTTACCTGGGGAGTAAATTGAAACGGAGCCTGTAAGGAGGAGCCAACATCAGAGCAAAGATGCAGTTAAGATCTGAGAAAAGGTAGCGTTTGTGGGCACAAACAGCAAAGAGTGTGTATGAGGCCAAACCTGATAGCCCTATCCCAGGCAAAGTTCCAGCTGAATGGGATGGGCTGAAGTCATGAGGGAGTTTGCAGGGCAAGATTTGTTCGTTCAAACTTCGAGGTGCTACTCATGGCTGCAGTGCAGGTCTGCTCATAGCTGCAGTGCAGGTCTGCCCTCACAGTGCTGACACTCTGTCTCAGTGCCTTTTTGAATCCCTTCTCCATTCTGCTAAGAACCTGGTCACCAAGTCAAGCTGTGCTCCCCTCCCAGCATGAACTGATCAGTGTTTCACATTTGCTCTTGTGGTGTTGCTTGATTATTGTTATTTTGCCAGTCTGTGCTGCAGCACATTCTAAGTTTGTTTTTGCAGAAGAAGGAAGAAGGAATGTCAGGCTGGAAAAGCCTCCTGTCATTTAAACTTGAACAAGCATTCAGAGGCAAAACATTCAAATCCTTATTCCAAAAAAAGAGCTTCCAAACCCCAATTCTTTTAAAGTCCATACAGATGGCTTAAAATCACTGAGAGCAATAAATAATGGTTGAGTTTTCCTCCTGCTCTCAAGTACCACAAGTGGTGCTGTCAGCTCTCAGGTGTGAGCACAAGGACTAGAATCTCACATTTTAAAGCAAGCACTGGGAGTTCCACAGAGCCCCACGGCTCCTGGATCTGAGCCTCTAAAGGCAATACTGAATCCTGTGACACCTACAATACAACCTCAATATTATGTATAAAGGGGACCATAGTAACTCATTGAGGAAAAGGCTGAGTAAAAGCATGGTGGGATTGCAAACAGCTGCATTTTGCCTTTTATTTGCACTTTGGAGCAGCACTTTGAGGGCTCATATTTTGCATAATTTAGTTAGAAAACCTGTAGTTGTTATTGGGACAAACAGCTTCAAGGAGCAGCAGACATTGCCAACTATCTCCCTCCATTGTTGACTCCTCCTAGCACTGGGCATATGCTCTGAGGTGGAACTTGCTCTACTTATGTTAAACTGATAGTGGAAGTAGTAAAGTCTTTTCCCTTTTGGTTTAAATGAATCCTTGCCACTTAAGTTCATGTTTATTTTTATAATATGGACTCTCTGTCGTTTATTGCTCCCAAAGGGACTCCAAATACCATGATGGTTATGAGTGAACCTGGGAATATACTTCTGAATTGCTTGTGATTTATCCTGTTTCTGATGCACATAATAACACAGCTCTTCCAAAGCCTGTTCAAGGCTTTTAATTATTAATTTCTGTACTTTGTGTGGCACCATGTGACAGTTATTGCTGCTGTGGGTGGGAATTACTGTGTCTCTGCTTTCTGGTAACAGCATTGTCATTGGGAATTTCATATTTCAGGCTAATGGCTGAATAGCTTTGGAACAGCTTGAACCTGCCCTCAGCAATGGAACAAAGTAATTTAAAACCAGTCCCTTTGCAGCATCAGGATGCTGAGGAGTGCAGAGCTCAAGGGGAAAGATAAGGCCAGCAGGAACTGTGACTCTGTGTGGTGGGCAGCTGGCTCTGTAAACATAGCACAGCCTTCAAGTTGCTGCGGACTCCACTGTGGTAAAGATGATGCAAGACCAGGGTGACTCTACACATAAGCACATTTTAATTCCTCAGTGCTTGTTGCCAGTAGCTCTAACTCCACATAACTCTTTGAAAAGACCAGCAGATTCCAACAGGTAATAGTCTGCTATTTGAGTGCACCCATCTGCTTGGACCAGACAGAGCTCTCACAACAGGCAAGGCCTCCTTGCAGCACTGATGCACTTGTCCTGAGCACCACGGGACACTTTCTGTAGCAAAGTCTGTGTGACCCTGTGTGGTAACACAGATCTGTAGCTTTCTCTCATTTCATGTTTCCCTCTCTGCTTTGTGTATCCAGCTTTTCTCAGGAGAGAAGGAGATTTTCCCACCCCAAGACCTGCGTCCTGCTATGTGATGCATGCAAGACTGGACCCCTTACACTGAGGATGCCACAGAATCAGGTCTATGAAGAAGACCTTCAGCAGCAACCAGGGGAGAAGCCCTCCCTCCTTCCCCCCTTCCTCCTCAGTTACTAAATCTGTTTAAACTAGGGGAGAGGGGTGAGGAAGTGAGACCTTTTGGAGAAGCCACATAGATGTTTGTTTTCCTTGGGGGTTTATATCAACATTGGTCTTGACATTTTGCCTCTTATTATGTGTGGCTCTTTAAAGGGTGAAATAATATTTTCTTTTGCTTGAGAAAAGGACAAAGTTCAGTCAAAGCGCTCAACCCAAAATCATTTTCTTCTTTCCCAACAGTTTACACATTGTCTACACTAGGGCTCTGTGTAAAGCACCACTCTGCAAACAAAAGGAGACTGGCAGGGAGATGCAGCTCCTCCAGCCCACCCAGCTCAGGTGGAGCCAGTGCTTGGCACCGCTCAGTGTCCCCAGCTGCCCCTTGGACTGAATGCAAATCCACCATGGGACACTTCCTAGTGACTGCCTTCAGTAAGTTTCACAACTGGCAAAATGCACTTTGAAGTTTGAAAATACAGCTTTCCTCTCTGCTTGTCTAATATTCTTCACCTGGCAAAAGCCCATTTCCAGCACAGGCTCTTTATTGTCAGGAAAGTGAGTTTAGGAACATGGCTGCTGCTGGGATCAGAGCTGCTGTTCATGGTAGGGACACAAAGACTAATTTCCTTTGCTAACCCATGAACTTAATGGCCAAATTTGTATGTTTCTGAACCAGCTACTGCTCTGCTAAGCATGCTGCTCCTGGGCAAAAGGCTCCTGACACCATCCACAGTGAGAGTGAAGTATTTTCCTAGATGACACAGAAAGGTAACGATGGTACAAGAGCTGAGGCCAAACAGATCATTGCAGCACACAAGAACTACCCCACTGCAGCTTCAGCTGGAGAATGGTCCATGGCAAAGGACTTCAGGTTCTGTCACAGGTCAAAGGCATGCAGCAGAGTGAGAGGTGTAGGAGGTGCTGGGCCAGGGTGGAACAGCTGAAGCTTTATGATGAAGATAGGAAATCAAAGACAAACGCCCACCCTTGCCATAATCAGTGTTCAGAGGATACTATATCACAGCACATGTATCTGTCAGGGCATGCTGCCTCCTGAATGCTCAAAACCTAAATGATGCCCTTTTGTTTCACAGAATCACTGAATCAGTCAGGGTTGGAAGGGACCACAAGGATCATCTAGTTCCAACCTCCCTGCCATGGGCAGGGACACCCTACCCTAGACCAAGCTGGCCAGAGCCTCATCCAGCCTGGCCTTAAACACCTCCAGGGATGGGGCCTCAACCACCCCCTTGGACAACCCATTTCAGGCTCTCACCACTCTCACGATGAAGAATTTCCTCCTCACATCCAGTCTGAATCTCCCCACCTTCAATTTTGATCCATTCCCCCTAGTCCTGTCACTGCCTGATATCCTAAAAAGTCCCTTCCCAGCTTTTTTGTAGTCCCCCTTCAGATACTGGAAGGCTACAATAAGGTCACCTTGCAGCCTCCTCTTCTCCAGTTTGATGCACTTCCTTAGGTTTTTAGTGGCATCACATCTTCTAATCCTATCTGAAGCTCAGATGTGCTCATGCTTGGGCAAATAAAATAATTCCACTTGGAAAAGTTTGGGTCGTTGTTAGTGTGAGATGGTAGCTCCTCTTAAAATTAGATAAGATTAGCCTCTTCTATTGCCCTTTGCAGATAGATGTTGTGAAAGTTGCTGGAATTTAGGTTTGATTACATTCCATAGAAAGCTAAATATAATACTGAAATTGGAACATACTAATTGCTACAGATTCAGAGCTTCATGTTCCAAGCATGGTACATCACTCATCTGCAGAATTATTTTACCCCAATATTTAATTGTAACCTAGTAAATCTGCATAGTGTGAAACCAAGTGAAAACAGAGCCAAATAATAATGGTGCAAACCTCTGGTAGTAAACTGGAAGAGTTTTCTGTAAGTTGTGCAGTTTGATTTCAGACAGATTTTTTTTATTCAGTGTTCTCTCCAGGAATGCATTACACAGGCAGACAGTCCTCAAGCAATGCAATACAATATGTACCAACAGAAAGCTCACAAATTTATAGAGCCCCAGAACTAGTTGTGATAAGCCTTAGTGATAACCCACTAAGGCTATGCTGTGCTCTCCAGGTGGGATGGAAGGGGTAGGTCACTTTGCCAAGTTCACTCACTGTGATGAAACCAGCCCAAGTGACTCGAGGGGCACGATGAGTTACCATTACCTCAAACCAGCTGTTCAAATGCTGTAGGACACACAGCAGACCTCTGACCCACAGGTGAAGAGCAAATTAATGCAAATCATAATTCCCCAATTATTTGGGGGTGAAATGTGATACTGGAGTTAGTGCTCACCAATCAGGTTAACAAGTTAGCTGAACTTTATCTTTCTGTACTTAAGTTACTGGGAAATCATCTCAGTGACATGACTGAGGTGATATTGTCACCCCTTGTTTACAGAAGGGCTGCAGGGGTCAGATGCTGTCCCCGACTGGGTGCTGCAGCATCATTGTCCAGGGCATGGTCCCACTTCTCCTAGTCTTCCAATCCTTACCCTGGCTGCCTTCATCCTCCCATCCCCGCTGCTCCAGCCTGTGTTTTGCAACCAAGAAACCTCATGTGGTTTCTGTCTCACACATGTGGGAGCTGGAGAAAGCACAGCAACACTTCTCTGGTCTTGAAGCCTTCTAAGTGGTCATGTTTATTAGGTATTTATCTACAGACAACAAGAGCAGCTTGCAGCAAAATGAGAAGCTAACAAGAAGCTCGAGAGCTATTTATGTCTGCACAACCTCCATGCCATTGGAGCAGAGTTGCCAACCTTACCTGGGGACAGGTGGGTAAGACCAGGAGTGCTGCTCTCAAGCACCCAGGGTAGCCATGGCTCTGCTGGGGAGTCAGGAGCCAGGATGCTTGGACCTTGTCCTGCCCAACTGTGCTCCCTGAGGGACATGGACCCCTGCCTGTCCCAGCCATGATGCTGAGGAACATAGAACCCTTCCTGTCCCAAAGAAGAGAGACCTCTGCCTGTCCCAGTCATTCTCACAAGGGATATGGACACCTGCCCATCCCAAGGGACATGGAACTTTGCTCAACCCAGCTGTGCTCCCGAGTGGCACAGACCCCTGTCTGCCCCAGCTGTGCTCCCATGCCATAGCACCTGGATGAAGCAGTACTGTGTAGAACAATAGGCTCATCCAGCACCCTCAGAGCAAATCTCTCCTTCCTTGAGGAGATCACAGTAGCCTAAGGGCTCTGTTACCTCAGCCATGGTATTCTGGGTGGAGGCTGATGCTTCTTTAACAGCTCGTGGTAAATATGGTGTATGTTGTTGGGATAAGATTTATCCTTTCCTTTCATTCTACCAGCTGTCAAATGTGTTTGATTTTTCTCAGGCTCTGAGTGCAGCAGGAATTTAGCCAAAAAATACAACTGATGATGATTTTCACTGCAGTTTCAAGCATCTGCCATTCATAATGAGGCCTGATTAAAAATGTAAGAAGGTTATTTTTAGTTTCAGAATGTGGCAAAGCCTCGCTGCAAAACATGGTGTGAGGCATGAATAATTAACTTCAAAAAAAATAAACCATCAAGGTATATCAAGCTGCAGAAAGCCATCGAGTGACTCTTGCTGGAGCACTGCCTCTGCTGTGCCCTGTGCTGCGCAGAGCTCAGCGGAGCAGAGGTGCCTCCTGCACGCAGTCAGCTCTTCAGCTCTTCTTAACGTTTTGCTGCTTTTATTTTGTTTCTTACAGGCAGTGAGTTACAAATTAGTGGCTCGCCGCCTGGTGAACAACTTTGGCATGGCTTTGGAGTATGCAAATCCTTCAGCAAATGATGGGGGAAATGCAGGAGTGCCTCTCCAGGTGGTGGCAGGAGCAAGCAGGGCTGCCGAAATGCAGTTTTTCTACTCTCTGCAGGTTCAGTGGATCTGTGCGTGGAGAGAGGCTCCCCTTGCTGCTGAGCTGGCCTGTAGAGATGCAGCTTTTGCATTAGATAAATCCCTGCCAGCAGTGGCATGCACACATCTGGCATCTCCCTAGCATGAACCTGCCCCTGAGCCCAGCTGGCATCTCCCTGCAGCAAGTACCAGGCTCCCTGGGTGTGCCTCCAGCTCACTGCTGTGAACCTGCTGCTGGAGCCTCTCTGCCTTTCTGTCTTTTCACAGAGTGTACATTAAAAAGAGCTTTTTCTAGAAACCATGCAGGAGATAAGAAACTGTGGCATAGGCTTGCTCTGCTTTCCCCCATCTGTGCCAGAAGCCAATGGGCAATCCCATGTGGGACACAGGAGATGCTGGGAGAAGATGAAAGAAAGTGACATGGTTGCAGGCCCTGACTCTGGTGGTGGTTGCTTTCATGCCTGTGGTTCTGTTAACTCCTGCACGTTCAGTATGTGAAGGTGTAAACAGCGAAGACCAGTTGGTTTAGGGAACTCACTTACTTTTACTCACATTACAAAACCACCTCTAGTCTCTTGGAAGGAATTGACAATGACAGGACAGAACTGTCTGATAATAAATTTATCAAGATGTTAATGATCATCAGCTTCCCTGTGTACTACTTGGCAAAATCGCTACAGGTCTTCCTATTAGCTGGAACTGCTACCCATTTAGGGCTTGCTTTGAAATTTTATCTTTCCATCTTGTTTTCTGTTTCCTCTTTTTTCTCCCCCCCTCCTTCTTCTTTTTCAGAGACCTCATCTGTTTGCCAGTATTCTCTGATCAACATCTCTCATGTGTTTCCTATTAAGGCTATGATGTGTCTAGCCATTTTACTTCTCCTGCCCTTTTAAGTGGTGTCAGTCTTTTTGCTTTGCTACTAGTTGCCTTTTATCTCTGCAGTCTCCAATTCTCAGTGCACATCATTATCTAACTCTTGAACTATCTTTTTGGTGCTCACTATGACAAATCTCAGAGGCCAGTGGCAAGCCCTTGCCAGGATGTAGTTAACAATGCCTGACCAGCCATCAGAAGAGGTGGCTTTCTGTGAAAAACCAGAAACTCCCTGGTTTTGTGACCCCAGTTATGGATATGGGTGTCTGCCAGGCATCTCTGGCACTGGGCATCATCTGAGCACAAGATGCTCTGCCAAACTAGAACCCACAGCACAGAAACCCTCCTGCCATCTTGAGAACCTGGGCACCCCACATCTAGCACCATGGCTGTGCCTACCTGTGTGTGCCTGGTCCTGTCCTCAATTCCCCCAGATCTGGGTGTCAGGGTCTGCTTTATCATGTGGGATGGCATGCATGGCTAGGTGGGAAGCCTGAGACCTGTGTCAGGGCTGTGCTGGGGTCTTCAAAGGTTTGAAGATCTTGCTTTAAAAGGGGAAAAAAAAAATCATTGAATGTTATCCAGTGTTGATCAGGGTGCTCCTTATGGCCCTGTGAGCTCTTTGTGAGTATGAGAATTCAGTGGTGAGGATCTGAGGTGTTTATTTTGGCTGATATCTGTGCTTTCATGATTATTGTCTTTCTTCCAGGCTTTACTCTTTCTAGCTGCTTTCCTGCATGGTGCAGTGTGCATGGTCACCTTAATGTCTGGCTTATTTATTTGTATTTCATACTGCATTTAATCCCAAAGTGGATGTCACTTATGCTCCACAGACAGCACCACAGAACACCACATAACATCAATCTGTAACTAACTATGGGTGGTGTTATCCTACACCGTTACTAAGAATAGCTTCTAAACACATACCCAAACCCCAGACTGCAGGGCCTCCCTCATCTCAAATGACTGATAATCTTCCCATCCCAGCTGTCACAGCCCTTCTAGTGGCATCAAGCTCTGCCACTCTAGCAGAGACCATCCCTGAGCTTGTAGAGGGTAACGGATGATATCTGGTACCTGCATGGACAAAGCTATTGCAGAGCTCATCTGTGGGCAGTGGACAAATGTTACCTATCTGCTGTCTCTTCATGGGGCAATTTCCAGAGAAATCCTGCATCTCCTGCCTCCCAGAGTGATGTGAGCCCAGCTAGCCAGGAACTCACTGGGGTCAGCTGCTAGCACAAAGGAGCGAGGCCTCATGCATGGCTCCTCCTGGGCTGCTGGCAGTGCACATGAAGTCAGCTTGCAGCAAGCTAGCAGAGGTGAGCAGAGGACTCAAAATCACAACTCAGAGTCAACACAGCAACTTTTCCTGTGCCCTTCACAGCATGAGCAACATGCATGGTGCCAGGGCATGGCTGCCCGGGTGGTGTGCTCCCAGGTGCCAGAGAAGGCATCAAGCAATACTGCCTAGGCACTGGGGTGCCCTCACTCCTGCTCACTCTCATGTGATGCAACAAGGACAAGCAACCAGATAAGAAAATGAAACGCAGCTCAGCCAGTTCAATGAAATGCACACAGTGTCAGTCAAAACCAATCTCTTTTTCTCTTTGAAATAAAGTAAGTCTTTATTAGAGTAATTTCAGCATAAACTCTTTTCCCCCCCCCTCACGTTAAGTTATGACTTTAAAAGACATTTAAGGTGCAAATGCAACAGCACTTAAAGTCCAAATGCAACAACATCAAAACTTCTAGAACGTTTTTTCCAAAGGAAATAAGAACAATCCTACCAGAAATGACATTTTCCATAATAAAATTAATCCCCCCTGAACTCCTATTTCTTTCATTCCTGATCTCTGTCTGACAGCTCTGTTACAGATGTGATGCCCAAGCACAGAAAACGAAGAGAAAGCATTCTGTGAACAAGTAATTTCTTATGCCTTTTCACCTGCCTCGCTGACAGGAGCTGGCACTTTGGTGCAGCAGCCTGTGCCGGTGGCAGCTGATGCAGCTCCGGCTGCTGCTCCCCCTGGGGAGGACGCCGAGCTGACCATCGCTGTGGCGGTGGTGAGGAAGAGGCTGGAGAGACTGAACGTAGCTGCCTGACGACAGCGAGAAGTTGGCGTCACTCTGGGTTGGTAACACTTTGTTCGCACACTTTGTTCTGAAAGGAAGGACTTCCCCCTCTGCAAATCGGTCCCCGGCGAGGCTGTCACCGCCGGCCGCGCCGCAGCTCTGCGCCGTGCTGCACCCGCGGGAGCACATTGTCGGCACTCCTGAGCCTTGCCAGCAATACCCTCTGGCTCCTGGGAGGGGCTGATCCCAGAGCTGCTGTCCCCTCTGCAGGAGCACCTGCGAGAGGATGAGCCTGCAAGTCCCCAGGTCACTTCTACGATTTCATGTCACTTGTGGCCAGGGCTAGCAGGGCCCCATTCAGCAGAGTGCTTGAAGGAACTGAAGAGCTCAGCAGCACTGGCACCGCTGCTCGCTGTGAGGAGCGAGGTCTCGCCCGTTCTGCCCAACATGCAGGCAGCACCGCTGGCCAGCTGCTCGGTGGGGCTGGCATCTCCGCAAACCCCGCGGAGGAGGGTCCTGTGCTGGTGCTGGCAATCCCAACTCCAGCAGCCCCCCAGAAACCTCTCCTGAAAGTACTTGCAACACCATAACGAAGTCCTGTTCCACCTGGCACACTGCCCACACCCTTCTCATCCACTTGCCAAGCTTCTGCTTTAAGGATTCACAGGTACTAAAGTGGTAATTGGAGCAAAAACACAGAACTGGTTTTGCTCTGACTGGAAGAAAATCTACTCATTACTCCTTGAAAAAAAAAAAAAACAGCAAAGCCTTCTATTTTTGTAAGAATAAGAGTAGGTGAAGTAAAAGGCAGCAGATAGCCTCTGCACGGTGCTGTCTTGAGTGGCAAGTACTCTTGGCTTTGCCACACACCTGGGTGTGCAAAGCCTCTGGCATTTGTCAGGCAATGCCACAGGAAGGGCTGCACAGTGACACCAACAACACTGAGAAATCACAAGACAGTCCTCATTTTTCAAGTGCAAAGTGAGTGATAACTGTTAAAGAATTCAGCCCCATATGCCAAACCAGAAAGGTGTTCCAGCTCACTTTTCCAGGGGGTATGAAAAGGATTTCCTGCAGTGTGGTTCATTCAACTCACTTTTCATAAGCTAGTTTTCAACAACATCATCCAAAAGCCATTAGTTTCATTGTATGTATCATGCAGCATTATTTAGTAGGTCAGAAAGAAAATGTAAATGGACAGGTGCTTTAAATTACAAGATGGTGGAGGTGGCTAATAAAAAAAAACACTAGAAAACATTGGTAACCTTATTTTGGGCTTGAAGTGGGTCCTGTAACTGATGGGCAAATAACTTGGAGAAACACTGAGATCTGTCAGAAGTGGTAGGTTTAAAATGCATTCAGGAAATCAAGCTGCTCCCCAGAGGCCAGAGCACAGTGCATGCCTCCCAGACGTTGAGCACCTTTAAGGCTATTTATTTCCTCTTGTATATTTGCACCGTGGGGACAGTTAATTACATAACAGAAATGTCCTATATGCATGACACAGAGGAACCTCAAAACTCTTGTATTTCTTGTCATGACCTGAAAGCTGAGAGAACAGTGATTGCTACCTCCAGGTACACTGCTGTTGACCTGGGGAGAGACTGAACTCTCCTCTGCACTTCTGCATCCTGAGCTGCAGAGAAGTGAGGATGGAAGGAGATGATCCTGAGCTCAGGGCACTTCAGCTGCAACCCACCTCCACCCTGCCCAGAGTACCCACCCTTGTGCCAAGACTGCATACCTAGTCCCACCATCTCACAAGAACCAAGCAAGGGGCTTCTTGTGCTGTGTGCTGGCCATGCCATTGTTCAGAATCTGGCAAATGACCTCAGCAACAACTTAGCAGCCTCCTAGCAGTATCACAGCCTTATGTGGGCTAATGCAGTGTGGATAGAGCACACAGAGAGCAGACACAGCCCCCGGTGCACAGTCCTAGGGCCTTTTGGAACCTATGGACTACTGGAGTCATAGCTTGTACCATTGTCTCTGGGCCTCTTTCCCAGAGTTAGCCAGCACCTATGCAAAGGGCCAGGACCCAGGGTCACAGTCACATGTGTGCAACCAGTCCTACCACACGTGCACGAGAGACTGCAGTCAGAAACCTTACACGAGTGCCAGCAGGATGGCTCAGGAGGAGAGGTAGTATCACAAAGTACAAAAACCCAGGAAGGATTTAACAGGGAGATGAAGAGGATTTAATTGTTCTATGCATTGGAGGCTACTTATTGAGATGTCTGCTGAAAGGCTGGTGCTTATAACACACCCATGTAGACAGCATGCAAGAAGAGAGAGTTTGGGTTATATAGGCATTCCCCCAAATCACCACATCTTCCCTGATTCTTTTGGCTGGAAATCTAACAGGAAGCAACTGCTTTCCAACATGCTTGATATGTCCTAATTATTCCAGGTTGGAAACATGTCAACAGCTAAAGCAGAGATGCTCTAGTGCCAGTTCCTGGCCAAATTCAGACTGCTCCTTTGTTCTTGAAGCTCAGGGCACAGGAGAAAGGATGAAGGCAATTAAATTGTAGGGAAAAGCAGTAACAGGGAAAAGGCAAATCAATGAGGGCATGACTAGCAGCTGGAGCAGCAAAAGTTTTGGGCTGCCCCTCTGCATTTCCCACTCTGCCTGGGAGTGCTTAGGACCCTGGTATCCCTCCATGGGGTGGGAGGCTTGCAGAACCGCAGCTTTCTGCACACTTGCACTGCAGGGTGCTCTCAGGCTTCACGTGATTCTCTTCTGAAGCTTGAAAGAAAGTTTGCCTTTATTTATCTACAGTTTGTCTTGCCAGATGACAGAGGTTAGCAACTTTAGTCTAGCTGATGCTGCCCCAACCGGATTGAACTGTGCCCTTCAGTCACCCTTGTTAGGGTCTGATGCTGAAGATGGAGAGAGAGGACATGCGCAAAGTCCCTAAGAACAACAGGAAATGGAAGGAACAAACCCCTCAGTTTTTCTCTGCCTTGGATGCCCTGATGATATCGGCTCAGATGATGATGTGCAACCAGTGCTAAGGCTGGAGGATAGGGTTACTGCCTGAACCCCAGAAAGTGAGGCTGCCTGCTCTGTGCTTGATTAGAGCACTCACCCTGCGAGATGTGCTCTGGGCGGTATGACTCGCAGGCGCTGGAAATTCCAGCTTTTTTCTTTTTCCTCTGCATCTTCCCCCTGTGTGCATAGTTTGCATGCCAGGGGATGAGCTTCCCTGCCCACATGCTTTTCTGATTGCTTGGTTTGCAGACATGAAAAGATCGTGTGCCTTGTGCCAAAGCATCATGAAATCCAATGAACTAATTGCTGCAGGGGCAGATGATGCTTGGGACTTTGGTTTGGAAAATATACACATGTGTATGTTCTGCTGGGGTGCAGCACACCTACTGGCCTCTCCTCACCAGAAAGGAAAGGTGGAAGACTCTATGTTGGCATTTCATTATACAGCCAACAGACACTTTAGAAATGGGTAGTACTGGAAAGCAGTCCTGTGGAGAGGGACCTGGGGGTCCTGGTGGATAACAAGTTAACCATGGCACAGCAATGTGCCCCTGTGGCCAAGAAGGCCAATGGGCTCCTGGGGTGTATTAGGAAGAATGTGTCCAGCAGATCAAGGGAGGTTCTCCTCCCCTCTACTCTGCCCTGGTGAGACCTCATCTTGAGTATGGTGTTCAGTTTTGGGCTCCCCGGTTTAAGAGGGACAAGGATCTGCTGGAGAGAGTCCAGTGGAGAGCTAGGAGGGTAATTACAGGGCTGGAGGGCATGTCTTATGAGGAGAGGCTGAGGGACCCAGGGCTGTATAGTCTGGAAAACAGAAGACTTAGAGGGGATTTGATAAATGTTTATAATTATGTGAGGGCTGGCCAGGAGTGGAGGGACAGTCTCTGCTCACTTGCTCCCTGGGATAGGACAAAGAGCAATGAGTGTAAGCTGCAGCAAAAGAGGTTCCACCTCAACACAAGGGGGAACTTCTTTACTGTGAGCGTCCCAGAGCACTGGAACAGGCTCCCCAGAGAGGCTGTGGGGGTCTCTTTCTCTGGAGACTTTCAAGGCCTGTCTGGATGTGCTCCTCTGTGATCTGTGTTAGATAGTACTGTCTCTAGCTGGGGGATTGGACTCGATGATCTCCCTCGGTCCCTTCCAGCCCCTAACATCCTGTGATCCTGTGACCCCCTGAATACAGCTGTCAGAATAACAGACACGCTGTATCCAAGGCAGAAAAATTTCAGTCTGTTATGGTGGGTGAAGTCCTTTTTGCTGCCTGGTCACTTGGGTTCTGATGGCACTGGCCTGTCTGAAATCTGAACAGTCTATTTGTGAGATGCTAAACCCACTTAAGGAGATGCACTGCAAGAAGATGAGAAGGAAATGATTGTGCTGTTAAGGATTGTATGGCTTTATGCAGCAAATACAAAAGCCAAAAATTTAACTTATTTTATCCTTACTAGATACTTACTGAAAGAAAAAAAAAAAAAAGTGACATTAAATAGCTGAGACAGCAGAATTTGGCCTGGAATCTGGATTTCATATCTGAGGTTTTTAAAGAATCAAATGAACAGATATAGTAAAATAAAGGCAGCCTTTTAAAATGAAGGAGTAACAGAAAATTGGTCACATTGTCTGTAACAAACTGCAATTTAGCCTAGAATTGTATTTGCTCATAATGAAGCTTCCAAGTAGCATTTCCTTCCCACTTAACTCTATGGATAACTTTCCCACCTTCAGATCTGATAAACCCCAACTGCTTTTGCTTCCTGAAATCTATGAGCATATGTTCAGATCCTCACAGATGAGGAATTCAGTGCCTTTGTGAATACTAAAACCCTTTTGGCTCTGCCCATGAAAAAGGGAGCCATACACTGTATTTCCAATGCTGTTTCACAGTGTCAGGTGTAACTTGAAGGGTTATACTTCTTTATGAGGTCTTGCACACAGGGACAGATTTACACTGTCTCCAGGGATGCTCTACTGCCTACTCCTGCCTCAAAGCCTTGGGGAGCACCTTATCCTGGGCTGGGAGCAACAGCCTGGGGGTCAGCTTTACTGACCTTGATGTAGGAGATGCACCCTGGGAGTACTTTCTGTGCCAGCTGGCCTTGAGTCTCAACATCTTTTCCCTGTTTCACTCACTCACACAGGCTGCCCCCAGTTAAGGAGCTGTAGCTGCTCTGGTGATAGCAGTAAATGAGGCATCACGAACGGGGCCAATTATCACAGAATTGGCAACGTGGTTTGGGCAAACTCCAGCACCTGCTGCTGGGGTTGGCTGATGCCTGTCCCTGTGCTGACAAACGAATGAAAACAGAGTGAAAGGAAAGCCAGGATGCCCATAGGCTGCCCCTCATGCTGTGTGTGCCATTATGATGGCCCTGAGGAGAGGCCCAGCACTGGGGTTTGCAGCCAGGCTGCACCCATGTCATGCCATAGCAAGAGCAGCTGGGCCCTTCTGTGCCTCCAGCTGCAAAACCTCAACAGCTCACAGAAGGTTTGTGTGGGAGTGCAGTGACCACCCCACATCCAACACCTGCTGCTCCCAATAGTGGTGAGGAGCTGTGCTATGGGAGGAGAAACCCAAGGGGAGCATTGCCCCATCAGTGAGTCCATCTCTGCAGGAGGGTTTCATTAAACACAGTGCACAGGCAATGATTACACATTGGCCCAGATAGTGCCCTGAGCAGCATCCCAACAGGTTTTGAGCTGAGCCTAAACTAACAGAGGATCATACATGTGTTTTGAATGTTTTTGGCATTTCTTTAGCGTGCTTGCAGTGTTTGTACTACTAAACCACAGCTTCCTTCTTTGGGGAAAATAAGAAAGGTCAGAGGAATATCTAATAAACACAAGCAGGACAAAGGAAAACAACCAAGATGCATTTGAAATCCTGTTGGTATGTAACCAAAATGCTTAAGCTACCAAGGAAGCACACTTTAGGGTATTTGCTCTGCTAGCTGCATGGCTGCCCCTGCACGAGGCTGACTGTTTCCTGCCATCTCTGCACCACTGTCCCCAGCTTGCTATGCCCGCCTGGTTTTGTACAGCATGGCCACACAGCTGATGACCAACCTGTTATCCATCCACCCCAAGCAGGGCCACACTGCAGCCCTCACAGCAGCTTCTGTGTGGTTTGGTGACAAACCAGCTTGACAGGAAAGTGGATAGTTAAAAGCTGTTTCTATTGAGGTTCTTGCATGAACAACAAAGCCAAGTCCAAGAAGTTTCAGATGTTGAAGCCTAACAGAAGATATTTAAGTGGGGAAGGTGCCTCTGCAGAAAGAAGAGGGAAGGGGCAGCAGCTTCTCCAGCCCAGACAAGGAGAGTAGAGACCTATCCTGCTGAGGTGGCATTAGATGGGCATCTCCACTGCACACAAAAGCAGCCTTTGCATGAGATACCTTGTCTCTCTTACTCCAGTAGTATTGCAACTGTAAAAATCACACCTATGAAATTTTATATTAGATGGATTAAGAGGAATTCACTTCATTAAAACTTCATGAGAGCAAATCTTGCAGTTTTATGGTGTCTAGGTGTGAATTTTCCGTTCTCTTGATGACTTTTTTCTTGTCTACAACCAGAGATCAAGCCTGCCCTGAGCTGGCACACGACAGAGAAGAAATACATCATCAGTATGTTGTGACGTAGTGCAGAAACCAATCCCTGGGCAGCTGGAGCCAGCAGAGAATATTACAGGTCCTCCAGGGTGGAACAACCCAACCTTCAAACAACTGCTTTTCAACCTGCCTCATTCAAAAAGGCCCCCAAACAGGGAAATCCAGGGCCCTTCACTGTGGTTTCATGCATCAAACTAAAAATAAACCCCAAATTGAAAAGAAGGATCAGGTGAAATCAGTGAATTTTGCCTGGTTCCCATCCAAAACCTCAAAGCCCCTCAGGCCACACCAAAACTCACACAGCTTCACCAGGAGCTCACCTGGTTTCCAGTTCCATTGCCAAAGTTCTGCATAGCTTTACAGGAATCCCAATTAAACCCAGAGTGAATCCCTTGTGAAGCCTTACATATAACACTTCTATATTCTGCCCCCCACCCCTCCCTTTCTTTTTTAATGCCTATACCCAAATGGTTGCCAAACTGAGGCATCTATAAGTATTGGAAACACTTCAATTATTTAAAGTACATGCACAGTGGAGAGTCAATTAAAATCACTGACGTGCCTCTTTTTTTTGTGTGTGTGGTGTAAGTGTTTCCATTTGGAAGCAATTCAACTCGAATTCTAGCAAAGCCCTTCAGAGCATATTGAACTGATTTAAGGAGTTTGCATCCAAAAAATTTGAAATTTAAACAATGAAAAAAAGAGGTTAAAAGGCACATTAATGGTTGTTTATAAATCATGCCCTCAAATGTTAAGAAAACACACTGCTTTCCTTGTTGGCAGGAGGGGTGGGGGGGGGAAAAAAAGACCATACAGTAGATGCACAGATGTGGGCAGGGGATTAGGTGCGGTTTCCCCGGTGCTGTGGCAAAACAGCCCAGGCCAAAGGCTGCTGGGGCAGGAAGGTGGGCGAGGGGCCATGGCCTCAGCCTGGTTGCAGCCCCAGCTGGCTGTATGAGGCAACACTGGGTGAACTGGAGCCATGCAACCACTCTCCCAGACCCCACTATGGCCTGTCACTGTGCCACCTTCCCCTGTCAGGCCAGCCAGAAGCTTTGTTGTGCCTTCAACTTGCTAAGGCAAATTTTCAGGGGGTGCTTCTTTAAAAACAAGCCACTTCTGCTACTCTTCTCCAGCCTCTCATTTTTAGACTAGCTGAGAGCAAGCTCCACCAAGACAGAGCCCAAACTCAAGAGGATAACATTAGCACACCTGAACAGAACTGTGTTTTCTTTTTTCCTTGCATGCACTTATGAAAAATGAAAGGGATCTGCTTTCATCTGTCTGAAAACAACAATTTCCTATGAAAGATCTTTAGCCCTGAGGGTGCTGTGGGTGTCTCTGCCCCTCCCCATCAATATTCTTTTGCCTGCACAAATGGAAAAAATTGGGGCAGCCCCTAGGCTATTAATACTTTTCCAAAGGTTTCTCTCAAAATAAAACAAACCCCAAAAGCACAAAAATCTTCTCCCCCCCCCCACCCAGTGACTGCTGCAGACTGTGTATGGAAAATCCAAAGACTTCCCAGAATTGCTCCAAAATCAAAATGCCCTGGGGAAATAGGCCTTGTTTTAGAGCTAGCACAGGAGCTGGTGGCTCCAAAAGGCTGGAGGCACACACGCAAGGAGATAAGGTACTGAGGAAACTCAGCCACGGGCTGCGAAGGAGAGGGAGAAGTGCAGGGACACTGGGAATGGTCACAGACCTGTTCTAGAGCACGTAATGAGCAATACCAGCACCTTCACTCACACCTCTGCTTTCTGAGCATCATATTCCTGTGGCTCCCAGGGACTGCCTGCAGCCTGAGGAGCTGGGCAGGTATGAAGTCAGCCTCTGCTCTGAGAGCCAGAGATCCACTGCTGAAGGAGACAGGTGGATGTCGAGAGCTGCCGTTGCTATTTGGGAAGAGCAAGTGCCCCCAGTCCAACCACCATCAGTGCACTCACACAATGGCTGCTGTGTGGCTAACACCACTGGGAATTAGAGGCCAAGAAGATATTTTGGATTCTCAAAATGCTATGTGGCAAAATTAGAGGCAGCTTGGAAAACATGCCTGTTGTTAAACAACATTCTTCCCTGGCAAGCACAGCGAGGCTGCCATCTCCCACCTCTGCTGACACACGTCTAAGCTGCTGCTAGGTGTTCTGCTGACATGTTTGTCTTTATCTCTGTGTCCTGCAGAGCTGCATAATTACCTTCTTAACCAAAAGCACTGATGGAAACGTGGGGCTAACTCAACGCTTGTCTCAAGAGCTCATTTTGCAGTGGATTTCCAGGGAAAATCTTGCAGTCTCCACGTATCAGAGGCTTAAGCCAAGTTGTGAAGCTCTCTGTGATTTGGTGTGACAGACAGGAACAGCTACACAGCCCACATCAGCCTCTGGTGCTGGGTGATGCCTCTGCATGTGTGCAACCCTGCCGAGATGCTGGGGCCCTCTTGCTGTGCAAGAGCAGCCAGCGAACATCTCAGCTGTGCCTGGACTAGCGCAGCGCAGAGCACACCACTCCTCTCTTTAATCTGTTCCCTTCCTCCTTGCTGTTATTTATAACTGTTTAAAGCACCTATTGAGCCCTGTCTGTAAAAGGCCTGGGTGCTTTTTGATCATGCCATGAATCTTTTCCTCGCAGACTTCTCCTGGCCCTACGCAGCTTCCCTGAAGAGCTGCACACACTTCTGTTCTTTTCAGAGGAGGAGTCCCCAGTGAGGATTACGGAGCTATAAAAGCGGAAGCGGACTGCTTGGCAGAGCATTCCTTGAGATTTGCCAGCCTAAGCACACAGATGTTTCTCAGATGGGTGAATTTGGAAATGAAGATCTACGTGGCATCTGTCAAAGGGCTAGTGTTTCTGATCTGTGACAAACACTGCACAGGATCCTGTCTGTCCTGCCAGGCCAGTGCTGCACACAGCAGATATACCCATCACTGAAGCTAATCCCAAGTAATTTATTAATCTTCTTGTGCACGCTCGTTTGTACCTCATAATTCTCTTGTCCATAATGAAAAATTATCTCTTGTTGCTGTTGTCCTTCCAGAGCAAAGGAGAGCTGCAGCAAAGGCATCCAAATGCTTTTTGGATGATGGACCACCTCTCAGCCCTCAAATGTCCCTGCAAACCTCCTTGGAGGGAGAGGTTTCTGGACTGTAACTGCAGTGATTTTCCTGACAATTATTTTGTTCAAAGAGCTGATCAGAGCAGACACAAGCAGCTGCTGTTAGACACTGGCACAGGCAGAACCCTAGCAGCACACCCCAGTGCAGGCTGCTGCAGGACCGTCCCAGAATTTATTCCTCTGTGCCTCAGTAAGAACAGGACTTTTACCTCAAATAGCACAAGTGGTGGCCACCCTCAAGGCTGGCATCTGCCACTGCTCAAGGCTGATCTGATATTCAGGGTCCAGGGCAAGGGCAAAATGAGCACAACACTCTAAAAAATGTGCTAGACCCATTGTAGCATTCTCTTCTTGTCCCATCACTGCTGGGAGGTCCTGCAAGCCTACTTGCCGGCTGGCTGGGATACACAAGGAGCTGTCATCTGCACTCAGAGCTGGCTTGCTCTGTGTGGAGGTGCAGATGGGCCTGCAGTGTGTCACCTCTCACAAGAGCAATGGCAGAGCTGCTTCAGCAGTGTTTGCCCCTACAGAGAGCAGAAGTTCTCTGCTCTGAGCAGGGACAAGCCATGGATGGGGGCAGAGAAGATGAAAAGGATGTACAAACACCAGCACACATTTGCTCATCATGAATCCTGAATCATAATTCTTCACTTTGGAGCATGCAATAAAATTCCAACTGCAAAGTGCTTACAGTTGTTGTAATATTCTGTAAATCACAAAAGAAAGAGAAAAGAATTAAGCTACAGGTTTCTGAGGAGTTATGAATAATGGATTGTCAGCCTCAGTTCAGACCTGTGCTAAAAATCTTTTTAACTAATGCATTAACTCTTTCACTGCTACTGCAGATGAAAGCATTAGGGTCACAGGATGTTACAATTTCAACATCCTGCTCCAATTCATCCAGCTATATGGTAGGTGCCTGCTGGATACAATTCCCTTTTCTGCAGAGTGAGATTTCACATTCAAAGCTGATGTGAGTGTTAATTCATCATTAGACTATTGCAGAAAAAAACAGGGAACTCACATGCCTACATGAAGTCTGCCAAAAAACATCAAATGAAGACATGAAAAAGGAAGGAGGTTACTGGCAATCCCTCATAATGGTACTCACAGCCTGCAACATGCAATTCTTGCACAGAGACTAAAAAAAGAAAATCCCCAAACAAGCCAATAAAATTAATCTATAATTGCAATTCATTGCTTTTTTCCCTCAAAAGATGTTGCACGGGACTCCTAGGCTCTGGTGGAACACTCCAAGTTGTCTTCACATCTGCTGCAGAGACCCACAAGCAAGAGAATCCCTGTCCTGCTTGATGCTCTCTGTCTCATGCTCTGCCAGGGCCAGCTCCAGTGCAGCCCTGCATGATGTGGCTGTACCAGCACTGGACACATCTCTGTGCTTTCTGGGCTAAAGCTGGAGCAGATCCCCCACCCTGAGGACTCGGTTCTACACTCCCTGCTGCAATGAGACAGAGCACACTTTATGCCTCAGTATTGTTCCTCTGCTCTGCTGCTTGGGTAGAGTTCACAGGAGCTTGTGTGATTTCACCTCCACCCTTCAGAATGTGATGTTCCTCATTACTTTTCATTGAAAGCCAAGGTGTCTGGCACAAAAAAGGATGCGGCACACTGCTCTGAATAGCTGCATGGAGAATGCACCTGGTTTGGGCATGAGGTTAATAACAGAGGCTCTGCAGAGGAGGCAAAGCGACATGAAACAAATCACAGTCATTCAGATGCCTTGAGCTTCTCCATAGAGCTGCTGCTCCCTTGCTCCCAGTGACCTTTGTGGTCAGGGCACCTCAAAGCCTCTTTCTTCTTTCTGTGGAGATAGTGGCACCTGGCTGTAAGTGAGCAAGAGGCTCGGGCAACAGGTAACTTCCAGCACCAGCATAGAAGATGAGTGTGTTCTCAGGCGACCTTGCCTGGCTGCTCGTTTCTGACTGCTGGAAACCTCATCAGGCTCCTAGAGTCACTGAACGCTGGTGTCCCACACTGAAGAACTTGCCTGTTCCCTCCTGGAAGCCAACAGCAGCCTGTGAGCAAGAGGAGCAGGCAGGCCTACTGCCAGGCAGTCATACCAGACAGCACATCTGACCTCAGGAATATTGATTAATATGGGGACAAGACTGTCTGCGGAATGTCTAGCAAAGTGCAGCACTGAATTTCATGCACAAACATTTTAGAAAGACACAAATCCATCTGTGAACCTACCAAGCCTCATGCAGTGTCCCCTTTCCCAGCAGCAAGGCTGAGTACTGGGCAGCTAAGGGGCTGTCTGCTGGTACTGACTTCCCTCCTACCACTGAGCACTCAGTGGGGCCAACTCTCCAGAACACACATTCATCTGTGCCCATTAATATACTCAATATTAAAATAGCATAATGGCAACAGTAAATAACAATGTTTTGACCTCATACACCATTTGATCTGGGAATAACAAACATTTACAAATGGAATTCAGCGAGGAGCACACCCTCCAATGCCAACTGCCTCTGCTCTGCCCCAGAAGATGCTGCTTCACAGTCAAAGCAAGCAAGCAGACCTGCCACAGTAATGTCTCTTCATTTATGTCTCTGACCTGCTAGAGTTCCCCCTGCAAGTGTTACGACAGACCAGAGTTCAATCTTGCAGGACAGACATGGCTAGGGAGGTGTTGTAGTTTAGGGATGCTCATTGCCTAGTGCAGTGGAAGACAGCCAGCCTGGGAAGGAGCTACCCCAGCTCATGGGTCACATAGGACATTTGAGTGCACTCTACAGGTGCAGGAAGAGCTGCACAAGGCAGCAATGATTCAAGCTGAATGTCTGTCTCTGGTGCTAATTATAAGATAATACTTGAAGAGTACTTGCACTGCTGTTGTAGAGGCAGCTTTAGAAGCAACTGCATGAGCTCACTAAGGGCTTGACCACTATGGTGTGGTAACTTCACGCCTCTTACCCATATCCTCCAGCTGACAGCATCATCAGCCCTACCACAACTCACAGCAGTTTTGGAAAGCAGCTTAACTGTAGTGTCTCTCCCATTGCTAGAAACAGGGATCCCAGCACGTGGATGAACTCATCAACTGGGCAGGGTGACAAAACCTGACTTGTGCTACAATTGCTTTCAGATGGTTTGCATCACAGCAGCATCAACAGCACGACTGTTCCCCATGCCAGACAAGATCCTTGGAGTAATAGAGCAGTTCACACCAAAGTATGGGAAGGGGAGAACATCTCCAGACTTCTGCCTAGCAGAAAGTACAGAGAGCACATTGTAGGAGAACTTCTGGGTGCTAGATGTCCGGTGGATCTGCTCTTGTTGTCACAGGGGTGCACCTATTACCATGACAGGTACAGCACTAGTTCTTGCTACTCTGGAAGCATGGCTGCAGAGGAGCCTCTGGCCAGCTGCAGCAGTTTCAGCAGGCGCTGTCCTGGTGGGCGCTGCTTACTGGGACAGAGTGTCAGTGGCGCTGCCTGGAGAGGAGTTGGGCTAAAGGAGAGAACATTTTTCACCGTGAGGGAGGTGGGACACTGGAACAAGTTGCTCAGAAAATTTATGAATGCCTCATCCCTGGAAATGTTCAAGGTCAGGTTGGACAACGCTTTCAGCAGCTTGTTCTAGTGGAAGATGTCCGTATCCATGCCCACGGCAGGGGGATTGGTACTAGCTGCCCTGTAATGTTGCTTCAAACCCAAACCATTCTGTGACATTGCACCCTAGTGACGCTGTCACCAGCAGGCTGCATCCCCATACAGCCCTGGACCACCCGTTCTGGACAGTCAGACACTACGCCGTGGGCCGTGCCCGTGCTCGAGTGGGGTTTATCACTCCGGGGTCCACAGCCGAGCTGCCAGGGACAGGTCTCCTGCGGTGGCGGGACCAGGCTGACAGCCACGCCAGCGCCGGCAGAGGACAGCGGGGCGCGCCCGGCGCGCAGCCACCCCTCGCCCCTGCAGCGGCTCCTCCTCCCGGCGCAGCCACCGCCTCCTGCCCGGCCCCTGTGCCGTCCCGGCCTGACCCCTAGCGGCCGTTTGGCGGCGGCACACGCATGGGGCCCTGAGCTGAGCGCAGCTGGTTCAGGCGGCAGCGGCCTCGCAGCAGCCAGCGCTGCGCCCCCGAGGCCAGGGGACCGTATGGGTGCAGGTGGCGAGTTTTACCGGACAGCCCCGTCCTTCGCCGGTCGCCAGCGCCGGTCTGTGATAAAAGAACAGCAGGAAAACTTCTGCCCCCACCTTTAGCTCCTACAAACAGGGGAGAGGATGTTCTCCACCCACATCTTCCCCTTCTCACACCCACCATCCACGTGGGCATTCCTCCAGGCAGACATCCCCAGGACTGGGGGTCCAAGTGAGTACGAGCAGCACCAAATAACTCCAGCATAAAAAAACAAAGAAACAAAACTAACAACAACAAACTAAAGTTGTATTGAAAATGTTCAATTCATTTGTATTTAAGGTGAAATTTCCTTCCCAGCAGGTTTGCAGGTTGTGATATGCAAGCAGCATACAGGGAGATTTGTGTGTCCTCTAATCTTGCCTCTCCTCCTTTGATTGCATCCACAGCCTCAAATGCAACCCTGTGATGACTGCAAGATGTGCATCTGCTTTGGGAAGGAGCCATGTGCTGCCTGTGACACCAGGCAATGACACACGAGATAAGATGAACCTCAAGAAAGCTTAACACCAACACCTCTCAGCAGTGGGCTGGTCTGTCTAGCCAGAGCTGACCTCCAGCCCATCCCAGCCTCGACTGCAGGTATCAAGCTGGACCTACAAAGTGCAAGAGTGACTGAGCAGAACTCACCACGCACCAGATAATGCACAAAACAATCTAAAAGGCAAGGTGTGTGATTGCTAGTACTATGTGGTGCTAGAAGCATGTGTGCCACTTCACAAGGGAACGCCTTAGTGCTGTGGTGCAGAGTCTGCAACGGGAATCAGTAAAAGTTATTCATATAGTTGACACAGGAGAAAGTAGAAACACATGTTGTATCTGCAGCATACTGTACTCCCACTGAAGTTACATTACTTATCTCTAGGTACAGGAGTGTTCTAAGCTGTTATTCCCTGCAAATACATCTGTTAGAGAGCATCTCATCCCTGTGGCTGTCTGAGTTCCATGGCACTGTGATCTTCCCTGCACAGCAGTGGGGCTAGTCCAGCATTTCACAGTGGTCGAAACAGCCCTCACTGTTTGTACAGGGCAGAGGTGGTGTTTCAGACTGAAAGCCAACAGCTAACACAGAATTCATGGGAACATCAGGCATGCAAACCCAAACTGACCCAGAAAAAAACATTCCAGAATATATCCTGCCAAGTGCCGGCAGCTGGTGGTGCAGAGTCTAACCCAGCCTGGCTGTTAGTATCAGGGTGACACATTGGTCATTCTTATTCATTGTGATGTTCATTAGTACCTGGGGAATTCGTTACTAAACACATACAGGTTACCTCCATTGTAGCTACTGAAAGAAACAGGCACTTCTGTCCTCAGTTATATATTTTACAACTGTAGTGACATCAGTAAAAGGCACTTTTGGTTCGGGTTTAAAACCAAAACGTCAAGGCAAAGCTGAGATGCCGCAGTTGCAAGGAACTGCCACAAATACCTTCAGCAGAGCTGGATATTAAAACCTGTGAGCTTGTTTGGTCAGAGTAAAGTAATAAACCACCATGTTCAATCACATTGGAATGCGAGGGCTGCAGCAAGCGTGGCGATGCCTCTCTGCTGCCATGCATTTTCCAACGGCTGCTTCACACAAACTTCTCAGCAAAAGTTCCGAAGACAAAGTAAATTTTGGTGCAGAGAATGCACAAAACAATATTGCAAAGGGCGGCAGTGACCAAAAACTAATCATCGTGACACTTCAGCATGTACGGCCGAAGAACAAGGGACCTGTTGCTGAGAGGCAAAGGGCAGCTGGGCTAAATTAGCTGAGCAAGTTTGAGTCTGGATAGTGTCATTAGGAGAAAAGCAGAACTATGCCATAAACTCTAATGAATGCATTAATGGATGGCTTGTGCCTCTCAAAAGGGGAAAAAACGGTTTAAATAAAGTTATTAACACAGCCCACCTGTGTTTGGCTCTTGGACTATGTTGTTTAAATAGCCCATTAACTCTTGGAGTAACTAATCTTGAAAGTGAATATAGCCTTTCTGAAGTAGACATTTAACTACATTCATATAATTCAATTAGATTGAGCATTCTTAGTCCAAAGCCAGTATTCTGTGCTTTCATCTCTAATAATGGTGCACAGCAAACCTGGTTAATATGGTGTTAAAAAAAAAAAAAAAAAAAAAAAATTTGCATTTGCAATGCTAACCAAAAATAAATTGCTGGACTGAACCCTAAATTCTAACATACAACTTAAGTGGTGTGGGTTAGAATAGAATAATAATACAGAATTTAAAGGTTGTGTTTTATTCTAAGGTTCAATATTACAAGAGTGAGCTGAGCTTTATGGCTCTACCTTAAATTTGTGAAGGTGAAACTAATGATTAAAAAAAAACCCAAACCCTGATACTGAGATAAGGTTTTTTTTGTTGTTGTTTTTTTTTTGTTTTTTTGGGGGGGGTGGGGGAACCAGAGCTCACGTGAATCAACAAACAATACCCTGGATTGCTCCTGCTTGGGTTTTTGGAGGGGCAGGGGAGGGGTAACAAAGAAGACCAAATCATGGCCTAAGCAAGTTCATCCCGTTAATAAATAGTTAAAACAAATTCATTAGGAAAGAAGAACTTTATAGATTTAGTTAAAGGTTTCTTCCTATTTATGTCACTGAGAAATGATAAAATTCCTTTTATCACTCTACAACTTGTTAATGTTTTACCCCAGGACCACTTCATCTGTAATAAACATCTTAACAAAATATGCATCCCTAGGGAGGAACCGTTAATTTCCTTAAGGCCTCACACATGTAATAGGTTTTTATTGCATGCAGGTGCTTTGCGAAATTGCATTGACTTGTAATAAACGTCCAGTAAAGAGCAGGTAGCACCTAAAAGGGGGAAGTGTTTGTGCACCTGTCTGAAGAGAGACTTAACACACCCTAATCCTCCACGGGCTTCTCTTCAACTGCACATAGACCATCACCGAGCCTCACCTTCTAGGGCGTCTGCTGCCTCTAAACACAGCAAGGTAAATGCTTGGATTTTTACAGTCGTGTTTAACCAGCTTAACAAATAAATACTAGGTGAATTGATTATGTATTCGAATATTTGTGTTGCTGCTTTGGTTAAAATTGCAGCACGAATTATGCTCACACTTTAAAGAACAGGGAAAATAATGCATGGCAGATTTTCCTTTTGTAGGAAGCTATCTGGGTTGGACTCTTCATGGGATTTCTATGTTGTTAGATTGTTTAGAATTAAGTAGAAAGAAAGTTTAACAGAATTCTTAACCACTAATACTATACCTTAGATCTTTCAGTGAGGGTAGATTTGCCTTAGAAGCTTTGTTTTGGAGAAGTTTAATTATTTTTAATTATTGGTTATTTTAAAAACCACACTTGAACAAAGCCTTATCTCTGCTTTTCCCTGGATGCTAGTTGAGGGCGGCTATTTGGCTCGTCACGCTAATTAACGGCAATGAAAGCGCTGCCTTTCAAGACAGTTCCCACCTAGCAGCAGCGTCGAGTACATGTGCTGAATTCAGCTCTTTGTTTTTCAAGCAGTTGCTTTGCCAATGCTCCGTGCTCGCAATACCTGCGAGCAAAGAATTGCTCCCCCTCCTACCCGGGGGAAGGTGGGAGGGATGTCCAAGGACAACATTCGCAGAAAACCGAGGAGTTAATGTTGTGTGTCACTATTAGAGGCAATGCTACCGAGTTTGTGACTTTGAGGAATTTCTGAGTTTAGTTGCAAAGTCCAGAACTTAGGTTCTTCAGTAAACCCTCTACAGATTTCCTTCCCCTCCCTTCCCCTCTCTTTTTTTCCCCTCTAAGTATAATTTCCCAGTGAAGGGATATTAAAGCGAAATTGCACTTAGAAGCCACATAAATGGTTCTGGAGAGATCAAGTAGCTCAGATTAGGGATTTTTGAGATGAGGTTGAAACAAACACCTTGCTACAAACCTGCGTAGGCTCTGTTGCCTGCAGGGCACCAGTAGCAGGGTGCTCTGGGCTGCAATAGTCACTGCAACTATAAGTGAAATACGGGGCAAACGTTTTCAAAAGCTTCAAACCCCAGCTTTAGTTACAATCTTTACCTAAGGACATAAGAGAGCATTTTGACTTTTAGGAGGACTATCACTAAACCACCCAAAATTCTTTGTCATTTCTGATTTGGGCGTTTTTAAGAACTGTCCCCATCTGTGAGATTAGGAACTGAAATGTTTTGCATAGCCGTGACAGAGTGTTGTACACTTGCAGTCAGAAGTATCACCTGAAATGATTACTGATGACCGAAGCCTTTAAACTCAGCAAAAGTCTGTAAGAATCTGAGAAGCATTTTAGGTGTTTAACTTAAAACAAAAGCAAACAACCAAACCCCCAAAACAAATAAACAGTCAAAACCCCACCGCCAAAACAACAACAACAAATCAAAACCGAAAATAAAACGACCCACAAAAACAACTAACCCAGAACTTATTTTTCACTGGCATCTTCCTGAACTGGGCACATAATCTAAAAACTGTTCTTGATGTTATCAAAGTCAAGAATAACAACAAACGAATATACCAGAATAAACCCTGACTTCATCTATGTGTGTGGAAGGTGAATTTACTAATTAGTGGTACTCATAAGAACACTATAGCTATTGAAGTGAGTGAAAGAGACAAATTTAAGGTCTTCAGTGAGTAAATAGCATGGAAAAGAAAGAATTTACCTCCCTCCCCCCCCCGCCCCCCCCCCCCCCCCCCAAAAAAAAAAGAGCAAAGACTGAAATGGTGAATTCTGAATAAAATCTCCCTGCATTTAAAAGGCAGAGAAAAAAGGGACAATAAGTAACCTCACACCTGAGCTAAGATGGCAAAGAAATAAATAGCACTGCAAAAATCAGGAAAGCATTTAAAGACATAAGTCACTCGTGCACAGCCCCATTAAGCCTGAAGGGGCTGTGCACACACAGAGGGCTCGGCTCAAGCCAGCCCTCAGTTCTGACCCCTGTGAAACACCAAATGTCCGAGAAGGACGATGAATTATATGCCTGGCATCTATGAGGGCTCATTAGAAAAGATTGTGTTGTGCTGCAGAGGCAGGAGGTGTGGAGGGGGTGTTGTGGAGAGCATCCAGGGGACACTGGAGATGCTGAGAGGTTTTGGGGATCCCGTGCAGCATGCAGTGCTGGGGACAGATCTATGGGAAGCAGCATAAGGCACTGCCAGGCATGAGGACTGTTCCTCTGGCACCCCAATGTATGGAAGGCACTGCTCCCATCCCACCTAGACCAGCGCTGCCTCATCTCTTGAACTTAGGCCAAAAGGGGAGAGATGACAGGAGGCAGCTTTTTAGGGGCTTTTTGCCAGAAAACCCCATCAGAGTTGGTGATAGGGCTGAGAAGGGGATAGCTGAGGTGTACATCCCTGTGCTGGCAGTTCCAACTCATCCTGGGAGAGGATGGGTGGTGTGGGCTGTGTGGTGGAGCAAGGGGGTACTGTGGGGACTCTGCTGTGCTCCAGCTTGTTTGAGAGAGGTCAGAATCACTCACAGGACCACAGACACAATCAATGGGTGCTCAGTCCAGACACAACGAGACAATGACATGAACAGGGACGCTTGTCCCTCTTGGGTAGGAGCTGGAAAACAGTGTGGTGAGCAGCAGAACTCCCTGCCCTCCTCTTCCTCACATGTTTCAAGCGAGCTGTGCTCAGCTTGAGCTGTGTGCCCTGTGCTGAGGCCAGGCATGGTGTGTTGAACCACAAGCAAGCTGGTGGGATTTGAGGCTGACAGGAATAAGGGTGATACTTCCCTGTAGGCAGCATTTGAGCAATTTTCCCCACTCCCCCCGAAATGGCCATGGGAGTATTTCCTTCCACTCGAGGAACCATTCAGAGGCTGTGCCGTGCCAGGGGCTGCGCTGCTCATAGACACAGGACAGGTATCTCCAGTGGGCACTGGGGATTCCATGGCACAGGCCACCAAAGAGCATGTCACAGAGAAATCCTGTCCCACACGGAGCGCTGGCGAGAGGAGCAGGCTGCGGGCGCCGAGAGCGGCTTCTCGGAGCGCTCTGCGGGAAACCCCCGGCCAGGGCACGAGTTCTGTGGGTGGAAACGAGGAGCTGCCACCACAAGCAATTTTCTTTACTTTCTGGTGAGAAAGATCTCTGTTTCTGCCGGCTGCCAGGCTCAATCCTTTCCCCTCCACGCCCAAGATTTTGTACGAAACCGCCAGCGCTGGAGCAAGTCCCGGAGCAAAGTGACGCTGCCGGCCCCAGCCCGGCTCGACGCAGGGAGAAGGGCAGAGGTGCCGGGGTCGGCAGCTGCACTGTGCGGGACGGGGCCAAGAACAGCAACTTGTGCTTCCTGTAGTTCTGACAGAGCTGCTTTTTAAAGGGGTCAAATAGTAGGAACGATCATCTTCAAAGAAAGAGGATTTATAGATGCCAGGTCCCAGGCTTTGCCCGTCGGAGCTCCGAGCAGACGAGAGACCTTCCTTCGCTCGTTATCCCAACCCTGCGGCTCCCGGGGCTGCCCCGAGAGCTGCGAGTTCAGAATCCCACTGGCTGCTGTTTCAAATATTCCCTCAGAAAAGCTTGACGTAGCATCTTGATTTTTTTTGGTCAAAGAAAAAGAAGAAAAACTAAACAAACAAGCCAAAAACAAACCACCAAAGCAAAAGAGTTAGCCCCCTCAGGACCGAGGCAGAAAATAGAGACAGGAGTCGTAGAGGCAAATGTAATTAGGAGACATATGAGATGATTCAAAAAAGTTCAAAAGAATATGGGAAAGGAAATGTATAAAAAGTAAATAAAACACATTGTTTAAAAATGTTTCATATTAGACTTCCCCTATAAACGTTTTTACTTTTTATTTTATAGATTTCATGCTATTCTAATCAACTTTATTTTTGTAACTTCACAACTGAAACTGCAAACCTTACAGCCTGTTTTCACATTTCTGGTGTGTCCTGTCAGTCTTTTATATCTCTCTAGATAGATGGAAGGGGGGGGGGGGAATGAAGTCAATGAAGTGAGCCAAAAAATTCTAATTTCAAAACTTTTATAGAAATTTCTGCCGAAGAAACTCAGGCACCACATCATGGAAAGATCATAAAGGTTTGGTGAAAACAGTTCCAACTCCCAGACAAATCAAAGGCTAAATAGTTTACTATTGCTTATGAAGAATACATAAACTTATAAAGGATATTAATGAAGGTGTAAATTCTTAGTGAGGAAAAAGAAACCTTTGCTGTAGAGGGCTGAGGTATTAAAATAAAGCAAACACAACACCTCATCTGCCATGCCTTAAACTGCACCAGAACATTGGAATTAGAGAAGCCAGGTAATCTAAAAACCAATTTAGAGATGCAAGGCTTTTGCTGGCCTGCAGTCATCTGGATGAAGGTCTCATCTCATCTTTACAATCAAAGAGTTAACTCTGATGTCCCAGCACACAAATAAGTAAATGTGGGATAATTAGGAAACAAATTCTGCAAACATCTTGAAAGGGGCTGGAGACCTTTGATCTTTATAGAAAAGAAAACATTACAATACAGTCTAGCTTTTGGGGTCTGCACACATTTTATACCAAGGCAGAGGATGGTATCTTTCTTAAAAATCAAGTAACACCTAATTCCATCATACCCTAATTATCTTAACTGATTTCATATGTCTAAAGGTATTTCACCAAAAGATTAGAGTAGAAAGAGGGACTGACAAAATAATTAAATATGCAATTTGCCAAGCTTGGGCAATATGGCTTTGAAATCACCTTTTCAGGAAGTTTTACAGCTTGTTCATTGACATATATATTGCAGCCTTCAGATTCTTATTTAAGCTCTTTTGATTACTTTAATGGATTAATACCCGAGTACCATCAATGTAAAGTCTAATACTCAAGCCTGTTTCTAATTTGCCAAAAGTTGCACTGGCTTCCTTTTGGTATTATGATAAGGAGAAAAAAAAATAATCTGTGCCCTAATACATTTTTAATGTTTAAGTAATAAAATTCTGTCCTCCAAACTCGCTCTGTGAACACAGATATAGGCCTGGATCTAGCATCCTCTTTGGTTACATGGAGTGCTATTGTGTTTTCTAAGGTTTTGGTGACCTAAGCAATACACAATCAACCATCAACAACATGGGGAGCAGTGTGTCTTATCAGATGGGTGCAGGATTGCCACTTTCATCCTCTCAGTTTTATTTTGGGGGAAAAAAACTTGTAATGAATTCATGTCTGGAGCCTTCACCACTGCACTGTTCAAGGGGCATACATGCCAGGGTTTTCATGGCAGCGTCTGCCACAGCATCCAGCTCTGGCATCATTGCCTGCTGTCCCCTCCCAACCCAATTATGCACTTGCTGCTGGAGCCACCACAGTACATGGACACCTCTCAACATGCGTCCATGACATGGGCTGAGTTGAGAGGATGACCTCATCACATTTCCAGGTCTATCTTCCAGCCAGACACAGGGAGAATATTCCAATACCCACAGCAATAACAATATTCCTTCTTCTCTCTGCTGCTCTGCATCTTTAATGATGCAAAGCTTGCAGGGAAAACTTCCACCTAAAATGGATGACCCATAATGGAAACCATAAAGGCAATCATGAGAGGTCAGAGCAAGAATTGCTCAACCAAGACTCTGACATTGGCCAGACACAAATGCTCAAAGCAGAGCAGTGCATCCCATGGATGCTCCTCTGGCACTCTACAGCTGAGGAGTTTCCCAAGACACAGGTGGTTTCTGTGTCTAGCAGCCCTCCCTGAACATCTTTCCTCCCACCTCTCTCATCACAACCCATGGGAACACATTCCACGCTGTGTGAAGAACCACCTTCCTTGGCTTGTTTTGCACCGCACAACATGAAAAGGACTGACTTCTGCTCATCCATATTCTTGTTAATTAAAGAACCACCACAGCTCTTCCACCCAGGTGACACAAAGAGCAACACTGCTGAAGCTGAAAGACATTTTAAAAAGCAAAATGAAAATACACACCTGAAGAGTTTAACAATTTGGTCATGGATACCCAGAAGCATCATTACTCCAATGCAATTCAAGCATAAACCAAGCAATTGTGTAGCAGGGAAAATGCAGCCAACTACTCAGACATTTAAGCAGCAAGGCTCACTACACTTTATCTATGCACCTACTGAGGTTTCTTGTTGTGCCTTTTGTAGAGACAAGCAGCCACCCCCGATCCTTGGGGAACAAACATTTCCCTTCTAACCATTGCTTCACAAAATTCTCTGGGCTACTCAAGTCGCTGACATGGCCCAGGATCACCTGGTTTCTGCTCCTGCAGCCTACACCCTTGCTCCAGGTCAGGTTTTGTGCCATTGAAAGGAAAAAAGTGCTTCAGATATTTAAACAGAGATAAAAAAGAAAGAGTTTAGAAATGCACAAGACTCTGGACAGCAGAAAAGGGAAAGGTCTGCAGGCTTTTCTCTGGAAGCCAACACACATTCCTTAATGAGGAACAGTTTTTTCTTGAGATTTAACAAAACAATCTAACCCAAAGCAGCCCAGCTTTGCCTCTTCCTGAAAAATTCCAGCCTAATTATAAACTTCCTCTGAAAGATGAAGAAAATGTAGCTGATATTCACTGTCTGGGAGAAGATGCAGCCAGCAGAAACTTGAGCAGAGCCATTCTGCAAATGGCTGCCAATTGGCTCCACACCTGAAAGAGATGATGAAGAGAACCTTCCCAGCCTTCTTGTCAGAGCAGAGCTCTGTGCCGGGTCTCACCTTTTATTGTGGGTCAAAGCTTAGCTTTGCAGGCTTACATCTAGCTCCTTTGTGTGTGGAAACACTAGTTTCAGTGGCACTTCAGAGTGTATGGTGTGCCACTGCCCTCCATCCTCCTCCAGCAACAGCCCCAGCTCTAGATGGTTTGGGTTGTTTTCCCACTGCTTTTTTTGAGCTTTATTATTTCCCTGTTACACATTATCATTTGAAGTCATCAGAAATGACCCAGGGTAGACAAAGGGCACTTGCTGACCACAAACATGTGTGCAGTGTTCCTGCTTAGAAAGGCTATCTATGGGCTACTTGAAGGTCTCAGAGCAGGAGATGGAGAAATGCTGGGGGACTTGGGTCTTTGCTGCCTGAGGATGCTTCCCTCCCTGCTGAGGAAGGAGTGGGCCCCCAGAGTGAGCACTGACCTGGGTTATCCCCTTCCAGTGGATCTGCTGGCTGAACTGGGTGTCTCACCTGAGGTCTTCTGCCAGGCCTGGACCTTTCTCTTCTTGGAGAGGATGGAGGCCATGGCCTGGGATGCCACTAGTGCAGGGGTTCCAGGCCAGCTTGCCTGTGCCTGATGGAGCAGCTGGAGTCTGGATGGGCAGGAGTGGCACTGCTACCATGATGCTGCCTGCCACAAAGCTCTCTAGGGCTGTATGAGGGCATCTTGGCCAGAGCACTGGGTGACAACAAAGATTCCTGCCACGGCCTGTGACACTGGGGAAGGTGCTGAGAGCTGGGAAAGCAGGAAAATAGTAGTGCTGCTGCAACAGTGAGACAGAGTTCAGGGCCTGCTTGTTTATTAGTGTCCATAAAGTCTCACCAGGTGACACACATTAGATTAAAAATCCAGGCAATGTCAGAAATGTTCATTGGAAGCCACAGTTCAACAGGTGCCTTTCAAATTAACTAATTGGACCACAACAGAGAGACACCAAACTGACCCAGTCCTCTCCAGCTTTAAAATCATGTACATACACTAAATTTCAGGGTCAATTTATCTCAACATGCCCCTTCTTCACTGGTGCATAGCAAAAGGGAGTGCACAGGCATATTTATGGCAGCCACTGCTTATCAGATGGTATAAATATGTCTGTGCTAAAATAAATCAAGACATGGATGTGAAGCTCAGTGACCCTCAGCGAGGAGGAAGTGTTGATGCGCACCTGGGCTGTGGGCATGAGGCAGGCTGCCTGCCTTCAGCACAGAGGCGAGTTGCCCCACAGGGAGGGCAGATCAGGACTGCCAAACAGCAGAAACTTTGATGGGATTTGCCTCCTTGGTTTTGTTTGTCCCTGCATGAAGGAGCAGACAGGGAGGATTAAAAGGGGACTTCTCTATTTTCTCTTTTTCTGATCGTTCATCTGTGGCTGTTCACCTGATTGCATTTTGGATATAATGAAGCTCCTGAAGACAAGGCTTTGTCTCAGCTTGTCCCAGTTGGATCTGGGACCTGCCTCCTCTGACATAAGGTGCCATTAAGGCATGTCATGCTCCCCTGTTGAACTACAGAAATAATAAATGGAGTTCCTAAACTTTTAGCTGTTACCAATTTACTCTAATCTCATTAGCACTGTTGTCCAAATTCTAAACATCCTTGCAGCTGAAAAACCCCAAGGAAGCTTCTAGCTAATATGGGATTAAGAGGGAAAACAACTAAGTGGATTCTCCCTTAGCCATTGTTTTTAGGAAAGAGCACTTCAGTGCATCCCTGGAGGCTCAGAGGGTGGTAATGCACAGGAGACATGCAGAGAGACTTCTGATTTGGTGTCACTCACTTGTGCATCTTGTGTCTGCTGCAGCCTCGGGAAACAGCTAACATTTAAGGTTTGCCAAACAGAGTGGCAGGAAATTCGGGTTAAATTTCAAACAGCAAATCAGAATAACTCACAAAACAGGGGAAGCCTTGGGACAGAGCTGCTGGCAGTGAATGCAAACAGTACTCACCAAAGAATTACAGACACTGCACAGAACTGCCTTGTCAAGAAGTCTACTTAGCAAACAAACCCACCAGCAAAACACTACCAAGATAGAGCTGCTGTGTTTCCTTATGGGACTATTTAAGATAACACCCACCCCTGTGCCTGGACAGTTAGGGCGTTCTAAGAATAAAATGATTAAAGAACATTTTGCAACCTATAAACCTGGTGCAGTTTAAAAGAAGTCTTTTAACCTTGGAGGTCTTATTTTCCTTAATAAGAAGTTGGGAAACCCCTTGCTTTCCCCAGTTTGATCAGCTCATTAACCGACTGACAATATCTCAGGAGCTGCCGATACTCAATGCTTTAATAATAACATCTGCTGACTTCCTCAGGGCCCTTTTCAGAAGAAATTAGGTACAGGTTTGCATGCCAAAGAGAGCAGGGATGTCATGAATCTGCATCCAGCTGGGAAAAGCAGACAGGCTGCAGAATCGCTGCTGCCACATCGTCACCGCCGGAGCGAAGCGCGGCTGGCGGAGGCAGGTTTTTGTTGCTGCCTCCCTCCCCTTCACCAAGAGCACTGCCGCGGCTGCTCCCCGGGCCCCCCGCCCCGAGCATCGCCCCGCACCAGGCCAAGGTGGGGAGGTGCCACCGAAAGGGCTGCTAACTGCTGTGGGATTTTTTTAATCTAGTTTCCTATGAAAACAAGGTTCCTGTGATCCCTCTATGCTTGTCTGTCTGCCTGTCCTGCCCAATAACTTTGAACTCTTTTCCTTGCTGATTTAAACCAGATTTTCACCGAGAGGGAGAAGTCTCAAGGATAATTAAGTTCCTACAAGTTTCATATAAGTAGGCATTCAGGCAGAAAAAGGAATTTAGAGTTAGAACAGGCAAAAAAAAAAAAGAGTTTGCATGAAGGGCTTTTAGTTCCATTAGCTTCTGCTGACTGCGACAGGTCACCGCTGGGAGACTGTGGGAAAAGCTTTAGGTGTAGGTGGGAAGAGTAGGAAATCTTTGTGTAATTCAGATAAAAATCAGCGGCAGGAAACCACCTCCGCTGCTCTCAGTGTCCATGAAAAACTGATTCTCACACGTCCTCGAGGTTTGTGTTTCTCAGTTTTCACCCATAGTGTGGCCCAAAGCATTTTCCCCTGGTCGCGGTGAGCCTGTTAGTCGCTTAGGAGGACAAAAGCGCACATTTGGAGCCCATTCGCTGCTTCCTTCATCCATCACAACTTCATGTGGCTCAGCCAGGCTGCGGGCAGGTGCTTTGCACCAGCCTCCCACCCACAAGAAAGACACTGGGCAGCTGTGCCACTGGGCCACGGAGGGGAATTTTACACTTGGGTGTTTCGTACAGCTAAGAAAAGTGTTATCACAGAAATGAGTCCCACGTAGCAGCAAGTCTTGGTGCACTGTCATTAGGTCTTTACACACCATATCTTGCTGCAGCATTCACACTGTAGCCAGTGCCTGGACCACTAGCACCATCCCTGGCACGGTGCTGGGCAGGCAGCTGGGAGAAGGGGGGGCTCAGCTGCTGTTACTGTTCCCTCTCCTCTTTGCTCATCTCGTGCCCTCTGTTTTTTTTGCCTAACAAATCCCAACAATCAAGCCCTGAGGTACTCCTGCAGGACATACGTCAGGGAACAGCAATAACAGACTTCTCACCTGGGTTTTGAAGAACAACCACGCTCAGACTCTCCTGCTGGGATCATTTCCCTGGCAGGAATGACCTGAAATGACCTTACAGCACATCAGCTTCTCAGACTCCCTATTTTCTTGACACTTTGGTGACTTTGTAGGTGCTCTCCCCCCACTTCCAGCAAACCCAAATCCCCAAACCGTCACCAGGACCATGGGAGTAGCCCACTGGTGTGCTCCCAGAGGAAGAGCAGAGCAGAGGGAGGGAGGGACGTGGTGCTGAGCATCACTGTCTCCCTTCCTAAAGAGGCTCAGCTTTAAGTCCAGTGCTCCCAAAAAGTGTTCAACAAAGACTTCCTGATGGACACTACACAGCCCTCCCAGGCCTCACCTGTTTTGCCTTTAGGAGGCTTTCTTAATACCCACTATGAATTTTCCTTGCTACCATTTAAAACCAGCACTTTTGGTGCCCTCTGTCAAAGGAGAGGAGACTCACTGAGAGTTGTGGGTCTGTCACTGAGGAAGTCTGTTCCCTGCCCCAGCCTCACGTCCTGGTGCTCTGATGGCTCTGTTGGCTGTGATGTGGCCAGCATCATCTCCTGGCCAGAGTGCCCCCGGCCATGCAATGCCAAACCTGCCACAAAACAATCTGAACCTGGCCTGATCTAAGACATCACCCTGCTCTTGGGAACTTGTTGAAGTAAGATTTTGTTTCTTTGCCCATCTGACAGTGCTAAAAAAACCCTGCTCTGGACCATCAGTACCTTTACTGTTCCTCACCAGATTACTTCAAACTGTAAAACTATAAACTATAAGCAAAGCAGTGAGCAGGCTGACACGTTACCACAGGTATGAAACTCCTCCCAAGAGCAGAACACAACCTCCTCCAAGCTACCTCGAGTCTTTGCAGTAGCTGCAGGCAATGACAGGAGCTGGAATCCTGACTCAGGCAGGGCTGCCCTCTCCAGGGAGCACCATTGCCTTGGAGAGCACCAGGAGCTGGGGACAGAGTCCTCTCCATCCTTCCCCTCTCTCCTCCCTTTTCCTAATTATTGGGGAAACAACCAATTAGCTGATTTTCAAAAAAGTGATAACCAGCAGTGAATTTCTGCCTATAACTTAACCTAGTTTCTTTTTTTTTCCCAAATAAAATAAACAAAATATGAGGGGAAAAAAAAAGGTGCCAGTGGAAGTGTTTCAGCGTGGACCACATGCATGTCTGCTCCAGTGCCAGCAAGTTCCTCGGAGGAGCTGTAAAGGCAGCACAAAAGCTGATATTCTGGCACTGCCAGCAGCTCTGACTGGGGCCAAACTTCCCTTGAAAGGCTTTTTTCTGATTATGAAAATCAAGATTTTAGCTACAGATGCAGAAAAAGAAACAAACAAAAGGCAAAGTACCTTTTTTCCCAGCATGTGGCTGTAGTTACTCGAGGACAGAGGTAACACATGGCAGGGTTTCACAGCAACAGTGTTTTCACGGGTCAGTTTGCCATCACTAAATCACTCATCCACATAATCCTCAGGGCTTCACATGGCACTGGCCAAACCCAGACTGCCACTTCTTCCTTCCTGCTCTCAAAGCCTCACTGGGCTGCTAACTGGGACGAGTGCCTCCCCTGCCCCATCACCAGTGTGATGCAGCTGACACAGGGTGGCTCAGAGCCTTGGGCACCGTCGAGCAGTATGATTGCAATGGGAGTAGTGGCAGCAGTGGCAACCCCAGGCAATGCAGCTGGCAGATCCGCCTGCAAGGAAAGCCTCCTAACACCATCCTAGCCTCCTAGCCTCAGAGCACTTGCCCTGCTCTGAAGCACCAGGAGTTCTGGACATTGGGTGAGGACAGGCATTGACTTCAGGCTTCTTCACTCTTCTGTGCATGTTTTGAAAGAACCTCACGGATGATCTGCTCCAGTGCCAGTGAATGATGGATGTTAATTTGAGGCCTTAAGGTCCATGAACCTAGCTAACCTTTCTGAGAGTCACTCAGGTGAGCACATAGCATTTAAAAGCCTGTTCTAGTAAAAGCCCCTCATAGGGGATTACCTGGTGAAGTGTTTAAACCAGGCTGAACAAGGCTTCGAGCAACCTGATCTAGTAGGATGTGTCCCTGCCCATGGCAGCAGGGTTGGAACCAGATGATCTTTAAGGCCCATCCCAACTCAAGCCATTCTATGAGTTTGGTTGGGACAGTTTTCAGTAGCAGCAGGTGAGTGGCAGAGAGCTCCTTCACAGGCACAGATGTAGCTTTGGGAAGCACAGAACAGTCTCCACCATACAAGTTGGTGGTAAAACTGTAAAACAAAATCTGGCAGAGCAGCTGGATGAATTCTCAGTTTAATTTAAGATCCAACACTCACAAGTCAAACTACAAAGTGGTCCCACTTGGGGCATTCTCTCAGTTTTCAGTTTAACCAAGCAAAATTCTAGAGGTCAGATTTCACCCTCAGTAGAAGTATGGTGTGAGACTTCCAGCATGGAAGTGGGGAAAAAAAAAACCCCAACCAACAGCCTAGAACCTGGTTCCTCTGGAGAATTGCACTAAGGTTTGATTGGGCTTTTTCTCCTTGACACATTGCTCATTTTATTAACTTCTGCTTTGCTTTAAAACGAGGCATCTACCGTTTTGCTTCCTTGAAGAAGCTCATAATGTTATAATTCAAGTGTCAGGACAGATTAGGTTAAATGTACTGTGTGATTCCCAAAGGAAAACAAACTTCCAAACATACTCTATTTGCCTTGTTACATGTCATGGATCGCATTAGAGCTGAACATGTAATTCTGTCGCCTAATGTGTTAAAGTTGGCATGAATTTTATTCTCTGTGCAAGGTGAGAAATTACTTAGCTAACAAAACATTTCGTTTCCCCCCCCCCCCCCCGCCCTCCACTTTTGCGTTCCTTCTTTATGAGTTTCTGAATGAGACATATTCACTTTTAAAAAAAAAATAATTAATTAAAATATCCCTGCACTTATTTGTGAAAAATGTATATTAAACCCAAAACACATCAAATGGAAAGAAATCACAGATGGTTTTATTCACAAGCAGTAGAATTAATGGCCTTTCCTACTCTTTATAAATATTGGAAGCAGATGAGTTCATTACTATTTCACTCTAATAAAGAAAACCTGCTTTATTTTGACAAGACATCTACTTATCTAGTGTTTCTACTGACCAATAAATCTGTTTTCTTTGAACAAACAGCATCAAAAATAAATAAAGGTTATCACTAAACAAAAACCTGCCTGGAAATTTTGTTCATCAAAAAATCTAACCCACCCCACCTCCCCCCAATCATTGTTTCTGACAGTGCAGAACTGAAATTCAAGGGATTTCTGAAAATGTCACTGATTTTCAAAACAGAAAGTTCTGAAATGTTTACTTTGTGGTTGTCTTAAATTTTTACATCTTTCAACAAAGCAAGCAGAAAAGTGAAAACATCTGAAAAGGCTTTTGAAAAGAAAAGAGTCAGCACAAGCTGGATAAAGCTGTGGGCTCCTTTATCTTTGAGAAATCTGCACACATGGAGGGGAGTTTAGGGGCTTTCTTTTTTTTCCTATATGCTGTGCATTCAAACACTTCCCAGTTCACAATCCAGGCTACCTCGAGTTTGCCAGACCTTCAAAGTGCTGCTGGCAGCCTTTCCTGTGCTGGGATAAAACCTCTTACCCTGGGGAAGCAAAAGCTGAGTCATTTTTAACCCCAAACAACATTCACTGATGTGGTCATCCTGTTAGTCATGGAAATCCTGTGTTAGTTCTATTTATGCTTCTTTCAACACTTATTAACCAAGGAGTGAGGAGGTTTTATTTTAAACTGCAGAAGATGTTTATCCTCTGCCGGGCCATGACAATCAGTTACATGGTTTATCCATCATTTCAGAGAAAGGAAAGGATTTTGAGAAACTCCCCAGGCAAGTTAATTTTTAAAGCTGTAGGAGGGAGAGGAGAAAAGAAAACAAACACCACCACCAAAGCCACAGGCGCACAAAGCCGAACACAACCGCCGAGCGCCGCAGGCACCGCGGCTGGCTCCGAGCAGCCTTTGCGCCTGCTGCTTCCCCTTTGACAAAGGGAGATTTCCTCGGGGCAGGAATGGCCCCGCTCCTGCTGCCGGCAGCACTGAGCACAGCAGCAGAAGTTAGACATTGTCCTTCGAAAGCAAATTCTGTGAATGACGGGCAATGTAAACCAGGTCCGGTGTCTCCCTGCGCAGCAACCCAGGGTGGCAGATACCCGGGGAGCTGGCCCCTCTCAGCATCAGCCAAACTCCATTTGGCATCAAAAACCTCTTTGCAGGTGAGGTTAAACTCAGCTCGGTCAATGAGAGACAAATGCAGGACAAGGAACTGAAGTAGTAGAGAACAAGAGTCTCAGCTGAGGGGAAAAAGACGGTTCAAGGGGTGGAGACTTGCATTTTCCTAACAAAAGGAGATTCTGTTCAGTTGCTGCATTGGCCTTTGATGGCAGCCAGGGACACGACAGGTGAGGCTCTGGGTTTTCTTTCTGTTTCCCCCAATCTGTGCTTTTGAACCCCATATCCATGCTTCAGCTTTGATCTGTGAGCAAAACGCATCCGTCTGAAGAGTTACACCATGTCTGGAGGGGCAGACAGGGTTGTCCCTGAAGCAAGCAGGGAGGATGCCTTCAGTGACCCAGGCTTTGAGCATCACTGTTGCTTCTAACGAGGCAGACTCTCGTCTAGCTCATCACTACCAGCAGCAGCAACTCTTAGCTTAGGGCTGTTTCAGAAGAAACGGCAGAGACACTTGTTGAAGATTTTTAATGTTCAATAATTACCCCCAAATGCTGAGCAGCTGAATTAGGAAATGCAAAGACCAGGAGCCCAGCAGAAATACCAGGCTTTCAATAAAGTCTGGAGTATTTCAACAGCAGTGATCCCAAAGGCCTCAGAGGGGGAGGAGTCTTGGCTATCAGCAGCAGGAGGAAGGGCAGCTCATACAGCTGGTCCTGCGGCCACCCCCAAACAAAACCAAGGGGTGAGGATGAGGGTTCTCCCTGGCAGGAGTCCCTGGGAGCTTGGCTGTGTTTCCAGGCAGTGAGTGTGCAGCTCCATGCAGCTTCCTGTGCCACAGAGCAGAGCCCAAGTGCAGCAGAGACAGCTAATCAGACAGAAGTGACTTTGACATTTGCAGCATCACCTGCTCAGCAAAGCTCCATGGCAACTCATGTGCCTGCCTGGTGCACACTGACATGAGAGGAGGTGAACCAGGGCATGTGATGGGCCCACCCTGGTTTATGTCCCCCCTGTGCTGCCTCCTCCCCAGCTGGGATATTCAATCAGGTGCTGGTGACAACTCCCACGGCAGCTCCAAGTTGCAGTTTCTCAGTTGTTGGTGGAACAAGAAGTACTTGCTTTCAAAAAGAGGTTATAAAAACATGTGCCTAAAGAGAACGTCAGGAACTTGAGTATTAATCTCCTTTAATTCAAAGACCACTCAAAATAAGCAAGACAGAAATATTGGCTGGGGTAAGAGAAGATGCCAGAGGTTGTGTTGTGCACCGCCAGCTTGAGTCAAGTTCAGAAGAATAATTCAGCATGAAGAATAACAGTTTGCAGTTCTAGTGGTGTGGTATGAGCCTTTCCCTGGTTAAGAAGCCTGTTTCCCCTCAGGGGCTTGCTGCTGCCAGTCACACAGCCCTTGCCTGCCCGCAGCAACACTGTCTGGCAGCCACCACAGCCAGGACCTCTGCAGCTGCCTGCCTGGGGCTGGCAGGATAGGCTCTGCCTGGAACTGACTGCTGCCATTACTACTGCCAGCACTAGCCCTGGGCCAGGCGCTTCTTTTGCCAGGTTTCACCCCATCCTGCCCAGTAATAAGGTGTCTCCTGCTGCTGGGAGGTAGCCAAAGGTCCTTCACCCCCCAGCACCTCATAGCTGGCCAGTGCTGGTCTCCCATCTCTGGAACCAAGGCAGCATCCTTGTGGAGCAAAGTGCTCAGCTAAGCAGGGTCAGGCAGGAGAGATGGACAAAAGCACAGCACTTCCCCTGCAGTTTCCACTTCTACCCTAAACTGTCTCTCTTAAAAGCTGCACTTGAGTCCATTATAAGCCCTTGTTTATTTCTGCACTATCTTGGTTTATAATAGCTGTAAAAAACAAGACCAGAGAGCCCTGAGCCAGGCAGAGCTGCACTCTGCCTACAGAAATGCTCCCAGCTGGCCTGTGCCACCTCCATCCCTGGTGTGTCAGCTCTGTGCTGGAACACTGCACTGAAGAGCAGCTGTTGTGGTGGCCTGTGGACCAGAAAGCTTTGCCTAAAATCTGCCTGCTGCAAGGACACCACAGGAGCAGGCAGTGGCTAAGGACTATGTGGATGGGGGGGCTGTAGAAGAGGGTCATGCAGCCCCATGGAAACCACACACTGCTGTCATGCTGCATGCCATTGGCACCTGTTGCATGGTGCTGTAACCTGCTGCATGTGGCTGTAGCAGTCCATTGCTGTTCTGGCTGCAACTGCAGGAGCTCCTGGTGAAAGCCATCACTGCACTGCGCTGTGGTGGAACTGGTATCCCTGCCATGGGGACACATGACTGTGGAGAAGGGCTGGGGAAGGACCAGCCCTGCACAACTGCACACATAGGGAAGCGATCCCTTCAAAGCAAGCCTGTGCTGACGAGTCCACCTGCACTGGTGTTGCCAGACTCCATGACTTTAACTTGACCTCCTCATAATTACACACAATGCAAACTTTGCAGCTGATAATTATGAGTGACTAAAGCTGTTACTCTTTATACACAGGATAAATAAGTTGTTCTACTGATGTTGCTGTCATTTACTGTAGTGACACATTTAATGACACATGTCTTTGGGACACAGGCTGTGTGGCAGTGTAGATGTCACATGGGGTCACTTGTACTCCAGAAAACACTTTGGCAGATCTATTTTGACTTCTGTATTTTGACTTTGCAGCCACCTTTTGAAAAAAAAAAAAATCTGTCCAAAATATCTTTAAGGTTTTTTTTTTAATATCTAATTTCCAAGGACACCCCCCCCAAACAAAAGCAAATTACTGACAAGGGGATCACACTATCACCTGTGAAGCTGACCCTTCAGATCATCAGTTGGGAGTGACCAGTGCTGCAGGCAGTCACTGCTGCTCATCACCTCCTCCTTGCAAGCTTTGCAGCCCCTGGTCCAACTCTAATGATGCCTCTTCTCCCATTTATTTATTTCTCCTGTGCCTAAAATCAGCTCATATCCTCTGCAGTGTCCTCCACCTTCCTGAGCAGTTTAAGAGCAAAAGAAAAGATCTCTCTGGTCTCAGTCTTTAGATGCCACAAATGCTGCTCAGCAAATCCCCATCAGTCCCAAGGAGGAGGCCATCTGCTCAGCTGGGGCAGAGGGAAAAGCACCTTCTGACTGTCTCTCTCACATGAAAGCCTGCGATGCCTGTTCTTCACTGAGACTCTCCAGTCTATGGACTGACATGTGTGATGATTTGATACTTCCTGAGCAAAGGAGACAGGAGTTGGGAAGGGAGGAACACTCACCTCTGGAAACACCCAGTGGGTGACAAATCCAGCTTTGAACCCAAGGCTGACCCCACACCACTCTCATTACCTAATGAACATTTGTCAGGGTACAGAGACCAGTGCCTGCTGTAGCTGAAGCCAATTCTAAGCATTACCTGGACCAAGCAAACCTGTAATCCCATCAAGAAACAGAAGTAGTTCCAGGCACCACAGCTAAAACGACTACACAGTGTTTCAGAACAAGCACTGATTTGTATCTTTCCTCCTGATGTTTTAAAAGTACAAAACATGCAGGTTTGGGATCTGAAGAGCAGCTGGTCTCAAGGGATGCCCCTTTCCACTCCCGCAAACTGAAGCTGTGGTGTTTTAAGCTTCTTAAACCCCAAATTTAAAAGACAAAGGCAGGAGAATAAACTGATTAAAACAAGTTTTATTTATCAAATTATATTAAGAATACAGACTAAGTTATCACACAATGAAACTTCCCTTTGTAAAATACAGGAGGGTCATCTAAAATAAATATAAATTGTAGTAACATTCATAAGATTAATGCACAGTAAATTCACTTTCAATAACCCAACAAAATGCATAGCATCTTAGAAAAACACTTTGCAACTGCATAAACGAATTCTCTCTTCCATTTTGCACAACGACATTGACAACTGTTGCTGTTAGGAAAGAATTTCACAATAAACAACCAGAACATCCCAACGGTTTGGTTTCCCTGTGTTGAATGAATCGAGCAGCACCTTACTGAGCTTTCCCACCAGCAGAGGAGCACCCTCCCTGCTGCCAGGCTGTCAGATGTTTACGGCTCAGGGTAACCAACGCTGCCGCTGCTCGGCTGTCCCACTGCCGGGAGCGATTCCTGTCTGCTCGCCAAGGCTCGAAGGCTGAGGTAATTATCTGAACGCAGTGAGACCTGCTTGGCCCTCAGGAGGAGTGGGATTGGCTTTGCCAGCACCTGCGGGACGTGCCCGCTGCCACCTGGCTGGTGGGCAGATCTGGGGAGACAGACCCCATGTTGTCTGAGGGCAGTGGGGAGGTGAAGGCCAATGTGGGACCAGCCAGCTCCAAAGGCATCTTATTCTGTTTTCCCTCCCACGAGGAGATTTTTAGGGCCTCACTGAGGAGGAGGTGTCCAGACCCACGGACACAGGCTGCTGTACCAGCTGGCACATGTCCATGTTGGGATTCTTCAGGCTCTGTGGTGTGTGGGGTCAGTCTGGAGAGCTCAGGAAACCAGTGTGGGAGCAGAGGTGGGTGTGAAACCAAACAAGCCCAAAGCTACAGACTAGTAACAACCTCGCACTACACAGGAGGCTCCAGGGGGGATCCTCTGCTACAAACACCACAGGGGCAAACTCCCAGCCAGCCAAAGGAAGAAAGCCTGACAAAGTTTATTTCTATGTAACTACAGCTACAAGATGCTCCCTCCGGGAAGGCACCTGCTACGACTGTCCACACTTGAGTTTTACCACAAAGTTCACACTCTACATTACGTTCTGGACTAATTTGTTGCCTTTCCATTGTTAACACATCAGACAGCACAGCCAGGCCTGGATGGCTCACGAGTCACCTCGGCACGCTACCTGCTCCTTGCCATGAGGAATCCAGGAGGCAGTGTGTCACTACTAATTCACATCAGACAGTGTATTTTACAGAAAACCAACCCCCCCTGCTGCTTTTCTGTCTCTGCTGCAGACACACGATAATTTGGCAAACTAATTTCTCATCAGCCACAGGATTAAGCTACCTAGAGACTAGTTTTGTCCTAGAAATAGTGGCAAGGTAGTCAAGCACATCTGGCAAAGCTCTGCAAATCCACTTTTGTTGCTTTCCATTGACTCATGCCCTCCCCTTACGCTCTAAAGTTTTCTCCACAGCCAAATACCATTATCAGGCTACCTGAATGTTTATTTTGCCTGGGCCTGTGCTACCACTGTCACCTTCTGTACAGGGAGCAAGTAAGATGTAGAGAGATGCTGGTACTGGCTATGGTATGTGCCAATGAGAGGGATTTGCTGCGAGATGCAAAGGCCAGCCTTGCAGTAAGCTGCTATGAGTATGAAAGCTACAGAATGGCAAATAAAACCTGCCTGTAGAAGTGCTGATGCCCAAAAGCTTGGGAATTTAGAGGAGTGATTAACAAAGCTTCCTATTACTGGTGGACTGAGAAGATGACACATAGTCAACTGCCCTGCACCACTTGTCTTACTGTGATTCCAAGCAGTGGCTCTGAGTCCACTTCCTTTGGAAATGCCCAGTTTTCTGGTCTTCAGCAGCAGGTCTGAGAGCTCAGCTTGCTCTCATCTGCTGTAGCTCTTTGCCCAGAACACCTTTAACTCATTGACCTGTTTGTGCTTTTGGTACAGGGTACCCTTGCAGTGCCACAGCTCAGAAACATGCTGTGAAGGTCAAACTAACCTCTCCAGTTTCTCTGCAGATGCACTGAAGCAGCTTTGCTGGTTCAGTGTAAGAGGGAGCAGTAAGAACCAACTATACAAATACACCCTGAAGCCTTCTTAGATGCCTGCCCCAGCTGCATGTCTTGTCAGCATTTTGAGCCATCCAGTGTTTCCTGTAGGTCACTGAGGAGAAAAGCTGAGTTCACTACCTTTAAAAAGGCTGAACAAACGTAACTGCTGCTATAAATATTAAAGCACCAATTTCATTTACTGATGCTCTCTAAGCTAAAACTCAGGGAAGGGACTCAAAGCCAAGCCACCACTTTTCTGAGACATCCAGGAAGGGCCCCGCTGAACCACCCAGAAGCTACCTGAACCTGCTCCTCACGGAGCACTCCAGCCCTGCTCTCAGCATGGGCAGATGTGGTGCAAGGATGAGCTCCTGGCAGTCATCTGCCCATCTCCCAGCAGCAGGAATTGTCCTTCGATCTCGGCAGATCCTGCACCAGCCTGCAGCCCTCACTCCTCCACCACCAGTAACAGGGAAGGTCTCTACAGCTCCTCCATCCCAAAGTGATGAGGAACACAGCACTGCAGACAGCTTCTACCCACCTGCAGTGTCTGCTCGGCCACAGGAGAAGCTATAAACGGATGCCACAGAAAACTACAGAACAAATTACAAGCAGAAAAATAGAAAGACAAAAGATGGATGAGATGGGCATAGCACTACAGCATGGAGTGGATTTGAACTTCAAGTGAACCTGAGCCAAATGACCAGGCTGCCATGGTATGTTCATTTGTTGATGTCGGCATCATCAATCTAGGCTTTGTGAAGCTTGGCAGTGAGGTCTGGCTTTGCTTTCCTGCAGAAGAAATAAGAACTAAAAAGGGTGCTGCAACCTCCCAGTAAACGAGCACTTCCAGGGGGTCACCCAAACCTCCAGAGATGGTGTGAAGGGATGAACTTTAATCCTTTTTCCCAAATATCTGCAACCACATTGGCCTCTGCTCTGCAATCATGCAACCTTGCTTTAGAAAATGATTTACCTGATTGAAAGAAGTTGAAGCAAAAAGCCTTGGAATTGGCCTGTCCCAAATGTTAGGGTGTTTTGTGCTCATTATCCCAACAATATGGTATGGTGCCTTAAAACCAGAAATGAATCTTTGGACAAAAAAACACCCCCAATTTTACATATGTACAAATAAAAAATACAGGCTGATAGCACAAAACCTACTGTTAGTCACCATCCTGTCCAACTAGAAAACTCAAGATCAATCAAAAGCAGTGCAAAGCAGGTCAGGGCCCATGCAGGACCCAGACTGAGAGCAACAATACTGTTATTTGTTACTATGGCAATTGCATTTCAATAGAGTTAGGTAATCAGTATTTTACAACATAAAAAGTTGTAGGTTTCAACACTTACTTAAAAATTGCCATTTTGCTGCCATGATGTAGCTTTGTTCTACAGCAGAGACTTGAAAAAGCAGCATGGAGTCAGATGGGCACTTCTAAATAACTTATTACAGCAACAGACTTCTCCAAGACATGCATTTGACTCAGGAGCAAGCTCAGGTCAGCGATCACAAGGAGGCTGAGGTCAGGGTTTAATGCATCCCACTCTCATCCTGCACTACGTCAGAGTTCAGTGCGTCCTCGTGAGCGCACGAGGGAACAGGCACATCTCTTGTTTTAGCAGCTAGCGGGGCAAGTGTTAGAAAACTGTCCAAAGTGATGGGCAGGTGACAGCATCCATGTTGTCAGCAAAGCTCCAGCTTTGCTGGCAGCTTGGCCAAGGGTTGGTGGGGCACTGGTGGGCTCCACCTGGGCCACTGCCAGAATCCAGCCCAGAAAGGAAGAAAGGGTGCTTGTTGCTCTAGGTCCTCAGGGACACACAGACACCCTGTGCAATGCAGAAGTGCTTGATCTCAGGATCTACACTGCAATTTCTGCTCTCTGTACCCCTCCACCTTGCCAGCATCTGGGAACAGAGCCCAAGGCAGGTCTGAGCAAACACTCTCAGCTCCACTGGCCAACAGCAAAAGCAACTTATCACAGTCTGGGATTGATCCTGGCCACAGAAGAGCTGCTGTGTGCCCAGGTCTCAGTGGAGGCAGACAGGACCATGGTAGAGCTGCTGTGTCCAGGCTGTGATGGAGGCAGATGGGGCATCCACTGTGGCTTGGTGTTGCCCACCAGACTAAGGTACAGGGGTTTCTCATGAGTTCCATGTCAGCATGGGCAGGATGCCCAGGGGTTTCAAGATTAAAGAAGAGCAAAAAATAGGGATGGTCACTTTTGGGGCCTACTGCAGATCATTTCTTCATGGTTCACAAGCTCAGGGCTTGCTGCTGGCAGCAGCCTGTTACAGCTCTGGTTTTTTGACTGTCCTGCAGCAGGGGTTATGAAGTGGGGATGACCAAGGGGCTGCTGTCGGGGATCCCAGTCCTGTACTCACGTGGAGGGGTTCCAAAACAGCGGGGGAGGGTGGGAACAGCTGCCGAAGGTTGCACAGTCCCAATACATGGAGCAGCGTGTGCAGGAGGTGGTGCAGTGCGGGGCGGGCAGTGATGGCCAGAGGAGTGGAGGTCTGCCAGGCCAGCGCCGGTGCCAGGTCCCGCACCCGCTCAGTAGTATGCGTGCACAGGCCCACTCCAGCATCAGAGGGCGCTCTCAGGACGGTGGGACCGGTGGGCAGCGGGTGGGGCTGGGCGGCAGGCGGGCAGCTGCGCTCTGCTCTGTCCGGAAGCTGTACTCGTACTGTAGGGAAAAGCAAGACAGAGGCAGTCATGGGGCACTGCCTGATGGCAGCCAGGCCAGAGCACACAGCCACACTCCCCAGCCTGTTGATGATACAGCAAGCAGAAAAATGAGGCGAGAATTTGGCCTGGCAGCACCCTGAGCTGTAACCTTGTTTCCTTTCCCTAAATGAGCCACACTGCGATGTGGCAAATGAGCCTGCCAGCACCAGCCAGCCCCATGCCAGTACCCACCCTGGAGGAAGGATTCACCCCCTCCCTAAAATCGAGCATTAACACAAACATGACCACACTTATCCCAATTCCCTTTTGCAGGCCTCATTCACACAAGCTGGTAGCATAATTATGTGTTACTCTTAGCAAGGTGAGAAGAAATGCCTAAATATGTCCCTGCACCACAGAGATGTCACTGCAGCTGGATGGATGCTGCTGCAGCTGAGGGACACTCCGACAGCTCAGACATCCCTGCCACTGGCTGGCCACGGACATGATGGCCTGGGTGCCGCGGCATGTGGAGTGTGCCGTAGCAGTGCCATCTCGTGGCATGCTGTGGGCCACACCATGGCAGCCTCAGGCTCCCCTGGACGCTGCTGTAGCACCCTTGGGAAAGGCTGAGACCACTATGGCTCTCCTGTCATGGGCAGTGCAGCCGAAGCAGAGCAATGTGTTGGGGCAGGAGCAGCACACAGTCCTGGCACACCTGCCACAATGGCTTTGGATATGGTTTGTCCCGTTTGCGGCTCCTGGGATGTCCCCAACTCCTTGGGGCCAGGCCCATTCACCAGCACTCCTCACTGGGCAGGCTGGGGCACCGGACATGTAGCTGACAAGGTGGCCCTGGGAACTCAGTGACCTTGCTGGCACCTACTCCATGTATGTGCACAGGAACAGAGGTACCAGTGCTGGAGAGGCTGGCTGTCCCAGGGTGACTGTGCCAGGGTCGCCATGGAGCTGCATGAGGGTTGCATGTGGAGAGACATGCTGGTCCTGCTGCCCAAGGCAGCAGCGGAGTCCCCATCCTTGGAGAGGGTTAAAAGTTGTGCAGATGTAGTGTGGAGGGACATGGTTTAGTGGTAACCCGGCAGTGTTGGTATATCTGTTGGACTTGATGATCTTAAGAGTCTCTCTGAACCAAAGTGACTGTTTCCACAGTTCTCTGCTCCTCCAGGCAGCTCCCAACAGACATGGGCTGGGTCTTTCTTCCCCCAGCACCAGACCCTCCTCTGGGTCCCGGTTCACCGTGTCCTGCAATCATGCGAGCGATGCTACGAAGCACAGGACTACGGGTGGCCCAGCTCCTGCCGCAAACACGGCGCCAGTCCCCGCAGACCCGCTCCCGGTCCCCGGGCAGAGGGGGACCGAAATGAGAAGGCGCGGGGGCTGCGTGGGGCCGGCAGGGGGCGCCCAGGGACCGCGGCGTGAGCCCCTCCCCGCTCCCGCCGGTGAGAACCGGGGCGGTCCCGAAACAGCCGCGGCAACGCCGCTGCGTCCAACGACACTAGCTCCGACCCTACGCATCCCGAGCAGGCTGCGCGGGAGGTGATGTCGCGGAGCCCTCCTCCGCCTTCAGCTTGCCTTTTAATTGGCAAACACGTCTCCATTAATTTTACCTCAATGTCATGATGTCACAGCCAGCAGTACCAGCCCCGAGCTAAATAAGCAGTAAGCCTCATTTTTCAACACACAAACACATAAAGATGTCAGCTCAAACTGTTTACTAATTAACACTTAAAAAGACACAAATTAGATATGCGTGGCTAAGAGCAATTATAATCAAGACGAATTTCTCTAGTCATTTGGGAACTGAAAAAAATGCCTAATTGCTGGAACCAATGTTTTAAAAACTGAAATCATGCCAGTTAGCAAATATGTTCATTTAAAGAACATTTCATGTGACTACACTCTGGAGGATTGACTACAAACATGAGAACAAGGAAAAATATTTCTGTATAAAATTAAAATTTTAAGCTCTTTTAGATTTACAACTTCTTCATTAAATATATTTGCAAAGAGCAGCCCATGAAAACTTGTAGCAATTAAGTGGTTAAATGAACTGCCTTCCTTGTCAGTTTAAAAGGAATGATTAATATTAGATGCTCGCTTTTCTAATTAGGCTCTCTCCAGACTCTCTGCTCAGTGCCAAGCTTAAAGTGAGGATGGGGTGTGCCCTGCCAGCGCCCCATGACAGCCTGATGCCTGACTCTGCTGCCAACAGCCACGTGGCAAAGCAGCATGCACTACCACCACCACGAGCTGTGAGGGGTGACAGTGCCTTTGCCACCACCTGCACCACTCCTCACTGCACAGCAGCTGCCTCACCTGCCAAGACGCCAGCTCAGTGACATTCCCTAGCCCGGACAAACCCATGCAGCCTTCACAGGAAGAGCAGCAGCCATGCTGCCTCATCGTCCCACATCCACTGAAACTGCCATGAGCAAAGGGTGCCCTCAGCTTAAACCTGCCTTTACCCACTGAGCATCACTTCACATCCCACTTCTTCATACACTACTCCAGTCCTGCTGTGTGAGAAGTGACTTCAGGTGCTGTCCAAACACACAGTACAGGATTTGTACCTATTTTTATCGTTTTTCCTGAGAGGGTGAAGTACTTTCATTCATCCTTGCCTTGCAGCTTGGAGAATGGGTGCATAAATCCACAAATGTGACGACAGAGAACAATAACTCTTGGAATTCTTTGGGAGCATTTTTTGCAAGGCATCTAGCTCCAGGGAAAATGTTCTTGCTGCTTTGGAAATCCAGAAGATTTGCTGTAATGTTGCTATTGCTTGCAAGGGAAATAAAGCCATGCAGAAATTCACAATATTTATATGCCTAGCTATCTATGTGCAGACAAGATGCTTCATCAAGGAATATGGGCTGCATAATTATACTTTTCATTACTCTGAAACACACACAGCTTGTAACAGAACACAAGGGTGTGGGGGAGAACTGACAGGTATCAACCTCTCTCCTCAAGACCACAGAAATGTCTCCAGTGTCAATGTCTCTGGGCTTTGTGGGCCTGTAAGTAGTATAGGGCACGATCATACAGACTACACCTCCTGGTAGCGTTCTGAGCTGCCCAGATCTCTCTTGCACATGCCTATCCAACACCACTTTGCTTTCCCTCCAGCAAAAGGGACCTGCTGTCCTGCAGCCAGCTCCTTGTGAGGGCAGGTTGGAAGGAGGCAAATACCTGTGGGGGCCGCCAGCCCTGAAAAGCCCTGGCCCCCAGCACACATGGCCTTTGTGAAAGATGCTACAGTGAAATGGCACATGTGCTCCTGCCAGCAATTGCCCATTTCAGGCAGCATCTTCAGAGTGATTGTTGCAGCTCCCTTAGCAACCATCCACCTTCTCTTCATACTCAGACAAAACTTCCAGGTAGGAGAAGAGGATGAATTTAGGAAACTGGACTCATAACTGGAATCAAAAAGTGGAGATGTCACAAAGAGTCTGGAAGTTTTGCTATGCACTTTCTTACTCTCTGCCTTTAAGTCAGTTGGTCAGCACAAGAGAAGATGTTTGTGACACAGAAGATGTTTGTGAATGATGGTGCCTGAAGACACACATGCTGTTGAAACATCCTGATCTAAGACTTCAGCTGAAATGCAGCCCTAGCAAAGCAGGCGACTCGTTGGCACCATGCATATGGCAAAATGCTCCCCTGGGAACACGAAATCACCCTCAGTTTGATGGCTGTCTCCTCCTCGAGCTCCCGGAAGACTCAGCCTCACTGAAAGTGCAGTCCAGTTTTCCTGGTGACTTGTCACCAGCACCATCATACTGAAAAGCGATAAAGCAGTTTACCTGGCACTGCTTAGTCAATGAGACACAAAGGGCAACCTAATGCAGGGTCCTGCTGTCACATCGTTTGTTAAGAAGAAAGGTTAAATAAGGAAGAGATCTGCAATTAAACAGAGGGCAGCAGACTTTGCCATTAGAGTCAACACCTAAAGTGTCCTCAACCTGCACAGATCACAGAGAACATCTCTAATTCTAAGGTTACTGTTTTGACTCGTCATTTATTTTATCCACCACCAGGAACCTGTTAAAAACAAGAGAGGCCTTTTCCACACAGGAAGGAATCTCACAATGAGGTGAACACAGCTCTCACGACACTTTTGCTTAGTGCCTGGCTGGCTACCTACCTCCTTTTCAATTTCTGCAAGGGTTTTGATTGTGATGCCCAAGAGATCAACTGGCTGCATCTGGAAAAAACAAACAAACAATAATCAGAAATGTCAATTTTAGGCATTTTTTTGTTTGAAAATCTTCTGTTTAAAGCTGGCAAATGCTCTATCACCAGAGATTAAGAGACATCATCTGCAAACACTAGCAGAACCCTGTTTTGCTGTCCACCACAGGAGTGAAGAAGCAGAAGCAGGTTAGGGACAGCAGCTCTTAATGCCTTTGTCCCCAAGTGAGGACAGCTGACACTCGTCTCATTCTCACTTTGCCAAGGTAGGTATTTAGCCACCTCCCTGCTGCAGGATGGCTGTTATGGGAATGCACCCCCTAACACCCTATGGATTTCATGTGGCTGCAGCATGTAGGTGCAAGCAGCACAGGCTGCAGGAAGCTCTGACCAAACTGACCATATGGTGGCAATGGTGTCTCAAGGATCCGAGGGGAAGACTAGCACGACCTAATCTCTCTACATTTGTCCTCACAGCAGGGACTCAGCTTTCTGGGAATAACGGCCCATAAACAACACTTTCCAAAAGCAATGGTTGTGAAAAACCACATCCGGCTACACACGGAGGTTGTGTGCTTTCTTCTTCCTGCTGACAAAGTGGGAGCACAATGTGAAAAATCAGATACAGCTGATGGCTTGGTGTTTGCCTCAGCAGCTTCTTGTAAACTGATTTTAAACTGGTTCAGGATCAGCTGGCTGAGGGAACTGGTAATAGGATGCTGAACCTCTGAGCTCTGGATCACCAATGTAAACCAGCATTGGCCCTGCAGTGCTCAAAGGTCACTCTCTATCTGTGCCGTGGTTTCTAATTTCAGCTGAGCAAACCTGCCCTGCCCAGGCTGAATGCTGAGCAGGCAGGATGTGGTGCCCTTCTGAGCTTGCCCTGCTGCCAGGCAGGAGCTGTGCTGTCAGCAGCACAGGCACGCTGAGCTGGAGCCATGCAGCTGGCAGCACATGCACACAGAGCTGGACTCTGCTCCGGGAGTGAACATGTTTAGAAGTGTGCTGTATGTGAAAAGCAACCCAGCCTGCTCTGCTGCTGCACTGCAGTCACTGTGACTCAGACAATCTCCCAGGCCAGAGGGCAACAGGAATCCTAAAAATCATTCTTTCATCCTGCTGCTGCTCCTTGGAACCCAGCTGAGGTCCAGCTGTGGTGTCATTAGGACATAGCTGCCTCTGCAGATTTTCCTGGCTGGAACTAGTAAACATGAGGGCATCACCTCCCCCTCACCCCCCTTACTGGACTTTGGCCAGCGCAGCCATTGTAATCCCACTACCCACAGTCAGCTACAGTCACTCATGCTCCACCTGTAAACCCACCAGCACCCACCAAGACTGAGCAGCTCTGGAAGACCCTTTCCCACAACAGTTGACACCACTGAAGTACACCACACCACTTACAATTGCCCTGAATTTCTGGGGTGCAAAAAGGAAGCTACAAAGCTGACTACACTCTTGTATTTCTGATGGTGATAAACTTTCAACTCCCAGGACAGTTCAGTTTTAAAAGTATCTGGCCAAAGTCATTCCTGCCCCATGGGAATACTGTGCAATACAACCTTGGCTCAGCTCAAGCACTGGGTATTAGGCTCCACCAAAAAAAAACTCCCAGCAGCAGGTAATCTATGTGGATGCTTTGTGATCACTCTCCATCAAAAGATGAATTTCTGACACTGGGATAATAAGGAAGGCAACTTACCCCTTCAGGAGCACAGGTAAACTTCTCTGAAATCATGAAAGGCACTCCATCCATTGCTGAAAGGGACAGAACAAGCAGGCATGTCACATCTCCAGCTGACTTCTGACATACAACTTCACACATTCTCAGTGACAGATCAAGTATTCATGGCATTGACACATGATTGATAGCTTGCAGGGGTTATTGCCAGCCTTTTCCTCCCTCTAACCTGCCAGTGGTGTCTCTCTGTTCAAGACACAGCTGGGCTAGTCCCCACCGAATCAGGAATTCAATGAACCTTCCCTGCTCTATCCACATACAATTTCATGGTCTCAATTTTGAGTCTTCCAGTTTGGTTCAGCTGCTGAAACAGGACAGTATTTGAAACCGAAAACAAATACATCTTGAGAGGACAGACATCTATTTACCACACAGAACTATCTGTGCAAGTCTCTGGTTTCTGAAGAACATGCCTGGTTCGGGTGACTTGTATCACTCATGAGATACGTCAGTACAAGGGAGATGTCTACTGTTAAAATACGTAACTCAGCAATTTCCACACCAGACTGAAAAAAGCACATTTCTAAGGCAGAGTGCACACCCACTTTATTTCAGTTCCACCTTTAACGTGTTAAGTCTTTAAATTTCAGCTCTGAAATAAGTAAAAGCTTCAAACTAGAGCAAATTTAATCCCTGAAATAATCCTCAAATAGCATTTTCTTTCACAGAGCATCTACACCTTTCTCTGCTTGTTGTTTCTAACTTCCATCAGCATCAGCAAGTTACCACATTCATGATTTAACAAGGGTTATTTAAGAATTCTTTGCATTTTACATTTGCTTTGTGTATTTTGACTTTAAGAACCCCCTCTGCTGGAGTAATTTCATTATCAAAGGTGCTATGTGGCAGCGCTATATGAAACAAAAGGTAACAGATGAAAACCAGCATCACCAAATCCAGGAAGTTTTGAACCTGAAAGACCATCTGCATTTGTTATCCCGACAGAAACCTGCTTTGATCAGTCACACACTGGCTTTTGTAAAGTAATTTAAAGACTAAGCCTCGATGAGCGTGCGCCGTCCCTGGCAGCCCCTGCCTCCATCCACCCGTCCGTCCTTGTGCGCCTCAGCCCTCCCGGAGCTCAAAACTGCAGAGCAAAGCAGCAGATGAAAGCAGGGTGTGCCAAAGGCTCAGCAGCACAATTAGCACTCTCCTAAACAAACGAGCTTCAACAGAGCTGTAATTAAGCAGGCCTGTAATTAAGTATATGCCCTTTATCATAACGATCATGGTTAAAAATGGCATGATGCATGGAAGTGTGTTATTAATGCTGCACTCCCCAAGCACAGGAGCGTGCACAGGAGCCACTGTGTCAGGTCTGTCACTCGGCTGCTGGTAAAATACATTAAAGGCAGAAATCAGAAAAGAGCTCACTCATTCAGCAGCTCTCTTCACAGCCAGGCACTGGCAGTCACGAGGATTTAAACACCCACCAATCCAGGAAACTTTACGGAAATAACGCACCCGGCTGCCCCAGCTGCCTGCTCCCTCTGCCTTAGCTTTGTCAGCACTGGAGGGTGCAGCCTTCAACCCCTCAGACCCAGCAACGTTCTGCAGGTAGGATCTGTGTGGGGCTGCGAGCAGTTGGTGGGGACTCCTGAGACACAAGGGGAGACACAAGCTCTGACTGAGAACAGAAAGGTGGGCAAGGTCCCATTTTTACAGTATTACCACCACCAGCAGCATTACTCATACATGAGTGAGCTCATGCACTGATCCACACAGGTTTTAACATCTTTAAAAGGTTGCAACTTTAAAATATTCTAGAAGACCTATGCAACATTTGTGCCTTGCACATTTCACTTCAAGCCCCCCTGCCCACTGGTCAGTGCAGGCACAGGAACACCACCCTGACTGACTGTGGCTCCCAGCGCTGCACTGGGAATCACTGCTTGCCTGCAAAGCCTCACCTGCTGTAGGGCCAAGGCATTCATGATGCCAGGGCCTGGTTGAACCCAGGAAGCTGAAAGATTCTCCCTGTGCAACTGCACCCACAGCATCTGCAAAAGGTCAGGGAGGTGCCTGTGCTCTTTTCCCTCAAAATGGAAGACATTAAAAAGGAATTTCAAGGAAAAAAATAGTATTTCCAATGCCTCCCAGGAACTGCCTACATGAAGGTCACATCCAATTAGCTCAGTCACTGCAATTAGATAATTGAAGGAGCCAGCAGATGGAACCTTCAGAGGACACTTCCAACCTAGACCATTCTATGATTCTAAAACCAACCTTTAGGGTGGTGTTCCCACAACTCCACATTAACAGTCAGGAGGAGACCAGATCCTCCAGTAACTGGCACACAAGAGGGCACCAGAGCTATCCCCTTGGTCAGCTCAGCACCACTGAGAAGCACAGCCAACTTTTAACCAGTGGCCATTTCTTCATTATAATTCATTCAGACTTTGCTCTCAGCCTTTAAAGGGCAGGCCACAAAACCACACTCTATAAATACAACTTGTTAGCTCAGAAATTCTCTCTTTCATCTGAAAAAGTACTGTCACCCTCCTCTAAGCACATGATAGATGCTGCCTTCTGTGCTGTAGACTCCAACTAAATCTCAGTTGTCAAATTAGTAATTCATCTTTCTTGAATAACTATATTTTTAGCAAAGCTACCAGATTTAAATAATCAGACCTGCCAATGCTACCCTAATTTAAACACGCTGACGAACTTTCACAGGCAGCATCAGCTAACATAATGAGTTTCTGGATGACAAAGAACTTCAGACCGTAGATCTCTACACTATCCCGTGTAATAAGCACTTGTTCTTTTCAACAATGAGCACATAAAAGAGGAATCTAAATAATAATTGCTGTAATTATCTTGAAAAATATGTGGTGATTAATGGTGATTATGAAAATCTGTATAATTGTTCATTGAAATCTCCAATGATCAGATGCTTTCGTGAAACAGCTATTAATGAACAACTTAGGAACACAAAAAGCAGCAGAGCTCCAGCCGAGCTGCTGGCCGCCGGACACGCATGCGGAAGCCATCGCGCGCGCGCCTGCCTCAGCCTTCACCCCTGCAAGAGGTTCCAAGATGTCCACGACGTGACGCATATGTCATTGTGGTTCAAAGCACGAAGTTCAACCTGTTATTTATGCAAATAATTAATTACTCTTGTACCCAACTAGCAGTTTGTCATGACACATTAATGACTTGATAGACTTCTATGAACTAGTGAACACAGGACAGCAGAGCGCTTTTTATCGTCATTTAATTTAAAAACGATCCTGTGTGAAATTATCTAGTCGTGAGTGATAGAAGCATAAAGAACAGACTCAGCAAAGCTTCTTTTGGATCATTGCTTTATTAATGGTAACGTCAGGGAAATGAAAAATGCTAACATTGTCATATTTAGCTCCTGGGTATAGATGAATAGCTGCCTCAGTGCTCGGCGGGTTCAGTTTGCACACTGCAGCGAGCGCTAATTCTTCACACCACTATTGTGGGGATACACAGCTATGGAGGAGTTTATATACCTCAACTCCCAAGGAAACAGCAGCTCTTTCTGCATTTAAATTCTCACCATAAGCTTTTATAGCTTTGGATTTCTTTATTGCTACTTTTGCATAGCCTTTTACATTAGAATTTTCAACTGCTTGATATTAAAGATATTTACTTAATAAATCCCTTGCAAAACATCTTCCTGCACAACTCTGAAAACTAAGCATTGCTAAAGCAAACCAACAACAAAAAACCCCAAACCAACAATGAATGTACCATTGCCACATTTAAAATTTAAATTATCTCAGATCTTAGATATTACAGATATTATATTGCTATAATATTGCAAAAGTCTTCAGATTTTCCCCAGACCTGCAGCCCTAGTGATGTGTTTATGTTTTACCAAAATAAGTATCTCCTAAAGTAGCCTACAGCAGTACTGTAAAACCAGCACAGCTCACCTGTTCAGAGAAAACTTCGTTTCCAGCTCAACGACACCAGAGGAACTTGGAAATGGGTAACAATCAGCAGGCTGGCAGCACACAGGCCAGGTGACTGCATGCACCTGCCATGGGAAGCCATGGCTGGCCTGGACAGCTGGCACCGCAGGATTCATGCTGCAGCCAGGGGTGGCTGGGGAGCTGTGGGGAGCTGGTGAAACTACACCATGCTGGCTAGGGCTGGGTGGTGAGACAAGGATGCAGAAACAAAACATGGTGAGGTTTGGAAGGGACCTCTGGAAATCATCTAGTCCAATCCCCCTGCTGAAATAGGGTCACCCGCAGCAGACTGCCCATGATTGCATCCAGGCAGGTCTTGAATCTCTCCAGAGGAGACTCTGCAGCTTCTGTGCTCTGGTACCCTTACAGGTCAGAAGTTTTTGCTTATGCTCAGACAGAACCTTTTGGCTTTCAGTTTGGGCCAGTTACCCCTTGTCCTGTTGCTGAAAAGAGTCTGGCCCCATTCTTAACTACTAATAAGATCTCCTCTCAGTCTTCTCCAGTCTGAACAGCCCCAGGTCTCTCAGTCTCTGTAAGAGAGATGCTCCAGCCCCTGTATCATCAGGGACAGGACATTAGGACCAGGACACCACCCACTTATTATTTCTTCCCAGCCTCCTACAGACACCCTGACCACACACAGGTCTGTCTCCTGTTGGCACCTGGCTACGCTCTGCACGCTTGAACCTTTACACTGCATGTGGAGGATGGCACCGGACACCTGCACAAACCCAAGCAGGTATGTGAGGTGTGGAAGGGGGAGAAATCATTCAGAAGTATGGAAAAAGTGTTTAGCAGCAGTCTGCAACCCATCAAGGGACAGACAAGAGCTTTTCAAAACAAACCACACTCTCCATGATACACAGCTAAGCCTCCTACTCCTGTAGTTCTGTACACGGTAATTTAAATAGCAGGCTGAATAGCAAACATGTGTGTGTGCTCACTCTGCTACTGTGCACCGAGTCCCAGATGGAACAACACCACTCTGCATTTCCAAATCACTAATGATAGCAAAACCTCAAGGGGAAAACAAAAGCAAACTCTCCAGTCAGCTCCTGCCAAGCCGGCTGCAACTGGGAGTGCTGTGACCGCCCCCAGGCTGCGCTCCCCAGCTGCAGACACCGCCCCCAAAGAAGCACAGCTTTCTGCTTCATACAGGCAAGAACCCAAACCCGAGATGTTGATTCCTATTTCCTCTAGCTCCTCTCCAGTCCTCTTCTGGCCCTATAGTAAGGGAGCCCTCGGACAAGAGGCAGGAACACCAAGCTGTCCCCAGCCAAGCACACCATCATGTGTTTGCCAAAGCCCATGGTGTCTCCGAGACATACTGTGGCATGCATTGTTGCTTGGGCTTGTCATCAGTGCTGCTCCTGCAGTGGCCATTGTCACTGGCTGTACCAAGTGGGACCTTTGGTTGCTGGCCCTGCACAGCCTATCATCAGTCAACAAGAGGAGACCAGGATGGTTCTCAGCTCTGCTGAGCAATCAGGTGTGAACTGGGCTGGCAGTGCTACACAGGCTCTGCCTGCACACCCAGCCCCAGAGGTGCCTCCAGCAGTTCACCACCTTCCTCTTGTTTGGTTGCAATGAACTAAGGCACAAGCTCAAGCTCCTGAGACAGTCTCAGAGCACCACACCCAGCTAAGGCAGTCCTGCAGCTCCAGGAGGAGCTGGATCTTGCACCAGGTAGCTGCGGGGAAGAGCGAGGAAACCCAGCTGAGAACTCTCTAGCTCAGTGCCCAGACCTGGGCTAGGCAGCACACAACCAAGCAATGCTTGGTATGGTGAGCAGAGGCCTCTGAGGCTGTGAAAGGAAACCTCTGCCATGGGAAAGGTTTACAGCTTTCCCATTTGTCTTGAAACAACCTTGATTAAAAACCAGACCCGGACTAAATTTTCATTTTTGCTAATTTGATTGTCAGCCCTGATTTTCTCTGTTTCCTGCATAGCTCACAACACAGCACAATTAGTTCTTTACTGCTAGATCAAGCCACAAAAACACTTGAGAAAATACTCCTGGCTTTGATTATTTTCTTTTTTAAATAAAGTGAAGGTTAAGTACTGCGTGGTGATGGCTAAGCAGTACCTCAGCACTGTGGCTGTATCGGCACCAGGGAACATGGAGAGACTTCAAACAAGCTCTTCAAATTGCAAGTGTTTAGGAGCTCTTGATTTTATTATTTTTTAATAAAATGTCCCCTTTGAAGTCTCTGCACCACACTAAACTTCAAAGATCACACCTAAGCACGTGCTACTTCCAAGCAACAACCCTTAATTAATTAGACTGGAGCAGATACAAAGCAGTGGTGAGGGGCCACGGCAGAACCGGGGCAGGTCCCGCTCTAGGACAAGGAGGCAAAGTGGAGGCTCCTGCAGCCTCCACACAAGGCTGCACGCTGAAGAGAAACACAGGCGCTTTTCAATTGCTTTCAGCTCCAGCTGTAATGACAGACAGACTCCTTGGAAGTCATTAAACATGTAATGTCTGTCTGCAGCAGAGAGGAGGGAGGTGCAGGCAGGACTCGGGCTGGAGCAGGCAGTTGCAAAAAGCATCTCAGGAAGCACCCACAATAGCTGCAGTGTTCCCTGGCTGGCGGCTGTAAATTTCTCCTTCTTGATGAGAGAAACATCCTGTTGGGTAACGGCTGCTTCCTTCCAGCACTGGTACTTTTTGCACTTCAGTTGTTTCAGAATCGTAGGTTAAGAGCAGGGTATATGAAAGAAACACACTACATTGTGTTACATTATCTGGCCCTGAAAGCTTTGATTTTCTTCTACCAGACACCCACAGAGGTGTGATTTTGTACAACAGGGACAGGGATTTTGTCACTGCAAGGGTACTGGGTTCCCCGACTGGAAAAGCTCTGGACAGGGGCCAGGTCTCCAGGCAATGGCAGATGCTCACACTTGCAGCAATGGCTGCGATCCTGTCCAGCAGCAGCACTGCAGCTGTGCACCAAGCGACCAACATCTGTGTCAGAAGGCTCCTGGGGAGATCAGGGTGCGCAGCGCCCACTCCTAGCAGCTTTGCTTTAAAGGACCTTAGTCTTCTCTAAACACACAGGCAACTTCTTGCTTTCCAATAAAAGCAGAATAAAGATGGATGAGCTGTTTTGAAGCACCCTGCCCTCCACACATGTCCCAGGCACCCCTAACCTGCGAGCACTGCTACAAAAGACATGAGTCTCATCTCCTGCACAGGAGCCCAACGCACAGAATGTGTTCCCATCATCCAGTGATGCAACACTTATCAGGCCAGAAAAGCTTCAAGAAGAACCCAAAGCTGAGCTTTCCATCTCAGATGAAGATGGCAGCTGGCACTGGTGACATCCCAGCTGCAGGGGGCTGCACACAGTACTGAGATCTGGGCACCCAAGAAGATAGGGAGAAGTTTCCTCATCCTCTCAAGGGCCAGAGCTCAAGGCCACAGCCCTGCAGAGCCAAAAGCTCTGCTGCAGGAGGAGATCCACCATGCCACTGCACAGTGACTCTGGACCCAGATCTCCTAATATAATTTAATTTTTAAGTGCTCAGAGTCATTAGTGGAGCCACATATTTCTATCAGGTAAATTTCATTTGCATATGCAAATTATATCTAAATACACTGCACCATTAATATGATCACTAATTACATAATAATAGTCACCAATCTCCACACAGATCAAACTTACAGTTTTGTAGCTATTAAGGAAATTGTGCTTTGTAATTAAGATAATCCTCATTTCCAGATGCTAATTAACTATATAATAATTAGCTTCTTTTGCTAATGCAAATTAAGTATTTTCATCTTTATTGGTAAAAGAGTTGCTTATCACTTAAAAAAAAGAGACAACCTAGAAATAATCCCTCCTCCCCCTTAAAGGTGAAAAGGTAACTCCATTTTTATCAGTCTCATTTGTGAATGCAAATTAGCCCTGATTAATCAAGTCACAGATAAATGTGCCCATCTCCTAGCATGGATGGCTGCCTGGAGCTTCTCTCCTGCCCTCAGAGGACACAGACCATTGGTGGCCCACAGGAACACCCAGCTGGGTGCTACTCCTTGGCCACTGGTACCCAGCTGGGTGCAGCTCCTTGGTCAATGCCTCCCTGCCCTGAGAACTGCATGGTGCAGAGCAGCATCCAGCCCTGCTCCAGGGCACGCTGCCCAACCAGGTTGTGGAGTGCCCACAGCCACCAAGCAGAGCTCTGCTGATGTGTGGCTTGTTCCACAGGGTGCCAAGGAGAGACACTGGGCACAAGGGCCAGGCTTGCAGTGACAAGCACGGCCAACCAACCAAGGAGCCACCACCGCCAGCCAAGCCGCCTCAGCAGGACTCAGCCTGGGCTGCAGCGCATTCATCATCTGCTAAACCAATCCACCCGCTCCGCACCACCATTTGTCATTAATTATGCTAATCAGCAAACCATTACTCTCCGATGACACCACAGCACTTATTAGCTAGTTATGGCTTTTCAAAAGCACAGCTTATTGTGTATGCAAGTGCTGCGCATACATTAGCCTACAGGGAAGAAATGTCCAATTATGAAAAGAAGAAATTTGCTATTATCTCCTGCTAACAAACCAATTTAGTAATTATAAAAGTCTCTGAACTCAGAAGGATTTTTTAAGAAGAGCTGAGTGATGAAACCAGAGAATTTTGTTTGCAATAACTTTCTGAGTTGGAGCTAAAGCGACGATAGGGGAATGAACAGTTTTTATTAGCATAATTATAATTCTTGCATCTTAACTTCAGATGATCAAAAAGCAGAATTTATCTAAAAGCATGACTGTAATTGGCTCTTCCCTTACAGTACCTCTTTTACTTTGGGAGATACACAACCAAATTTGCCTAACATTACAGGTATCCACACAGATATAAACCTACTCATGCTGCAGCTCTTTACCATATCTGCTGTTTCATGAGGAACAGCAGCCCTTGCTCAGCCCCTGCATGCCCAGGAGATGACGCACAATGAACGGGACTGAAAGACCTTTCCAGAGGGAAGGCAGCAGGAGCACAAGGGAACAAAGCAGGACACAGCCTGATGCTGACAGAGCTGAACAGATCAGAGAGGGCAGCTGAAGACCCAGCTGAAACCCAGCCTTGTTAGAGCTTCCAATTCATTTACAATTCTCCAGTTGTTTTGCTCACTGCAAGAAGAATTCCACTAGTTTTAGGAGCTTAATAAGTGTTAAGAGCTCATTAATATCATCAGAGTAAATGGGCCTATTAAAACATCTTTAAGAAATATCTGAACATAAATCTCCCTAAACTATATTTAATGACTGTACTTAAGATACATTATATGCAAGTCTTAATGAGACATTAGATAGCATTTTGAAGATTAAAATTAGAGAATCCATATAAAGTCTGTCCACTTAATGTAGCCTTAAGCTACACTGATGAAAAACATTACTACCAAATTATTACTTCATTAGAACAAATATTTTCCAATAAATCCTGATTTATGCCATTAGTCGTCTCCATATATACTATTTTTAATATATATATAAAGAGTATACACAAAACAATTTTCTAGTTCCACAGGAGACAGGGGAAATTCTGAGCTTTCTAATGGCTGAGTTAATTACTTGCCTTTATTCTACTGAGTTAAAAATAAGCACTCTTCATAAAAGTCCATTTAGTGTATGCCCACTTTTCTAATTTAATTGGAGATTTTAATCCCATTAACCACAAGGTCATTCTTTAAACATCTGATGTCTTGCTTTGCAAAGATTAGCAGAATGTCTTGGACTCTGGCTCTTACTGTCCCTTCAGCCCCGCTTTGGATGTCCAACTCTGGTGGCAGAGACCCTGGATGAAACCTGGCCCAAGCAGGACCCTTGCACCTCAAGGCCACCTGCTACTTGTCGGTGGAGGTGCGCAAGGGATGAAAATGAAGGAAAATCCATCAACCTCACACAAGACTGTCAGGAGGAGAAAGGCCCGAGTAGGGCACCACACACCTGTCCACAGCATGGCACAGAAAGGCATGGGATACAATGACAAAACTAACCTAGGCCTAGTATTGCTCCTGGACAAACCCTAACAACATGTTAACACCCATCACAGCATCCTGACTGCTCCAGTGGGACTGGGAGCAGCCACAGGAACCGCTGCCCATAGTGTGCCTGTGAGATGGGTGTCTGCTGCATGGCACAGCCAGGCAAGGGGACACTTTCATTGCCAAAACCAGTCACAATAACCTTATTAGCAAGAGGGCTTTCTGGGTGGCTTGTTTTGTATAAGCAGGTTTTCATTAGATGAATGAAGCCAAACAACCTTTATAAATGTTTTCAATTATGAAATTATGCCATTGAGATATCCAGATGAGGATAATCAGGGAAAACACCACTGACACCTCCTGATAGGAGTCATAGCCTCCTGCCTGGATGACTGCACCTTCCAATAACATACAGCCTAGCCACACCAGTCATCTAAAACCCCTTTCTTTATTAGATGAAATCTATAGCAACAAGACTATTTTCATTTGTTCTGCTCAAGTCTTCTATCCAAAAGAGAGAACATCTCATTGTAACAATTTTGCATTTTTAACTGTGCAAATTAAGCATTCTTCATAAATAACAGCCTGGTTTTCTGCACTAGAACTCCTTTTTATGAGCAGCACAGTAACGAACAATGAGCAATGTGTTCTATTATTCTCTGTCAAATCACAGAATGCTACATTAGAATAACTCTGCTGGTCAATGTAATATAGTAGATTAAATTCAACTTCTGTGCAAAAACCACTGTAAAACAGCACGATAAGGCAGCTATAAAAAATTTAATTTTACTCCAAACTCCATCAGAAAAAAAAAAAATGGTGTGAAAAGTAATTTTGCATAATCAGTACACGCCATCTGGAACAATTAACCGATTTCTATAGAACTATGAGGATCAGTCATATCTGCTTATTAAAGATCAGAAATTATACAAGTAATAAATCCTTGAAAAAACTAAGCGTACTCCCGCCTGTCAACGCTATTTTAACTTCAAATACTGAAGAACGCCTGATAAGGCTGAAAAGAAGAGATTAATATATGCAAATTACATCCAGCATTTAAAATCCCCAACAACTGTCTCCGGTTTTCTGTCCCTTATTGCTGCCTTTATGTTTTATTCATACACCAACTCACCTGTCACTTCATAAGCTATAATATTATGGGGGTATTATTAAACAGCATAAAGCCGTGCTTTAATTGGAAAGCTTCATTGCATTTTCCAATTATTTGGAGTAAATTAAAAGCAGATGCACATAGTTTAATAAGGAGTCTAATATCAGTTCCGGGAAATCAAAATTCATTGTCATTACTAAGCCGTGATAGTTTTGCAAACTGTACTCGATTTCAGAGGTTCTGAAAAGAAAATCTGTCTCTGCAATCTGCTAATTGTCATTCGGTTAATAACTGTTTAAAGAGCCAAACCACAGAGTGGCTTCCTACTAGAAAAAAAATTAAACTCTGGCACTCGGAGAAGCAAAACAAATACAGCGCAGCTGGCCACAGAGGTTGCGTTCTGCAAGCCACCGGCGCCAATCCCACCGGATCGTCCTCCTCCAGCAGCCACGTTCCTACGACGACTACGGAACAAGGGAAGCGTGGCACCCTTGCCCCAGCATGTGCCACGTCATCGGTAGGATCCCTCTGGCATCGCCCTCCCTTTCAGCCTAACTGCCACTGCCTTTTGGATGTGCCCTGCACACCCTACCGGCGTCAATGCCTTTGCCACCGCCCCCGCCACAGGGACGGGGACGTCCCTGCCAGTACACCTGCTCATACATAATTCAAGGCAGGCAGATAATCCTCTCAGCAGAGATCAACAAGCAGCTCCTGCGGAAGGTGCCGTGCGATCTGGAAAGACGGGTCAACTCTGCTGGTCTGGTACGGTGCAGGGGAGAAGCCAGGACCTCCTATGCCAGCCTGCAGCTTCACGGGACAGCCGAGAGTAAGGCGGGGGAAAGAGCGGCACCACAGCAGAGCTGTCAGGCTCTCGTACAAGTAGGCAAGAGATGATGAAGATAAAGAACGCCACTTCGGACGACAGCAGGTTAATCAGAAAATCACATCTGAGAAATTACACAGGCGGGAGAACTCCTGGCTTAATCTTTCAGCGTTTGGGCTGCGCCTGCCTGAGCGCAGCACTGACAACGCAGGGCGGCACGCTGCAGCAGCGAGCACGCAACAACCTGCACACCACGGATGAGCTAATTTAATAAGAAATACACTTTTCTGAATCTCATTAAATCTAGTATTAACTAACACTTACATTTCCCTTTCCGAAATACACAGCTGCAGCATTTTACATGAGACTTCAGTCTCCCTGAACTGCTGGATATTAATAGAGCCTTTTATACTTAGAAGATTATCCAGGTCTCTTAGCCCAAAGACTGAGAATTGCAATAGACCAAAGAACAAGCTGACTTTAATCTCAGCCTCAGCGAAGAGGTTTTTGCGCAGAATAAAAGCTTGTGTCACAACTTGTCTTCCTTTTGGACCGTCCCGATTAAAAGTGTGTCACCAAAAATAAATCGAGTTCCACTTCTATTCTTAAGAAGTGCAAAGAACATAACACGTGGGAATCGGGAGCGACAGTAAAATGTAGCACAGGGCCTCCCCCTTCCGAGAGCAGAATGTGCTAAAAACACCTGAACATGGAAGAGTATCTCAAAACCACCAGAAACTATGCTGGAAGATGAAGATAAAGGCAATTCTTGTGCAGTGATCCAAAAAATAGCATCTTCCTTTTTTTTCAAAATTACCTGTTTTAATAAAGCAGACACAGTGTGTGCCAAGCGAACCATTTAATTATCTGCAGAAATGATGAAGCAAAACAATAGTTTGCAAAAATAAATGACTAACCTCTGATTAAAACGTCTGTCCTCATTACATACAGATAAAAGATACAGTATCTTTTAAAAGAAAATGTACATTGAAGAGAGGGAAGTGGCAGTTGCGGCATAGATAACCTGACATTTTGCGACAAGAGAGAAGTTGACACGTGGGCATTGAAATGTAACAAAATCTTTATTGTTTTTTCTATTTCTTAATCTAGAAAGACCTCGGAGAGCATTCTTTTGTAATTAAAAAAGAACACACACGCACACACGAAAAGAATAAAAAGGAAAAAAAAACCACCACAAAACAAAACCACAAGAGGTACATGGAACAAGGCACTCCCGAGCCCAGCGGGGAGCAGCAGGAAAGCAAAGCTGCTAGACCCAGCCCAGCCAGCTTGGCCCTGCACGGGGCTCTGCAGCAGAGCTCCAGCACAGCTCCACGACCAGGCATTGGTTTCTCAGCAGAGCTCACAGTCACGCTGAACAAATCATCTGAGCTTCAGAAAGGGAGGAGGAATCTGGACGCAAACTGCTGCCATAAGAGCAGTGTATGAAATAAATACTTCCAGCAAAACTACCCAAATTACAACTACCCCCTGCCAAGGTCTGCATTATCCAATAGAGCAAAGCAACTCGGCTTCCTTTTCAGGAATCCCCTGGCTTTGATGTTTTTCCAGGTCATTAACATGAGTTTCCACTCTCTTTGCTGTCTCCAGAAATCTGGACAATAAACCAGCATGAAATGAACATCAACCTCACTGCATTCCCTCCAGGACTCCACCTCTTCCCACCACCATGCTGAGGACTCTCCTGTCACTTCTTAAGGATCTCATACTGGGAAAGCTTTGCCGGGGTGACCCAGCAGACCAAACTCAGGCTGCAACCTACATTTGCAGATGTTTCCCTCTACAACTGCAGCTCAATCGTCCCACTTCACAAGAGTAACTGTGTTGGCCACTTGCCTTCCCCAAATCACTACCTATGGCTCACCAGACACTGAAACAAAACCACCCTACTTCCTGATCACGTCACAAAGTTTAAGACCTTTTCATAGGTGTCTGAAAGAGGTAAGTAAACATTTAAATATAATAAATGGTTACATAGAAAATACAATAAGTAACCATTTAAGTAAACATTTACCTTTAAAGCTGAATCTTAAGGTAAATATTGGTGCATGATTTAAAAATAAACAAATCAGACATGTGTAGAAAGTGCCACCTGTAAGAGCTGCCCACAAAAACATCCTCTTCACGGCGAGCTGGCAAACATACATCAGCCGACACCAAGCTGGCAACTGGCACCGCTTCCCTGTCTTGGCGCTCAGTCCAGTTTCCCTGAGAAAAATACTTCCCACAAGTATGTGTGCTGATAATGTGGTTAAAGACAATCACAAACCAGTACTGTCAAGAAATATATGCAAAGGTAACTGCTTTGAGAACCCATTGCTCCTAAGCAAACGAACAGCAAACACTGCAGCCTTGTTCACAGTCACAAATGTTGCTTCATCATTAGATAAAAGTGTGTGACACGTTTCATGATGTGACATCTAAGCTCCAACCCGGAGGACATGGCATTTTGCCTTTGAAAGAGAAGGAAAACCTTCAGCTCAGTATCTGCAAAACTGAAGAACGCTGGCATTTTCAGAGAGCAGCTACAGTCATCCTGAGTGTGAAGAAAGGATTTAAGATCTATGGATTAATACATGACTTGAGGTACCAAACTCATGGATGGCACATCAGCATGTCAAACTACAGTCAACTATTTAAGTACTTGCACAAGTATTTTAACTTTTTTGGACTGTCAGCTGGCAATTATTTGAAAGTACTACCAACAAACATACATCAGAGTATGTTCTGCTTTTGTTCTGTTGCTTTCTCAGCACAGTTTCCACATTTTAGTGTTGCAAAATAAGAACCTTGACCTATCCAAGGGTAACTCTGACCATCTTATCTCCAGGTTTCCTCTAGAAAACAAACCCTTGAGAAGTTTATATGAGTGAGGTTACGTTCTGGCCATGAGAGAACAGCTGTAGTGGTGCCTGTGATTTCATACACAAAATTGGTGCAAAATTTCTTTGTGCACATATTCTGGTAGGGCTGTGCAGAAATATCTGATAGATACCCAACCATGCACTTTCTCTTCTGCAGTCTGAGAACAGGTGAAGAGAAGGTACAATCAGTGACTGTCCTATATTCAAATGATATGACTTTGAATGCTACAACTTACAAACAAGCCTCCCTCGGGCATGATGCCAAAAGTGGCTACAGAAAAAGTTCAGAGCAAAAGAACACAACTCTTCTCAGCAGCACGCAGGCCCCACACCACAGGCAGCAATGTCTTTGCCCACCTGACTTCAGCTAAGAAGACCCATGCTGTGGGAAAACACACAGCTTGGACCAGCGCCTGAGTTCCCAGAAACCACAGCCAAGGCCATAAAGATCTCATTCTGCAAACCTCAGTCACTAGTTTCCAATGCAACACCCTGCCACGTGCTCCACAAGGTGTGCTAAACCTTTTTTTCCATCCCTAACGCTTCTCCTGAGACAAGTTGCCTGAGTACAACTCAAACTGGCAGGTTGAGGCAATTCTGGAAGTGAAATCAGAGGTTTGAGCGGGTGCGGGGAGGCTCTGCCAGTGTCGACAGCCAAGTGCTGTGCCCCCTGCAGCGTGGTCCTGCATGGCTGGCTGGGCAAACGCGCCGCTGCCGGCCTCGTCCCCGGGCAGGAGACAGCTTTTGCCTGTAGTCAGAACTTGAAGGGGCTTTCAATGGAAGATTTTGTAATTTGAAAGGTTTACGTTTCAGTGGCACTTACACAGCAGAAAACTTATGGGAGGCGAGATCCCCAAGAGGCATCAGTATACTGGTCTGAAACACACTGTTTATTAACTTCAGTGAGAGCTATGCTGGTATCAGAGCCCATCCAATTAGTGAGGCCTGCAGGAATATCTGGACTCCTAAATCTCTCAGTTTCTGAAAGGGTTAAAGCTTATTATTAGCATATAATTTACAGGTCCTTTCTCCCAGGAAAGAAATAATGCACAGTAAATGCCACATTCATTTTAATAATACATGTTACAGTCTGTGCCCAACATCTGCACAAAGGTAAAGCAGACAGATTTTTTTGACATGTCCCACTCTGCCATCCAAACACAGGCTTTTTGTTTCTTAAGTGACGGAAGGTTTAATCAAGAAAGCAGGCAATTCATCAATCGAAACAAGGCTGCTCACACCGCCCTGACAGCACACACATGGTTTTATACAGAAGAAACCTGGCCACCTGTCAGCAGCACCTTTTACATCAGGATATACAAATGCACCGAGTGATCAATCCTCCAGCTTTTCCCATTCATTTCTTCATTTTCTTATTATATTTTTCTTTATGCTAGATGTTGCCCTCATTCTCTGCAGGGATAGATGGGAGACAAGGCAAGCTATGGCTGTTTATACACTATCATAAAAATTTATATACCCTTAGAGTGACTTATTTCCCTTCTATTTGACTACCATTATTATAAATAATTTTTCACTTCATTCAGGAATTTTCCCTGTATGTTATTATCTGTGGCTGACTGAGAGGGCTCCCTCTCTTCCTCACTGTCCTGGTGGCTCTGATAAGCCAAAGCAATATGCAGCCAGAAGATGCTGAAGTCTGAAATGAAGGCAATATGTAGTCACAACAACATCTTAATTAAGCTGAAGGCCATGAAGAAAGACTGTGCTGTGAAATACTGAGCAGTGTCTGTCGACAGGTCTGTCTGGAGCAAGGCATTCTTCTTCCTGCTGCTGCCCGTTTGAACATGCATATTAAACCTGTCAGATCCTCAGCACCAGGCTCCCAGAAGCACCCAGAGCCCTCCTGCACATCAGCTCAGGTGTAATTCTGCCTTTTGACCTCTGGCACGTGGCACGGAGTGGGACCAGGGAGTCTGCTGGAGAGGGAAGATGATGCCAGCAGCTTAAGTCTAAGTGCAGACAGCAGTGGCATGTGGCAGGCTCCTGCTGCAAGGTCTGGACAACGGTTTCCTGCACCCTGTCAAAGACTGATTGATAAGTTTACTGTGCAAAGATGAGTCTCCCTAACTTTCTGGTCATCCAGGGTCTCACTCCCAGCACTAGAAACAACAAAAGGCTGGTTAAAAACTGTAATTACTACTTTTAGGACCATTTTTATCTTGACAATAATTGCACTACACACTCCAAGGAGTAACAGGACAGTTCCAGTGGAGACATGGCAATTTCTGCCAAAATGCATTTTGAGGTCCCAAGTGGGTTCGATAGACAAAATTCATTTTACCTTCCACAAAGATGCTGAGCCCCAGCTGGAAATGCTGTTTTCATTGACTACAGACAAAACCTTGGGTTTCTACAGACACAGAACTGAGACAATGCTGTCACTGTTGATTTCACCCTCATTTACAGCTCCCCCTTCCCCAGTATTCCATCCTGCTCCCACCACAACAACTCAAACTGTGGCAATACCAAAACTGGAAGAGATCATTCATAGCGGCTTTTGTTTCCCTGCAACAGCACCAGCAAATCTTCCTTTTTGCAGAGAGCCAAAAGAGGGAGCCCGAAGGCTTGTCCACGCACGGTGGGACCGAAGAGGAGCCCTGCACCTGCCCAGGCCACTGTCACCTCACCTGCTCGCCACCACAGCCTGCACATTGTCCAGGCACACACAGCTCCCCCCTGCATGCCACAGCCAGGACCCCACTGTGGCAAACCACATCCCAGCACAGCAATTAGGGACAACGGTGGAAGCATGTTAATAAATTTCCCGTTGCCATGGCACTGCAGGGAGGCGCTGGCGTCGCAGCGCAGATGAACGGACTGGCTGCAAACACTACACCAACGTAACAGGAAACTTTGGAACCGTTTCCACAGCGTGTCTGGGGGCTAATCTACCTCGGCAATGTTTAAGCACGCAAAGGGAATTGTCCCAGCACCTCATCACAGCTGCCGAGAAGGCAGCAGCGGTCAGGAGCTATGCATGAAGATCCCTGCCAACACACAGGATGTTTCATGTGACAAGGCTCTTTCTTCAGAACCGACTGCCAGCTGCAATAGCCATTACAGCACACGTATGCACGGCTTGTGCAACAGCACGTCTGGAGGACAACGTGCACTTGGGGTTCAAAAAGAGTTATGTGCTTTGACTGAAATGTGCTCACGCAGACATGGAGGCCTAATGCCATGCCCAGCTCCGCAGGCTTGTTTTGTGCTTTGCCTGCAATTATCTGGTAAAGTGTTCAGGTTCTTTGCAAAATAGGTCATCTTTCCAGGTTGTGCTGCAAGCAAAGGCAGTCCATGGGAAGTCCTAAAGCAGAGCTGTTCTCAGTAGCAATCATGCAGAGTTGCTGCCTTGCTCTTTATGCGTTTGATGCTTTCTCAGGAGAGAAAGCACAGCTTCCTATCCTCCACACAAGACTGTCTCAAGTGAACACCAGCACACGCCTTCCTTTACATTTCTAAATCTATTAGGGCAGGAGAGTAACAAGAAAAACGAGTACTGACAAGAATTATGCAATTGTTATATTCCCTCTATTTAGGAACCTGAAGCTGCAGCTTCAGTCAGAGATTACCTTTTAAATAACCCTTTGATTATGGTACATGAATTAATGCCATGTTCCCATGTTAGATTTGTCACTCACTATTAGTAGCACAAACCTGTAAATGGCACTTTTTTGCCATCTTCTCTTCTCTGATTATGCAGAAACACTACCTTTTGTACAGCCCACTGAATCTACTGTTGTGTTTTGTGGGATTCCAAACTGTGCTGAAAACCTCCTTCAGCCAGATGACAAGACTGTACCTTCAATAGGTTTTGACAGAGTGAGGTTTAAAGCCAGTATTTTAGTCCTTTGGCAAAAATAACACAGAGCTCTGTGGCTAAGTGTGATTCTGCCATGCCTATCACAATATTTGCTCAGTGTAATGTTACTCCAAAAAAAGAGAAAAAGTAATTCTAAGGAAAAAACTCTCCTGCACATCAGCACAACTCAGATGAAGCACAGAACATGAGCTGGCCTCCTAAGAGAAGGGGCAGGTGAGATGCACTGTTGTGCCACAGCTGCATTTAACATTTTTCTTTACTTTGCAGGACCAGAAGTTCTTCCACTGTGGTTCACAAATAGCTTCCAGCCCACACAGCTATCAGCATAACCAGAAGTGACTGACCTCAGGAGATACAACTCTGTGGAACATCCCTGCCTCTCACTCCCACAGCCATTGCTTCCTGGGGTTCTGGGAAACCAGACTATGTTCCTTTTTAGCTCACTCTTCCTTCAAGACAGGAAACACTTAAGCAGAGGACCTTCTCCAGAGGAGTAGAGCTGTCAGGAAGAGCTCACAGGGTCCCCAGCTCCAAAACAAACCCACGGGGTGGTCCTGAAGCACAGGAACAAGTATCTGTACCTGCATGGTGAAGGAATGGGCTTGATCCTGACCATTCTAAATACACAATTTCCCTGCAGACCAGTATTAGTCAAAAATAAAGACCAGCTTAATTACTCATTGGTAGTTTTTTTCTACACTGACATCTGGAAACTATCACTAACTCTAGCACTTGTACACCAGCCTGGAACAGCGAACAGACAGAAAGCTGCAGCTTAAAGAGACCAAGCATGCATGTACAAGCACACGCTGCTTCAGAACACTGAACTCTCCCCATATCCCAACATCTTATTATTTGCCCCAATACAAGACAAAGTTTAGCATGAAACAGGCAGAGAAGTTTCTTAGAACTCACCTGTGAAGATCATGAAAAAGATGAGCAAAGTTTGTGTCAGTGTCGCTTTCCATTAAAGCTCTCATCCAGCAGCTCTGCAGGCAGCAGCATCCCTCTCCCAGGGCTGTGATCTCCCCAGTGATCAGTAACATTTGCTGCCAGTAACATGTGTGCCTGGGCATTTTCTGAGGTCCTGCATCTCTTCTGCTCTCAACCATTAAAATGGCACTGAGAAGCTGAACATGCTATCTCCTAGGTACCACACACCTGGCTGGCTGCGCACACAGGGCTGCTTTGCTTGGTTACACTTCTGATTACACAGGGGAGCAGAGGAAACGTGGCATGTGCCAGCTCACCTGATATGGCATACAAATTTGAGTGCTGGTGCTCCAGGTCCAGGCGAGTGCTGTGACTTTTCCCTCGAAAGCTGGCAGGAAGTGTCAGCGAGATGTGCCTGAGGAAGAGAGGAGGAAACAGAGATGATGCCTCTATAAAGCAGAAAATGCTGCTGCCCTCAGCCTGCTTTTGCCTGATGATTCTTGTCAAGCTAAGGAGCAAATATCAATTTTCACATTGCTTGTAAAAGCTGGAGTGGATCTCAAATAGCAGAAGGAGACCAAGGTAGTGCCTTGGCTGTAACAACCGAGAGTGGTTCTGCTGCTTAACCTGCTGCTCAGTCTAGCTGTGAGCAAGACCATCCACACCAGCACAGGCCCCACTGAACCCTGGGACTTGGCCAACAACAGAAGTGTTGCAGATGTAGGGGTGATGTACATGTTGGGCTTCCCTACAACAGCCTCTGAGGACAGGGAAGCCAAACTTCATCTCTGTCTGCAGACATACACTACTCCCACCCCCCCACCAACACTCTGCACAGAGTTCCTGCAGCAGAGATATTTTTACATCTTCCATTAAACTTTACTATAAATAGGGAAAAAGAAGCTCATGGAAGCAAAGCTGGAACTATTCTCAGTGGCTCAGAGCTTACTAAGAGGAAAGCTTACTTGCACGTGGCAAGCCTGGACACAGGCTAGAAGACAAGGTGGGTGACCTTCCCAGGAACACATGGTGTGGGAGGAAGTGATGCAATGACTGCTAAGCCCTGCTCTTCTCAGGCCCTAGGCCTGGAGCTACCAGAGCCTAAAGCTGTTCCGCATGGAGGATGGGCCAACAGCCCTCTGAGCAGTGAGCAAAAGCAGTGCCACCTCCCCACCCAGCAGGACACCGCTTAGAAAGTTGCCTGGACATGCCAGCTCCGGGCTTAGGACAGCATGAGCAGGGCTGCCTGCCACACAGCTGTGACTCTGTGCCTACTATCACACTGCCCATTCAGCCACCCAGCCATGGTGCTCCACTGAGAAGCCTGCCTCAAGAAAAGACTTTTTGCTAGTAATGATTATTGATAGCCTACAGATTTCTATGCTTTGATGAGAAACTCAGGCTGTTGCCTTTTAATTCAAATCTGTATTTCTCTAATGCTGATCCCAGGTCTGTGTGAATATTTACAAAATGTTATCATTAATCTTCTGGACCACATTGCCATACCCAATGAAGATGCTCCCTCTCCATAGAGGAGCTTAGTGCAGCATGAGGGCAAAGCAGCAGCTTCCATTTCACAGGAGTGAGAGCTACCAGACCTGGCCAGAGCCTTGGCAGCACCCTTGTGCCAGGAAAACAAGGCAGCCTTTGTGTTCCCTCACAAACACCCTGCCTGTGAGAAAGGGCTCTATGTACTCTGCAGCACAGCATCGAATCCATATTCTTAGCCAGCAGGCTTTATCTATCCAGCAAATCATCTGGAAATTATCTGCTTTTAAAAACAGGACACATTTTGTGGAGAACTATGTATTTTTAGCCCTTGATGCAGCTGATGGTGAACAGCATTGATAAAATAAGAAAAAGCAAACGTCAGTTTGAGTTTGGTTGGGCTTCCCAAAGCTATTTTTAACAAAAAAAAGATGGTGTGAAAATACTTCTGAATTTGGCTAACAGTTTGCTGTTTAAAACACAATCCATATGAGACTCTTGAGCAGAGGCAGGTTTGTCATGAACACATTTTAAAACAGAAGACCACTGCCTGTAGGCATTACAGGCTTTTCATTTGTTTTTTTAATAGCAGTATCCAAAAATACTTCGAGGCACTGAAACAACCAACAGGAAGACTTTTGAATTTCTCTTCCTTGTCCAGGGGACCACTTTCTTCATCCCAAACAAAATGCCAGGACTTGTTTTGGAAGTAACCAAAGCAGACCTAGTTAAAGGCACATTTCTGGGCAAAGTATTTGAAAAGTTTCAACCATCCTCTGTTGCAGGAGAGGCTGACCCTTGTCCCTCTGGCCAGTTCTGTTCCATGACCCAGCACCAAGCCGGCCAGGCCACCACAGGCTGTGAGAGATAAGCATTCCCCTCAACCAGAGAACAGCAGGGGCTGTGGAAGCACCAAGATGGACCTGTCAGCCTCTCAAATGCATGCTAGCAGCCTTCTAGCAAAGCTCTGAATGCTTGGTTTGCAAAAGATTTTCTGAACTAAGACCCCAGTTGCTACCAGCCTACCTGGTAACTCCTGCAAGCACTTCACAAGTGCCAGACGCTGAAGTGGTGCACACATTCCTCACCAGCCAAGGGACCCTCACCACACCCCCGCGTGTCCAGATATCACTGCCCAGCTCCCCAGGGCATCCCACTTGCTCTCCATTTCAGGCATGTCAGTGTTCAAAGAGACACAGAAGTGCTCCCTCATGGCAGGGGAAGCTGAACAGACCATGTATGGGGTGCACACCTCGGTAGGCAGGTGCTCTTGCCACCACTCCTGGGCGTTAAAGTGCCAGTTCAGATGCTGTGGACACCAGCCTGACAGAAGCAGGGTGGAAAGGGCCTGGATGCCAGCTGCTATGAGTGGTTTGAAAACAACAGCCTGTGTGCCTGCCCCCGCTTCCATGGCCACTTCCCATTTCTGAGACAAATGCCATTTCATCACTCCCACTGTGCAGTACCAAGGAGAGCCTGGTCTCTCCAAGAAGAACAGTTAGCTGCAAGACCACAAGACGGAGGACAACAACTGGTAGGAGGAGATAAGCTCACTCCTTCCCCTTAACAGCATGACATTGTAGGGGGAAAAAAAAACCACGAGGAAACAAAGCCTAATTTATTTTAAATTAATGCAAACTTTGGCCAGGATCAATATAACTTATACCTACTAAGTTGATTGCATAATGCATTTTCCTTATGTGTTGTGAAAGCCAAATCATTTTGCATTGTAGAAGACAAAAAAAAAAAAGGCTTCCATTGAAAAGCAAGAAAATCCCAATTACAAAGTCCCCAAGTTCCTAAACACATATCGTGGAAGTATGTGCAGCTCTGCGGCATATGGCAAATCAATTACTAGTTTAAATTTTAAAACAAAAACATGGTAAATGTGTTGCAGAAATAATCAAGAACAACGGTTTGCTTTAGATTACAGCGGCCACTAGAGTTTTGAATACAATTAATCATCATTCCAGGCAATGGGAAGCCATATTGACACTTATTCCTAATTTGAATATTTAATTAGGGTGAAGTTCTTCATCAAATTATCACAGAACTGGGAGGAAAGCCTAAAAGATTTAAACAATTACTACTTTAACCCTTCATCAACTGCTCACCTGTGAGCACAAGAATTTTTTTCCTGATCTGCAAAGCAAGAACCTGCTGAAGCAACACAGACAGACAGCATTTAAAAGACATCACAAATACCCTGGAAAGGTACATGGATGTTCGGCATCCCGCAGGGCTCCTTTGAGATGCCAGACTGACACACACTTCTGACTGCCTACGCTCCTCGACCTTTAGCAGAGCAAAGCTTTCAGGCCAGATCTCCATTTCAGCATCAAGCGTGGTTCCTCCCAGGGCTTTTGTGGTTTCTATTTGTTGGTTTTGGCTTTTGTTTGCTTCTTTTTAAACTGAAGAGCCTGCTCAGAATCGCTCACTGAAGGACACCAAAGTGCAGCCACCCAGTACTGCCTGCCCTAAACAGAAAGTGTCCCAGCCCTGCACTGGGAGCTCACTGGACAGGAACCTCAGCACTGCTCTGGACCCACCACACCTCCTGCCACACCACAGACACTCTCCCTTCTGCACAGCTCTGCCTCAGACCGCTCAAACATCCCTTTATGTGCTGTACTAATCCATATAAGAAAAATCTCTTTTAATGAGGAGTGATATAGTTATGAACTCTCTAGAGCCATAATTAGAGCAAACTAATTGAAGTTGTGTTTTGACACACTTTCCAAATTCACGGGTACTGCATGACATATTCACAACACTACTGCTGCACAGCCATGGTGACAGCAAAATCATTAGGCTAATAACGCTTATTTGCATTCTTATCATGCCAGCAGCATGCCGTTAAATACTGCTCCAACCAGTGCTCCTCTACTCTCAAAGTTTCCACTGAAAGATATTAACAGTAATTATTAGTACTTTGGTGGAATCTCGAATGTTAAAAGAATGGCAACGCACATTAACTATCCCCATGCCAATTATTTTCCTTTTGAACTGTCACAAAAAAAACCCAGTTTTTTTCCTCCCCACCAAACAAAAGCAACAAAGTGAATTTTGTGCTGCTGTGGTGAATGGAGAGGCTCAGCCTGTGCAGGCCAGCAGTCATCAAGTCTTCAGTCTTCTCTCTCCAACCCCCTAGTCAAAACCACATTGTTCCAGCATGGGTTAAACACTAAATATATTTTTCCCCAGCAGACAATAATTTCCAGGCAATTCAGGAGGAAAACAACTGCAGCAGCACAGTTCAGGACAGGGTAGGTTTAATTAATCCCTTCACTTCAGGTTTTCTCTTAGTTATTAAATCTAGAGAACAAGTCTACATATGACAGCAACTGAAGCAGAACATCATGGAGATCGTTCACACACTAGCAAAGGCAGTTTGAGGTCTGTGTGCACTATGGTCACTTGAATATTTTTTTTTGCTGAGAAAAACTCCCATCAAACAGGCCCCAGAATGCCCAAGAGTTCCAAACAGTTTATTACTAACTGTCTGCAGGAAGGCAATGAACTGCTTTTGAAGTTAGGGAGCAAGTACTCCTAAGAAGTATCAGAGGATCACAAGGGGAAATGCCAGGTATCAAAGGATGCTTCATAATTCATAGGAAAATACCAGCAATGCACAGCAAAAAGGACAACATTTTTTGCTTTCCAGCTGGATAGATGAGCATGGGAGAAAGAGATCAAACAACACTTTTAAGAACTGCCCCACATTACCAAATATTAGAAACCACACCTTATGCTGCAGACTTGAGTTGTCCTGTGCTTTGATGTACCACTGTCATGACTGCATTTTACTTCAATGTTGCAAAAACTGCAGGAATAGCTTCAAATAAAAAGAATCCCATTTTCCACTATCAATGGATTATGCAAAGATCATGTCTCATGCAAAACCGAGGACAGAACAATCAAATTCCAAGCTGTAGAAAGCTGAAAACACACCTACAAGAAATCAGTCTCAGGCTGCAGCTCTCAGGACATGTAATCCAACTTGAAAGCTTTGTCTGTGGAGGGAGAAAAGAGCTGATTTTTAAGAAGGGAGCTTCTGGATTTTCACTAACAGACACCAGAGGATCTCTCAGCAACTACTTACTCTACCAAATTGCATTTTCCAAACTGCAGCTACCAAATGGCACCACAGCAGATATCTGTGGCTCCAATGGTGTCCAGAATCCTATCCACAGTATTTATTCACAGTCCTTAACTTTTACTGTGTGATGCCAGAACACCTACCTCATACTCCAAAGAACTGCAATGAAAAAACAACAACTGTGAGGCAAGAATCACCTCGGGTAATGGACTTCATTCCAGACAATCTACTCTAATCGTGTAAACCAAATATTTAAATACTTTCTAAAACCTTCCTGACCCTTTCCCTAAAACAAGCAACATATGGACTTTGCAAGCATTTCATCTCATTCCAAGCTACTAAAATATCCTGTTTCCCCCCAAATCAATGAGAGCTGGTGGAGCCAGATTCAGATTTTATAAAAGTCCAAATGCACAAGAGAATGAAAAAGGGAGTGAGTGACTCTTTCCACTTTTAGATTTACCAGTTTAATTCTCCCAGCTGCAGGAAGGGAGGAAGGCCTGCCTGCAGCACACTTCCTCAATGCACTACATGCAGCATGCCTGTGTCTCCCCTCCTGAAACGACCACGCCTCAGTGCTGGGGAAAGTGATGCTGTGCTGTTCCGTTAAAGCTGAAGCAATCACCAGCTGAATGGAACAAACCCCGATGAGGGTAACAAGGGAGGCACAATGTACTGCAGAGCAGCAACCTAAAATGTAAGGCTTAATGCAGAATAAAGCTCCTGCAGCTTCCTCTATACAGGGATTAATTTAGATCAGAGGACTTCAGTAAGCAGGATAGAACAGCTGCCAAACAATAGAAGAAAACCAACAAGTTTAATTTACACTGCTTGGAAGTCTGAGCTGTAGCCCATTAAATTGTTATAGGCAGAGGACTGCATCAAAGAACGAAGGCCTCATACTGTAAGCATGAAGTGCTTATGAAGTGGTTGTCTGAGATGAGCAGTGCGGCGTCTCAGGAGGCTGCAGTGGGAAGAGCGCAGCTTTCCACATCCTTCACCAGCTACTCTCCAGAGTCAGGAGTTTTCAGATAATGAAGCAGTAGGGAAAAATTGCCAAACAGCAGAAATACTCCAAAAAGATAAATTACACACGGTGTAAGCTTCCTCGGTTAGGATTTTAAATTCTGTCAAATTAATCAGCACAACAAAGCCCAGGCTCTCTTGTATCTGATGAGAAGCATCTCCTGGAGGCCAGTCTCTTGCTGAGGGGCAAGGGTGGGTCCTGCCCAACCCCCCAGCACTGGGATGCTGCTGGCATAGCACAGCTGAGGCTGTGGGGAGCAGCGACACCTCCCCTGCAGAACCTGCTAAACAAATATTCCACATAAAGACTCATTTGGGAAGAGCACGTTGTCAGCACTTTGCCAGTAATAAATAATGACAGTCCAAACACTTTACTAAAAGCAATAAACTCAAGAAGTGTTTTGGAAAATGGTGAAAGTGATTGATTTAAAGAAGGAAATATCTGAACGCAGCCACATGCACTTCAGGGTGAAAGCACAGATTACAAATCAACAGTGGCAGAGATCATATTAAATAGCAGACAACAGTGAAGTTTTAGGGAAAAAATGTTCGATTCCCCCCCAGGGCTTATTTAACAACTGAGTAGAAGGCTTCTTTGAATGAATACCTTGGGTTTGTACTTAATGACCCTATGCTATACCCCAAAGAAAACAGGCCTCCAGGAATATTACTATACCAGCAACAGGGCTCTATAAAGAAAAATGACCCTACAGAGACAGAAGCCTCTTCACTTAGAGCACTCCCCAAATTTTAATGGATCCTCAAAACCAGCTAAATCAATCAGCCTTCTTCTAACTACAGTTAATGTCTCTCTCTCTCTCGGCCTCAACAAGGGATTCTTGTGCCTGGAAACCACTCACACTGTTTAAACATTTTTTCCTAATCATCATTTTCTACCACTGAGGCATACTGGACTGTGACCAATTTTTGCACGTCTTCATCCAGCTGAGTTGGATGGGAGCCACATGGTCAGTGCAGTTTCATAACAAATTCCTTATGGGAAACAGACTCTGGATAGATGTATGCCAGCACCCCTTACCCACTCAAGCCAACTATCATGCTCAGATCTGCATGGTGTGCACACATCACACACATTTCATCTTTAAATTCTGCTTCTTGCCATACCCACTTCTTGCTATATCCACAGCAAGGATCTACAGAAACACTTCCTCCAAACTCCAATTTACTGTTTAAATCTCACTTGTTTTTTTCCTAACCCACAGCTACTGTGAACCTATCCACTGCACCTTCACATAGATTATGTAGCTTATAAACTGGGAATGTTGGGCTGTACTTCACAATACAAGTGATGTGAGCACTCAAGCCAACAAGTATGTTTTGTTGTAAAGCAGAAGCCCTGATGATGAAACAGATTATGAAACCTAACTGTCAAGAAGGAAGCATCCTGAAGAAAGGTTCAGACCATCAGAGATCTACTGACAATGTTTCCCAGCGCAGTTTCCAGTCCAATCAGAAAGATCCATCCCAAAGAACTCTTCATTTGGTAACATTTGGTTCAGGTGAGGGACTCTTAGGTAGATTCCCCCGAGTCTGTGAAAGCACCATGGCCACCAGGATTAGCAGGGGTATCTGCCTCTGGTCCACAGCAGCTTTCTGAAGCCTTGGCTTTGTTCCATACCAGAATAGAAAAGCAATGAAACCCTGGAACCTTTTCTTCCACAGACTCTCCATAAAATCTATTTTAAACATCTTAAAAAGAAAAAAAAAAAAAGAATAAGGTAATTCAAAATAATATTGTTACTTAAAAAAAACAGGGAGGTAAAAGGCTTCCCCCCTTCCCCTCACTGAACCCACTGCACAGAGCAAGACTGGCTCATGGTCAGAGCAAGTTCAGGTCTCCACCACGCAGGCTCTTGGTGCTGCTTTATTAGCTGCCACCTATTGCACATCATCAGCCTCCAGCAGAAAGCCACATACTGATCACTTCCCAAGCTTACATGACAAAGTTCAAACACTATTAATAAATCAATTTGAAAAATCAGACTTCTCTGCCCAGAAAGGAAATTCTTATGTTCTTTAACATGAAGCTCTGCTGGGAGCAGAGGAACAGGAGCAAATCATTTCCCTTTTCCAAGGAGGGACAGCACAGCTATTTAAAAGGTAACTGGGAGAACAGGAGGAAAATTTACACATCCTGTTCTTATTTCTGGAGTTTAAATACGGCAATTGTTATCTTCTTATCAAAACCAGAGCAGCACTTCCCTCATGCAATACTCCTGCCAGATCAGGATTTCAAGACTCGAGCCCAGAGCATGGAGAGCCTGCGTGGGGAAGGATGGCTGCCAGCCTCTGCAGACCTGCAGCTGCCAAGGCTGTGAGCTGCAGCACAAGTGAGCTGGGTCTTTGGTTATAAGCCACGTGGATCAGGCAGGAGGTACCAGCACAGCTGGTGTGTGCTGAGGCTCTGGGTCTCTCTCAGTGGACAGTCCCTCTCTGCACAAGCCCGGACACCAGAGAGGAAACAGGCAGCAGGGAGAGTGCACATGCTGCTCTATTCCCCAGCATTGCTCCTGGGCTAGGGCACAGCCCAGCAGGATGGCTGCCTTCTTGCGACAGCCTGGTATGGGACCCTGAGTCATGCTGGAGATGCTGCAGGGACTGGTACCCTGCCTGCAGCCCCTTCAGTCAGATGGCATAAAGCACCCACTGCCTATCTCGGGTGGGCTCCAGCCCCAGCAGTCTGGGCCCTTGCGTGCCCACAGAGGGCATTTCACACTGCCCGGCTGGACACTAACCCCCTGAACCCAGAGAGGCTCCTGACTCTGGCAGAATGCCATGCTCCAGCTCACACTACACTCAGTGCCCATGACCTCTCAGACCAGCCCAGCTGCTTTGCCTCACTAACCAGGAGCAAACTATGCCCTTTCCATCCAGCTGGTTTGTGTCAGCTTGGGTTCTGCAGGCAGCTGCAGTGCACCAGCAGCACATCCCTGGGAAAACAGCTACCCCTCTCACAATTCTCTCTTTCTCTAGCTCTGCAAACTGGTCTCTCCTTCTGCTGGTGCCCACAACAGCTCATGCCTGGCTGCATCAGGAGTCCTACATCTCAAAAACCCAACAGAGCCACCTGGCTTGCCTGACTTGCATCCTACCACAATGGCAGTTCCTTCCTGAGATGCAGTGCTGCAGTGCCACTGGCCTCTCCTGGCCTGGCCAGGCCAGACATCCTGATAGTACTGTCACCTTCTCCTGGTCATCAGGCTTGCCTGGGAGGTGAAGCACTCAAGGCTGACACTTTTTTGGTCATCCATGTGCCCTTCTGGTCAGTTCAGAGCACAAGCAACAGACTTGCAGCTCAGTCTCAGATGGTGACAGCTCAGGCTTCTGTGGTTCTCAATTACAGCAGCCACAGAGATGTGCCATAGGCATCCCAGGAAGGCAGTCAGAGGAGTTCTGCCCTTCTGAAGCTGAAGACTGAGTGCCCAGCTACGCTGAGGCATGATAGGAATATAAGCGGATTGCAGTAAGATCTTCCTCCTCCGTGGTAAGCCATTAACCTTTCAGATGACAGCCTTGCAAACTAAATGACTGAACAATTCCCAGGGTCAGCACGAATCTACATTTTCAAAACCTGACATCAACAAGTAAAAGTTGTGACTGAATCCTGGTTTCTCCGAAGGGAAGATTAAACGCCTGTGACACATCATCTGCAATCAGAGTGCTCCATTTCCCAAAGTATCCGTCACAGATTGATAACATCCACGCAAAAAGTTAAGTGCAATTATGTCTGTCACTGTAAAACACACTTCAGCAGCACTGACTGACATCTTGCTCACAGCTGACAAATTGTGAGAGGGCTGTTTGAATGACAGTGGCAGAGACTGCTGCAGCACCTCTGGAAGGGATGCAAAATGTGCTCCCAAACCACAGAAGCCACAGGGGTTTGCAAAGCAGAGTGGCTGTGACTGGAGCCATCATGTAGGCAGTAATAAGGCAGGATGTCTCAAGGTTGGCCCTCCATGCATTCAGAGATCAGTGACTTGATCCCAAGAAGCTGGAACTGGACTGAAAGAGAATGTCACACATGACTCCTGCTCATCTGCTCCAACAGAACGTGGTGCATGGAGGGGCCAAACCCCAGGACACTGCTCAAATACTTGTGACCTGCACTTGTGTAAAGGGTTAACCCTCCTGGGAGAGTGGTCTTGACTCTGACCCCAGCTCCTCCTGCCCCCTGTCTGGGGGTGAGTCTGAACCTGACTCCAGGTTACCTGTTACCATCTCTTTTGGGGAAGGATTCCTTTTTTGCTCCCCAAAGTGATGTCTGCTGAGCTTAGGCCCTGAACACTGAGCAGAGCTACCAAGCAAAGTTACACTGAACTCTCACTGGTAACTCAATCAACAAAAGGAGATCTTTAGTAGCAGCCTTCTAGGATGGGAAACTGCAACTGCATTTCTCCAGGCTGCCATCAGTGCTGAGAAGCTGTCGCAGAATGTAGAGAGACAAGACAGTAAGGCGGCTTGATGCCTTACACAATGGCACAGTTGTACTCCACAGCAGAGAGTACCACCCTCACTGGGATATGCAGGGCTGCCTTAGAGACCATTAAGCCAAATGCCTGTAGTAGGAAACACCAAGAAGAAATGGCTGGAAAAATAACATATGCAGTCCAGCATGAATGTCAAACAAAGCCTCCACTTGTGCAGCTCCGGCTGTGAGCTGTAACCCCACGACACGAGCGACAGAGGCAGGAATGCTGACGTGAAACAAGTTGTGGAGGTCAAACCAGTGACATATGACAGAACTCTGATGTGCTGCCATCCACTGCCATCGGTAACTTACATCATGGATCAGAGGAGGAACCACAGCTTGTGCAGAAATTAACTTCTCCCACAGTAAAGAGACCTTCTGTTTAGGAGGGTTGTGTGTGCAGAAGCTCACTGGTGTGTTTTACTGATTTAGTTCACATCCAGTGCTAACAATTGTTCTGAAGTACCCAAGCACACCACATCCTCTTGATGTAGAATTATTTTATAGCACTAGACAGCAACAGAAGAGAATAGCTTAAATATCTGACCAGCCTAATGGCAGAATCTGCACAGTGCGCTCTGTTCAGCACTGCTCACTGATTTTCACTTAGCACTCAATGGCAGCATAAGAGTAACTCAATTGCTGTTCCTGTCAGGATACACCAACATGGAATAGAGCAGCAAACTGGCTACCAATGTAAGCTCGTCCCTCTATAGTGATGTAAAAATAAGAGGTTACTTGTGACTACAATCTTCCACAGACATTAAGTGTTGAATAACATACATTGCTGATAAAGTATTAGAAAAAGCTTTCAAGTAATATCTGTTCCTTGTAATAATGAAATATTTGCAGGGTGCACCTTTATATACATTTCTATTTCTTAAAAAATATATTGGATAATAAATAATCAGAGTAAAAAAAGAAAACAGACATGAAAGATGCTCTGAATGATCAGGCTGGTGGTGTAAAAGTTACCTGTAAATCACACATAGGGCATGAGTGTGGAGCTGGCTACAGACAGGTGGTTTTTACTAGGAGGCATTAATGTAACATTCAATTATTCTACTGCATACTGGCTGTTTTAACTCAGCCAAATTAGAATACATTTTATATTGACTATTTTGACATTTGCTTTATTTGGCAAGTAAAACAAAACTGATCCAATTTCCTTGCAGCCATTGTAAACCATAAACTGTACAACAAGAGGTTATAAAATATATAAGCCTTGTAAACACTTCTTTTTCAGAATGTCACTGATGCTCAGAGCTCTAATTTTGGCCCCGCTCCCAATAGCTCTGATGCTGCTCTGCAGCCTTCCCTGCTCAGCCATAAAGTGACCCTTCCACACTTAGTTATTAAGGGCAGTCATTGACATTCTCTTGCTATGATAATTTTTTCTCTTTATTGTGGAGATCTGCCCAGGCAGGAATTTCTTGCAGACAGAAAATGAAGATCCGTGCTCTAAAATCAAGACATCTTTTTCTCTGATCTTGCATGGCCTGTGCTAGCATGTAGCTTATGTCCAGTGGAGCTTCAAAACAACATACCAGCTCCCAGTGGGAAAGGCTGAAATCTCAAGAAGACTGCTGGCTTTTCATCTCTTTTGCCTCCATCTCTGTTTGAGAAGCAAGACAGCATCTCTGCCTGTAGCACACCTGACAGCACAGAGCAGCAAGCAGTGTGCCACGTCGTGGCAGGCAACCCTGCAAAGTGCTCAGGGAAAGAAATGTCCAAATGCTTTGGAGAGCTCAAAGAGCCACTTCAAGACAGTAGATTTAAGTCTAGGTCATGGATGAAGGCTTGAATGTACACACCTGCCTTAAAAAGATGCACAACATCTTTCTCAGAAAGAGTTTACAGTAGTTTAAAAGCATCACCCTCTGATGTGACCTGTAAAGTAAGACTCTAAAGGACAAGAGTATTTTCCACCCATATGATACAACAACCTTGCATACAAACTGATCTCCCTGAAATTCCCCTCTGCTCTCTCCTTTGAAATTCAAGCTCTCAACAGTTATTGTAATACTGTAAATGTATCTGCAGTACACCAAGTGCCTAGTGCAAAGAGATGTGTTCCATTAATTAAGCAAAACTCCAAAGGGACAAGTATTGAACATGCTTCCCCTAGCTAGAGCCTGGCCCAGAGCTCAGCCAATGTGCCCCATCAGTAGGAGCCCATCTCACACTGGATGCTGTGCTTCCGTAGCAAGCGGCAGTAGCATAAGGTGCTCGGTTCAGTCACTGTCTGGGTTGGTCTGCTGCTTAACACCTTCAGTTTTGTCCACAGAAATGCAGTAAGCTGTTAATACCAGGACTACTGTTTATGTGAGTGCAGACACAGGAGCACACATTTAGACACACACATAAATATTGTCTATAACACAGGAAAAAACCAACCTGGACAGACTCTGTGGCAGCATTGGCTCAGGAGCGCTGCTTCTGTCAAGTCACTGCAAAATGAGCGGCCTGCTCTGCACACTCAGTGTCAGGGGTATAACTGCAGCACAGCAGTCAAGTCCAAGAAAAGAAAAACAGGGCAGTACTTCAAACCATGAGTGCACTGCCTCTGGATAAAGAACAGAACTTGACTCCCTACACATTAAGATCTATATGAACACTTCTCTCTCCCTTTGATCAAGAAGAGAAATCACCTTGGTTACAGTTCTGGCCCACCTTCTGAGGTGATCCACACACTTGTGGGGAAACTACATCTCAGTTTAAAGCAAAGAAAAAAATGCAGTTTGCTGCTTTCTGATATCTTTACCTTGTATGTCTTTACACAACAACAGCCAAAGGAACTTCCAGTAGGCAAACACTTGAAAGAACAACACATTCCCTTCATTGTCAAATCACACCACATAATCATTCACCCCAGTGTGATACCTTAGTCTTGATTCCATCAGGCAAGGTTAGTAACACATTACTCAGCATTAAGCAGAAGGGGCTGGAAAGCACAAAACTTACCTCGGCAGGTTAGGAGCTGGTGTTGAAGTTGGTGCTTGGGAGGGAGGACTTGCAGGCTGTGACGACTCATGGTTGCGGGGGACTCTGCCCATCCTATACCAGATGCCCATGTTGTTCAGCTCCCTGTGTAAGCAACACAAAAGATGTTAATGCTACAAGCAAATGCTGCACACGTGCATGAGTGTCAAGCACTGATGTGTTTCACAAACACCTTGGTTAGAAAGAGCCAGTCTAATTAGAAAAAAAAAAAAGAGTGGGGTTAGTTAACTCCTACATCAAAGTCAGCAACACTTGCACCTATGTAGACTTTTCCAGTGACAAGCTTCAGCTCTCACGAACTGCTTAATTACAGGAAAACAGGGTGCTTAACCTCAGTACAAATGAATTTATGCCAACAGCTTCTGGAGGGAGGGGTACTTACCCTATGAATGTGTACTGAGGAGGGGCTTGTTTAGATCGACCCATGATTCGGATGTCACAGATTGCTGCCTCTGTAGAATCCCGCGGGATGAATTTAATGCACAGCCTCTTCTTTCTGAAAGCTACTTCTTCTGTAGAAACAATCCAGGACACAGGGTCATTTTTATGCAAGATTAGGGTATAAATGTTATTTATTGTCTTGCCAGATATTAGGCAGATAATTACAGCAGGAACTGGAGCCAAAAAACAGATATATGTCAGCAAACCAGACAGTGCAGTGCCACTCAGTGACTGGAGAAATGTTCTATCAGGAGCTCTCTGTAGAAGGTGTGAGATTTGTTATTAGGCACTGTGATAAACCAATACTCCTTACTACCCTCTGCAGAGAGGATAAGACATCAGTATGCCAGAATACTGCACCATGGCACATATAGCAGGGGTTTTCTCGACTTCCACGTACTTCTCACATTCTCCTTCTCTTTCCAAGGTAATGTTTGCCTTACTAGCCCGGACAGTTGTATCTAAATGTTCCTCCCACAAGCACTGCCTCTAGCAACATACCTGGAAGCTGGTGACACAATCTGGCAGTTTATTCTGCTGAACAAAGAGAGACGCAGGCAGAAAGACTGCCAGACAGACTAGCTCTCCACCCCAAACTCATGCATCCCAAGTGCTAATGACCCCTCCTGACTTGGTCAGCAAGTGCTGAAATGATACTACCACTACATTCACCACAGTATCTTTGTAGGGATGAATCTGACTTACACAGCAAAGCTCCTAATGGGGCAACTGTGCTGCACTGACCTGTGTTCAGAGGTGGATGGATGTGAAGTGTGGCCTTTTCCTGCTATGCATTACAGAGCAGTTTGACTTGTTTTCATGTTCTCCATCAAGAAAACCTCAAATCCACCAGAATTAGATGTGAATTTGTTATACAGATAAGCCCTATGCACAGTGTATGCCTGCATACAGATATAACCCACAACCAGCTCTGGGTCAGCCTCCCCACAGCAGGTGGTACTGGCACACAGGCACAGCTTTATGATGCTTGGAAACCATTGCTCTATCTCACCCTAAAGAGTCCATGAAAACCTTAGTGTGAGCAAGGTGAGGTTTCCATTAGCAAATACAGGCACTTGAAAGACAGGAGAGAAGTCTGAAAATCTGAAGTACAGGCAGTGAATGAAAATCTGGAAACACCCAAAACTACAAACCAATGCCTGCAAAATAAACCCCTGTCAGTTTAATAGGAATAAATATCCTCTAGCTTAAAAATATGCTCTCACTTCAACAGATGGCAAGCAGCCCTGTCCCTATAGGCTTCTCTTGTTTCGTAATCCGCCCCTTGGAGAAGGCAATCCATCCTGGCTTCGGAAATTCGCTGTCACACCAGCACCAATAAATGTACAGGCAGAGCGAGGTGTGTCACAGCACAGCATCTGTGCATGCAGCTTTGCACTGACAGTGCTGCTTTTTAGAGATGTTAAATACCTGTATCCCCAAAGTCTACTCCTCTCCTACTTTGGAAAATGAGGGCATTTGAAATAAACTCCTAAAACGGGTTTTAGGTGCCCAGGGTTTAGGGCTATTTAAAAATGCTCTCAGAACCTTGTCTGGAGTATAATGTTTAATATATTTACTGCAAGTCAACTGCCACTTAGAGAGGAGCACAGAAACACAAATATGCACAAATTTAACTCTGAACTCTGCCTCTTACTCAACTTTCAGTCGAATACAAAGCTGACTATTTGCTTTTGTCTTTGTCTCTTTCACACTTGGCTAGACTTTGCAGTCTAGCAAACTAGGTTTTGGAGCTGGATTCATCAATTACAGATGCTTAACCAGTGTTAATTTTAAGTAAACATATTATAAACAGTCAATCGAAACGAGTTCAGTCATGCTAACAGAGACAGGGATTTGCACCACTTCATTAATACAGACACTGTCTCTGTTTAAAGATCATCTAGGTCACAATCCAATGCTTTCTAACTTACTTTGGATGTTCCCTTCTATCTTTTCACCATGACTTTCACAAAAAATACAGCAGCATACAGAAGGTGCCCAACACTCCAGAGGGTGAGCAGAATAAGCTGATGCCTCCAGCCCATGCCACATATGCCCACAATTTCTTCAGGGAAAGGGGGTGAACCAGGATAATGGGAAACAGGCTGCAGAACTTCTCACTTCTCCATTATGTGTTCAGATCAGAACCAGGTCAGCAGTGACTGAAAAACCACTCTCATCTGCTGCAAGACCCTGACAAATTATTCCCTGCAAAGCAGGCTCATGTACCTCCTCTCTACTCATAACTGGACTGGGTTTCATTACTGATAAGCACTGGTACCAGTCCCACTCTGCAACAGCAGCTGTGCACTCACACCAGCACATAGTGTCCTGCAGCCCTTCCACACCCAGCTCCCACGGGGCTCATGCCCAGCCTCCTCCACACTGCAGAGCCAGAGCACTCAGTGCCTGCTGCAGAGCGCAGTTCTGTGACCAGACGTGGCTCCAGCTGCGCTGCCACCAGTCTCCAGGGATCCGAACGCACTGTTTGGAAACTGTCAGCATAAATGTTGCAGCAAAGCCACTCCTGCCTTGCAGAAATAAGGATGGTGTTAACCCCGGGCATTATACTTGTGCCTTCTCTCAGCAAGCACAACCTCTACTACCCTCAGCACTACCTGCCAGGACAAAGACCTTTCTTTGTTCACAGCAGGAGGGGTAAAGTCATCATGAAGAGACCCAGCCCCATAAGCACATCCCCTTCCCTTCAGCATCCATTTATGAACATACCTAAGTCCAGCAGCTCTGCTCTCATTAGGCCCAGTGCACCCATGCAAACTAAACAAGAACTATTCTGTCCTGCCCCAGAGCTGTGCTGCTCCAGCAGGTGCTAATCAGGCAGCAGTATGCAAAAGCCTGAAGGGTATAGGAAAGCCACAGGCTGTTCCACTGCAGTGCAGAGCTGCCTGCAACATGCCCACATAACCCTGCAGCAGTGCTAAGAGCATTCCTCCACCTGGGAGACAGCCCTCCACCACCCAAGTGCACAGGCAGGCACAGGTGGAGCAACAGCTTCCAAGGAACAGGGTTGAAGCACAGACACCAACTTACGTGAATCAATGGTCTCCTGGATGGGGATGAAGCCCACCGGTAGAGTGTCCTTGATATCAATGAGCTTCATATCAACCAAGACATTGCCTAAATGACTCTTTGGAGAGAAAAAAGAAACTGTTTACTATGACAATGTCATGAAATTAAGTCCAGCTTCTCACCTGCTGAAGCCCAAGACTCCTTGTCATTATATGTGACACACCAACTTTAAAAACATCAAGGAGGTACCAAGCCAACACCTGCAACTGTTCCCTCTGCAGGAACTACCTAATGACTAAATCGTCCAGGAGATATTGGACAACTTTCAGCATTCTTAAACCTCATCCACTGCCACACTTCTGGATCCTCAGAAGCACAACAAAATTCCTCCCTTTTAGAATCAAAGTTTTGCTTCACCAACTCACTCACTAAGCAGGTCACTTTAGTTCTCACAGACTCTACACATCTGCAACAGCAACGTGACATTTCTGTGACAGTAGCAGTGGAAAGCTTTACAGGAAGATGGTTTGTGTAGCCACAGCCAAAGTTATTACATGCATTAGCTAATTAGGACTGAATAGACATGGTTCTAGCTCCAAACACAGGCAGTCTCCAGAAGAGCAGGCCATTTGGAATGGAGAACTTCATTTGGAGTCCATATGAATTCTGAACTGATGCCTCATCCTATTAATCAAGGCTTGAAGAGCTCAAAACACAATTCACAATGACAGCCTCCACAATTGTTTAGAGATCAGATTTTCTTTGCAGTTCTTGTTAAAGCCAACATTGCTGCCAGTAACCTGGATTCAGTATGGAAGAAAAACCACACTTCAGTTACTGCCCAGCCTTTATTAACAGAAATGCAATACAAAACAATTAACATTTCATCCTAAACCATCAAACCATGTCAGCATGTTTTACTGGTATTGGGTGCCAAGTATTCCTTTAGTTCTTATTTGGCAGAGTGTTTCAGGTCAACTTCTACTCTCTGATAATTACACTGAAATGTTTCAAAACATATTTAAAATTGCAGTATCTGAAATAAAGGCAGATCAGCTCTGAGTTCATTTTTCGGAGGTTCTGCATTTTATGGCCAACTCCTCACCAGCAGGGCCAGCAGGCCTGCAGTCATGTCTCACCACACACAGAGTAGTGCTCTTTGCTCACAGAGTGGCCCAAGCCAGACAGCCCCCGAGTGCCTCTGGTCCCCTCTTTGGCCAGGGCATCTCTGAGCCAGCTGGATGCTGCAAAGCCTGAATGTATCTGTTAACATGGTCCTGGCACAGCAGATGGTAAACAAATGGTCACTGCTGATCCATCTTTCATGTTTTATTTATCCAAACTGTCTGTGTTCAAACATCAGCATGCAACTTGCAACTGAATCAACGATAGTTCCTCCATCAACAGCAAACAGGAGAGAAGCCTCAGGTAAGCTTGCTAGCTCTGAAACACTGGGGAACATCTCTAATGCTCCATCATATACTCAGGAGAAATGGGTACAAAGTCTTCCCACTTGTGAGATACACCAGCTGAGGCCTCCTCACCATGACACTCAAATAGGAGCAACGTCCTCTTAATCTGCCAAATCTTGTCAGTTGTTAAGAGTGACAGTTCTGACAGAGACACTACAGACTGTCTGTTATAAAGCAGCTGAGGTGCACTAACTCTGCAAACTACATGTTCTTCAGGACAAAGAGGTCCCAAAGTTCTGTTAAAAAAGCCCCAAGAGGTATAACTTCCAACCTCAAGCACAGCAGTGAGGCTCTCCCTCCTGGATGCAAGCTCTAGGTTACTGCCTCCAGGGAGGACCGCAGCATTTTGACCCTTGGTGGTTCCCAGTCAGACATTACATTTTACCCTCATGCAGCTCAAAAGGACTGAGAGGGAAGGAAAAGCTCTTGTTGGGCTAAATGAGGACAAGGGTGCTGCTCCCTGCATAGGAGAAGGCTGTTTTTCACCTTGTCTGCTCCTCTCCTCCTATCAGCCTGTTTCCAGCCTCTGCAGCCAGAGGACCAAGAGCACTGATTAGCTCAAATTGCATTCCAGGGACTGGCAGACTGGCACCAGCACCTACTGGTCTGGTCTCAGCCTTACAAAAAGGTTGCCTCACACACACAAAGCCCACAGCCTCAACAAGCATTAGTGCACGTTCCCCCTGGAAGGGTATCTTCAGGATGGAGCCTGCTTGGCCAGGCAAAGCAGGCTGCGCACTAACCTTGGAAAATCCACCTTGGGAGAAGAGAAGGCACTGCAGGTGTCCACAGTGAACCAGAGAGGCACTGGTCCACACCAGTGTCCAAACACAGGAAGTCACTGCCTGTAGGCTGCTGCCCAGAGCTCTGCCAGCAGCAGTCACAGGTCTAGCTGTGATACTTTGGTATCTCAAGCCCACTGAGGCAGGGCTTGAGATACTATGACACAGTGACATGCCCCACACCTCACACGCCAGCCTGCTGTGCAGATGAGATCAGCATCCTCCCCTCACACTCCCTTTAGTTCACTCCTCATCAATATGAGGAATATATTCCCAAACTGCACTGAGCAGAAGATCCATGCCAAAAGCCCAACAGGCACCAACTGAGGGTATTTACACTGTCTCTGGTTGCCAGCAGTTGCTACTATCCTGGAATTATTTCTGACAGCCTCGCATTTAAGGTAGCCACAGATAAAATTAATACTTAAATCATCACAGATCTTTGTTTAGTATCCTTCCTGCCTATTCTGGGCCTATTATTCCTGCTACTGCAGGTACTTCAGGATGAAAAGCAGAATTATTGTCCATTCACTCCAGAAAGTGGTATTTCCCATAGCTCTGGAGCTTTATTTTAATCTAGAGGCAGGCAGGGAAGTGGATGAAATAAAGGCCAAATACTGGAAATTGGCAGCTCCTGATTTTCCTGTGATCAGCCTTTGAAATCACAGTCGCTTTTCTGTTCCTGTTGCTGGTGAAAGCACAAAATGGTATCACCATACCCTGAAAGTGAGTTGCTGTGAATATCCCAAACATGACAAAAAGCAGGATTACCCACTAGATGGAGTGCATTCATTGTAGAATTAAACAGTTACTCAAGAAAAGAGGAAGTTTTCATATTAGCCTCAATAAAAAACACAGTAGAAGGAATCAGGCTCTTGCTGCACACAGTCTCCACCCCTTCACAGGAGACGTGGGCAGAAAACTGCCACTCACCAGAAATTAACTTATGCTTAATAGCCATACTAGAAGATGACAAGTATAGGGTAGCACACGCGCAACGTGGGCAAACGTTCAGGAATCAGCAGCACAAACAAAGAAAGAAAAGCTAATCCTGTGAAAAAAACATCTCTCATGCCCATGATTTCAGAAACTAACACTTCCCTCATCAACACTACCTGCATATTTCCTTCTCTACATAACTACAGCTAGAAATTCATCACATGCATGCAGCACCACTGCTGCAGCAGGCAATGCTGGTGTGAGGTGGTTGCTGAAATGCAAACACTCTCTTTTCTGCTGCTTTTATTGCAGATTTTGCCAACAATTTCTTTCCACAAGGAACACAGGCAAAATGCAAATATCTAGCCATTGCTGTTTGCCTCCTGACTCACCCAAACTCAGTGAAATGCTTGCTTGAATTATAATTGGCTCCATAAAATGAATCATGTTATAGGTAAGAGCACACCAGGTACAGATGCAAATCATGCAGACACACAGCAAATGGACTTACATTTTCTTTTGAAAACGATCTTGTGAAGCACAGGTATCGTGTGACCTTGGATTTAAATAAGCCATCTTTCCAGAGGTCAGCATCCAAGCCATCTGCTGTTTGTGCAACCTGGAAAGGAGAGACAGAGGGAGAGAGGAGACATGCGAGCTCAGATAAAGTTAATATATGTGCAGTACTTCTTCTGCAGACCTCTTCTAATTAACGGTAGCCCGAACTCTCACAGCATCTCATTAGTTCCTTCACGAGGTGCAGTGCAAAGAACTTCCAAGAGGAGGTATAAAAAGAAGTTCTAAAAATGCTGTCTCTTGGGAGACCATTGATTAAAGATGCTCTGACAAAAGCTATTCTAATGAGGAAACAGCAACTTTGGTTACAGTTTCCAAACAATAGTTTGGAAAAGTCAGCACATTGAGGCTCTCATTACCACCCTACATGCAAGGGCACATTGGGGCAAGCTGTGAGGAGGGGTCTGTGTAGACAAAGCACAGAAACTGCCCAAGTCAGGATGATTTTCATAGAAAAGACACCACAGAATTCTGGCTCCTGGGGTGAAAAGATGCTTGGAGCAGCTGGGGAAAGTCCTGGTCACTCGTGGACTTCAGCAGCAGTGCTATGTGAGGACACACCCAGCCAACGTCCTTCACCAACACAACCCTCCATCCAGTAGAATCAGTGGTATGAACTGAGGGGAAGGCAAAGGAGGAAGACCCCAAGTCCCCTATCAAAAGGGCAGAATCACATGCAGGAAGAGAAAGGCAAGAAGATTCCTCTCAACTTTGAGCTGATTCAAGGAGCAGGCATAAGGCAGCACCACACCCAGGGAAAAGGCTCTGCTCTATCACCAGCTGAGCACTTGTCCTGCACCGTGCAAGCTGGTAAGAGCCTCTGCCCCAAAAGGTTTGTTGCTAACTAAGAGAGGGAAACCACGCAAATGCAAAGAGAAAGGCAGCAGAAATAAGCCAACCCCACCAGACTAATACCTGATTAACGGCTCTCAACAGGAGACTTGCATGCTCTAAAGCTATGCAGCAGCACAGCTGACCTTCTACCTAATGCCTCTCAGATGGGACAAACACCTCCACTGTGACTCTTCCACATTTAATCTTACAGACTCGAGCAAGCCCATGGCTCCAGAGCAGCCTGATACCAAAGAGCTGACGTTCATTGCTACTGCTTGATCCCGTGTTTCGTCAAGCACAGACTCCGCGCAGGGTGCAGGAAGCCAGAGATGTGTGCTGACAAGACCCTTTGACTATCCGAAGTGCAGGAACGAAAAGTGTCTGATCAAAGGGAGCAAAGTGCCTGGGCTCCTCTCTGCATTCCAGCAGCCTCTGTCCACAAACCTCTGCTCAGCTCAAGACCCTGTGTGACACACAGCTTGTGGTCGGGCTTCTGCCAAGAAAAATGCCTCATTTGAAATATGAGGACTGTAAAATATGATTTTGGAGACATTGTGTGTTTCTTTATTACTCCTTGAATTGAACTCTTTCTTAAACTGATAATTTAAGAATATATAAAATCTCTGTCCTGTGGGTAGAGTCCTGGTGAAGAGATATTCAGGAAACAGACTGCTTAGAAAAGGGACATTTAGTTTGAATTCCAGCCCTTGTTAGAAATAGTTTGAGGGACTACAAATAATCACTCTAATTAATATAGTTCAAGTTTTCTGTTTCAGTTTTTGTTAGAAAATTTTGTTTTCTTTGTTTCCACATTAAAGATGTTCAATACTCAACAGGCAGTCACAGACTCAGTCTGCAGCAGAGGTGCTACAGCTCTGATTCTACCTTACCCACTGAATTGTTGGGTGCTGCCCAACCTGGCAGAACTAGGCAGACTGCACCATGCCACCTGCATCATGCCTTGCAGGAGGATGCCAGCAGCAGAGGAAAAAGCAGATGAGCATACAGGCTCCACAGCCCCATGGAAATGTCAGCAAAACCATTTCTGCTCCTGCCAAAATGCAACAGTGGCAGGTGACATCCTCAGCAATTAACCCTGAGCACTCTGTCTTCACATCATCCTGTTGGAGAATGCAAGCAAGCATTAACTTGTCAAAAAACTCATGGGGAAAGAAAACAGAGCAACATAAACAGGAAACTTCTTACATCACCTCCTGGGCTCCTGCAGGCAAGGAGGATCCCCATCACCTCTTGAAGCAGAGATGTGCCTGAGGAGCACTGCTTCATGATGGGGTAACAAGGGAGGGAGCCAATCTGAAGAGACTGGAGCAGACCTGTTCCACAGGATGGACACTGTACAGACCCAGCTCACCAAGCTTCTTGCTCAGTTAAGAGGAGAGGAACATGTGGGATGGACAACACAGTACTGGGCACCCAGCGGCCTAGGCACAAGGAATGGGCCTTCTCACAGAGCTGAGGAAAAGCTATCTTCAAGCATGTACTACAGACAGACTTCATGGAATGTCACCAGTAAATCAGGTGTTCCCCTCAGGCCACCTCTTCAAGTGCGGGGTGATCTACCTGATGCTCAGCCATAAGTAGAGGATTCCTGCTACTACAGGACAAGCCTTTGGCAAATAGGGCTACTAAACCACCTGTCCTACACATGGGGCTGCCCTACTGGTGTGTGTGTGGCTGTTCCTGCTCCAGCATGGCCCTGGGGGAGCAGCATGCTCAGGCTCTTGCCCCAGAGCCAACCCCATTGTAGGGGTGACATTCAGCTCAAAGCAAGGAACACAACTGTACAGGAACCACACCTTGTATCCCAGGCTCTCTGCCTCCCACCTCTCCTACCTTTCCTCCCCACCCACATGCTTGGTCTTGCCAGTTTGGGCAGATTTTCAGGAACCTAAGTTCAGACACACTTTACATTTTCTCAAAATCAAGTCCTTGGTTCTTCAGTTGTTAAGAGACCTGGGAGTCATTATGAGCATCAGTTGCCATTTTTTAAACAGAAACAAAGACAATGGAGATCTCTGAATAATTAAAAAACTGCTGAGGGAAAAAGAGCTCTGAGCCATTCACCAACACTCCCCTGACTCTGACACTCTCCAGCCAGGCCACACCAAACTCTGGGAAATGTACATCCTCTTGGCATTCCATTTACCCCTGAGATGAAAGCACCCATGCCTTTGCTTGCTTTAAAGAGGAGCAAAACAGAAAGGAAGGAAAAGAGTATGACAATGGCTGTTTACTGGAGAAAGGACAGGAATGAAAGGGTAACTGGATAACACCTATAACACAGCTGTCTTTGAAAGACAGAACTAAGTGCTTGACTATCACAACCCCCAAAGCCATCAGTGAAATCACACAATGTCAAAATCATCACCAAGAGGAAATATCTTCCCACACAGCTCTGTGTCCCCCGGTGGAACTGAACACTATAGGGTGCTGCAACACAAGACAAAGCAATTAGATCCTGTCCTGGAGTCCTGTATACCCCAAAACTCCTCTCCCTCCGTGGTTTGAATGGGAGAGGAAAGGTGGAAAAACCCGTTTCCCCTCCTGCCCTGCAGGTGTGAAGTGGGGAGCAAAGGGCCCTTCTGGCATGAGGGGTGCCCCGTGCAGATGCCTGCACTGCAGTTGGGCTGGGGACTGGCTGTGGTCTTCGTGCCTAGGAAGTGGTAACTCAACTCTTTGTCTAGCAAGGGTATAAATATTGGGGTACTTCCCACCTTAGAGTTCTCCCCCGCCTGGATAGCTCCTGCAGAAGGAGTCCCCTGGTGCTCCAAAGGACAAGCTCCTGAGGGACAGGACCGTCCCTGCTTTGGATGGCTCCCACCATAAGCAGCCTTTGTGCAAGCTCAATAGGCCTAGGGAACCTCGGATGTCTTTTGAAAGAGAGAGAGCGGACAAGCACCTGGACCGCCCTCTCTGACAGCCTAACTCACCTGTGAGTGAGCTTTCAGCTCAGCTTGATTAATAGTGGGGACTTCTATGTTTAGTAGCTTAGCCTTTTCCATCTCCTGACTTCTAAAATAGTCAAATTTATCTATGGTGTCCTTATCAGATCTTCTCAATCAAACCGAATCTGCTAATTAAAACTAAATTAATTTCTGTATATAGTTTGGGGACAGGTTTCAGGAAAATAAAATAGTTCTATTTTTATCTATATTCCTGACTCGGCCACATTAATTCCCTGCCTCCATAACAGATCCCTAAGAGGACCAAAACAACATCCTAAGTAAAACCGGTGTTAACACTTCCCAAAAGATGTGCATGGCTTTCTATCTCAGAATGCTGTCTGAAGCTCTCACTATCAGGGTCTTAGGAAGCACACTCCTGGGACAGAGGTACCAGAACTGCCCTCATAACACCCTGAAGCAACAATTAGTGTCTCCTTAGGGAAACTGATTAGTTGGAGAAGCACAGAACCTGAAACTGTCCAAGTCTGCATGTTGCCCAGGTCTCACACTGAGAAGTGCCCTTCTGCATACTCAGCTTCATGTCTCCAGATAGGACTGACTGGGTTCCAAAGAGGTCAAGAGAAGGTGGCAAGCTCACATAGCACACACTACTCCAATGCCCCAGCTCACGCAGAGGAGCCACCTTCCCAGACATCGAGGAAAAGGAAGCACAGCCCTGCGTGACACTGTCCTGCACACCTGGGCACCAGGACATCCTGTCACACCAGGGTGGCACCCAACATGGCCCCAACACAGCTGGTTCTGTGTGGTTAAACAGACCCTCAACTGCAGCACACAGAATCCAGGCACAGCTCTGGACTGATCTGCCATAGGTGAAGCTAAAGGAGTGTGTGGAGGCCATGATTAGGCTAAGACAACTGCAGACAGATCCCCAGGGCCAGCAGCAGGGACTGCTGGCCCCAGAGTCAGAGCAGAGCTCCTTGTAAACAGAGAGGAGGGCAGAAGAATCAGAGGCAAGGCAGCCTCCTCTCAGCCCCCTAGGAGAGAGCGACCCACATTCACCAGCATGATTACACCACCACTGTAATTGGATTAAGCCACAGGAAGACTCTTTTATCTTGTTTATTTTAAACTGTGCTAGTGCTGAAGCTCCCTATTAAAGCGCAGCCAGGCTATCTGGGGTGAGCGCGCTCTCTGCCCAGTCATTTAAGCAGAATGCAATTCTGTTATCACAACTCTCACATTGTCCCGTGCTCCTTTATCAGGGCAAGTAGCTAATTACACAGCCTGGCTCACACAGGTAATCAGCAGTCAGAAAAATGCAGTAAATGCAAAAACCTTCCAGGTCTTTAAGGAGGCTTTTCACAATGCCCTCCCTTGTGTCCTTACTTCAGTCTGATCCATTTTCTTCCTTCTCTTACTGAACAGAGTACACAATGATCCAGAACTGAAAAAGTGGGAGCAAAGCCTCAAGTCAACCGGTTTCTACTCCTGACTATACAAGCTGTGTGACTCTGGAAACTCAAGGTGTGACGTAGCACAGTTGGAGCAGGATACATAGAAAGGTGAGCAGATGGACTATAGGCCAAACCTTTCCATATAGAGCTCTGCAAGGTCACTGCTTTATGGTATTTCTCTGTTTGGGACACTAATCTATGGGGAGAAAAAACACACTGTTGGCTACAGAGCAAGTAACACCTACGGAACAAGCAGCTGTTAAACAGTGACCTCCCTTTATCCATTCACACATTTATCTCTGCTGTATCCAGCTGCCTTTTCCTGCTGCCCAGACGCATGTCAAAGCTTAGTTTACAGGTTTGCATTCTGTCCATCAAATCATCCTTGCAATTTCAGCTGAACGTGAAACTCTTTGCTTCCCACTCTAGAGCTTCTCATCATCATTGTGCAGTGGTGATATGTGGGATTAAACAGCTGATGTGGGATCCATTTATTCAGAGATATAATTTGTGCAGTACTTAGGACTCCTTCAGGATGAATGTTACTAGGAATATTAAATTTGCATGCCACAGTGGCCAGCTGTTCCTGAAAATCCTTCCTCCAGGTAATTATGATCCTCTGGAGTGGCACAGATGAAGCAGCGTGACTGCACCCACAAACCTCCACTGAGGGAAAGCACTATGTGCTGTGGGCTGAGAGGTGGGCAGCTGGATAGCCAATTACTTCTCAAAGCACAGCTCTGAAAGCAAGCCCTCTCTGGAAGAGATGCTGTTCCCAGCAAAGTAAGCCTCATTAGTGCAGAACCAAAGCATTGGCAACACGAGCTGAAACAGCTCTACTTACTACATCATAACCTGTCGGCGCTCGGTTCCGGGATGCAACCACACCAACACCCGTGATGGGATCCATCGGCAAGTCAGGCAAGGCATCAGAAAGGTCTCGCACCTCAGGCATTATGGACTGATCCTGAAAGAAAGGAGCAGAATTAAAGGGCTGCTCAGCAGCATAGCCAGTGAAGACAGAGAGCACCAAGCGCCTGCATGCATGCCACAGAGCCTGTGCTGACACACCACAGACTGCCAAGTTAAACACAGGATTAGGCCAGACACACCTTCTGCACTTTCATTTGCTTTTGATAAGAAGGTACATTTGTGCAACGCCCAATAGGTTTGAAATTTGTGCCAGCAGCCTCTTCCAAGATTTTTTTGCTTCTAGATCCTTAGCATGGGTTGGTCTGCATCTAAAACCAACGGAAATACCTCAGATCATTCCCTCTCCCCCCAAACAGAGGGCAAATTTCACCTGAGTCAGTCTAGTTGAAGCAGCTCTGCCATTTTAAGTGGCAAGAAATCTGCTCCAAACAGCTCCATTAGGAGGTTCCCCATCTACCGCGGGTGTTAGACATGCTGGGAGTTCCTCCATGAGCCTTTAGTCCCAATTACACCCTCCTGAACCAGACTATTTTCATGTAGCAGCACAGATGTATCTGGCGCTCTACGCAAAACTGCACTTGCTGCAAGAGCCTCAACACCAGGGGAACACAGACGAAGCAGCACAGGATGGTCTGATGCAAAGCAGAGGCCCTGAAGAGGCCTGAGCATCTTCCAGCAGAAAGGAGACGTCAAGGGAGGGAGATATGCAAAGGGGATAGAAGCAGGTAAGACCAACCAATTTTGGAGAGATGCTGTTGCAGGAAGCAGGAGGAGAAGACAAGAGAGCTGCTGAAGCAACTCCCTGAGGAGGAGGATGAGGAAAGGTGCTACTGCTTCAGCATGTGGGCTCCTGCAGAGGCAGCCAGTTAGGGCAAGTATTCTCCAGCTTTCAGGTAGGAATGCCCCAGGAAAGCGCCCCCCACGCACCCCGAGATAAAAGGGCAGTGCTTTGTGTAAACAAGCATCACTGCTGTGCAGCCAGATAAGCTGTGAACCAGAGCTACCTAATTCAGTACCCTCCTCAGAGTAATTAAACCCCAGCATTTCTATGCCACATAGATGGCTGGTTACTTACTGCTTCTAGCAAAGGCAGAGGTGAGTGCTGGTGCCAGTGGGACCTGGTTTACACTTCACAATGCCCAGTCTGAACAAACATCGTGCTTCAGGCAATAAAGAAGAGCAAGTCTGGGCCCTATGTAAATAATAATAATGTCACACGAGCAGCCAGTCTACCTTGATGAGTCCAAAAGAACAGAAGCTAGTGACCAGTAATGGTGACAACACTGCTAATGAGCCAAACCCAGGAGAGAACTCTGCTTCAGCACCAGCATGCTCAGAGCAAAGCAGACCCACTTTCCTCTGGATGCAGTTTACGCCACTGAGACACGAGTAGAAGCGCACCCTGAAGTGCAGGGACTCACTCTCCCCGTCACGATGAACCTTGTCTTTAGCATGGACAAGGAACAGAGGACACTACCACAGAACACTGGCGGCACCTGGTACAGCCCAAGCAAACTTGCACCACTGCCTGCAACTCTCCAACAACTCAGCTCATCCAGATGCTTTGCAAATAATCCAGAAGTCACTGCTTAAAACGTGCAGTGCCAAGCAAGCAACATGAATTTAACAAAGAACTCCCAATCTGGCTCTCAGATAGATGCACATTCTCTGACCCGTTTCCAAGTCACTCTCAATAACGTGATGACTTCTTATTACACACTGGGAGGAGCTGGGAGATAATGAATGCTGATAGCAGCTTCTCTTAGGCCATTTTGAACTGAAACCCAGGTAGGTGACGATATCCCCCAGCATACCAAGAACACCGCATGGCAGGTTCCAGCATGGCTGTGCCTGCACCGCAGGGAAACAGATCCACCCAGCTCCCACCAAACCTGCCCCGACGAAGCGCCAGCTCGCTCAGCAGAGGGAGGGGAGCAGGGGTGGCTGGGATGGCACCCACACCTCACCTTAAAGAAGCAGAGGGGCTGTGCCCCCTCTCTGGCCCTGGGAGAGTCCGAACAGGCATGGGGGGCCCTGGTACTCCCTCCTCCTCCATGGCAGTGGTGGTGGGGATTGGGATCTGCTGCTGAATGCTGCCCAGGCTCCTGCTCACCACACTGGGGCCTGCTGCAGGGAGATTCAGCTACCCTGGCAGGAACCTGAGCAGCAGCAGAGCTGGCTTGGAAGAGGCCAAGAACAGGGCCTCAGGGGTTGCCACTACCACCACAGGAGGCAGAGTGGGTGTTGCTGGGCAGAGCCCCAAGCCTAGCAGCACTCTGTCCTCAGCAGGAGAAAGAAGGGCACTTTTGTCAGAGCCTTTTGTGGTCCTGCAGCAGTGGGAGGAGAAATGGCATCAATCTTCACTTTGTGCTGGCTTGCACAAAGCCCCTCTATGAGGCACAAAGAACAGGGCTTTCCACCTCGAGAGGGCAGGAGACTGAAGCTACCGGGTGAGATGCGTAGCATCACCACAGCAGGGCCCAGAGCAGCACCATTATAGCAAAGGCTGAGCTGAGCAACCTGCACCCACTACTGCTAGGCAAGCAGGGCAAATCTGGCAGCTTTTTCTGCACCAAAAAACGAACCTCAGAGTCTCTGGGCAGCACGGTGCATTCTGCTGTGTAGCCACAGGGCAGCAGCAGCCCTGCTCATATGCATCAGCACCCTTGTCTAGCCACCATGGCACAGCAAGGCCAACTCAAGGCATCTTCCTGCTGTGCAGGCAGCATTGAGGATGCATCTGGAACAGATATGGAGCAGCAGCAACTGATTTGCACACTCAGATAAATGTTTTTGTGAACTCTGCACAGGTCAGAGGGGAGTCTCTGGCTGGGCAATCACACAGACGATTAGTTACATCGCGCTTCTCCCCCAGGGTGTCTGCGAAGTTTGGTTTCTTTTCTATCACACCTTTGAACTTCGAAATAAAAAGCAAACAGTGAAAGAACTGATTAAATTAAGGAGCAAGATTCTATAAATACTCCTGTTAGACAGCTTGTTATTTTAATGAAGTTCTCTTTAAACAACACAAGTTTGACCTATATGCCCGTCTAACGTTATGGTGGCTGAGAACTCAAACCAGCTGACCAGGAGATGGCCTTTCACCATCCCGTGCTAGCTGAGCTCTGCTGAAGGGCCTACATCACACAGCCTGCTGCAGGGTTATTCTGGGAACAGCCCCAAACAATTAGAAGAACATTTTTCCCATTAGTTGGGAACGTGCTCCCTGGAGGTCGTTCCCAACTGCAGGGCCACATCCAGCCCTCGGCATGTCCCTGCAATGGAGAGAAGCCGGATGCAAGCCCTGCAGCAGGAAGCAGCTTCAAAACGAGGTGGAGTCACTTGGAGAAAGCCAGGGAGGGAAAGGATGTGTGTCTATCAGAAAAAGTCACCATGCATCCTACTGGCACCAGACCCAGGCAGCATGAAGCAGAGAGAGGCAGCATAGTCACTGGACAAGATGCACAGAACAGACTTGTGGGTGACACACAGCTGCTGGCTTTATCCTGAATGCTTTCTGCTCTCTCAAACAGGCCATACCACAGGGCAGAAGGCACAGGGGCCCTGGAGTCTTGATGACAGACTGCAAGAAAGACCTTCAAGGGCTCTGACACTCTCTGCTACAGCCTTATTCCCTCTGACTTCATTCAACAGCCTGCCTGGAGTATGATGGCCTTTGATGCAAAATGGAGCATGGGGCATTCTGTCCTGCCACCCATGACTCCAGAGGCTGCCAGCACATAGGGTAAACCGGGTACAGGTGACAGAGGAGAGCTAGGCAGGTGAGGACAGCAAGCAGTGATCTTTCACCTAAAAGCCCCACATGTACAGTCCAGATATGGTCTGTTTGATTCATCAGCACACCGTGCTCACTGGTGCTCTGCTCTGCATCCTCCTGATGTGAAATACCAACTTCCAACAAGCACACAGGCTCTGCTACCCAGGAGATACCATGGGGCCCATGCCACCCTAGTAGTGCAGCTCAAGGCAGCTGCCTCAATATCCTAAGCCCTGCACCCTGCAGAGACAACAAGACAAGGGTAGCTCATCACCCTGGATGGGTCTGTTGGGCAGCCCATGCCCACAGCCACATACACCTCCCCTTCTCCTAGCACTGCCAAGGTTGTCTGTTATGTCCTTTTTACTTCCTCTTACCCATTTTCTTGCTAGTTCATCTTCGCTCTTATTAGCTTATCCTAGACATACTTTTCTCCTGGCTTCACTGTCCATTCCAAGTATTCCACTGAGGTGACTGATCACATACACTAAAGGAACACAATTTAGGAAACAAATGTATTACTTTAGGTTTGTAGAGTTTTTCTGTCTTTCAGACTTCCTCTTCAACAAGTTAGACAAGTTCAAGAGCTGGTGGGTGCATGATCTGATCAGGTCCGATGAGGTATTTGCTACAGAAGCATCATGCTGCCAAAGCAGGTCAAGTTCCAAAGTTAAACAGCAAAGGACATGGAGAAAGAATGGTCTTATTGTTTCTTCTTTCAACCACAAGGCCTGCACTTTGACATTGACCTGCTCTTCCCACAGGCAGTAAAGGATGAGCTAAGGCAAAACGGAAAAAAATTGCCAGCTACCTCACTGAGTTCCTGCACCCTGCAGGAAATAGCCCCACCAAACCAAAGCAGACAGGCTGCTAAAGCCCGTGCTCACATGCCTGGGCTATGGCTCCATCAGTGTGAAAAGGTGGTAGGTACAGCTGGCACAGCATGGGATGCTCAGAAGTTACACTAATGTACTCCTCCATATACATGGTCCTCCCACCACGTCCGGGAACAGGACGCAGCCCCAGCCAATTTTCTATTTCTGTTCATGGAATAGGATGTAGTTCCAGGCAGAAAACACGGCAGGACACAGGGTCAGGGCCCTGGAGGGCTCTGTCACAGGCAGGCAGAATCTCAGTTTCACGTTTCTCCCCAAACAAAGGTATGTCTGGAACCACCCCTGCACCCAGGCCATCTCGAAACAGCTGCCCCATACCAGCTGCAAAATCTCTACAATTTGCAAGTGAACTGGATGGAAACAGGAACTTAAGTCACGGAATGAGTAAAATGGAGATCGTGTATTGTTTCACAGCACTTCCAACTATGGGCACACATTTGTGAAGAGCATCCTATTTCAAACCAAAATAGGTTTCCATGTACAGATGGCCTTACACCAGGGCAGCAGAATTTCAGTGACATTCACCTCAGTTATTTCTATCTTGGCACACAGATGAACAAGCCCCTGGGGGCTAGAGGAACCCCTGAGCTTAAGATTTACCTTGTTAGAGAAATAATGACTAAAAGACTGGAACGTTGCGTTTCATTTCACACCTCCAGAAGCTTAAACTAAGCCTTCCCCCCCAAACGCTGAGAAAATATAGTGGCAATCTTAGCTAAAAGTTACAAAGGTGGCACTGTGAGCCTGCCACAAAACACACAGGCTCCACTAAGGTGTGCATTAGCATGTTCTCATTAAGATAAAATAAAACACAAGATGGAGAAACCTAAGTTTTAGCCTGACCAGCTGAACACCTGCAGAATCCCAGCCTGCCTCGTGCTCACTGAAGGACTCTGCTTAGGTTACCATCACCAAGCTGTGAACGTCTCAGCTCAGACAAAGCACAGAAAGAAGCCTGGTAGATCTTTTGAGAACCTTTCCAGAAATCTCCATGAAAGTTCAAAAGCCTCGCAAGAGGTGAGCATTTAAAACATGGTATGACTGCTCTGGCCAGAGCTGTAGAGAGAGCCCACACTGCACCTCCAGATACACAGAAACCTGAGAACCGCTGAGAAAACAGGGTGCGGGAGCAAACCACGCCGTGAACAGCTGCAGCAAAAGACCACGCGAAACACGAGGGATTTGTTATTTTCTCCAACCAGTTACTATTAACATTCGTAGTAAGCTCTAGAGCAGGTCAAGGTCACCGGGGCTCTGCCCTACAGCTGATCACCGAGGACAGCCCCAGCAAAGCCCTCTGATCCTACCTGAAGGACAACGGCGAGCCCAGGACCAGCCCGCAGCCTGGCCGCTCGCACGCCGGGCTGCAGCGCTGCGAAGGCGCGGCCTCCCCGCGACGCACGGCACTGGCAATGGCCCGGGGGCTCCCACGGGTCCCTCCACCACGGGCTCGCCGGGGAGGCTGAGAGCGCGGACTGGGATTCAGTGGGAGAGGGCCCCGGCTTCCAGCCCCGCCCGGAAACCCCAGCCGTGTGAGTGTCCCTACCAGCGGAGGGACTAGAGGGGGGGAGCCGGGCCGACCCCCGTTCCCAGACACGCCGCCCCGGCGGAGCCGCGATCGCCCGCCAGGCCCGGCCCCCCGTCCAGGAGCGCGGTGGCAGGGCCGCGCCGGCTACGGGGACACTTAACTGTTGCCCGTGCGGCGGGCGGCGGGTCACGGCTCCCCCGGCGCAGACAGAAGCAGCTCCTCATTGCCCGGCGAGGCCGGCGCAGCGGCGGCGGGGGGGGGGAGCGGCCTGCGGGCCCGGGCGGAGCAGCGCGGGGCGGGGACGGGCGGGCAGGCCGCGGACGGGCCCCGCACGGAGCCTTACCCGGCCGAGCGGACTGTGCCGGGCCCAGGGAGCGCCGGGGCCGCAGCAACGCAGCTCAGCGCAGCCCGGGCTCCCCCCCGCCGCCGCCGCCGCCGCTGCCGCCGCCGCCGCCGCGCAGGCAGGCCCCCGCCCCTCCGCGCCCACCCGCTGCCGGACCGCGGCGCGCAGGGCCCAGAACCCGCCCCGCCCGGCCCCCGCGCCGCCCCGACCCCTCGGTCCGCCTTATGCCATCCCGCGGGGCTCTCACCGTGCGGCCGCGCAGCTCTGTCTCCCGCCACCACTGCCCGGGCACGGCCCACAGCGGAACCGGCCCCGCGGGCCCAACCGGCGCTCCGCTTGGCTGCTCTGGCCCTGCCCCACCCCCGGGGCTCCGCCACCCCGCAGCGTGCCCGGCGGTGGGGGGTGTCCCATCGCCGCCTCCTCACCCTGTGTTTCACCAAACGCGGGGCGCAGGGCTCAAGAGGCCGACTCCCGCCAGCACACCCCCCACACCCTCCCCCCCAAACATTAAACTGTTCATCTTAAAACAATTCCACTCGAGTGGGAGCTTCTCAGTGGGTTCTGCTGGCTAAAGGTTCTGCCCTAGCCTTCAGCCGCGGTCCTTGAACCTTGGGATGACGGGCCAGGTGAAAAAAAGAGCTTTTCCGTCATACTGCATCTAGGTGATAGGCAGCAGATGCTGTTGACTGATGAGGGGCAAGCTGTCAAGATACTTTTCTTGAGGAAACAGTCTCTGAGGTTAGGGGATAAGCAGTTTCGGGAGCTACCTCGACTTCAGTAAGAGAGGTGATGCTCTCTGACCACGTCCTGAAAAACAAAGCAAATATGGTTCAGAGAGGTCAGGATTTGCTAGGGTAACCAGAAGCCAGCTGCAGCATGGACACGAGGGTCTGCAGAAGCGTGGTTCTGCTCAACAGTATCAAATGAGATTGAGAAGACACTTGTTTAAATTAGCAGGTGATGCAAATCACAGCACAGCTGGGAACAGTAGAGTGGGCTTTAGCCATAATTGCATGAACAAATTCGTCTGTCCCACATTTTGTTTTGAGCATTTTACCTCAAAGAAAGTCATCAATGATAATCTGGAGAGCAGTGAGATTGGTGGAGTAGCTGGCATCAATGGCCTTTAATGCAAGACGGAAGAAGTTGGGGCTGCTAATCTAAAGAAAATAAAAGAATCTTGGGGTAAAGAATGAAATGAGGGAGACAAATGTGTTAATTTGTGGGTGGATTAAAGAGAGCAGTAACCTGTTCTACTGTCCTTTGTGACAGAGAAAAAAGTGATGGGTGTGAAGTTCAGCAAAGGCAGAGTGAAGAACCTGACAATAGCGAAGAGAGAAACACGTCTTGGGGTATCTTTATTGCTGGTCAAGTTGAAAGTCTTCCTAAAAGCACTTAGCAGATATTACTCAGTCATTCCCTCGGGGCAGGGGCCAGACAAGGTGGTTTCCTGGGTCCTTTCTAGAGCTGGCTTCCTCTATTTTCTGTGGCATGCTGCCTGCTCAAAGCCATGGTTTCCTTTGTGATGGGAACACGCATAAGAGAGAAAGGATCTCGCTCACATGATGTTACTGAAATTTTCTCCTGCTCTTTTGCCCTGACAAACTCAGGTGCCATCTGAAGGGGTGGCAGATTTAACCTCTGTTGTTATAGGGTGATTCCTTGTCTGATACTCTGTCTTTAACTACACTACTGAGTCCCTGCGGTTTTTGCTTCTGCCATTTTTTTTTTTGTTGTTCAGATTTGATCATCTTTGGAAGGAGCTCTGATCAGCTTGTTCCATTCCCACATGGATAACTGTTTGCTTCTCCCATTCTGTTTAGACTCTTATGTATATTTCTCCCACCAGGCTAAAGTGAGAAAGAGCAGCTGAGCAAATGAGCCTTCTTTTTCTCTCCATGAGTGTCTCCAGACTGTTGTTGCATCTATCTCGTTCTCACCGAGGTAGGTAGGAGCTTGGCTGACCAAGAGTTTCCCACAGGCCCTGCTATGGCTGCTCTGTGTTTGTTGAGGAGCCTGCATAGCTGAGTGCAGGGGAGCTCTTGGGTTTGATCCTTAGGCTTGTTTCAGCTCCTTGCTCTTCATCCTGGTGTGGTCAGACTTACTACCAAAATAAACACTAGGAGCTTTGCTCAGTTCATGTTTGAGAGACTGGTGTGGAAAGCAACATACACATTAGTGGTTTTGTATTCCTGTCTGTGCAGAACGCACAAAATATTCTGCAACAGCAGAATCCTGGCATCTTGCTTACTCCTGGATACATCCCTGGGCTGGCATCAAACTCTTCTCCTGTCCTGGATGGTGCTTCTCTCCAGTAAAGCATTTGAGTGGTGTTTGCTGGTAGTGGTAATAACTGGGTATTTTAAACTGTTCTCTCACAGTTCAGCCAAGGTTTTCTGGCTTCTACCATGTACAGCCCTGATGGCTGGTACTGGCTTCTGGGTCCAAAGATTAAAAAAACCCACAACATATATTTTGAGTGATAAGGAATACAATTTTTTTTTTTTTAATCCTTTCTTTCTTTTGATTTGGAGAGTAATTTACAGAAAAGGAAAGATGATGCCTGGTGGAAATGAGAAATATATGTCCCATACATAATATATGCCCCAAATGCCCTATTACAAATACAACAAGATTTCCTGAACTGGAGAAGTTGTTACACATTACAGTGTGCTAATGCTCCCCCATGGAGATGCTGATACTGAGAGAGTCTTTAGTGTAATAATATTAAAAATCCTAGAGTTTCAATAAGATCCTCCCTTCTACCACGGCGGTAGGAAATGAATTGATTCCAAAGGAAGGCTCTAATTGCTGCTTAGTATCCACGAAATATTCCAAGATTCACTGCAAACATATCCCACCATGTCTGTGGCATGATCTGCAATAATGGTTTTTTTTTCCAAAGAGACAGTCATTTTCCTGTGCAGTTTAGCTGCTGCTTCAGTGTTACACTCAGAGAAGCTGCTCAAATGAGCAACCATGTCTGCCACAGCTTGGGGCGAGCTCTTGGGCTTCTAGCCGTGAAGACCTTTAAACCTTGGCAACATTTGGAGGCTGGGGAGAGGCACCATTGTGCTCTTTTACAGAGCATAAGCCCAGGCTCTGAATCAGCAAGTCTTTGCACACTTGGTATTAGGTACATGAACACTGGAGTTGGTTCATCTAACAGTGTGAAGTTACTCAAAAGTATAAGTATTTACAAGTGTAATGTTTTCCACTGAATATCTTACATAAATCTTTTCCAAAATGCATTTATTTCTTTCTGTTTATTCAGAGCATGTCTTTTCTCATGAGCTCTGCAGCCACGTACACGCTGTCCAGTTTGTACCAGTGTCTTGTTTTCAGGACACTGAATAGGAGGAATTTAAGTCCGTCTTGGCTGGAGCTGTGGCTGAATGAACACAGCTCACTCATCCCTGAATGGATGGATGCCAGAATTTGCATCCTTCAGAACAGTGTTGGAAATAAACCTGAGTGCTAGCCGGGTTTGTTAGCAATGCAAGACACTGTTTGTGTCACTCTGCTCTATTCAACCACAGCTTGGCTTTGCTGGAAGGATGGTGATGGCTGGTGCCACATCTTAGGGCTTCATGCTGGGGACAGCACAGCTTTTTGCACTTCACAGTGGGTCATGGTGGTGATGAGAATGCTCAGAGAGCCTTTCTAGCAGCCACTCCAGAGCTCACCCCCTCTTGCACTGGCCACAAAGGGCCCTGCCTGCTGCGCCTGTTCTCCATGAGGTGAGCTGTACAGGGCTATGACCGTCCTTGCAGAAGGGCAGAGCCCATGTCACCGTGTCTTCAGCCAGAGAGCACCTCGGGGGAGCAGCTAAATCTGCATCTAGGTGAGAGGCTGGACTGAAATAAGAGACTGCAGTTGAGCCTTACCTCTCCCTTTGTTTTAAGTGTATTGTAACAGCAACATCTGTCCATTCCAGACAACACCTCAGAAGAACATCATAGCCCAGGCCCAAACACTTCCAGCAGAACAGAAACAACACAAAGAGTCCTCATTTCTTACAAGCAAAGTCTGTGTTAAACTGCAGCCTGCACCACTCCCAGCTCACTTGATATGGCACAGTGGAGGTTCTGGATGCTGCCCTGGTGCCAGGATGGGGACGTGCAGTACTGCAGGCTAGCACAGTGGCACTGCCACAGCTCTGCTTCACAAGCTGCTCCGGAGGGAAGCAGGAACTCCTGACAAGCGCTGTCCAGGCTTTGCTTTCAGAAAAGACCTCAGTTTGCAGAGGGAAACACTAATAGCCTGTAAAGGATCCTGCATCCTCATTCTGACTGTAAGCTCAAGCCCTTGTTTGTATAAAATCCTTTATGCTGCAGAAATTCATCTCTCTCTGTAGCCACATTTAGTGTAGCTGTGAAATACTGCTGCATGGACCATTTTTTCTATGCCTGCTTTTAGAGAAAAATCAGCTCAGTTTAATTTCTTGCTGGAACTGCAGCAGGTTGAAGTTCAGCTGCTGCCTGGCTTTAAGGTTTCCTGGAGCTAGTTTTAACCTGGTGCTTTATGGACCAAAATGTCTCTTTGCAGCTACAATTTCCTCTCTGTGTTTCTAGTTTAAATCTTGATAATATTAAAAGGAATTAGAAGGTTCTTACATCTCCTTTAATTCAAGCTCTTCATGCACATCTGTCCCCAGTCACTGAAGGACAGCAACTGATATAGAGAGAGGGAAGTGTGCAGCTGCAGACTAAGTTCACCCTGAGAGGTCTCTGGGTGGTTTTGTCTCTGGCAACACCCAGGCAAGGCTTACCAGAAACCCTGAGAATTACTGAACCTCCATCCTCTGTCCTCTGCAATACCCAGAGCCTGTGGCATGGCACTGTCCTAGCAGAAGATCAACCGGTAGAGCTAAACTTCCACTTTTAAAACAGCAGCAAGTTCTTAAAGCAAACAAGCTCCCTCTGAAGGCTGCAAACGTCCCAGCAGGCCTCTGCTTTCTACTGGGATGTGTGAGGGTTGCTTTTTAACAGAGACCCTGAAGCATTTCAGGTAGTGACATGATCCTGGGAGGAGATGCAGGGTTATTTCAGGAACTCGCTGTAGTCAGAAACCCACAGATCACCCACCAGCTTTCACAGCATTTTTGCATTTCATTTTACTTTGAGTTTAATCTTTTGTTCCTATTCAACAAGTCTGTCTAACATTTCCTGCAGGGAAAATAGCTCACTGTTTTACTACTGCAGTCTTCCTCAGTTTTGGCTGTTTGATGCACCTCAGTGCCAAGCTGCAGCCCAAGCAGAGCTCCTCATCTCCTGGACCCAGCACACCACAGCCAGGCAGATACTTTGCTCAAAGTCTAGTAGCCCTCACCTGTGAGATGCATTTTCAGTTCTTTGCCACTGTGGCACCAATACTTTCTTCTGTCCCTTTTGGTTTTGTCTGGCCATGACACAGAGGAAGTGACTTTAGCCAAGGTTAAGACATGATATCTGAATTTAAGCTGGAGAGTGAAGTGGCACACAACATCTCTCCATCTTTAGGTTTGGGGCGATGTACACAAATCTCAAATGGCAGCCTGAAGGGCTGAGCCCTTAGCTGGCAGCACAGCTCCCAGGTCTTCTGCCTGCCCTACAGCAAGGCTCTCCTGACTACTAGCCTCAGCCTCCCTCTCTCCTTCATCTGCAGCAACTTTGTGCCCTGCAGCCTAGTGAGTGTGCATTGTGACCCCAGAATGGGGTGGGAAGTGGTTTTTCAGAAGTCTCAGGTCTTGCACCTTCAGCCAGTGCAGGACTGCAGCACAAAGCAGCAGCAGTGCCCAACCCACTACTTAAATATTATAGGTCATAATAGTTAAGTGGCCTGGCTATAACCCTGTAACTAGTTTGCCTTGACAGAATGGGCATTGCTCAGCACATACTAGCAGTTGTCTGTAAAATACACTTATGAATTGTTCATAAATTTCCTGACAGTGTCAGACCCAGTGTTGAGGCTCCCATGCTGCCCCTAGAGCCCCCACACAGATGGGTGCCATCCATCCTCCTCCTGCCACCAAGGATGATGCTGGCTCTGGCTGCAACTCAGGGGTGAGGAGCCCAGGCTGGAGCTTGGGGACCAGGAGTGCTGAGTGGGTGCTGGGGAACCTGGGACAAGGCCCTTTCTGCCAGGTGATGAGCACACTAATGTAGACCCCACAGAGCTGGACTGATCCAAAGAGAAATCATCCATCTGGGATATCAGCATGGAAGATAGACAGCCACACTTGCTGACTGATGTGTCCTCATTGAGGTTTCTGTTTTGACTTCTGCCCTACTTGGGGGCAGGAGCACCACCTTGAACCTTGAGAATTGGTGGACTGGACTTCCAGCAAAATAGAAATAGCTGTTTGCTTGCTCCCATGTTTGGTCCCTCATGTTGCAGCTTCTGCTGCAGCTATCACTGAGTCCCAAGGAGATGCTGCAGCTCATGCAGACGCCTGCATACAAAATGCAAGTGCTGTATTTTGTGTTATGAGCCCCAGGTCAATAAAGCACTAAACCCAAGTCTTCAGTCTCAAGCATGTGCTTAACCAGCTCCTGAGTTAGAGGAATGGCCACAGTCAGTAACTCGATGGCAGCCCCCAAGGAATAAGCCTGCTCATCTGCTTGTTGCATTCAGATAGCCCCAGCAGCAGCAGTGAAGCTGCTGCCACATCCCTGCTTCAGCAGGGTCCCTCAAGGAGGACAGGTCCCTCTTGAGAACATACATGACTGTGGGACACGCTGGGTTGATGCCTGCACTGTCATCACAGGCAGATGTGTTCAGAGCCTGACCAAGCACTGAGCAGAGATGAGCAAGAAGCTGGAGCTGGCTGTGCACGGCAGGGTTCTAGACTGCCAGCAATGACTCATCTCTCTAGAAATGGGGTCATCAGGCACACTTGCCATGGGGACAGAGGAGGCACATAACTGCTTGCACAGGTCAGTGGCCTGCTGGCACCTCTTTCCAGGACCTTGCATGGAAACCATCTCTGTCTGACAGCCAGCTTCCTTTATTTCCCATTCAGGAAAATATTGTTTGCAAGTGCATTCACTGCCTGGAGCATCACATTCACAGGACTCGAGTGAGCAATGCCTGGAAAGTTACCAAAACAGCCTGTGCAGAAATTTGCTTTGCACTGTTGTTTCAGGGATCCACTCTGGAACAGATAAAGCAATCTGGAAAATGAACTATTTCTGGATTTACTTATTGTTTTCCTTCCTATCCCATAGTTATTACTGAACAGCACTGGTGCTGTACAAGTTAAGTCCTCATGTCTCTGTTTCAGTTATGATATACACAACACACATACACAATGCCACTGTTAGTGATAATGGCAATTCACATAGCACCCAGTGGCTGCTCTGGCCACAGCTGCCATTCAGCCTCACCCCTGTGAAGAGGTTCACATTATTCCTCATTTGAGATGTTCCAGGAGCGACTTGCACCATCCCCTCCCACAACAGGGAAACCAGAGCCCAAAGCACCTTATAACCTGCCTGGGTCACAGAAAGCCTGTCCTGAGGTGCATGGGGCACCAGCACCATTTAATAGCACAAGGCTGAAATCTGTGTTTGTGAGCCCCATTTCAGGGTCCTGCAGCCAAGACCAGCCCCATGCTGCAGAAACACCTCACAACTGAGGCACAACTGCTGTTCCACCCAAATGGAAGGGAAAAAAAACCTCCATGTGGCTTAATTACCAAGGAGAGCCACACAGCCAGATTCTCAGATTATGAATAATAGCCACAGTGAGATGGAAACCTTTGCTTGAATAACTTTGAATGATGAACACATTTGGGGAAATAATGTTTTCTTTACAGACCTCCTCTGACAAAATGCTGCTGCTTGCTTTGCTTTCTCTCCCGGGGTGGACACTGTCCTGCAGTGCTGTGCCGTGTCTGTGCCATCAACTGCTCCCAGCAGGGCAGAGGGAGCTGAACCCAGAAGCATGGTGCTTTCTGCTCTGCCAAGGTTTTCCCTCTGAATAGGTGCAGGGAAAATCCGCAGATAATGTCTCTCAGGGCTGTGAGGCTGCTGCCCGAGGAACATGCTGGCAGCAGAGAGCGCTGAGGTGACTGCTTGGAGGAGAGCCAGCCCATCAGTTAAGGGGTGACCATTTGGCAGGTGGCACTGGGAACTTGGTCAAGGTTCAGCTGCCCTTGCAAGACTTTCTAGGTGCAGCCCCTTCTCCATTTAGCCATGCAGGACCCCAAAAACCACAGCCCCTCAGACTTCCCAAACCAGGCTACAGCCAACATCCTTCATTCCTCTGATATGTAAAGAGATCATTCATGTAATAGTTAAATTACTGAAGCCAGATAAATTACTGAAGCCAGAGTATTAATGCTCCCATTCCAGCCCAAAGTTGTCCTCCCTGCCCTGATCCCACCACTGCAGCGCATGCAGGAGCACAGCAGCACTGGGTAAGAGCAAGTCCCTCATCCCTCCATTGCAATTCCCAGGCCAGCTGGCAGCATTAGACGCTGCTGCTTGGCTCCTTGGCTGTTGCAGCTTGTGCATATTAGCACCCCAGTGAGTTTCCCATACGTCTGACAGGACTCAGTGTGGAAAATGATGCCAAAGTCAGTCAAAACTGGACAATTACAGCAGCACTGGGAGACCAGAAAAATTGCAATCCAAATGTCTTTAATGAAGAGCCAGCAGGAACAGAGAGAGCCTCCCCAGCTTCACCTGGCTGTCCTCAAACAAAAGGTCACTTTCACAAGGGCATCGCAGCACCCGGAATCCACCCAGATGAATTATGTAGCTGAGGCTCAGCATCAGAAATGGGAGTATGACTTCAGAAATGAGGTCTCCATGGGGAAACCCTAACCCACTGTGGCCAGTGACTGAAGCAGAAGCCATGACTCTTCTGAGTGGTTCTGAGCCCACCACAGGTAGAGCATCTTGCACTGGCTGCTGCAGTGATGGCAGGGAAAAGGCTGCATGCTCAGCACCTGCTTAACATTCTCCAGGTTTACCAAAACTTTAGACATCAGTTCTGCAGGATCTGCTTAGGAAAAAACACTTAACAACCCTTACAAGGAGGGAGATAAAACCAAAATGAAGCACACCAGGCAGTTCCCTCAGAAAGATTTCTCATAGCTGGGAAGTACAAGAGGATGAGTGTCATATGATGAGAGAATCTACAGATCAGCCAGCATCACTAATGAGGAGCTCTTCTTTGAATACATGATCTGACATCCCATTTTGTTTTCTTTCCAGCTTTGAGTTTACTCCTGCAGAAGTTTTAAGGGTTTTGTTTCACAATTACAGGCCTGTGGTTTCCTCAGAGCACATCCCAAGAGAGCAGACACTTCTGAAGTGGGACCTGCCCCCCCTAGGAGAAATCATCAATTCCCTGGGGACCAAAGGGAGGTTCAGGCAGCCAGGGTGGCTTTGTGTTCAGGGTGTACAAAGTGCCTTAACAATGCAATAATGAGATGACATTAGAATAAGGGGGGCTCTTCCAGCTCCTTTCTAGCTGAGAGGATGCTTGTGTCAAGCATAGCTTTCATGTGGAAAATTGTGCATTTTTACAATGTAAATATTCTAAGAAAAATGCTTTGATAGAGAAAAATCAACCCAAAGCTCAGCTGAATTTAAAGGCCTGTTTCCAGAGTTTCTTCTTTTTTTTGCTCAAAGATCTCACTGCAAGGTGTTCTACTTCTTCCATCTCCTGGGTAATTGTGGGGTTTATTGCAGCAACTTCTCTGGTATATAAATGTTCAGCTTTTCCATTCCTCCTGTGGTTGTTACCCTGCCCTTCAAGGTGGGGAGGAATTGGTGCCTCAGTGCTGTGCCAGCCTGAGTGCCCATGACAAGCACCAACAAGCATCTTCCCAGGGCTCAGATGGGAGGGAGCAGGTCCCTCTGCCCTAGGGGGACAGTGGCAGAGTTCCCAGCTACAGCAAGCACAGAGAGTGTCTGTGCAGGCTCCTGCATGCACACTTAAGCTTGTGCACACATGTGCAAACAGGCACACATGTGGAGGTACTGGGGCTCTGCCAAGGCAGCAGGGCAAGGACCCCACCCACCAAGCGCTCTCATGGTCCAAGATTCAGGAAAGCAGAGTCAACCCCTCTCCAGACCAGCCAGCAGGCTGAAGGGATGAAATAGGTCTGAGACTAAACTAGGAAATTGACCCACAAGTTAGGTCCAGTGATTGCTGGGCCAGCTCATGGGGCCATGGAAGGACCAAAGCCAAGCCAGACATCCACAGGATCTACAAAGAGTAAGCCTGAGCCTCTTATGGCATAGCTCAGGTGAGGGCTGAGAACCCAGCACCGAGTGCAAGTGGACTCTTGGACCCATGGCCCAGATGGGGCTGGTCAGGGCTATTAGGGAAATTAGTACCCCAGACTCTGGGTGGAGATTCCATGAAGTACTGTCATCTCCTACAGGTATGACAACCTCTGCCCATTCTCAGTGGGACAGAGGCCACTGGGTGTTGTTCTGACACCAAAAGAATCCCAACTATGGCCATGCACAGGGCATCCTGGCTGCCCTCTCCAGTGACACAGTGACTGGAGACTCTGACCTTGTGTCTGTAATAACCACCTAAACTAATCAGAGACAAAACTTTATGAAGCCCCTTCCTCCCTGCCCAGGCAGCTCACACACCTGGACAACAGGAGAAAGAGCTGAGCAATGCCTGGTCCTGTCCTGCCCCAGGTATCGCTGTCTTCATCTTAAAAGTGACAGTAAAACAGCATCCGCATTATGGCGACATTAGCAGAATAGCTGCCACAGGGTGGCCTCCAGCTTTATGCTTTTCAGGCAGAGGCCAGCAGCAAGAGATCAAAAACCTGTTTTTATCTTGCTTCAGAGCTGTGTCAGCTCAATGAGCCAACAAACCCTGCAGCGCCAGCGCGCGTCCTGCTAGTGCTGCTTAGCACTCGGAGCATTAAATTATTGACAGGATGCTGCTTGTGAACCTGCAGCACTCCTGACCCAGATACTCGTCATCAGTAAACCTGGAAGACAGAAGTCTCCAAAATGTCAGATTTGCTGAAATATTCATGTTGTAAATACAGATGGTATAAAATCTCCAGCCTGCGTATTTACTTGTGTCAGCTCCAGCCCTGAACGCCACTGAGTCACAGCTGCTTTATTGAATTCAGACGCAATAGTGAGGAAGGCGACGCACGATGCTGAATGGGCTTTAGGTGACACAAGCTCCTTGCATACATTACTGCTTCCAAGCAAAAATGCTTCTCACTTCTCCCTCCAGTCTGACACAGTATTAACTCTGCTTTCTCCATTGCCCTGCTGGAAGCAAGTCAAAGCTGCAGCGTTATTTCTGTAACAGAAGGTTCAACAAGCAAATGGACATTAATCCTGAATAATGGATCCAGCATATCAGGGACAAGCCTTTCCCACTCCTAGGGAATGCAAAGTCCTGGAGATGGCAGGGGCTGCTGGCCCAGTCTGGCAGGGTTCCTGGCTAAGGTATTCACCTTCAGTGCAGCACAACTGTGCTTTTGCAGGAGTTAGTTCAGTCCTGTTGATGAGAGAAGAGCCTCTGTCCCAGGAGGATTGATGCGCAGGAAGCTCTCAGTAAAGGGCCATCCAAGACTCTGCCCTCTGCCTGTATTCTGAACTAGCTCCTGGAAGAGCATCTGTAGTCATCTCTTGGTCCTGAGCTCCACAAGCTGGGTTGGCAGTGTGTGGCACAGCAGTGCTTTTCCTCCACCCCAAAAATGTGTAGAGATGCATCTCCTTCAGGGGCCTGACTCCCACCATTGGCCAGAAAGGTCCCACTTAGTGGAAGCATGGTTTTCCCTAAACTCCATCATCAACTGACAAAATGGGTGAGGCAGTTTTGAATTTTGTTTAGAGTCTGTCCAGCTGTGGAGTCCTTAGCACAGAAAAGACACAGACCTGTTGGAGCAGGATCAGAGGAAGCCACAAAGATGATCCAAGGGCTGGAACTCCTCTGCAGTGAGGCCAGGCAGAGAGTTGATCAGCCTGAAGAGGAGAAGGCTCCATGAAGACCTTGTGGTCTTCCATTACTTAAAGGGGCTAATGAGAAAGCTAGGGACAGACTTTTTATCAGGGCCTGTTGTGACAAGACAATGAGTGATGTCTTTAAGCTAAAAGAGAGAGATTTAGACTAAAAAGAAGGAAGATATTTTTTTACAGTGAGAATGGTAAAACTGGCACAGTTTGCCCAGAGAGGTGGTACAAGCCTCATCCTTGGAAACATTCCAGGTCAGGATTCTGAGCTGACTGCAGGTGAAGTTGGACTAGATGACCTTTAAATGTCCCTTCCAGTCCAAACCATTTTGTGATTCTATGATCATGATGTTGTCCACACTCACTTCAGCAAAAGTTCATTCCCCCTAAACACTGAGGGAAAGAGTCACCACTTCCCAGCAGTGATGAGCAGCAAACTGGAGGCCTGTCCTACCATATGATTCCCCATGTGTGACAAGTGTGAGCTCGTGCAAGGTGAGGGATGCACACCTACCAAGAGGGACCTCCTGCCATGTGCTGTCCCGTTCACCTCTGCAAACACCCACAGGGATGTTTGCAGGGGTGAATGGGGCAGCCCACGTGCAAAACCATCCATGGGTGCCCTACACAACCAGGACTCTGGTCCAACGGTGCACAAGGGGCACAGCACCACAAGAAGTGGTGTGAAGCCTTCCCTTGCCTGCAAGCAGAGGGTACAAAGCGAAGCGCTCCAGCTGCCTGTGCCTTGCTGCCCTTGTGCAGTTGTCTGCCAGTTGTGTGTGCCGATTGCTATGAATGCCACCATCTGGTGTGCCACGTGGACATCATAATCTTTTCTTAATTACATTAGCAGTGCAATCAGTTACTGCATTACAAGGCCGGCGATGAGCTTTTAAATCTTGGTGGAAATCATAAATAATTGCACTAAGTACCAGGCGCCAGATGTGAGTGCCAACTTCAGTTGCTCTAGATAAATAGTAACCTTACAACAGTGTTAGATAACAGTCCAGTCGCTGCTTTTCATGGCTTAACAGTGGCTGCACTCCCATTTCTTTCCAGGCAGGTTCTATCCCCAGTGGGAGGTTATCAAAAAATCCACCCCACAAACAGGATTATTTGAAATGTTAAAAGTAACAGCATGGAGGAAGAAACATAGCTTCTGGTTTAACATGCTGGAGTGGGTGCGTTCCAGGCAGCCCTTTCTGCCACTCTAGGGGTGGGATGAGGGCCAGCTGAAATCCAGCAGGATGAGGAGACACCTGGATGGACCTAGTGATGGGACACAATCTCAAGTTGTGCAAGGGAAGGTATAGGCTGGATGTTAGGAGGAAGTTCTTCACAGAGTGAGTGATTGGCATTGGAATGGGCTGCCCAGGGAGGTGGTGGAGTCCCCATCCCTGGTTCAAGAAAAGCCTGGATGAGGCACTTAGTGCCATGCTCTGGTTGATTGGACAGGGCTGGGTGATAGGTTGGACTGGTTGAGCTTGGAGGTCTCTTCCAACCTGGTTGATTCTATGATTCTATGGCGTATCCTCACCTAGCAGCAACTGCAGTGAGGACTGCTCCACTGGGACATCTTAGGGCTGAGATGGGCTGGCCATGGGGTGGGGTTGCTGGGGCTTGCCTCTGGGACAGCTGAGCCAGGACTGTGCTGATTTCAGGATTTTTTTTTTTTTTGGTGTTTTTTTTTGTGGGTTTTGTTTGTTTGTGTGTTTGTTTTTTTATAAAATTATATCTGCATCACTGATAATTTTTTTTGCCAACTTCCTTGGAGTGAGGAAACTCACTGAAATGACCCTGCCCTTAACTAATGTGTGAGCTGAAGAAAGAGCCTTCATCATACAATCAGAGGAATCTTATACTACCACCTGCAGCCCCAATGGGCTGCAGTCCCTGCTGCTGTCCTGCTCCCGGGGAAGCACATGGATATCTGCTGGGAGGTTGGCTTTGGCACAGCCATCTGTGTCCCCATGGCCACCCATGTGCCTATGGCCACAAGGACACGGCAGCTCAGCCCTCAGTCAGCAGGCAGTTAGGAGTCAACTCCTTGTCAGCGGCAATGGAATTCAAAGCTGCAAATGCAGTTTGAGATATCAGATGCCATTCAGAACCCACCCAGTGCCCATTACATCACCTGGGAGCTGCCATTTCCCCAGATGTGCCCAGCTCTATGCCAGCACAACTTGCACCCAGCACAGCCTCCAGCTGAGCAAGGGGGATGTGACACTTCTAGCATTGCTCTGAGATGGCAGAAAGTGGCACAGCGTGGTGGTGACTGTGCTGTCAGTGGTACATGGGCAAGGCCCCAGGGGCTGCTGTCCCCTGAGGATGCTCACCCCTCTGCAGCGTCCCAGGGGCTTGCAGGTGGGCCCCATCCAACAGGTCCCATGGAGAGAGCACACTCCAGCAGGTTGGGATCCATCCTGAAAGAGAACAGGAGCTGATACCCTTGCAGTGTTTAAATAAGCAAAGTTTTTTGTGCAAAGCAGAGGTTAATGTACTTTATTGTTCAATGTCATGTTTATAGTGGATTGTTGGAGGAAAAAAATGTGATTAATTGCCCAGAAACCCACGGATCTACAATTATTTGGTTGTTGTGAACAAATAAAGGGCTACAGTATTCATCATATTCAAATGAGGCAGTAAAATAAATGATGGCATGCCGTTTATGAACAAAACCTAGCTGTGTTCCCTCACAATCTGAAAATGTACTCGAAAAATTGTAAATGAGATACAGCCATTGTCGAGGGCTCACTGGTGATTTGTCTTTGTGTAATGTTTTGCAGTGCTGACCCATCACTTGCCTGTTTTAATTTATGTCACAATATGCACCTTCATTATGCACTTTATGAAAACGAAGTGCCAATTTGTAATAAAGACTTGTTTTCAATGAAATCTCCTCTTTTTGGTAGGTGTTCTGCTTTTCATTAGCACCCATTTCACCAGGCCTAGTTAAAGAGCACAGGTACAGACTAAATATGTCCGATCATTCATCATAATTTTGCTTTCCACTTTGTCACAGCTTGGGTATTTAAGGAAGATAGATGATACAAGATGTTGTCTCCTTTTCAGACTCTTTATGCTCTGGTAAGTGTGTCCGATGCAGAATTATTTTGCCACTTTATTATTTTCTAGTGAGTGTTTGTCACAGCCTGCTCAGCCTCTCAGTGCAGTGCTGGTGTTTGCTGTCACTCACTGCTGTCTTGCTGGCTGGGGCAGGGCTTGGGCCAGTGGAGTCTCCTTGCTCTCAGCAGCTCCACACAGAGCTCAGCCCAGCACCACGCTGCTGCTGGTGCTGCCTGACCACAGCAGAAGCCAAAATGTCAGTACTTGTTCCTTAGGGACTTGTTTTTTCTCCTCTTGGGCAGCCACATGCAGGTGGCACTAGCACTTTCAGGCATCTCTGCCTGTCTCATGGTGCTGGGGGCTGTCTGCCAAGCCTTGACCCATGTCCATCTCATGGACATTCCATCACTGCTCAGTGTCAAGCCCATCCCACATCTTGTCAAGTTGCCTTTTGCTGGCCAATGATCCTTCACCATTTCATCCTTCTCTGGTCTGACCCTGGGATACCTCAGTGGTCACAGGTGATGGGATTGCTGGTGCTCTCCCTTCTTTCTCCATGGATGGGCATGGGTGACAGGTGCTGGGGTCTGCAGTTTGTGCTAGTAGGAACAGGGCCAAGGAAGTGCTGGGTGACAGCACTGAGAGGATTCACTCTGATGTCCCTCAGGCTGGGTGCCTCAAGCCCAGGCACTGCAATGCAAACAGCAAAGTGTGGCCATCACCCAGTTCTAGGTGCTTCCAGGAACTGCTGGGGCCTAGCCATCCCTGGCATGGAGGGAAGCTCCTGACACTCACCAGGAAGGTCTCCCTATTGATACTGTTCTGTCACAACTGAGCATCAATGAAGAATTCAAGGGGACTCCACAACTCTCTGACCATGCATATCTACCCTAGAGAGCTGCACCATGCCTCCAGTCTGGTTTCAGTTCCTGTTGTGAAAGCAGCACATCCCATGGCTGCACAGACCATGAAAAGGACAACAGAACACTGGAGAGTGGAAGGTCTTTTAGGCAAGGGCTCTCCTTGGGATCTGCAGTTCCTCCTGCTGCTGGTTAGCTTCTGCAAATAGTGGACCCAAATCCTGCACCTCTGTGAGATGTCTCCAGTTGAGGAAGGAGCAGCTGGCTTTGCTTTCTGCTCTTTGGTGGACAACGGTCATACAGAGGAGGGCAAGCTCATCTCCAGGCTGCTGCACCAGAAACACCAGAAGTGAATGAGTGTCCCTGACTCAGGTGCCCAGCACCGCTGCGTTTGGAGCAGCTGGTGCCACTGGAGCACCACAGTCACATGCCTGCGCTCTTGCGCCAGCCTGCGAGCAGCCATCCAGAGCGGGAGTGCTAACGAGCTAACAAATGTCTCACAGGTTTTGATAATGAGCAGCACACCGGAGCCAAAGCCCCGCTCCCCTTGCCCACACCTCTCTTTGACTCTGGCCCATGCCAGTGCCGCAGCACAGCCCCTGCCCTTTCACCAGGACGGGGTGCACCCAGGCACAGCACGATCTGAAGGCTCTCCCATCCACTCGGCCCGGGAGAAGCCCTTGGCCTCAGCTGCTGAGCAGCGTGTTGTGCGCGGCGGCAGCCCAGGAGGATGGCGGCTGTGGATGTTGCCCGACGGCAGGGCTGGCTCTCCCCCAGGCTGGCACGCAGCGGCGGTGGCACAGATGTGCGAGTGCAGATAGAGCTGGTGAGCAGAGGTGCCAGGAGGCTGGTGGCTGTGCCAGGGCTCATTGTGCTGCTGCTGAGGCTGGCAATCAGCTGCAGCCAGCTCAGGGAAGCAATGCTGGCTCTTCCCAGTGCAGTCCCAGTGGCTGCACGCAGCTCGGGCGGCTTTGTGTTTTTAATCTGCTTGTCACCACATTCCTCTGGTCCTTCCCAGATTCTGCTTCTCTGGCACGCGTGCACAGGCTCATCAGGACTCATAGCACCAGGTATTTTCATACATTCCTGCTATTGCCAGAGCCTTTATGTTCCAGGCACCTTGACTCCGCACGTACAATGGCTCTCTCCAGTCAGCAGAAGCAGAAGGGGAGAGAGCTGGGACTCCTTGAAGGATTCTTCTGAAGTCTGGAGCCCTCCTTGATATTTAGATGCTTACCAGCAGATGTACAGACAGTGCCCCATAAGTCGTGGGCAGGAATTGATGTTTGCTGCACAGCAGAGAGAAGCTGTAGTACGTTTTGCCACTGCCCACATGCACTGGGTCTGAAAAAAAATCAGACCTTTATATTTAAATCCCTAAGCCTGTCATGGATGAGCAAACAGAGCCCCATCAGTCTGAGGAGGTCCTTGAGCCAAGAGGCACTTTGAGATTGAAGGGCTGGGCATTGTTGTCATACTTGTTTGGGTTCCCCTGCCATGCCCTGACTTGGAAGCACAAGGCTGGGTGGTGTGAGGCAGCCTGGGGGAGAGCTCTGCTCCCACTGCAAAGGCTGCAACCACGAATCCCCTGACCTGGGCTGCCCAGCGAGAATGTATCTTTCCTTGAGGTGATGCTTTGTGTTAGGGCAGGTGTCACATTTGGGAGTGGGTCTGGTGCAGACCTCCAGGACAGGTCAATTCCTAAAGCTCCTGCAACTCCTTTGTGAGCAGAGCACAACCTATATGAATGTGTTAATTCAATTTCTAAAAGTGAGAAAAAAAAACACACCATCAGTATAGCTTCTAGTTCTGCTCTGTAAGTATCATATAATTTAGATTAACAGATATTTTGCAGATGCCACTGAACTTGACAAGATATAATTATTTTTAACAAGAAAAAGTTGGTTTTTTTGACTGCTCTTTGAATGCAGGGCTGTTCCCAAGCAGTGATCGCGCTGTGCATTGTGCCAGAGAGAACAACTCGTGTGGCAGAGATGTAGAGCTCGTTTTCTATTTGCAGTGAGTATTTATGCTAATATTTGTGACTTCTAAAGATGTCCTTGTAAAGGCTGTGCAGCTCTTTTCAGGGCTGTAGGCTCTAAGTGTTTCAGATTGGTGTTGGTTTTGCTTCTGGTTCCCATCACGGTGGGGTTTGCGCGACGGGCACAGTGAAACCCTGCCAGCAGCCAAAGCTACGGCTGGGCAGAGCCTGCAGCTCCCGGGAACGAGCGACCCGCAAATTAATCCCGACCGAGGACGGAATCGGGAGGGCCGGGAGAGGCGGGGAAAGGGACACAGAGGGGATGGGGAAAGGAGGGAAACACATGTCCGTGGGTGACCCGCGCACTGTGCCATGCACGCCTTTGTCACCCCCAGTGCTGTTGGTGCCAGCGGTGTCCCTGGTGTCCCGCGTCTCCCGCGGGGTTCCGCTCCGCTCGTAGCGAGCAGCTCCCACCAGGTGGCGCTGTTGGAGGCCACTGCGTGCCCCGTGCTGCGGAACCCGAGACCCCCCTGGACCCACCTCGGAGCGTGCCGGGACACCCCTAGACCATCCCGGGAGCCCCAGATCCCATCCAGGCCACCTCGGACTCATCCGGGCCACGCTGAGATAGCTCCCTAAGCACGCCTCGGGACATCCCCCATTTCTTCGGAACTCACTCCGACTTCCTGGGACGCTGCTCAGACCCCCCAGCCCTGTCCCACTGCTGCTTGGCAGTGCCCTTCGGTCTGGGAACGAATCACGGGAACAGATCACCTCCCTCGGCTCTGTGGAGAAATCCCAGGTCAGAGTCCGAGGACAAAAAACGGTCAATTAAAATGTCCCAGCAGAAAAGATCAAGATCTCCAGTAAAACAGAAGAATAAAAACTACATCCAGAGAAGTCAGGTAAAAAAGGAGATTGTGTTGGATCAGATTAATTGAATTTCCAATTTGTGGCTGATCCTAGTGAAAACCCAGCCTGTGATTTGTGCACAGCTTCACCAAGATGCTGGGGAAAGCCGCGGTGTTGCCCCCTCTCTGCCAGCCTGTTTCCCGGGAAGGTGGTATTGAACATACGGAGTCTTTTTTTATAAGGACCACCAGAAAAGCATAAGCAGTGACACCTCCCGCGGCACAGAGGTGATCCTAGAACAGGCGACTTTGAGGGGGGTTTCATTTTCTGCAGCTCACCCGCAGGATCGTTTCAAATGTTTTGCATTTAGATCTGTCTCTGTAACAACCCTGATGAGTTGATGACAGGCAAAACCAGCCTTTCTAGGGGAGAGACAAAGCAAATCCTGGGACTATTCCCAGAGGGCAGGGGAGAAATGAGACCGTTCCCATGCCCAGGAAAGTTGTAATCAGCAGCAAATAGAAGTAGCCAAATACAGCTGTACACTTAGGGCTGGTGCATGTGCAGCTAAAACTTCCTTTATCACCAGCACTTGAGCCACAACCCAGTTGGTAACAACACCAAAATGATATTTATGTTTATTATCTGAATGATTAATTCTGAAAGCAGCAAAGGAGGAAGAAGCAGAAGCAGGCACACATTCCTGCTGCCATCATGAGTCACCCTGGCCCTGGGTCCCCCAGCTCTGCATTGGCCACACACAGCCTCCCAGACTCAGCTCCATTCCATCCCATCCCATCCCCTCCATTCTGCTTAAGCACCTTCACTGTCCCAGCCAATCCCTGCAGGTAGAAACTGTTTTGCTTTCAGTGCAAATAACAAGACAGGAGTTTTGATTAAACACACTTGTGCCAGCTAGCCCCCAGGCTGGGTCACCCAAGAGCTCCCCTGGAAGGAGCAGAGCTCAGCACCCATTCTCACCCACAGAGCTGTCAGGCAACAGCACAGAGGGCACCAACGCTTTCCTTTTCCCTTTCATTATTATTTTTAAGGAGAGCAGTTTTCCATCAAGGAAAGAATTTTCATTGAAATGGAAATACTCTTGGGGATGTCAGTTTTGATGACACCTTTGATGGGAGAAAGATTAAACAAAATTTTTTTTCCCCTCCTTTTTATATTTGGTTGAAAATTTTGATTTGATAATGTAAAATATTAAAAATAAATACATTCACTGTTCTTACTCAAATTACTTTTGCTTAAAATTGCACACAGTATTAAATATTTAGCATTATAATATATAGCATGTTGTATTTGATAATACATTTTTATACATAATGAAACAATTTTATGTTATCAAGAAGGCAGTTCAGATGCTTCAAAATTAAGGATTGGAGACTTTTTTTCCCCTCCCTATTCTATGGTAAATATTGAAGTTTTGCTACAACTCAAGAGGAAAATGCATTTTGAAGTGCAAATATGTTCCAGAGACCTGAAATGCTGTTTTCTGATGATTCCAAACCCCAGTTTTTACTTTGGGTTTAGGGTTCTTGCAGATCCTGAGGCCACCCCAGCCCCAGCCTGTGGGCAGTGGGAGCTTCCTCTGTATTGGGTCTTGCTCTGTCCCTCCCCATTCACCTCATTTTAGCACCTGCCAGGCTAAGGAGCAATGCTATGCAGAATGATCTCAAACCATTGCTTATTAATAAACGTGTGTTATGTGAGATGTACTGTATTGATTTAAACCCACAGGGCAGCTTTGGGATGAGAAGGCTTAATTTATAGAAACGCTGATGTCTGATAGCAATAAATAATGAGGGCGATTGCAAAAAGAGGGTTCACAGGGCACTGCCCTCCAACTCCTGCTGGCTGCTCTTGTCCTGCTAATAAATTGGTTAATAAAAGGAGAGAGAGAAAGCCTGGTTTCAGACGTTATAAAAACAAATGACATTTTTTTGTTTAGTGGACAGGAAAGAAACGGGAAGGCAGGGAAGTCAGCTGGGTGCACCAGGAATCACTCTGTGGCTCGCAGTCTGAATTCCTTAATGACATTCTCATTAAAAGTTCTTGCTGCCAAATGCTGTTTGCTTTTGCCTTCAGAACTGTCTGCATTAATAATGAGTAACTCTGCTTGGAAGTTATTTACATAAAGTATTGTTCTCATGTCACCGTGCTGACAGCCACGCCAGGCTGGGGAGGGGGCCACTACCCAAACCCACGGCCATGCAACAAGAGACACTGAATGCTTCCGAGGTGCCATTCCTCTTGTGCTCAAGCCAGCAATGACCTGAGGACCCAGCAGCTGGGCAGGAGCCTCAGCTCACTACAGCTGGAGGCTCTGGGCAATGGCCACCTGCTGCCCTGCACTAAGATCTGTAGGTGTGAAACCTCACAGAAGGCCAGGAGAGATGACTCCTATACTCTTGGGGGGTTTCAGTAAGAGAAACAACCTGTTATTATCTAGAGCAAATTTGTGAGACCCTTCTTATAAGCAAACTGCATGTGGCCTCTGCACCAAGACTGTCAGCTGAGCACTACCCAAGACTCACACCAGCTTTGTCCTTCCTTCCACCTTACTGTTACCTTCACAGCTTACCTTCTGCCTACTAACAAGAGGCCCACCTTGCCACACACTATTCTCAGCCCCTAAGGCACACCAGCCTGAGCCCCAGAGTCCCCACTCTGTCTGGGCAGCTCCAGGACTCCAAACTCTACCCAGGCAGAGAGCAAATCCCAGACTTTGTTCTCCTCCTATGCCAAATCTCTGTCTCGTTCAGTTTCGGCTGCTAGTCTCCTGCTCCTGTGTCCTGGCTGCAGCTCTGCCACAGACCAGACCTCACTCAGTGCAAGGGCTGTGTGCCACTTGGGGACAGACACTTAATGCTTGGCACCTTGGCCACTGGCCTGCAGGTTTTTGAGCAGCAGGCAGCCAGATGATGCAGCTTGTTCACTTACTGGAGTAGCCTCATATCCAGGGCTAACCTGCAGTAGTTGTTCTACCACATGACTACCCCTCCCCAGCTAAAGAGAGGAACTAGAAAAACAAGAGACCCTCAGGGGGAAATGAAAACGAATTTGAAGAAAAGAGTGAAACCGATGTTAATACTTCTGTGAAGTACACAAAGCTACACCCAGCCCAGTGTTCCTAATGGCCACAATAGGCAGCAAAGCAGTCCTTGGGCACAGAACGGTGAACAACTCCCTCCAGGGATGGAGTGAACCAAAAGGGAAAGGAAGGTGAGAATCAGAAGGATCCTCACTCTCAGCAGACTTCCCCCTTTATCCTGATTGGGATGTTTCTGGTCCAGGAATCTGTAGCCAGCTTGGGGCAGTTGCTCCAGCTGACTTGGCACTCTTGGTGGCCTGCAGCCCACAGCAAGCCAAGGATTCCATCCCAGCCAAGTGAGGCCTCTCTCTTGCATCACAGCACTGGAATAAGTCACCAGAGTCAGTGTACAGCACCTAATACAGTGACTTAAGGGTTTATCAGATAGCAGCACTGCCTCTCACTGGAGAAACTGCACCTTCAAGCTACCCAGATGCACAGGCATGAGGACACGATGTCCTCTCACATAGCTTTCTGCCCTCAGACATCACTCCTGGTGTCTGCTGTTGCTCATAATCCCTGTGCTGCCCCACTGCCTCACACAGCTAGGGTAAGAGGCAGAGCAGCTAATATGCCCACTCCTGGGGAAAGCATTCCCTTCCCTGCAATTAGAGCAGGAGGATGGGAGGGAACAAACCTCATTTTAAAGGGCTATGCAAATGACTGTTGGCTCTGCAGTGTCATCACTGACAACCTGCTGAAGATCCGTCCAGGTTTGCATCCATCTCCCCTGGCAGCCCCTACGTGGTTTAATGTCACACAAGTGCAGTTCTAACTGGGACTCACTTATCCCTCGATAATATTATCATGTGTTATTATAAATGACATTGTAAAATATTTGCATTACAGCAAAAATAGTAAGCTCCATGAGAAACAGAAGACCCTTTCACCAGGCAATAAACCAATGCAAAATGGAATGCCAGCCCTTGCCATCTGAGAGAGCAGTTAAAGCTGGTCTGGAAGAGGAGCTGGAGAGAACATTCTGGAATCGTCCCTGGAACAAAATTATGTGAAAAGTCTAGTTTCAGGTCAGCAGAAATCACTTGCTTCGAAAATTGAAATGTTCTGCTCTGAAAAGGTTGAGGCTGAACGTTTGACCTTATCAGGAAAACCTCCCCCCCCACATTCCTAATTTTCCTTTCCACAGAAATTTTTGTCAGGCAACACAAAGTTCCTACAAAACATCTTGCTTATGACCAGCTGACATTTCCTGACAAAAATGGTCCAGCCAGGAGCCTGCCAGCAGCCCCTTGGTTGGATGGACGATGGGAACCACCCGAACCTGAGAGCAGAGCAAAAGTGCCCCCAGCGGCACCCAGCCTTGTCTCAGCCCCAGGTACAGGACCTGCCAAGCCTCAGGCTCAACTTTCTACAGCTATGCCAGGCCCTTCTGCAGCAGGATCCCCTGGTGACTGTCACCTGCTATACTACCCCTGCTCCAGCAGGTGTTTAGGATGTTAATCCCGGTAAATTTTGATGCATTATGTTTACTCCTGGTTTGACTGGCAGAGCCGTGCCCATCCCTGCGGGCACGCTCACACACCACCTCCCGAGCACACACCGTGGCTGTCGCTGGCTCCGCCGCAGCTGAACACCGTCGGCTGCCTCCCCACTTGCCTCTGAGCCAAGAAATCACCTTCTGGGTCCTGCAGGTGTTTTCCCTCCTGCTCCTGGCACACTGCGCCCGACTGCCTGGGTCGCCACACGCTTGCCGGTGATTCCCTGGGCGCTGCAACAGCCACACAGCACCGACATGGGGTTTGCTCTTTGCAAACCATGGCCTGGAGATCTGCCCCTTCAGTTTCCCTTGTGGAGCCAGCAGTTTATTCACAGCATCGCAATCCCAAGCCAAGGGTGCTGTGCAAACAGCGCGGGGCTGCACGGAGTGGCCATCGCTGCGCTCTGAGTGCTGCCACAGCCTGGGTGCCCCCACAGGCAGGTGAACACTGTGGAACATTTGCATGCTGTCAGCACCCGACCCTTGCGCGCAGTCAGGGGCATCGATGGCACTGGGTGGGTGCCGGCACAGAGGCACACGCAGCTGGTTTTGTGGCAGATCCAGGCAAATACAGGCTGAAGCACACAGGCAGGGGCCCGTGTGTGCAGGTGGGCAGCTCGGGCACACACCGCAGTGTACAGGCATGTGCAAGGCGTGCCCGGACCTTCTCACCGCTGTGCGGGCAGCTTGGTTTTCCCAGAGGCGTCGGCTCCAGCCTCGCCTTCCCGCTCAGCATCCCAGCACTGCCCGGGGTCCCTCGGTCTCGCCGCGGTGCTGCTCTCCCTCTCCTTAAGGAAACAGCGCACAAAGGGCCATAAGAAATCGCCCAGACGCAGTGAAAGATTTTCATGGCAAGAAATCAAATAAAATGTTGGTAGTGATGAAGTGAAAAATAAAACATGCTTTCAGAAAATGGTCCTTTTCTTCTCCGTGCCTGGGGCGGGAGGGGCCTGAAGTGGAACACAGACAAAGGTGCCCAAGGTCTCAATCATCTCACCGCTTAATTATTCCATCTCTCAGAAGGCATCTCCAGGCAATTAGAATAATCATTCATGCCTGTGCTTTACCAGGGACTCTTGCATTCTTCCTGTGAAGCATCAGGGCCGGATTGTAATTTTTTCGTGGGTTTTTTTGTTTTTGTTTTAACTTTAGCAGTGACCTGCAACTAAAGGAAAAATAAAAGTTTTTTTGAAATATTAGTTTAATAAGACATGAGAATAATGTTAAGGATATGAGCCTCCCTTATTTATTATTTATGTGTACAGTGTGATTTAGAGATGCACTTGAACCAAACAAGTCACTACCAAAGAGTGGATCTATCTCTCTCTATATATATTAAAAAAAACTACAATATTCGCCTGGAGATTCTGTCCACATATTCGGAGATTGTGATTTAACATACACAGTTTATCAAGGCTGGTGTGCTGCACAGTGAGACTGGAGTTTTATGTAAGGGTATAAATAATCAATGCACATAGCAACTTTAAATTACTGCTAATGTGTTTTACTTATGTTCCCACTAGAACGATATGTGAAATAACAGGGAGTTGCTAGGCACACACTTGACAAATAATATCCATGAGTTTCCATTTTTATTATTTTTATACATTTCTTATTAAAGCAAGCGGTGGAGTTCGAGCCCAGCAGCCAGCCCTTACTGGTGGATTAGGGTAAGTGTGTGAAACGGGGGGGTGGGGGGCTGCTAATGCTGCGTGGCACAGCGAGGTGCTGCTGGGACACCAATTGCTGCATCGCCCTCTCCGCTGTATGCCCCTTGCTGGGCTTCGTGCCAGCAAGTGGGCCTGGAACAGCCAAGTTCTGGCTCCAGCCAAGGCAGCTCTGCAGCCCTGGCAGCTTTGCAGCCCCAGCAACTCCTGCTCCTGCAGTCCTGGAGGGTTTTACTGTTTGCTGCTCCCCTCCTCTGGGCTGGATATGGGCAGCTTCAACCAGGGCCTGTCCCATGCAGATAGTGCTGGCCCTGACATTATTTGTGTTGGACTCATAACTAAACGGATTTCTTTCTTTCAATTTCAAACCTGTGTCTTCCCTGCTTTTCCTCCAGCTGTTGGGAAGGGGAAGCTGAGGCTTCCTGCCGCTGGTTTTGAGCAGTTCTGGGGAGAAGTCACAGCAACAGTGTGATCCTTCATTTCAAGAAGGAGGATGTTTAGATGCTCTGATGCAAACTATCACCTGATGGCTCTGGACTAAAGCCATGAATCCTCTGGTCTTGTGTGGGTCTGTGCAGTTATATCAGGGGAGCAGTGAACTGTAATAGTCCCACAGGCTTCATGGTCCTCAGGGGCAGCCCAGGCTCCCATTCACTTGCCATTTGAACTAGCAGAGGTTTCTTTCTGAGTGACTTTTTCATTCCTGTTAGGGTCTTGGACATGGACCCAATTTTCCTGGTTTACTTCCATGAGCTGCTACATCCAAATCATAATTGACCTTTTTGCTTCTGCCATTTACTTTATACAGTGTCTGTAAATGTCTTTGCTGGACTGAAACCTGAACCCAAAGAACTGGATTCTGCAATGGTCCAAAACCTCAGCAATTCATCCAAGGATAATTTGCTGTGACACCATGCAGGCAGTGGGCTGACCCTGGGAGCAGGCAGCCCAGCACCTGGCAGAGCCATGACAGCACTTGGGCAGATCTAGGGACATGGAAGGACTGAGTGAACCAGGAGCACATCCCCTGCTTTATTTTGCCCCCAAAATAGACAACAGGCACCAGCTAGCTCTGCTGAAGACCCAGCGTTGCCAAAGCCACCAGGCTGTGTGGCTGGTGCCTGCTGTGGGAGCTGGGCCAGGCGCAGGGTTTCTACTGGAGGTGGCCTAGTCCTCACTCTGCTGGAAAGGAGTCAAGTAAAGCAGCATCTGTTAGAGGATTTGACCTGCACACACCCTGATTGTAGGAGCAGAGCCTCAACAGTCAAGCTTGAAAGATGCCATCACAGAAATCCAAATATTAAACAAGGCACTGGCAGGAAAGACATTGAATAGATGGGAGGAAAGATTTGCTTTAAAGCATGCAATCATCTGATATTTGGGTGCTGGTGCTGTTATGAAAACCTCTTCTGTGCTGCAGTAATTGGCATATGAGAAGCAAAGAGCCTGCTGCTCTGGGACTGCCCACCCTGCATCCACAGTGGCCCTGCACTAAACCCCAGCAGGAAGCTTCGTTGCTTTCCATTAAAATTATTTAGCAAACAATAACTATTTCTTTGTAAACAAGTCCTTAAGCATTTATTACTCTGTCACCATCAAAAAAACATAGCTTTGTAGTCCACTTAATGGAAGAAAATTAACAGAGTGTTTTAAAAAAACACTCCACTGAGAAATGTTAAAAGGCAAATGGATTTCCCAAGGGCTGGCAGGTCAGGGCTGTCCCTGGCTTGCTGGGAGCAGATGGGTGCTTCCAGTGACATTGCCATGACCCATCTCAGTGATACAACCTTCCCTTGCTGTGCAGCTAAGCCATCAAGAACCATCAGCCTCCAACACACTCCAAACACAAACTAAACAGTCTCTGGTAAGGCAAACAGAGCCCAGTCCCACACAACTAATGGTAATGGAAAAAACTTGTGTTAACCTCAGTTGCATTCAGATGCATCATTATAGGACCTAAATAAAATTATTGTCATATAAGACCAGTAGCTTACAGGTCCTTTTTGTCATTGGTGAACTGAAAGCTGTCAATAAAGAGTGTAGCTGGGCTGTGGAGCTGGGAGCAAGGATACTAATTTGGTTAATAGAATTGTCAAGATTTTATCTTAAAATGCATCCCCAACGAGTGAACAACTACAACTGTCCACCACAGCAAAGTGTGGCTGTCCCCACGGGTGGGGACAAGGGTGCTCAGGCTAGGCCAGCACCCAGGCCTGGCCACACTAGACCTAGCCAGGATGCAGAGGCACAGCTGCTGGGGAAGATGCTGTGACATAGTGAACACACACTCCCAAACACAACGTGGAGGAAAGACATCCTTCAGCACCGAATTTGGTACAGGCAGGGGAGAGGGAAAAAAAGCAAACCCTATTCAAGTGAAAAGCAGCTTTGGATCTTTAATTAAAAAACAGGGTTCACAGCACCAGGGCATTGACTTCCACTAGTTAATCTCCATCACTTCATTTCACCACCAACTTCCATACTCTACAAAACTGCTGGAGACAATTTTTATTGATTGCTCTTCAAGCCGTCAAAAGCGTCCCTGGCTGATCATATGTTACCCCCAGACACCTTGTGCATTTCAGATAATAACTTGGTGCTCTAGAGAAGAAATGAATTGGATGTGCAGTCAGTAACTGTCCAAGTGAATCATGTTACTATATGTCAGCAGCCCAGGCTCTGACTATCATTTTAACAGAGAGAAATCCACTATTTTCATGGCTGTTTGAAATTATTTTCCAGATGAATAAGATATAACAACAACTACTTACAGTAAAGAATAATATGGGGAATCTATTTGCTACTTGGAAACAAATCTTTCAAGTATAATGCTGCTTAATATTGCTTAATCTGTAACTACAAACATGAAATTTTGAAACTAGCTTTCAGGTAGTACCAAAAAACCCTTGTGATGGGAGCGAGTGGGAAGCTGGAGTTGGTGTAGGTGCTCAGTGGTATTTTGTGTCTCATAATGGCAAATAAAATAATTCATAGAGAAAATGGAGCATTACTAAAATACTGTTGACAGAGAGGAGTGCCAAACACCAGCAGTGACAGTTTATTTTGCATAAACACTTATCATGTACCAAGTCTCTTCCCTTCCTTCAGGTGTGTTTGTCAGTGCGTGTTTGGTTCAGGAGTGCTATAAATAACCACAAATGGATTTTGTGAGGGTAAAAATAAGGAAACAATTCAGAAGCTTTTGTCAAGCTGTTAAACTCTTTAACTGTGCTGCCTTTCCACTTTTTTGTGGAGCTGTACTAACACTGTTTGATTTGGTTTCACAGAGTACTCAGGTCATCCCTTTGAGCTCTGCTGACAGGCAACTGCTGTGCACAACTCCTGATAGATGTTGAGACCAAACCGGGATCGTTTTCAGGTATGGCATTTTGAGAGTGGACAGATGTCATAGAATCATAGAATGCTTTAGGTTGGAAGTGACCTCAAAGCTCATCCAATTCCAACCCCCTGCCATAGGCAGGGACACCTCCCACTAGAACAGATCACTCAATGCCTCATCTAACCTGGCCTTGAAAGCTTCCAGGGAAGGATCAACCACAACCTCCCTGGGCAACCTGTGCCAGTGTCTCACCACTCTCACAGTAAAAAACCCTTTCCTAACATCTAGTTTGAATCTCCCCTCTTCCAGTTCAAACCCATTACTCCTCATCCTGTCATTACAAGACTTTGTAAATACTCTCTCCCCAGCCTTCCTCTAGGTCCCTTACAGATACTGGAAGGCCACTATAAGGCCTTCTCTTCTCCAGGCTGAAGAGCCCCAGCTCTTGTATCCTGTCCTCACAGCAGAGGTGCTCCAGCCCTCATCTTCGTGGCCTCCTCTGGACTCACTCAAACAGTTTGATGTCCTTCTTGTGTTGGGGGCTCCAGAACTGCACACAGTACTCCAGGTGGGACATGTGAGGCCATGCCCAGGTGTATGCATTGCCACTGGTCTGCAATTATCAACCTTTGCTTCATGGTGCCTCATTAAAAGCATTTCTAAGTAAGAATTTCATGTATCCCAGAATGGGAACAACATATAAAATACCTACATCAAAAAATGCAGCCTGTGACTTCTGCTATTTCATGCCTGGTGGTGGCCAGAGGTGGCTCATGGGCTCTGTGGGGCTCAGTCGGGCAGTGCCAGGCACCGGCACAGGGCTGTCAAGCAGGGGGCAACCCTCCAATCCTTTGGTGGACGACCTGCTGGACTGTGCATGCTCAAGAGCAGAAGCCAGAGCCATCACTGCCCATGAAGCCATGCTCCAAGTGCCTGCCAGGCACCTTGAGCCTATCCATGAGGTGGTACCCACACACTGCCCATATCCAGGGCTGAACTGCAGCAGTTGCTCTATCACCCATTGATCCCTGTCCATCCAGGAATGGAAATTAGGAAAAAGAGAGTAGATCCATGGATAGAAATGAAAACATGTTTGATAAATCAGCAGGACTAATATTAATGCCAAGATAAACTACCAATATTGATGCCAAGATAAAGTTATACTGAGCCCAGTGAATACAGAGTAGTCACAAAAAAAAAAAACAAACAGGAAAGCAACCAACAGAAGCAGAATGGTGAGGAACCCCCTCCAGGGATGGGGAAGAGAGGGAGGAAAACAAAGAGAAAGAGAGAGATGAGGAGCCACTCTCACCAAACTTCCCCCTTTATACTGAGTGGGATGTTTCTGGTCTGGAATATACCTGCAGCCAACTTGAGGCAGCTGCATCAGCTGACTCGATGCTGTTGATGGTCTGCAGCCCATGTCTGGCCAAGGATTCCATCCCATTCAAATCAGAACAGGTGGGCACGGCTGCCTGGCTCCCAGGAGCCTGGGTGGGATGATGCCACTGCTCTGGGCTTGCAGCACTTGGCAGGGCGGCCAGGGCAGCACCTTGCAGTGTGGCAGGGCAATGGAGCTGTACCTGCACTTGATGCAGGGACCCCTCCCATGGGAAAGTCCTCTGGCACTGGCAAATCTACTGCTGGAAACCCCCACCCAAGGCAGAGCCGAAGGAGCAGATGTCCCTTTCACTGCCTTATCTCCTGCTTTACAGAAGACTAATGAGAGGGATTATTTGACTGATATCAGCCTGCTTTCCCTGTCCATCACATGTGGTTTCCTCTCCAAGGGCTGCAGACTCTGAAAAAAGCTGTGCAGATCTCTTTCAGGCATCTGCCTGTAGGCTCCCAACTGCCCTATCCACCCCACTTATTCACAGGAAAGAGCCCCAAAGGGACATTCCCTTGGGACACAGCTCTCAGCCATTTCTGCAGAGCTCACTGAGGGGCTGAGCCGATGGGCACGGCTGGGACCCCCAGTGCCTGGCCCCATGGTGCCCTGTAACCTTGCTTAGCCCTGGGGACAGTTGCCAGACTGCCTGAACTGGGGTGGCACATCCCAGGACGTGATAGCCAGTTGGGGCTGAGTAACTCTTCACACACAGATGTTGTCAGAGCTATGTGACATCTGTGAATAAAGCAGCAAAAGTGACAGAAAGAAAGAAAAGGTTGTTTGGTGACTTGGAAGGGGTCCAGCAATGGCTGCAGCTCTGTTATCAGCAGGTGCAGAGGTCAGGTCCACTTTTAACTACCATTGTGTATTAGCTCATCATCTCTATTGCAGTCAAGTTACTACACTGAAAGGGTTAAATAAGTCATGAGGCAGAACTGTTGAAAAAGAGCAACTTACTCCTTTGGTGGTTGGAAAAAAGAAAACAAAATTGAGGCAAACCACATTTATTCTGACGAGTTCTGGGATTTTGATGAGTCCAGAAACACAGATTTATTTGCATACATGAAAGCAGTCATCCCAGCTGGATGCTGGGAGCCATTTGCCATGCCTTACTGGGATGATCAAGGCCAGTTCAAGATCCTGCTCAAAGCAGCTGGACCTTTCTCAGTCATGCTTCTGCTTTCTGCAGTGCCCATCCCAGCACGTTCCTGGGACACAGTGCAGACTCTGCCTGGTGGGAGCGGGGGTGGGATGGGCACATGCCAGAAGTGTTTTGGATTTGTCACGACAGAACACCACCAGCTTCCCTCTCTCCTTCAATCTGTTCTTTGGCTTCTCAGCTTCCTGCACCAGTCCCTGATGTTCTGTCACAGGCTCCCCGTGGGAGCTGGAAGCAGAAAACGCTCCTGCCACTCGCGATGGCTAAGCCTGTTTGTGTTCCAGCTGGTAAGTCATAAAGAAATGGTAAAACACAACCCCCTCAGGGCTGCTGGGAGCTGGATCGAGTTTTTCCATCTCTCCCCAGAGACAACTCTTTATTCTCACACTGACAAAACTAATGGCCTCTCCGGGTCCGACAGTGACAAAGCAGCCGACGGTGTTGGCCCCACCAGTGCGGTGTCATGTGTGACTGGTCCAGACTCTTGTCTTGGTCCAGGGTCAGCTCTCTGCCCAGGTCGTCCTCAAACTGACTCAGGCCCAAGCTTCTTGCTGCTAGAGCTTCCAGATAAATATTTAATTTTTAAGAATGAAATCTTAATTACTACACGGGGTTTCACAGGGAGATTGTAATGCAGGTGCCCTCCTCATGCTCGGGCAAGCAAAAGCAGTTGGGACACCCTACACCTACCCAGCTCCACCATGGCACCCCCCTGCCAGCAGCACCCTGCTGCTCATCACTCACCACAGTGGGTCTGGGGTCTGCTCTGTGGAGGTCCAATAAAAGTCAGGTGGGTGCTGCCCTGCCACTACTGAGGAGGCACCACCACCTGTGTGTCCCTCTTGGGGTTTCCCACACCCAGTGTGTTCTAGCCATGCCACTCTGCGAGGCCAGCCAGGTGGATGCCTGCACACGATGTGCTCCTCCATCATTTAATCTGGAGTGATGCATATAGAAATTTAGATCAGGCAGCTTGACATTCCTGACTGCTGAGGCTGTGAATCGATGGCCTCTCTACTCCCTGCCGGGGAGATCGATTCCCCAAGCACAATGGATTGGTTTCATCACTTTGGTTTCACCTTGTCAAAGTCATGTCTGATTTACTTTAGTCTGGAGGGCAGATTTTAAGTATTTCATTGCATTTTGTAATCTTGCTGTGTGTCTTGCTAATCGCTCTGCCCTCGGTGTGGCAGGAGTGTGCCTGGCACCCAGTGTGGAAAACAGACACCCCACAAGTGGTGCTGGCCTTTTCCCCCAGGCATTAAAATGCAGCAGGTTTGCCAGCCCTGCTGAAATGCTCCTGTCCTTGGGCATTTGTCTGGGCCAGCACTGTGGCCATAGGACCTGAATTACCTGGCAGGGGCCTAGACCAGTACAGGTGGTGTCCCACTGCTGCCCTGCTTCAGATCCCACCACTCTGGTGGTGAGACCTGGGCTCCATCTGTGGTGGGGCAGTGGCTCCGCTGCAGAGTGGTGGGCTCGATATTGGGTTGTCCCACAGGCTGAGGAGCGAGGAACAATTAGCTTGGTCCAGGCAGGACCAGGTAAGAGCACCTCTGAAATGTTACCAGCAGGAGGAAAACACCTCTGGGGCTGCCGTGTCACTGTGGGGAGTCCTGGGGCTCTGAGAGGAGGCTTAGTCCAGGATTTGGTCTGGTCAGAAAAAAAATGAGTTTTGCATCCTCCACCAAAAGGAATGAAAATAAAAGATGCTAGTGGGGCTAGCATGGCTGCAGACACCCTGGGATGGATGGCAGCCAGTCCTGAGAGCTTCCTAATGGCTTGTTGTTAGCAAAATTATTTTCCCGGTGCTCGATTTGGCCCAAATTCTGCTTTGTCCAATTATACTCCTGGGTGAGTTTCCTGAATGTAAGTATTGATCACCCCTCAGACAGGTTTTCTGTCTGTTCTGTGCATTACCTCTGCTCTTCTTCAGGTAATCAATTATATTTTTATAGCTATGGGTATTAATCAATATACAGTAGCTATCTTAATTGATTTGTCTAAGGCCTTCCATCCGCAGCCCATCAGTTACCTGGAAAGGTCAGGGCATGTGTGCGGTGGTGGAGTGGGTGCAAGGTGTCCCCACGAGGTGATGTGAAGCAGGGTGCCAGGAGGGCACCAGCCCCAGGCCCTTTCCAAACGCCTCTGCCAGATTCCTCCCACGGTCCCTGTGGCTGTCGCCACTCTGACTCTCTCCCTGCCGCTCATTATCATTATTTATCTGTTACGGCTGCATCTGGAGGCCACAGGAAGGGTCAGGGAACATTCATACAGAGAATTAGCAGTAATATTTCAGGTGGGAAATATATATCTCCTGGTTTAAATGGAGCTAGGAGGGGTAAGTGGGCTGGGAGCTAAGACCAAGCTTCGTGCTCCTCCCTCCTCCTGGTCCATCCATCACCCCAGCGGGTCTCCCAGCACTGTGCTGCACGGGGACACACACATTGCACACCACTGGCACTTCCAGTGATGCTGGTTCCATGGATCACCTCAAGTTTTGATTCTCACATGGATGACAATAAGCATCTATGACTGGAAAGGACCCTTGAGATGCTCCTGCTCTCTGGGGTAGTACAGAGTTGCTCATTTCATTGCTGCAGAAGTGCACTGACTCTGGGAGCACAGCACAGCCCCACCAGCCTGCACTAGCCCAGCAGGGCATGAGCTCACCACTGGCACTCAGCTGGGTGGAGCACCAGGCTGGAGCCAAGCAGGAGTGCAAGGGTTAATTTGGGAAGATCTGTGTTGATAATAAAGCTGCTTTTTTCCTGGCGATGATATGAACGGAGCAGGGTTGCTATGGCAACGGTGGCTCTAGAAACCCCCGGCCGCTGCCGGCTGCCAGGTCTTCCCAGGCTGGGATGTGCTCACCGACCCATCCTGATCACCCACCGTGCCCTGCCCACCCACCTATCCTCTGCCCAGTGCCCCATCCTGTGCCCACCCACCCATCTGCTGTCCAAACCATCATCCACTGCCCACTGACCCATCCTGTGACCATGCACTCATCCCCTGCCCACATCACCATCCCTTGCCTGCTGCCCCATCCTGTGCCCACCAGCCCAGCCTACACCAACTGCAGCATCCTCTGTGCATGTCCACACCTCGCACCCACCCCACCATTCTGCTCCACTGCTCTATCCCATGCCCACCACAGTGGCCCACACCCATCCATCCTAGACCCTACTCACCCCCAGGGCACCCTGAGAATACTGGGCAGCCACCATAAGATGGGTCATGGGATAGAGGCTCCCACTGTAGCCCTTTGCTGACCCTTTCCATCTGCTTTGCATCCTCAGAGCTGTCCTCAGGGCATGGCCATGCCCAAATCTGCCTTCTCCATCTACACAGGGTCTGAGCTTTGCCATGTCACCCACTCTATGGATGTCACTTGCAGGGTGGCCACAGGGGCCTATGGTGCCTATGGCAGCCAGGACAGCCCTTGTCCTTGGTAGGTCAGAGCTGACCAGGACCTCCAGTCCCGCTTCAGAGGGTGGCAGTGTTGAGCCCTCAGGAGATGCGGGTCCAGCTGTCCCAGTGGGATCTGTACCCACCTCCTGCCAGGGCTCAGCATCACCCCATGTCTCTTGGGGTCACACTTGCCCCTGGGTCCATCTGCTGCTGACATGGCACACGACATGATGCTCACTGAATCATTCACCCTCCTCCCTCTCTCCCTCCCTCGGCCATTAATGAAGTGAAATAAATTTTCCATTTTTAAACATGAAGTTTGGGGTGGGGGCAGGGGAGGAGGGAAGGGAAAAAAAGAAAAAGGAAAAGAAAAAAAGCAGCAGTTCTGCACACAAGCAATTCCCAGCGGGAGGGGAGAGCGAGGAGCGCGGGGCCGTGTGCTAAATACAGAACAAAGCCTTCTGTCTGAAAATACCTACGAGGAGCTAACAAATGCTAATGACAAAATAATGTATGGGGGGTTTAACGCTGGATGCTTTTTATCAGCAAATTAGCACAGTTATTATGCTGTAAATGCATTTAACAATAATTTGTTTCAATAACTGTAGAACTGGTATTTTAAAAAATATACACCATATTTAGAGCACTTCATCCATGAAGGACCATTATTGTTTTTTTCCTCCCAAGAGAGTTATAAAGGTCTCTCTTACAAGTGAAAGAAATACAATCATCACCCTTCACAGTTCAGTTATTCTCTTTTATTTTATTCAGAGCCATTTAAAGTTTGTGTTTTTAAAGGAAAAAGAGAGAATGTCTTTAAAGGGTCAGGGCCAGAGAGGGCCTGGGGACCTGTGTGCTGTGCTTAGGTTTAGATGGGGCTGCTGGAGCTGGTGGACTGTGCTGCACGAGCTGGATGGATGCTGGCATGGAGCTGAGGGCAGCTGATGTCTGCCAACACCTTGGGGTGCTCCCACCACTGCTCCTCTGACACTACTCACACACAATGGCAGCTCTGGTGGCAGTTCCATGGGGGTGGTCATCCTTGCTGGACCTGGGTCCCCAAGGCCAGGAGCAGGTGGAGGTTCTGGGCAGGGCAGATGGGCACATGGTCCTGCCCACACTAGAGTAATGAGACTCACTGGCTATGACAGGGCTCTAGCAAGGCACCTGGCCAGGGTCCCTGGCAAGGGGATATGCCTGAGATCACATCCCACATTGCCCCAAACCAGGCAGAAGGAACAGGCCTTGGAAGAAGGGCATGATGGAGCAGAATAGCTCATCTGCAGACACAGATATTTATCAACTGTTTGCTATAAAGAGTGTTCAGTGGGTGTCAGCCCATGGATCCCTTATTCCAGACGCTGTGACCCTGGGATGATGCAGGTGGGATGGCAGCATGTCCCCTCTGCCAGCAGGACAGAGACATGGTCCAGCTCCTGCAGCCCCTTGCAGACCACAAGGATGATGAAGAAACACTCTTCACTGACGAGATGATCCTGATGGTCCAGCAGCTCCCACCTCTGTCAACGTGCCCTGAAAACACTTCTCCCTGAGTGTGGCTGTACCCTACACCTGGCAGCCCTGAGTCCTGCTCTGCCCATGGGCTCTGCCGGCTGTGCCCACTTTGCCCACAGGCCCTGCCCGCTGTGCCCACTCCGCTCGCGGGCTCTGCCTGCTGTGCCCATTCTGCCTGCAGGCCCTGCCCGCAGGGTGGTCTCAGCCACACACAGGCAGCGCTGCTCCGTGTGAGAGCTGCTTGTTTACAGCCCAGCTCTTCAGTCACAAACCATTAAGGAAGAGAAACAGCTACAGAGACACTCACTGAGAAATGGATTCATGTGTAAATCAGCTGCTTTTAAAATTTCACTGAGCATGAAAGTTCACCTTTAAAATCTACATAAACCACAGCTGTTCCCAGGGCAGCCCAGGCGTAATCCCATGCTGGAGAGGAAACATTTACACGTGTAACACAAGTACAGCGTTGTCGGGAGGCCAAGCCTGCATCTGCACCTGTAAACACCTTCTTGTAGCAGGAGGGTCAGGAGCCAGCACCAGCTGCAGCATCCAGCACTCAGCACCCAGCACTAGGCAGCTGCAGCCTCCAGAGCTGCTGCTCTGCTGGTGCTGACTGGGACAGCCATGTGCCATGAGAACGTGTGGCGACACTGCACCGTCATCTGGCAGCTGGACAGAAGGCTGCATGGTCTGACTTTCTGGGAGACAGAAAAGAAGGGACTCAGGTGTCCATTGGGCTGCTGGCACCAGTGGCAAATGCAGCCCAGACTCCTATGTGTGCTCCTCTAACCAGCCAGGCCACGCTAGGAATTCCCAAGAAATGCAGGCTGAGGAATGTTTGATGCTTTCTGGAGCTTGGTGCTTTCTCGGGCTTGGTGCTTTCTCAGAGTCAATGCTTTCTCAGGCCTTGGGATGAAGTTTGGCCGTTTCAGGTGCAGGCACAGCTCTGCTCTCAGCTCACCCTAGCAAGCACTACTGATTTATAAAATCAAACAATAACTTTCAGGACAGTCTGCTCACACCATAAACATCTGAAAGAAAATCCATCTCTTCTCCATGCAAAACCACTGATGAGTTCATGAACTATACTGTGCAATAAATCAGTTTTGCTTGTGCAGGAGAGCTGAGGTTTTTTAGGTTCCTAATAGGCACTCTGACAATGTGATTGCTCCATATTTCTTTGTAGCTGTCACCTTTGCAGGCCTGTCAATGCTCCTAATCTTTTTTCATTGCGATGTCAAGTTTTGGTAAGTGAAGAGAAAGGTAGGAGATGGGATGGGGATGTGAGTGATACTAGGACAGGTCCCCCAGGTCCCTCCTGCAGCTCCGTCCCTCTTGGCTGGAGCCTGCCCATGGGCTGCCGCCCTGCAGAGGGAGCTCGGAGGTGCTGCAGCACCAGGCTGATGTAGCATCACTGTGCATGGGTCTGGCACCAGTGTCAGGATGGCCACCTGCTCCAAGGTCACCACCATCCTTCCTCTTGCCCTGCTATGCCCTCACCAAAACTATTCTCCACCTTCTCCTCTCACCAAACCTGCAGAGGCAGAAGGTGGAGGTCCTGTGACAAGACAGGCAGCTCTAAGCTGCTAATGCACACAAGAAAACATACTTTTAATATTCAGCATCTGGATAGACAATAAAAACTGGGACAAATAATCTAGTTGAGGCAATTACCTTAGCATAAATGTATATATTATTTATAAATGGCTTTGAATATATAAATAATATTGATAAAATTTGCATGAGTAAAAAGAGACACAATTACCAAGTGATGCCTCAGAGCAGTGCATGCTGCTGGCTGCGTGCTGCCCTGATTCCTGTTCTGGGAGATCCTGTCCCAGTCTTCTTTTGGTGCTAAAAATACAACATACACATTAAATGAGAAAAAAGGTAGAATCTAAGCCAAATAAAAGAGTTTAGAAAAGTCAGCACTGCCCACATAGTCTACCTGAGAGGGTTCAGCCAGGTTTTGGCTGAGATTTGGTATTATTATATACCTGGAATTGGTATTGTCCAGGTTGAGTGTCCCAGTTCCAGAGAGGTGAAAGCCTATTGTCCACCAGCAGCCTGCAGGGCTGCAGCCCCTAGGAATGCCAGAGTGTCACTCCCCTGCTGCCAGCACTTGCTACTGTCCCTTGGTATCACTCACACCCTTGGCTTTGCCAGGAGCGTGACTCCAGACAGGCTGGCCCAGCCAAGTCCATGGAAAAGCTGTTGCCTCTGTGTTGCCCCTGCTGTGGTTTACTGCCCTGGCACTGCCAAGGAGACCACGATGGCCACACTTACCTGTCTCACCAGTCACCTCTTGCTCCCTGCAGGCCTCATAGTAGCCCCTACTCTGCCCTTCCCCTTCTCCTCAGGAAAGGGCTGGGAAGCACTAAAGACTGTTAGCACTTCCCAGACTTCACTGAAACCCATGAGGAGCTTTTGTAAAGTCAAATTTGCCAGCAAAGTGAAAACCTGAATGAGAAGGAAACGAGCCAAGCCCTTGCCTGGTTTCTGAGCCGCCTGGAGATGAAGTTGTCTAAGCCTGGCGCGTCCCACACACCGCACACAGCTCTTTAATAAAATTGGCTGAGATTTGTTGATAAGCCTGAAGCAAAGTCAATGTGAAGTGTCAATCCCACCGTTCGCGGGAGCCTTCAGGGGTCAAGCTGCTTCCTCGGTATGATCGCCGTATCAAAGATATGTCAGCCGCGCGTTAACTGTTTTCTTATGAATCGCGCAGGAGATCAGACGTGAGGCACAGATAAACCAAAGCACAGGGGCTGGGGCTGAGCTCTGCTTTGCCGGCTGAGGCTCCTCTTGGCCCATGGGGCCTCTACAGCCTCCAACCCGCGCCAGCCGGGACAGGGTGGCAAAGCTGGCTGGTGGCACTGGGATGTCAGGGTTGACGAGCAGGGGGTACACAGACACTGAATCCCATTTAGCCTCACGGGTGCCCCACCACGTGTGCCAGGCTGTTCTTTGTGAGATGAGCATCTGATGGTTCTGCAGGCTGCACTAACTGAAGCTGAAAGAGAAGAAATCAAAAGAAGTGGGGTTTAATTAAGTCTCAACCGAGATTTATGCAACTTTCTCTCCCCATCATAAATATTAATAAGGAGCAAGCAGTGGCTCTGCAGCAGACACTGTCGAGCCATGAAGGGATGTTAATTCCAGGCTCTTTGAGATGGACTAAGCGTGACACAGAGCCTCTTTGATTTGGAATATGCCTTGGGTTTAAAAGTTAAATAACATGAAGGGGGATTTAGTGGGTAGTAAACCATTAGTGAGTCCAGGATTTAAACTCCAGTACGCATGTAGTGTATTTCACGATTGCCAAACTGATTAATGGAAGTGTCGCTGGAGGAGGTCCCTCACCAGAGCTGAGTGTGTGCTGGCAGCAGTGTGTGCACGGCTGGAGTGGCAGTGATGGTATGTGGGACAAGTAGGATGCAGGTGCTGCAAAGGACTAAAAGGAGACACCTTGGGACAGTATGCAGGAGTCAGGGCAACCAGGACCCTCTCACTTACCCTGCACACCCCACAGGCAGCTATGAAAGGTGACATAGCCAGCCTTGGTAAGGACTCACAGAGCCCACTAAATCTCCAGCCATCCCTTAAATAAAACTTTATGCTGGCTAATAAATTTTAATGCCACTTGTCAGTGCCTGATAACTGCAATCATTTAACAGAGGAGGAGGAACCTCTGTGCTGGAGCACGGTGCTGTGCTGCATGTGGTGCCCTTTGTGCCCACAGTGCTGCCCCTCCATGCAGCTGCCTGTTATGTCCACCCAAGGAACAAGCAAACCCTGTCCATTCTCTCCCTCCTGGAAGCAAATTGGCCCTTCCCAGTGTGCACTGAGAAGAGGCACCTCTTATGGCTAGAAAACAACTGTGGCCTGAGGAGAGGGGCAAAAGGGCTCTGCAGGTGATGTTCACAATGAAGCTTAATGACAGCAAGGCTGGTGTGACACCACTCACTGTCCCACATGCACCATGTCTGCTCACTCAATGTCTTGTTTTTCTCATCCTCAGGCTGAGCTTCCTGGTGCAGTTCAGAAGTCTGCTGGCAGCCCTGACCATTACACCACACAAATCCACCATTTCCACACCATACTTGTGACTCATTAAGGCCAAGAAGTGTAAGAAGCATGTCCTGTGAGGGTGAGCTCTGTCCCTTGGCATAATGTGTGTTGTGGGGCTCTGGGCCTTGACTGCAGCTGCTCAGCCTCACTGCAATAATCAATAATGATAATAATGATTACAGGAGCAGCATGAATTTCCTATCAAATTAAATCAAACTATGAATAATTTTCATGTTTTATTAAACGAAAGCCTCTGTCTGAAGAGGTTTGATGGTGCCACAGTGTCTTTGATTTGCCACAGAAGGGCATGAGAACAGACCTGAGCTCAGGCTTCTCTGGAGGGATGGGGGCACAGATGCCCATAGCTTCCCTCTCTGCTTTCATATGTCCAGGTTAGGCTCATGGTTTGGCACAGAACTGCTCAGCCTGTGAAGTCTAGCTCTCATTAGCATGACTTTAAGCTGGCCTGAATTAGCCTGGCTTTAACCCTCTCATCCTTTGCCCATCTATTTTTAGGAAACATATAAAGGTAGGGAAAAAAATCCCCACATGGCCTCTGAGCTGAGCCACCAACACATGAGAGTTGTCCCCTCTCTGAAGGTCTCACAGCAATTCACAAGCCCCAGGGCAGCAGATAAACCTAATGGCTTGGTGAGTTGGTACCAAGTTTGCTTGACCCTGGCCTGTGGTAGCCTGCTGCTTGAACCCAGGTGCTGACTGAGGCAAATATTTGGGTTTTATTTGCTGGTTGAACAGAGAGTAAGAAGAGTAAACAGCAATTTATGCCACCTCAAACAAGTGATTGAGGATTAAAAAAAAAAATCCAAACAACAACTTTTGCCTTTGGAAGAATGAAACACTGTGTTTGGGATCTGGGGATCCCAAACAAGTTTCCAATTTTGAGATAACTGCTTTTGAGACCAACAAATTTGTTTGGTTTCACCAAAAACAACTACAAAAAATTTTGATAGCTTGGGAACTGAGTTTTTCATCATTAATTCCAAACACTTTCCCAGCTTTATTTTGGACCCTGAGCCTAGGTTGACACCAGAGTTTATCCAGCTGCAGCATTTCTCAGCTTTCTTCCGCAGATGTAAGAGGCTGCTGAGACTTGCCTGCATGGTCAAGGTTGTGCCTGCTGCTGGGGACAGCAAATGTCATCAGACCCCTGTTGACAAGTGGTCTCACTCATGAGGCATTTAGTGTTTTTATCTGTATTATACTTTGGGACATGGTTTAATGGCCATGGTGGTGTTAGGTCAGCAGCTGGACTTGATGATCTTAGAGGTCCTTTCCAGCTGAAACAACTGCACATTTCCACACAGCAACCATGATAGCTGCGTGACTGCAGGACCTGCCCAGCAGAACCCAGCAAGAGAAACCACCTTGGAAGGTGGTGTGTGAGAACAGATTGGATTTAACTTCACTGGACAAGGAAGCATCATGCAGCAAGATATACGTGTGGAAAGGATCAGCATTTCCTTCCTCTGCTCGCCTCACATGCCGCCTTGCAGCACGGCTGCACACTGAGATTTCATGTAATTTTGTTTTAGTGCAGAATTTAATGTTAACTTTAAATATGTAATTATCTTTAATTGAAATTACATCCATGCTTTTCATTAACAAGATGCAAAGAGCGAGCAGCCTAACGCAGAGATGTGGGATCCAGGCTGCACATGCCCAGGCCAGGTTGCAGGTTTGCTGTGGCCCTGACGCAGACGCAGCCTCGTTAACTCCTCTCAGAAGTTTCCCAGGCTCTGTTGGCAGTGCCCAGCAGCGAGGGGTGGTGGGACCCTTCTATCCGGCCTTAGCCGTGCGCCTGCACCCACTCCCTGCACTTGCAGGGTGCTCCTGCACCCCCCACACCCTGAGGTGCCCCTGCACAGTTCTCAAGGTGCCCCTGCCCAAACTCTCCATCCCTGCCCTGAGGAGTGAGAGCGCAGCCCGGTGGCTGCTCTGCTGGGCGGGGTAGGGGCAACAGCGAGAGCGGCGCCCACCGCCGGGCCCGAGGTGGGGTGCAGGAGTGCTGGGCAACGGGAACCGATTCGTCACGGCGCTGTAAAGTCCTACGAAGTGCTGACAGGAAAAGTCCAAGAAATGCTGCCAGTCTGTCTGTCCCAGAGTTCCTGCCTTTCCGGAGCTGCCCGTGTCCCGCTGCCACCTCGCTGCGCTGCGCAGAGCAGCGCAGGGCATCGTGGAGGAGCAGCACGGCGCGGAAGCACGGAGAAGGAACGCGGAGAACTCAGGGCAGGAGCACAACGAAGGACAGCGGAGAAGAGCGGAGCAAGGACAGCGGAGACGCACAGGGCATGAGCGCGGAGAAGGCGCTGGGAGCAGCGGCGCGGAGCAGCAGCGCGGAGCAGCGAGTCCGTCGGCTCCGGTCACCAGGGGGTAGCATTGGTTCGGCGCTGCCGCTCCCGCCGCCGCCGCACTCAACATGGCTTCGAAATCCCCGGGCTCTGACCCCTTCCAGGAGAGCAGATATTGGTTTGTCTGCCAGAGTAGCCCAGGAACGGCGCATTTCCTTAAGTGAACGTAAAATTGCATTTAGAGGCGACCACAGCCCCTCTGTCATGTTGCATGGAAAAAATCATCTGTTTCTAGCTTTAGTCCTTTTCAGACCTTTAGGTCAGTGATTCAAGTGGACATTAAACTAATACAGCAAGACAACGTTGTTACCAGCGTCTGGTGGCTCTTCTGAAACCCTCTCGGTCCTTTCAAACCCTTGTACGTCGCTCAGAGTTGTGCGCCAGGCAGTTTTGCTCCCCTGGGGAGCTTGGGGCTCACCAGCACACCAAACCTGTCTTTCAAATACCAGACTGCTCCGTCGTGTGTTCTGCACCTTCACTGTTCTGACAGGATAATCTGGTCCCTCACACTGTCAGCCACTGAGGCGGCACGCAGGTGAGCCAGCCCTGATCCAGCAGAGGGATTCCCTGTGCTGGCTGTTACTACTTAGGAGCCTCAGTCGTGGTGAAGACTTGTGAGAGCCATATCTCAGCATCCAGCACTTGCCACAGACCCTGGTTCAGGCTGGGAAATGCATTCTACATTTTTGATGTAATGTTTTGTAATGTTTCACCCAACAACCCATAAATTTCACAAGAACAAGCCCATAAAGGGTTTGTTGAGAAGAAAAGGACAGATTGCTACAGGCTGTAACTCTGAGAGTTAGAGACCTTTAAAGAAGCTCTTGACAAACAGCAGAAGAGCCATACATGTGCAGGACCTCTCCTCAAGGGATGGAGCTCTCCCACCAGGCACGGGCTGGATCCTGCTCTCTCCAGCCTCCTCCTGGTTACTCCTCCAAACCTGCTGCCTCTCTCTGGGCTGCTCCTCTGCATGGCACAGGGATAGATCCTTGGTATGCCCCAGTCCCTCAGGGCAGTGGCAGCACCTGGATAATGGACCTCCGGGGGATGCACGGGGCAGTGGAAAAACGGCACAAATGCTTCCCAGGAGCTTGCTAAGAAGAGAGCAGAGCACAGTATGTGGCAGGAGAAGCTGTACTGAGGACACCTCTTACCCCATCTATCAGCTACATTTAAATTTCACGATGATTTTAGAAGCGTGAAGAAAGACCTTCCTGTATGTGAATGATCACATTGCTCCCTGGCTATGCTCCAGGAACTCAGGTCTTTGTTGCCACCAAAGCAGTCTCTGTACCTTTGGCATGCACAGTTCCAACGGATTTCTACTAATTGCTCCTCAGACTTGTTAGTAGCAGTCAACGAGACAATCAGCACATGCTAAAGTCCTGCTCTGACAGTGCAATCAATTAAATATCAATTAATCAGTTAATCAGTATAGAGCATACACAGAACAATGCCAGTGATAGCTGGTCTCTAACCCTGAACATTTTATGCCAGTTCCATCTATGTAGCTTGACAGGTATGTTATTTTTTGGCAAGGACAGTGGAGTTTCAATCCATGGGGCAGAGCTAGACCAGTGCTGCAAACACTTTCTCACTGGTACTCACTCGAAAGCTGATCAACTCCCTTTTCTGCATCACCTGTGTTTGCCTCTTCTGCTGTGGTCGTTTTCAACCAGTAGCCTGGCAACTGAAATTTAGTGATCCCCCTGAGAAGTACTTTTAAAACTCAACCTGATCAAATATCCCCATAAGTGCATGGTAGATCTTCACTGTGAAGTTGCCACTCAGGTGCATAATGATAACACTGTGTCCTTCTCGTTACCTGTGTGAGGTACGAGGAATGAGAAACAAAACCTGTGCCCTGCATAACTCAACATCCATCAGGAATTCACTTTGCTGGCCTCGTGCTTTCCTCTCCTGCAGAGCCAAGGCTTTATCAACACATAAAATCACAGACAACTTGCATGGAAAAATGGGTCACAAATTTGGGAATTTGCTTCTAAATAGTAAGAAATTAAATTTGCCATGAAAATTGTAACAAATTCTTCTTCCAGCTGTGGTGATAGGAAAGATGCCAACATCCTGGTGTACCAGATCTTGGCACTCTCCAGACTCTGGCTGGTAAGTGTTTCTCCCATACTCTGCACAGTTGGAAGAACCTATCAACCTCCATCACAACCACCCAGCACCCTGCTGCCCACTTCTTCTAGGGGACCCGCTATGGCCCAGGGTGTAGCCACCCCACAAAAGGGTACTGGGTCTTCTTCACCTCTGATGCTAGAGATGGCTTCTCCTGCCTGGGGTCCCTGGTGTCAGTGGGTGTGGAATGATTCCTGAGCACTGACATTCATGGTACTGGTGCTCCACTCCTGAGAGAGCTGCTTGAACAATTCTCTTTCTAGACCAACCCCTCTTGCTCTTCTTTCTTCTCTCCTCCACTTTGTGATCATTCACACTAGAAAGTCACCCAGTTGGCATCTTTTCAAAACCCCAAACACTTCTCGTGTAAAGGCAGCACAGGTGGCCCCAGAGACCTTTTCACCTCAGGCATGTCCTGCCTGTGTCTTAACCTGATTTGGATGTGGCTGTGATGTGAGTGATACACCTACCCAGAGCCTGAGACCTCCAGAAGCCACTGCTCGTTTCCATAGACCCCATAAATGGATAACTGGCTCTTTTAATCTTGTTACTAAATTGTAATGGAATTATCCTTCTAATCCTTTGGAGCAAGAGCAGAACTCAGCCACCAATATAAAATTAAAAAAAAAAAATCAAACCTTCAGTAATCATAGATTTTAAAACTATTTATTTTGTGCTGCTCTCAGATAGGCTGTGTATACAATTTTATTTCAGAGGAATAATGCCATGTAGTGCACTTGGTGGCTGCACTGTGATTAAGTCCTTTTTAATCTGCTGTGTATGTTGAGGTGCAGTGCTTTCCCAGCACAGCTCCCTCCATGCCAGACTCTCTATTAATGGGGTTACTGGCTTATCGGAACGAGGCAGAATTACCCAGCTCCAGGAGGTTTTTACTCTGATCTGCTTAGAATCCCAGGCCATTTCAGGGCAGGGAGAGGGCTCAGAGACTGTAAGCCTGTTTCCTCCTCAAGACCATGTGCCCCTCACTGATCTATTTTCTTGCAAGGAACTTTCTAGCTGGTAAATCTGTTTAGAGTGATTGGTTCCTGCTGCTGCTGTGTCTGTCTGTCTGCCTCACCATGGGCAGTCACTGGCTGCTGTCAGGAGAGGCAGCTAACACTGCTGACAGTGGGATAGGAAAGCAGAGACAGAACCAGCAAACAGGTCCGTGGGTACCTCGTAGCTGTGGCTGCCTGGACATAGTCATAGTGAGAACAGCAAACAAGTGCAATGAAGAAATCACTGGCAATAGGATGGGGAAGTACAGTTGGCTCCAGAGCCCAGGGTACCTGGTGCCATCAGGAAAAGGCAGCTGGTTCTGCCACGGTGCAGTGCACAGAGCCATCCTGCTCATAACCCCCCTGCATCCTCCTCCTCCTTGTCAGCATTTTCAGTAACAGGTCCTGTTCATTCCTTTCCAACCATAACTCCCAAATCTGGACTCTGAGAGGTAATGGTAAAGTGGGGATGGGGACCAGGGCAGTGGAGGCTTTGGTCAGGGCAAGCAGAGCATGGTGAGCAAGGTTTTGCTTCACACAGCACAACCCTATTGTCCTGGGGGCACGATGAAAATATCTGGCTGATACAAAAGCATCCTCTGGAAACAGATGGGGTTATGGGAGCAGGAGCTCTCGGTAGGGTTTGTGTGATGTGAAGGAAGAAATATTGGTGCAAGAGACCTAGTCCCAGTTAGCTGTGTGGGCACATGGGGCACGGTGGGGAGTGAGAAAGGAGCGGGTTAGGGATGTGCTAGCATCCTGTCACAAAGCATTTGCTGACCTTTCTGTAAATATTTCTCAGAAAAGGCTAAGTGCCCGGGTCAGTTCAGAGGGTGCTGTGCTGTGATCAGCACTTTGCCCAGGGCCACGGCCACGGCTGCCTTTGACAAATAGCAGTTGACCTGAGCCACTGCGGGCACAGGCAGCCGCGCAGCGCGGGGGCAAGCCCAGCCCGCGGCACGCCGATGGCTGGAACGTGGCCTGCGCGCCCGCTGCCTGCCGCAGCCCGTTCGGTTCCAGCGGCCATGACTCGAGCAGTGGGCAGATGATGTTCGAGGGAAACGAATGCAGTTTGCTCCTTAATGCAGTGAACGCCGCAGCGTACGAGGCGCTTCCGAAATGCCGCTGTCCGTCCGATGTTTTTGCCTGGGTTTTCTAACCCCAAATTAAAGAGGCCTTAGCCATCCACACTGCAAACACCAGATGTGAAGTGCAAAGAGTAATCTGATGGAAGGTCAAATCATCTGACTTAAATGTTACACAAAGGGGGGGAAAAAAGTTTCAGAGGGATGATTTTAACATGTGAAAAGTTTTTTTTTTCTTTTTTTTTCCTTTTTTTTGTCATTTGATGGCAAAACTACTGCATGGGAATTAAAGCTCAGAGATTTGCACAGTGAAATCTCATAGACCAGACCACTGCAAATGCTGTGTTGCTAAATGCAAACAGCTGGAGAAACACCCCCTCAAACACTGTCTGTTGGAAGGACATACTGTGGCTGGCACAGCCAGCATTTTATCAATTCTACCAGCCCACGAAAAACCTGCCCTGTTTTTTTACATCAGTTTAATTCTGGATCCCACTGGACCAGTTTGCATTGGTGAAAACGAAGCTGATGTGGTGGAACCTGGTAACAAATCTTCACGACAGCATTTGAGCACAGGAGGCTGCACAGAGTACATTGGGCTGGAGCAAAGCACCTGTGCTGAGCAGCCCAAATCTGTGCACACTGTGCTGGCCAGGCTAGTAGCAAGGGGAGGAAGGTGAGGTAAAGCTGTGCTCCACACATTCCCTTCCATACCAAGTACCTGCATGCCAGTGCTTTCCTGAGCTACTCTTTGTTCCCCCTCTGACCCAAGTGCTGCCTGTGACTGTGCATGGCTGCTCCCTGCTCCTGCTCACCTCCAGCACAATTCCTGCCAGCTGTCATCTCCTTCCTGCTCCCAGAGACACAGACACAGGGAAGGGATCTGCTAAGGTTTTGTCAGAAGTTCAACGACCTCATAGCATCCAAAATGCTGAAAAAAAACATTCAGGAGGTTGGCATGAGCATCGAGGACTTGGTGTGTGCCTCCCTGCTCTGACACTGACAGCTCCAGGAGCACATTTCCCGGCGGCTGTTCCATTACGCGTGTGCGCAGGAATGCCTGTGCATGTGTGCGTGGGAATGCCTTGGGCCCCTGGCCTGCAGAGATTTATGTACGTGCTTAACTATTAGCAGATGAGAAATCCCATTGAGACTATGCATGTGCTATGGGTTAAAGATAGGCATAAAGCTTTGAAGAGTCTAAATCTTAGATTATAAAGATTATAAATTTTAGGAGGCCTAGAACAGCTCCTGTCTGTATGCAAACAGTCAAAGGACAGCTTCTGCCTGCAGTTGCACCATCTTACCTTCATCCCCTGGTTGGTATTGGTGGGTGCCCAGCCTGGCTGAGGGAGGATCTGGGCAGGCTTGTAGTCATGGTGTGGCCATCAGGGGAATGCATTTCTCCATGCACTAGCTTCGGCAGCTCAAAGGAAGGGGATGCAATGAGAAACAGATGATACATTCATTCATCTTTTGACTCCCACACTCATAAACAGGGTGCTGGAGTGAGTTGCAGGCTGCTGGCAGCACCTGCTCAGGAGAGTTGGCCAGGTCTGGGTCTCCTCATGGGCATTAGCCTCTCTTCTGCTGCCTTAGCAAGATGTGAGAAGCTGATGCAGCAAGAACCAAATACAAAAAATGGGGACACATCTAATCTTTGCAGTGCTTAGATGGGGCAGCGCTGGATAGCAGAGCTCACGGTGCAAGTCTGCAGGTCCAGGGGTTCCCACTGCCCACCAGCAACCCAACTCTGTCACCAGAAACTCTGTGGCATGCAGGTGGCACCAGCCATCCAGTTTTGCTTGGTATAATTTCAAAAAGACAGGGCAAGAGGAAACTATTTCCTGCTACTCTGTATTTTTTAATTCAGATTTTCACAGCTCTGCCTGTCCTAAATCCCAAGCAGATGGTGCAACTCAGCCCGTCTCCTCCAGCAAGGATGATCCCCGGGGCCTCCCTGCAGAGAGTGTACATTTCAAAGGATAATTCCACAAGCACTTCTTACCCTGATCCGGAGCCTTCTGAGCATCCGTATACTTCATCACTCTTCACACAGATCTGCCCCTGCCTTGCAGCAGCTCCCACTGGGGGTTCCTCCTCTCTTTCAAAAGGTGAGCAGAGTCACAAGCTCTTAGACGTGGCCTTGGAAGCAAAAGTAGCTGCGAAATGCAAGGACAACAAGTGAAAAACACAAAGGAGAACAGAAAGAGAAAAGAAGGAAAACCCCTGTATGACTTCTCTAATTCATGCTGTGAAAACAGGACCTGTCCCCCCCACCTTCCAAGCACAGAGGTGACCCCAGCGTGGTGAACATGGGGCCAAGGGGAACCTTTTGCAAAGCCCTTTCCCCGCAGCACCTTTTTGTGCTCATGAAGCATTTCTGCACTAACAAATCCTGTTTGATAATTGTGTTGCAAAAGCCTCACTCTGAATATTTAATAGAATTATTGCTAGTTATCAGCACAAGTAGGTGATAAATCACAAGCTGCCTTTCCCCAACACCAGGCAGAGCTATTAGGGGGTTTCAATCACACTTCTCTCCCTGCCCCTGTGGCAGGATGACCATGAATTAAAAAGAAAAACAAACAAACAGCCTGCCCCCACCTCCCCGGGTTTCACTGCTTGACAGAATAAAAAGATAAAGAAAGACTTAAGGACTCTGGCTTGGGCCCAGCCCAGCAGTCCCCAAGTGCCACCGCGCAACTTTCCAGGTCCTTTACTCCCCATCCAGCGCTGCTCCCCTCCAGCAAAGCCCTGCAGCTCTGCCCCCCCCCCCCCCCTCCACCGTGTATGAATGAGGTGATCTTTTAGCTGCCCTTTGTCTTGGAAAAAAAATTAATTCTCATTTGCATTACCTCGACTAAATGTCACCCACCGATATTTTGTTAGACATTAGCAATGCTGGCAGAGAGGGGCACGGGATAATTGCGTTCTGCCTAGCGGTGGGATTTACATAATTTCAGACAGCAATTAAAGAATCCCTGGGAATTTTTTTTTTCAGCCCTCCCCCCCCCCCCTTCCCTTCCCTTCCAACCTCTCCTACAAAGAAAGTGTTCGTTTACATTAAGTGCTCAGCTCCTCGCTGTTCATTTGCATAAAATTAAAGGTTTTTGTGTTCTGGAACAGCAGGGTAACATTTAAAATTCCGTTTCAAAAAGCTCACCTTAGAATAATAAAATGTTAATATCATTTCACGGGCTGGAGAAGGTTGCCAGCTGCCTTTCACTTCAAACTTTTAGCCAATACTAACTGTTTGGGTGGGTGATATTATTAATATTTTTTGTTGTTGTTGTTGCTGTTAAGATATAAACTTTCTTGAAAAAGTGCAGGCATGTAAATGTGCCTACGGATGGGTCTCTGCAGGGCTACTCCAGAGCAGAATGTTTGTTTACTCCATAGTTTTTTAATTAAAAAATCATGCAAAAGAGCAGCAGTGGAATATTACAGGCTTTAATGTGCCGTCATACTCCAGACTACGAGAGGAAATGCAATTTGGATCAAACCCCTTTCATTTGCTTTCATGGAGATGGAGGTGGCACTCCAACATGAGCCTGGAACACGAGATAACTCCCGCCCTGAGACGGCATTTCTGTGCTCAGAGCAGCGCCCGATGTCGTGCTGGCTGGCAGGAGGTCCAGGCAGCCAAAGTGGCTTTGTGGAAGGATGTATGAGACAGGCGCTCAGTCGAGGGCTGGTGAGGTCCCTCCAGCCTGCCTTCCTATTTACAGGTTCCTCCAGAGCTCGGAGAAATGGAAGGGCTGGCAAGAAGCATCTTGCAAAGCTCCCAGCACTCAGGCATCCACCCAGCTGCACACTCCTGAGTCCCCTTGGCATAGGTATCGTGGGCAGCTCCTTGCTCACAGCCTCTGCCCCTCTGGAAAGGGAGCAGGCAGCTGTCCTGCCGCTGCTGAGGAGAAGGATAGTGACTCAGAGTGCTCTAGAGGCCGTCTGAGCTGAAGTTCTTCCAGCCATTTTCTTGGGCACTCTATCAGCACTAAATAATTAAAATTGACATATCCATTTGAAGATGACACTGTTGAGGTCCATGAATGACCTTTCTTTATCACCAGAGTTGCCAGTGCCCAGGAGGAATTGTAACAGCAGCATGGCCTGTCCCATGCACCAAGGATAGAGACCCCAGCAAGGCATGTTGAAGAATGGGTTTGCAGGGGTCTCCCACCATTTCTGCTGTGTCCAGGCAGGCAACACCCCACGGGCTTGAAAGCCACCTCTTTGCAGAGGACTCAGTTCCTATTCTTTTGCACAAGCACTGGATTTGTGGAGCCAAGCCCTCACCTTTTGACAGCTCCCAAGTAGAGCCAGCCCACTGCAAACAGGGAGAACCATGGCCATGGGGTGTTGGTGACCCATCCTGTGTGGTGCTTAGGTGGTGCAGGCTGTGTGGGAACAACACTGACACTATCACAGGGCTGCAGAGGGGTGGGACCTGAGTAGGGACAGCTCTCTTCCGAGATATGCACTCGCCCCCAGAGAAGCAGCACATGGTCACCTGCACAGTCCTATTGTGGCTTCAGCAGAGGAGTGAAGGCAGCAGATAAGCCTTAGTAAAGCACATACATGATGGTCCTCATGCAGAAATTGCACCACTTGCAAGTCCAAAGCAGTGCTGCTAGGACCTGAGGACAAGGGGACAACAGTGCAGGCTGATTTTCAGTGCAGAGAGGTGGTAGGTGTCCTGCAAATGTCCCTGCACCAGGGAGGCAGCACCAAAGGGTCCTCAAGCCATCTCCCTGTCCTGCATGAGTGCTCAGGAGTAGGCAGCAGCCAAAGCCAGGGCAGGGGTGTCCTCAAAGGCAACATGCCACAGTTGCCCTCCTTACCTCTGTTCTGAGACTGCAGGTGCCAGCCTGGGCACAGGGCTGCAGCTGGGTAAGGGATGTCAGGCTGCCCTGTCTTCTGGCACTCCGGGGTTCCCCACTGCACCCACACTCACCCCCCCTGCCTTTGCCAGACTTATCCTCCTGCTACTTGCCAGCATTGACCTTGCTTCTCTGGCCACTTTGGCCGCCAGCCCTTGCCCGTCCTGTCAGCGTCCCTCCCCACTGCCCCCAGCCCCACTGCACCTCATGGGCTTCCCTTCAGGAGGAGTTCACAAAGCTGCTGAGGCAGGAGGAGATCTTCCTTCCACCTGGCAGTCCTCTTATCTGCCACCATTTGGGGCTGCTGTAGGATTGTTGCAAAAAATATTTCATTAAAAATGAATCCAACTCCCAGCCACTACCCGACTGGTTCAGAGGCAGGAGAACACCGAGCGCAGGCTGCAGTCCCCAGTGCCAGTGTTTGACTCCTGCTTTAGTCTCCGAAGCTTCTACCTGCCTGCCAGCAAGTGCCATTTTCCCTAAATGATTTGCACAGGGAATCTGCACCTTTGCAGCTGTATCAGCCACAAGCACAGGACAGACTCACGCTTGTAGACATCCAGCTCACCAGTGACCTATTGTGCGTGTTCCAAACTGCTTTGTGGCTCTGGGAAGGGAGAATTATCAGTGTGTCCCTAAAAATGAATATAAATCAGGATCAGCATGCTGTACACTTCACATGAGAAGCTCACAAGGAAAACAGGTGCCAGTCTGGTGTCAGCCAGCATCTTTGTGTGTCACCTCATCTGCCAGGACACGTCTGTCTGGACAATGGGTGTTCTCTAGGTTTTTCTGTGCTCTCCACGTGCTCCTCCTGAAGAGTTTTAAGACACAAAGCCTGACTATTATGGGTGAGCAAAGCAATGATCAGGCAGCAAAGCAGAAGATGAAGAATAACGTATTTCACTTGGGGAAATAACAGAGTAACTCACCTCCTCTGAATGCCCAGAGCAGGTGGCAGCAGAGCTGGGAGGTGCAGGGCAGAGGCCACAAAGAGCAGGTCCCACACCAGTAATGACATGGAGATCACATATCCACTTCTGTAGAAGGAGGAGAACATCACTGCAATGAAAAGGCAAGACATTTTAATTTCTAACCCCAGAATGAATCTGTTCTTTCATTGTGCTTTTACCACACCATGAACACTTTTCACTTCTGTTGCACTGGGGCTAGCAGGACTGACATTTTCCTGCTGAGACTGACCTGTGAGGGTGCCATCCCATAACATGGCTGTGTGAGCACACATCGCCCACCCTCCTGCTCTTGGGAGACCAGTGCATCACACGTGGTGTGTGTGCCAAAGCGTGGATGAGACAAAGCATTGCACATGCCAAAGCATGGACGTGCCACCGTGTGCCAGACACAAGCATGTGGATCATGAGTGAGCTCCATGCCAAAGAGCAAGGATCAAATCAAAACCGAGGGCTCCATCCCCGTGGGAAGCATTAACTCTTCAGAAGCCGTTTGCCTTCTGAGTGAAAACAAAAGCAACCTTTGAAATGGAAATGAAAAATATTTGCTTGGGAATTTCTCTTAAGGAAAAAGTAACAAATTCATTAAAAAAAAAAAAGTTTCACTTCAGAATTTGTTTTCATTACTTTTACATTATTTTATGACATCAGGAGTAGTGCACAATGTGACCTGTCATAGCATGTCAAGTCATGCCATAATATGCATAATGGCAGAAGAAGTGCATAATATTACATGTCATATTGACATAATCAGAATATTCTATTATTATTGACTTTGGCAAACTAATTACAACACAGACAGGAAGTACTTGGCTCTAGAAAATAAGATTAAAAAGGCACAACTTATAACAAATAATAGTTATTTCCCTTGGCAATTGCATTATGTGTATTCAATGTATCTGTATAAAAGTATTTATGCCAGTATATTACATGATACTATGCACTGCTACATAATTCCATGAAATAATGGAATAAAACAGGTTAAAACAGTCCAAGGACAAAAAACCAGTTGGAAACAATTTCAGTTTTCCAAAATAAACAGTTCCCAAAACAAAAATTAACAAATCCTTCAATGTATGAAACCTAAAAGTTCCCTTTATGAAACATCTGCATAAGAACGAGCACAGAAACTGAACTGAGTGTCCAAAGAGCAATAAAGCTGATGAAGGGTCTGGAGCACAAAGCTTATGAAGAGCAGCTGAGGGAACTGGGGTTGTTTAGTCTGGAGGAAAGGAGGCTGAGGGGAGACCTCATTGCTCTCTACAACTCCCTGAAAAGAGGTTGGATTGAGTGAGGGTCAGTCTCTTCTCCCAAGTGAGTAGTGATAGGATGAGAGGAAATGGCCTCAAGTTGCACCAGGGGAGGTTTAGGCTGGAGGTTAGGTAAAAATTCTTCCCTAAAAGGGTTGAAAAGGAACAGGATGCCCAGGACAGTGGTGATGTCCTCATCCCTAGGGGAATTGGAAAGCCATCCAGATGTGGTGCTGAGGGGAATGGTTTAGTGGTGACCTGGCTGTTCTGAGTTAACAGTCAGACTTGGTGATCTTCACAGAATCACAGAGTGGCAGGGGCTGGAAGGGACCTCAAAAGCTCATCCAGTCCAACTCCCCTGCCAGAGCAGGATCACCTATACCAGATCACACAGGAACATGCCCAGGCAGGTTTTGAATATCTCCAGGGAGGGAGACCCCACAACTCCCCTGGGCAGCCTGTTCCAGTGTTCTGTCACCCTCACAGGGAAAAAAAATCCTCCTCTTGTTTAAATGAAGCTTCCTATGCCTCAGCTTCCACCTGTTGCCCCTTGTTCTGTCATCGGGCATCACCCAGCAGAGCCTGGCTCCAGCCTCCTGCCACTCACCTTGCACATATTGATAAACATTGATGAGGCCACTTCTCAGTCTTCTCCAAGCATCACAACCCCAGCTCCCACAGGCTCTCATTGTAAGAGAGATGTTCCATTCCCTTAATCATCTTTGTGGCTCTCACTGGACACTCTCAAGCAGTTCTATGTCCCTCTTGAACTGAGGGGGCCCAGAACTGGACACAATACTCCAGATGTGTCCTCACCAGGGCAGAGTAGAGAGGCAGGAGAATCTCTCTCGACCTACTAACCACAGCCCTTCTAATCCACCCCAGAATGGCATTGCCCCTGCTGGCCACGAGAGCATATTGCTGGCTCATGGTCAACCTCCTATCAACTAGGACCTAAATCCTTTTCCCTTTCACTGCCTTCTAACAGATCAGTCCCCAACCTATCCTGATCCCTGGGGTTGTTCTTTCCCTGTGCTTTCCTCTATGCTTGCCCTTGTTGAATTTCATTAAATTTCTTCCTGCCCACCCCTCCAGCCCACCCAAGTCTGGCTGAGTGGCAGCACAACCTTCTGGTGTGGCAGCCACTCCACTCAGTTTGGTGTCATCAGCAAACTTGCTTAAAAATATTTTCCAACAAAACCAATTCTATTGTTCTAGATAGAGAAAATTCCCCATCAGCCCTGCAGTGTTTGTGGAGGAGCAGCACCAACCGTTTGAAGCAGACGATGCTCATCGTGCACCAGCCAGACACCAACGTGCTCACACCTGCTCGTGCGTGCACGGCTGTTGTTGCTCTGCCAGAGCCACCTTGCTCCAGGCTTGGGCTCACACTGAGCCCACTGGGATTTCTAATTGACTTGACAAGTTATAAATTGCTTAACTTGGTTGTGATTGCTGTGAAGAATGGTACTTTAAAGGACTCAACATCTCTATATCTCCCTTTGATAAACATTGGCTTGCTGAGCTTAGATCTTATTTATTTACCCTTGGAGCAGGTTCATTACTATGTATTAGGTAGATATGACATATTTATGGAAATATGTGGACTCTTTGTGGCATATATTAAGATTAAATAAATCATTGACTATGTGGTCAAGAACTACAGCAATCCTGATGAATGATTCCATGATTTTTTTTCTTTTTTCTTTTTTTTTCCCTTTTGATCCTTGCATAATTTTAAGAGCCACTCCCTTTGTCTTCCTGGACTCCTGCAAATGTTCCTGCACCATCCCTAAGGCTGGTGCCTTAGGGATTCCTATCCCACTGGGAGATGAAAGAGGTGCACCTTTACATGAGAAGAAAGCCTCAGGTCCCATGTGGCCCATGTCCTGTGCAACAGTCTGGGGAAGATGCCTCTGTCCAGACACCAAAACTCAGCCCCTGGGAGCCTGCTTAGCAACCTGAGCAATGGTTCTGATCTGTTATCTCACATCATCCCAGGTACTGGGACCTGCCACATGCATCCATTAGCCAGTGAATTTGCATATCTAATGGTGCATTTTCACAAATTAGTGGCAATTACATTTAAAACAGCTATTTTGATACAAATCAATGAGAGCCACAGCTAATGACATAAATGCTATTTCACGTGTCCCTTGGCCTCATTACAAACACCAGAGGAGATACATGGAGTGACAAACTCAGAGCAAAGGCTTTTCTAGTGGGCATAAACCAACCAGGCTAAACCAGAACAGAGCTGCCATGAAGGCTGCACAGCCACCTTCCGGCTTGTGCTATTCAAGTTCTTCTCACTACCCTTCACTGTGAAGAACTTCCTCCTGATTTCCAACCTAAATCTACCTTGCTCCAGTTTCAAACCGTTATCCCTTGTCCTATTGCTGCATGCCCTTCTAAACAGTTTTTCCCCAGCCTTCCTGTAGGTCCCCTTCAGATACTGAAATTTAGTTGTTAGGTCTTGTTGGAGTCTTCTTTTCTCCAGGCTGATCAACCCTAACTCTTTCAGCCTGTCTTTGTAGGATAGGTGCTACAGCCCTCTGATCATCTTTACAGCTGGACCTGCTCCAGCAGGTCCATGTTCTTCCAGTGTTGAGGGCCCCAGAGCTGGATGCAGTACTCCAGGTGAGGTCTTACCAGAGCAGAGTGGCAGAATCACATCTCTCAGTCTGCCAGAAATGTTCCTTTGATACAGCCCAGGCTGCCATTTGCCTTCTGCACTGCAAGTGCACATTGCTGGCTCATGTCCAGCTTCTCCTCCACCAGTGCTCCCAAGTCCTTTTCTGCAGAGCTACTCTCAATCTCACCATCCCCCAGCCTGTACTGATGTCAAGAATTGTCCCAACTCAGATGCAGGACCTTGCACTTTGCCTTATTGAACATCATGAGATTCTCTCCCCTTCCTTCCCAATCCTGTGTTTTAATGATTGGTGTTTGGTAAAGGTATAAACCAAGCATCAGCACAAAAAAAATCCCCAAAGAAAACCCAAACCAAAAGAAACCAAAACAAATCCTAAAAACCATAAACCAAAACCCAATCCAACCAAACCAACCAGAAAACCCCAAAGACCCAAACCAATATAAAAGCCCATCAGTGGTATCACTTGAGAGGCTCTGGATCTGGTGGGTCCCATGCTACACAGGCAGGACACTGTCACAGTATCACAGTATCATCAGGGTTGGAAGAGACCTCACAGATCATCAAGTCCAACCCTTTACCACAGAGCTCAAGGCCAGACCATGGCACCAAGTGCCACATCCAATCCTGCCTTGAACAGCTCCAGGGACGGCGACTCCACCACCTCCCCGGGCAGCCCATTCCAGTATCCACTGCTCCAAAAAAGGCTAAGCTTCCAATCAAACATCTGCTCCATCAGTACTGGCATCACCTCCACTGTGCCAGAGTTCATGGGGAGCTCACCTGGGCTGATCCATCTGGTGAGGGCAGGAGCATCTTGAGCTCTTGCACCTCTACTAGGTGCATTTGTTTTCCAGCATCTTTACCCCCATTGAATACCTGCTCCCTGCAGTACCCTCCTGGGCTGCTGGTGGCCCCACAGTGGTATTGGGCAGCCAGCATGATGCCAAACATGGCAGCAGCCAGAGCACCATGAGCATGCACCATGTTTTCCTCTTGATTCAGGACAACTAATAAAAGCCTGTAAATACTGGGGGATTCTTAAGGATAGTTAAGTAGCAAACTATCTGTTGATAATAAAATTTGCTTGCTTCTCACAGATATCCAATTTGCCTACTATCCAAAGAAAGGAATTGGGTGTCTGCTTCCTAAATTGTTTTAATCTCTGGCAAAGAGCGCTTCTGGCAGAGTCCCTCAGCTGGAAAATAGGAAATGAGTTAGAAACAACAGACAAATGTGAATAACACAGAGCTTAAGATGTCTGATCTTGATCTTGAGAAGTGAAGTTTAAATAGATTCCTTGATTCACTTGCATGTGGCCACCCTGGGAAACAGATGTCCCTTCCTGGGGAGGTCTTCGAATGCTATGTGAGGTCCAGCAGTTGGGTACTTTCCCACTCAGCTGCTCAATATGGGGGCAAGCAGGGAACCTTCTGCTTATCTCTCAGTAGAGACGTTCTTTCTTTTGTCACCGTGCTGATAACATTCATGTCACTGGGACACTCCTTGAGCTTGTCTGTGCAGGAAGGCCCCTGGACAAAAAGTCCCTCCATGCATGCCAGGATAGCTCCTGATTGAGAGGTACACCTTGGGCTCGGGTCCTCACACAGAGATGACCACACCTTGGGCTTAGGTCTTCACATGGAGAAGACCTAAGCTTGGACTTGAATTCTTATACGGAGATGACCACACCTTGGGCTCGGGTTCTCATATAGAGATGAACACACCTTGGCCTTGGGTCCTCACGCAGAGATGACCACACTATGGACTTGAGTACCTCACACAGAGATGACCACACCTTGGGCTTGGGTTCTCATATGGAGATGAGTGCACCTTGGGCTTGGGTTTTCACACAGAGATGACCACACCTTGGGCTCGGGTCTTCACGTGGAGCTGACTACACCTTGGGCTCAGGTCCTCACACGGAGGTGACCACATCTTGGGCTTGGGTCTTCACGTGGAGCTGACCACACCTTGGGCTCAGGTCCTCATACGGACCTGACCACACCTTGGGCTTGGGTCCTCACACAGAGGTGATCACACCTTGGGCTCAGGTCCTCACACAGAGGTGATCACACCTTGGGCTTGGGTCCTCACACGGAGGTGATCACACCTTGGGCTCAGGTCCTCACACGGAGATGACCACAGCAACACCTATGAAGCTCACACTGGAAAACCTGCCCTATACCTTCTCCTGTCGCTGGGCAGAGGGACCCTTTGGAGCCAGCATGCAATTCTGGGAAGGGATCCCATCTTTCCTCTAGTCCCCATCCTTCCAGTGAGGACAGTGCTCTCAGCATCGCTCAGGAGCGCTGCAAGTGCCGCCCTGAACACTAAGGGAACTGCTCTTTGCCGTTGCACTAAGTGAAACAATTCAAACCAGGAAAATCTTGATAAAAGTTTAATTAGGAAAACGGACTCCATCTGTAACATATCCCCCTTCTCCCCATGTATTAACCCTTTTGCCATAAATCTGCCACCCTTGAAGAAACCTGCCTTCCTCACAAAACCTACTCAGGGTTCACATTATTTTAATCAGTTAGAGGGGTTTAATACATTATTGATTTTTAGGAGAATTGAAAAAGCTCCCGTATTAAGTCCAGGTTGCTTATTCTTTCTGTATATGACATTCAGGTACTTGTGAAAAATTATACCAATTATGAAATCAGCCATTTACTGCTTCAAAGTGCAATCAGTTGTCACACTGGAAAGCACTTGCTCCTGAATATTATTAGTTGGGCTATGTGCACAGGAAAGTGCTGAGAGGAAAGACTTTAACCAAAGGGCAATTGCATGAAATTTACTTAGAAATAGCTATTTATCACCCTTGGATTTCCTACTGTTCAAATCCACTGCAGACACTTTATGGAATGAAACAGCCATCTCACCGACGTAACTCAGCCAACTGAGGGGGTTTTTTCCTCACTGACATTAAATGAAAAATTTAGAAGTCATTGTAACAGCTTAAAGATGCATTATCCTTTTTGATGTGCAATTTTAGCTTCATATCAAAAGCCATATAAAATAACCCCCGCACAAACACACAAAAAAAGGAACTTTTAAAAGTTTTATGACATGTAGTTCATCTTACCTTTTATGCGTCGAGCAGGCGCTGCTTCTCCTGCTGTTCTCAGAGACCATTGCATGATTACCACAATGGGGGAGAAAATATTGCCATAGCAGCAGCAGAGCCAGCCGAAGGACGGATTAGTCTCTGGAGCCTGGGAAATGGAAGGGGTGAAGCTGAGCACCGCAACGCCAGCGAATTCCTTCGATGCCAGAGAGCTGCCCATCAGAGGAACCTTCAGTTGTGTCGCAACCTGCCGCTATTAATGGGCTGTGCTGCAGGCAATGAACTGAGAGGCAATGTAAATTAAAGAGGGTACATTCAAGAGAAATGTCTAGCTCAGTAAAGATGTCTTGTCTGCTTGTTTTCTGGAGTGGGCAAGAATTTTAGAAGGCAAGGTCAACCTCTTCTCGAATCAGGAATGGAGTTGGTCAGCCTGGGAGTGCTGGCACAGCACCATTAATGTGTAGGACTAACTTGTCTTTGATTACTGATGGATGTGACCATCAGGCTCATTTATCTCCTTGGGCTGCAGTGGTGAGCCAAGCTGCCTTTGTGCACCTTGGATGCAAGGCACTATTTCTTCTTCTTCTAATTCTTCCAGGTACAAAGCACAATAGGAATGTAAAAAAAAATGGTCACTTTCCATGTTGGAAGAGTGGGAAGAGCCAGTTGTCATGGGAATACAGAGTGTTCCCATAGGAAAATGGGAAAGCAGCTCCTGACCCTCCAGGTGTGGAAGACCTGAACCAGGAGTGGAGTGAAACTCTCCTACCTTTGAGCATGGTTGGCTTGTACACAGCAATACCTCCCCAGCCAGCCCAAGGACTAGGAGATGACAAAAGATGTTTCCCACCTGCAGGTCGCTCCCAACTCTGCTCTGAAGGGGGTCAAATCCAGGGAGAAAAGGAGTACTGAAACAGAACCAATCTCATTCCCCTCTGCACAACAATCAGATTTCCTTCCAGGTGAGACCTGCTGGTCCCACTGGCAAGGGCTGAGCACACATCATTTGTTACCTGAGCCATGCAGGACATGTCAAGGGATCACTTCTGCTGCCTGGGTCAGCATCACCTTGCTGCAGCTTGCCAAGACAGATCCAAACTAGCTCCCTATGGGCATGCCTGCTCCCAGCTGGGGAAATCATGCTCTCTGCAATTCAAAAGCAGCTGAATGTGGTCCCCAGAGAATTTATCCCAGCTTCCTACAGGGCCTGGGCACAAGAAGTCAAATAGACAATAACAGACAAGGTTTGTGTTATTTGCCACAGGCAAGCCCCATGCTCCAGGAAACAAGCAACTTTGAAATTAATTCACTTCTACAATTTCAGATCCAAATGAAGAAAGGGCAGAGGAGGTGCTGAAATGAGCTACCCTCTGATATCCTTCAGCATGGCATGGATGCCTCAGATGTCTAAGACCCAGCATGCTACAAAAACACACTGATAACAGCCATAACTGGTGATGGCAACCAGGATCTAATAGCTGCTTTACAGCACTGAAATGATGCAAAATCAGAACACTTGCTGTATTTTAACTTCACAAAAGGATTGTTATAATACCATTTAATTTAATAAATAGTAAAGTATTTATAAATGAACCATTTCATAAAGTGTTACCAATTTCTCCACACACAATAATATGATTTGCACAAACGTTTGTCCTTGAGGCAATAGAAATTTTCTTTGCAAATCAATCCTTACAAGGATTGTAATTAGTATCTGCTAAGGCAGCTAGCAGTACCTGTAGCTGTATTTCTCCCATAAAAGCCCTGATTGCTGCAAGCTCTCACACAAAGCTAACGACACAGAAGGAAAATGCTCACATTGTCTAGACTATTCATTTTAATCAGGCAAGAGTGATTTTTTGTGGCCCATTTGATATGACTTTTACACAAGATACAACCTCGCTCCACAGGGGCTGGTGGAAAAGGTCAACACTGCTGTATAAAAATACATTTAAAGAAGGAGTTTAGAAAAGCAAAAAGCTATAGATAAGGACTAGCATTGTTCAGGCAGGGCTGCAGGTGTCACACCTATCTAGTGACTCCTGAGAAATGTATAAATCCACTAGTTTGGTTTAAATGCTCAAAAATGTATAAGTCAGGGGCTTGTTTTGTTAGCTTCTTCCCTTGGTGATGGGATGCAGGGGGGCAGAGCTGGACAGTGCTACATATTTGAGTCAAGATGAGGTTTAGCTTATACTATTGCTTCAGAAAAGTTTTTTACACTCGAAGTGAGCCCAGCACAAACTCCTTCATCCTGTCCAGCCAGATGTGGAATACAGACAGCCCACAACCTTGGCAGGAAGCACTGGAGGCTGCTGCTGGCTCTCAGTACAGATGCTTGTGCCCAGTGAGATGACTGCACTGCCTCCAGAGCCTCAGCCAGGTGGCTGCTTGCCAAGGAACACCATCCTCACAGGCAAATCCCACCTCCCAGGGGATGATCACGTCCTACCTGTATCTCTGGCAAGTAAGGTGCCTGCTAGGAACCCATAGGATCAGGCTTTGCCTTATGCCCCGTGTTAAAGCACAACCACATGCACGAACAACTAGGTGTGCCCAGAGGTCTGGGTTATGAACCCTGGTTCTCTCCACTTGGGTGTGCAGATGTCCTGGCAACGTGGCTGCAGGCAGGAGATCAACCCACACCCAGTCTGATGCTCCTGGACCATTTGTATGCTCTTGCTGGAGCAGCACACAGCCATGCCAGCTCCCTCATGCTTAAATCAATGTTTTCCAGGCTCTCATTATGACATTGTTCCAAAGCAGTCTTTTGCTGGGTGCAGTTTAGCTAATACTGCTCTTGTTGATTAATGCTGGTGCAAAATTAAGCCAGCATCTCTCCTGTGGCCAGCAGAAACACCATAGGCCATCCCTGTGGAGCTGGAGCTGCTCTGAACAGCAGCACACAAAGGAAGCCCTGTACTGGTCGCTCTCTCCTGGTTCCCCTGGCATTGAAACTCCCATACCAGGGCTCTGCAGGCTTGCAAGGGCAGCCTGCACAGGATCCAGGGACACAAATGCCACCATCCAGTCTCTGCTCCAGGGTATCACACTCATGGGTGCCGTGCACCTGTAGCTCCGGATCAAACTGGACACAGAAACAGTGTCCTTTGATCCCAGGAACACAAGCAGGGTCCAGGGGTGCCCACCCATCAGGGGGCTCACCTGGTGCTTTTGGCTGCACTGTAAGTGCCACCAAACAGCTCAGCAGGAGCCGGATTATTCCATGAATAGTCTAAAATTCCAGCTTTAGGTCCAAGTTCCAGCATTAATCATGCCATTCATCATCATTACCCACAGTCACTCCACTCACTGCCCCAAAGGCAGCTGCAGGGGCAGGGGCTGATACACTTTGTTCCTCTCTCCCTCCAAAGGAAGAGAGGCCAGGCATCAGTAAGATCATTGATCTGGAGCCTTCACCTGTCCTCCTGAGCAAAGAGGAGGTTAATTTGTCACAGGATGGAGAAAACTCAATCTTTAAATTCCCTGCTTGCTTTAATTAAACAAAAACCTCTTGTGTTTGCTAAGCCTTGCTCTGAGGACCCAATAGCAGTGGCTCTGAAGCAAAGCTCAGGCATCCAGTCTGCCAGGAAAAGACCCAACACATGGGGCCAGACTGACCCTCCCTTCGCTCTCTGTTGCAAAAACACCTGAGACAAGACCTGCCAGGTTTGCCTCTGACCCCACCTTCTGGACCCTCACTCTCCAAAATGCTTTCATCTGCATAGAAATGTATATGTGTGGAGAGATGATACTTTTAAAAGACTTCTGTATAGAGAGAATATATCCCTGGGGTCTTTGACTCCTGAGTGACAGAGCAGTGGTGACCCACATGAGATGGGAAGTGGCAGTCACAGAGAGCACCAGGACATTGGAGCTTCTTTCAGAGGAGTACTACCTCCATGCCACCAGCTTAATCAGGGTTTTTTAAACTAGGTGCCTCCTCACGTGTTCCTGTGTGCACTGGGCAAGAGGATGCTGCAGCATATGCTGGGTGCTATAATGACAGGGTGGGCCAATGACACGGAGTTTTGCTGCAGAAGAACAAAGCTGAGCATGGTGAGGTTCCCAGCTGGGAACCTAAAACTGTACAACTGCTTAAAACACTACTGCCAGAGAGCCCAGCTCAGCCCAACTCACCATCCTTTGAGGCTGCTCTGAGGGCGGAGAAATGTCTCTGGCACAGAGAGTGATGTGGAAGATGCAGCTGGTAAATGACAACGCAGCTCAGGCGTTCTTGTTCAGTCTCTTCAGAGGCCAAAGAATCACAATGCAGACCCAATACCCACCACACAATGGTGAGCAGGGCACTGGCCAGTCCTTGCACCCACCTCCCACCAGCAACCTCTAGCCGCAGGTGCTGCTGCACCAGGAGCTCCGGAGAGCAAGAGCAGCCAAGTCCATCACAAACCTGTGATGCGAGGCTGCCTGGAGATCTCCTTGGCATGCTCCAAGAGGTATGAGTGGAAGATTAATCTTAATAATTACTGTCCTCAGCTTGTCTGGCCCCATCCAAGCTCAGGCCTCCCCTGCACACAAAACCCGTGCAGGTCTCCTCCTCCAGCAGGGCTGTACTGGGGAGGGCTGCACCCAGCCCGCAAAGAAAACCCACGTCCCAGCTGTCAGGCTTGGCAGCATCTTGAGGCTTTCCTCCTCCTGTCCGCAGAGTAAATGAAGTGGGGAGGGTAATACAGTGTGCTCCCGCCGAGACCGACAAGCCTCTGCCTCTCCTGCAGCCGCTGCTCTGGTATTAACCAGACAAGACAAGCTTGCAGTCAGTTATCGGCCAAAAAAATAATGAAGGAACAAGTCGGCAGAGCAAAGCCAAGTCACCCGGACCAGCCAAGTGGAGAATTTAATTTCTCGCAGGTTCCCCGGCAGTGAAGCGGCTCCGTGCCGTGCCCTGCGCACGCAGACAGCTCCGACCCAGCGCCGGCAGCCGCTCCGCCGCCCGCGGGACTCGGGGGAGCGGCCGGGGCCAGGGGAGCTGATGGGGAGGTGCTGCCTCACCCTCATTTTCTGGAGCAGGGCTCAGTCATCACGGGCAGCTGCTCTGCCTGACACGGTGTCAGAGGAGGACATTTACCCATCGCTGCACACAAAGCAGCATGCAGGAGACCAGGGCTCAGGGAGCACTTTCAGCCCAACGGCAAAACGGCTGAGGGCAAGGAGGTCTCAGCAGATGCCTGGCCTTGCAGCCACAGCAGTGCAGAGGGGCTCCAGCGCCGTGGGTCCCACCAGAACAGCGATGCAGCAATGGAGTGCATCAGGGAGCTACGGCTGGTGTCCTGGTCCATTTCTGACACCACCAGTTTACAAAGAAGGTGAGAGTTTGCAGGAAATTAATCTCTAAAGAGATCCTAATGCCAGGGCTACCTGGACCAGTTCACAGGATCACAGGATATTAGGGGTTGGAAGGGACTCAAGGAGATCATCGAGTCCAACCCCCCTGCCGGAGCAGGACAATACTATCTAACACAGATCACAGAGGAACACATCCAGACAGGCCTTGAACGTCTCCAGAGAAGAAGACTCCACAGCTTCTCTGGGGAGCCTGTTCCAGTGCTCTGGGACCCTTCCAGTAAAGAAGGTCCCCCTTGTCCCCTTGTGATGAGTCGGAAGCGCTTTTGCTGCAACTTACACCTTACACCCATTGCTCCTTGTCCTATCACAGGGAGCAAGTGAGAGCAGTTCTTGTCTCCTTCCATTTAAGTCCTTTCCCATCCCTCTTCCACCAAAAACCACTTCTGTGAACTCATCTCTGCTGTCTGTGCTTTGCACTCAGTGTCACAGACAAGTCTGGAAAAACAGTCAGCAGTCTGGGACAGCCCCAACAATAAAACATGCAGAAGTAGAGGGAATAAATCAGCTGCCAGAGAAGGTAAACATGCTGTCTCAGGATGTTGGTCAGCACAGAGGTACCCATCTCCTTAGTTACTCATCCTGGGGGCAGAAATATGGGGCTGAGCTGTAAACCAGCTGGGAACTAGCTTCAGTCTATCCTCTTGTTCCAGCATGTGCTAGAGAATGTAATTTATTTTCTTCTCTTTTTTTCTCCCCTTTACATCATCCAAGTGCAGTATTGATGGAAAGAAAGCCTACAGAACTACTTATGCAGTGACCCTCAGGGTACCACAGCTTGGCCAAATACTCATCTCTGGGCTGATGCACACATTTCAGTCTCATTTTAGAAGCATTTTAAAGTTGACTTTTGTGAGAGACAAGATGCTCCAGGCATTAAGAGATCTTTCAAAAATGTAGCTGAGGGGTGTTAAACTGAAGGGTGGAACAATTCAGCTAAGGAAGATCAAGGTTTGCATGGCTAGAAGCTCTTTAGGCTCTCCGGGATCAGGCATCCCAGCCCCCTCCCGGGGGATTCCAGAGACCTGCACACCAGTGCTGTGGGTTTTGCAGCAGTCTGGTTTCACAGAGTTTATCCTACCTGCTTCTGCCAAGCTGGGACAAAGCACTCCTGCCCAACAGCACCTACCAAACTCCCCTGCATCCACGGTGGCAGGGTGACTTTATCCTTGCAGACCACAGCCCAGCCTGCCATCACCACAACTCTGCTGCTGACACCAGGACGGTGCTCCCCACCCCATGGAGGAGCTTTGCTCTCTGCAGCCCTGCCGACAGCACCTGAGCAAAGTGACACAGTAACAAATGGGCTGATCCAGCCACTTTCTGCCTGGGAGAAATCATGCAACAATTTTCAGCTCCACACAAACATTTACAGCCAAGTTATAAACTCCTGTAAAATGCTGACAGACCCTTCGCTACAGCAGCGCTAGCAGGTGCCCCATAATGAATGTGCTGAATGACCTACCAAGGAAAGTTATTGAGGCAAAAAGCACCACGGTCATTCAACAAACAATTAGAGAGTGTCCTGGTGGGGACAGCATACTAACAAGGGACGGAGCCTGGAAGAGCTGAGTAAGCATCCTGCCTTCCCCCCAAATTCCTCCTCTTTCTAGCCTGGGCTCTGATCTATAGCATGACTCACTGGAGCTCCAATAAAGCTTCACAGATTGTTATGCTAAATGAGAAAAAAAAAAAAAAAAAAAGTAATTGCCTTTCCCCCATCTAGAACTCCAGATATATAACTTGGAGAAATATAATTAGCTGCTAACTTCAAAGATGCATTGGAATTTTTGTAATGGGCATTGAGACCCTGTACTAAAAAAAAAAAAAAAAAGAAGAAGAAGAAGAAGAAGAAGGAAAAAAAAGCTGAAAGAAAAATGATACTCTCCTTCTTGTAAATGGAATAAGACTTAAAGGTTTTAATTAGGATTCGCTCTGCCTCTGCAGCCAGGAAAACAGGGAAAATACCCTTCTAGTATCCTACTGTTTGAGAAGCACATATTGGGTAAGAAGCTTGCTGCAAAAATAATGAAGAAGAGCATCAGATTTTTGTCTAATGAGCAATAATTAACTAATATTTTAAAATGAAATATTCTTTTGACTGCATTTTAAATTGAATTAGCTCAAACAAAGGAAGCTGCAATAAGGACCTGAAGCACTTGTTTATTTAGACTAGGAACGGAGCAGCAGTCACACAGCATGCCCAGGCCAGTCATGAAGATAACACCAGACATGTCCTGCATGGGAACAAAATACACCTGCCTACTGCTGTGTTCCTTCTTGACTGCAGGGTGGGCACCTGGGGAAGCTCAGAGCCTCCTGTTTAGCCAAAGGGATTGCTTATTGTTAGGCGTAGCTGGGGTGAGGCTGTGCGGGAGACCATTTTGCTCTGCTATGTAATGCAGGGAAGCTGTGCAATATGCTGTGTATGTGTTCTTATGGTGTTTCTGGGGGTTATGGTAGCTTCATGATACTTAGCAAATGGATGTTTTTGTTGTTGCTGCTGCTGCTGCTCTCTGTGCTGTGTGAAAAGCTCCTGAAGAAATGACAAAGTCTGGTCTAGTCTTGAATTCGTCTTTTATGCTACCTTGAACTAGCTTGTAGAAAGCAGCTACTACAGCAGGTGAATGTGGTTACTGTTTTCTGAGACACTTTTCAAGAGAAATAAAAGCACCTATGTTTAGGGAAGAAGGAAGCTCATGCTGTTTGTCTTTAAAGTTCTCCCTTGCTGCAGCTCACTCCCCCCCTTGTAGTGTGTGTAGAATTATAGAACAAAACTTTCTCTGCTGCTTGGCTTTTAATAAACCTCTAGAGGTCCCTTATGGCCCAGACCATTCTATGATTCTATGATAAACCCTTTCCCTTTTAGGCTTTGTGTAGGCTAATTTTTTATGTACTGCCTTGGCTTTGGTAGTTGGAGCACATCAGTCATCTGAGCACTAGCTGGCTTGGCTGGAGATGCAGGGAAGCGCTGATGATATTCTTCCTGGTTAGGAAAGGAAGCTCTGAACCACTGACTTGCAGAGATTTTCTCAGTCTACATCAGGAGAAGCAGATAATGCTTCTGTCACTTAGTTTATCTATGAGCAAGCTGGGGAGTGCTGAGGTGTTACTTGGGGTCTCCACTCCTAGCAGTAGCTTCAGACATGGAAGAAGGTCTTAGGGGAGCAGCTAAGTTCATTAGCTGGTGAGGGAAGGGACAGTTGGAGAGCTCACCTGTGTGCATCTGAGAGGAAACAGAACAGCAAATTCCTCTCAGCTAATTATAAAGCTGCCAGCTCAATAACAAATTGGCACTGGGAAGCCCAGCCATGGGAGTTGAAGCCTTCAAAGTTCAAAATGTTCTTAATGCAGGGAGCTTGGAAGAGATAGGGATGCTCTCCCTATGTCCTTCTGCTCTGGGACAGCCCCAGAATGCACATGGAAGAGATTCAGCTGCTGCAGGGAGGGTCTTTGCAGGGAATGGGCTCTACTGCCACAGGGCCACAGGGATTCTTCTGCTAATGGATGGCTTATTCTTCAATGCTATGGATTATAATTTATCTGGTATTTGGCCACTTGTTGGACTGGGCCTTGATAAATTGTTGATAAACTGTGATACAGGCTGTTGCCTCTAATGAATTTTTGTGGTGCAGGCTAACCATCTGAGCTCTGGCAGGCTGGGAGAAAGAGGGACTTGGAATATTCATGGAGAAAAGGCAGCTTGCTGGTTTTCAGCAAGCCTGAGCTGCTTTTTTGTTGTTTTTTAGGAGAATTCCAGGTACACAATGTCTTCTATGAAATGAACCCCTGCTTGTTGCGTTCCTTGCGTAACACCAACCACGAGCTCATCTCTAATCTGAGCTGCGCAGGAGCTCATCACCATATAGCTTGAGAAATCCTTTGTTGTATATGCATGGGCAAGCACATTAGAAACACAGAACTTGGCAATAACTCCCAGCCTGGCTGACAGCCCACAGAGGGGCTGGGTGCTGCTCTGTGTGACAGCCACTCTCACCCCAGGGCAGCCCCTTGCTGTGGGGTGCAGGTGTGGGACCTGAGTGGGGGTCTGGAGGGCCTTCTCCATCTCAGGGCAGTGTGGCATAGACTGTTTTCTGCACAATCCTGTTTTGGATCAGAATTCTTCACCTGCCTGTTAGAGTGAAAAGGAAGAAGGAGGTTTATTTTGCAATAAATGGTTGCTTTGTTATGCTGCTTGTTCACATGGTCCCCAAACTTGGGAGTTCTCTGGTCTAGCTTCATGGAGCAGTGATTTATGGAGCACCTATGTTTCTGCTTCTTGCCCTCATGTCTGCCCTTCCTGCGCTGCTCACCCCAGGGGAGCAATGTAGTGTCCCAGCACAGAGCAGCCCACAAAGCCCTTTGAACACCCTGACCACACCTGTGTTGCCACCATTTCTAGCAGACCTGCTGGGAGCTCAGGGGCTGCCTGATGGGGGCCTTGAGGCCCAACCTTAGTTTTCAGCCAGAACACAGCCATTAGTCTGTCTCTGCCACCATCACATCCTGTGCAAGGTGTCAGGCTTGTGTTAGCTAATGGAGATGCAGAGAGGCTGGGGAGCTGTGCAGGGCCCAGGACAGAGGTGTGACAGTATCCAGGTAGTGCTCTGTACATCTGTTTTTTTCTTCCACCAACCAGGATATGACAATGCAAGCAGATGTTGAAGTGTGAAAGGATGGTTAGGAGGGCCAGGCTGGCACAAAGACTGCCTCTCAGGGCCAGTGGAGCTTCCCATGCCAGCCTCTGCTTTTAGTACTTGCACGGCTTGTTCGGTGTTAAATGTGCTTGTTTATATTGGTCCTAATTACACCTGAGTCACACTATGCTCTCTTCTTGTGATTCCTGACCTCATTGTCTGTGTGCAGGACCCTGGAGATGGGGTGGAGCAAGGCAGGTAGCCGCAGTACTTGGGCAGCTGATGTTGCTCTGGTAGCTGTTCAGCTCCTTTGATCAACGTGAAGGTGAGAGCAGGATTGCTCCACCTAGTCCCCATGGTGTCCTGTAGTTCCCTTTGAAACTGGAATGATGGATGTGTGCCAGAGCTGTATGAAGTGAGCAGAAGCATGATGCTGCAGGGTGTCAGTACTTCATGTCTCAGACTGTTCTTTGGCCAGTGAGATGCACATCTGCCCCAGCAGCTGTGGCTCAAGACCCTCATGCAGCACTTCCAGATGTGGCTGTTTCTGTCCAGCCTGAGCTAGTGGCTCCCTGGTGGAGGTCCCACACCAGTGCAGTGGGGAGCTGGTCCCCACCAACACTGGTGAGGAGCTGATGCCCATCTGTGTGCCTCGTGCCGAGGACGCAATACCGAGCACTGGTAATGCAATTTATTTCCACTAGTGAGTGAATTGCCCATAATTCATGACAGGCAGAGCCTCGAGTGATGATGAAGGTCAGCCCATCAGATCTGGAAATAAATTGTATCCTATTACAGCCTCCTATTAGGGGTCTATTTATAGCAGGGTCTTCAAACTCCTGGAAATTTGGAGGGGGTTTTGGTTAGATTTGTTTTTTGCTTGGCTGGTGAGGGTGTGAGGACGTGAAAAACTCTGATGTAAAACAAGCACCTGTGCTGCTAATATAAACCAGTTGCTGTTGCAGAGAAGTGCTGGATCCTGAGCTGCCCAGGGGGATTTGTGGGGCCCTGGGGCTGGAGGCACAGCTGGGCCAGCCAAGGGACAGGGGTGAACAGAGGCTGGGACGTTCTGAGGAAGCTTGCTGTCTGCTCTAGCAGGTACTGTAACGCCGCCGTGCTGGCAGCATGGCATATTCCTGCAGACAGAAAAGCAGTGCCTTTCTCCTGTATTTACCCCTTCTATTTACCATGCCAGCATAATCCCCACTTGATAGATAATGTGCAGGATGTGGTTTGCCATGGAAACACAGGCCTAGTTCTTTACATTTTTTTAAAAGATTAATATTCCTCAGCTTGGTTTCATTATTCTGATATTAAAAATCATTAGTTATGTACCATTTCACAACCTTCACAGGCCATAATATGCCCTTTTGGGCACAAGCTTTCCTATAGGCACAATAAAGCAAAGCTCCTGGGACCAGCAGGGCAGGTAAAAGCATCTGGTGGTGCCTTGGCTGCAAAGCCTCCAGCACCTCTGGCTGTCACCGCAGATGGTGACACGTCCGTGTGTCTGACAATGCTCTGGATGAGGAAAAATGGAGCTGCTTCTGCAGTCCCACATATGAGTATGCAAGTTCACTTGCCTGTCCTCTGAATCCTAGACGTATCAGCAGTAAGCTGTGGAGCTCATCTTTCAAAGCCCGTTAAACACTGGAGGATCTCACCACTGGTAGATGAGAGAAGTTACAGGCTCTAATGTCCTCCCATCTCCTTGAAAAACACTTGAACTTCCACAGGGCTTAGGACAGAGGGAAACTGCTGTGAGCTGAACTCCTATGTTTTACTGAGGAACACTGCAGGGAAAGGTGGAGCTGCTTGCTAGGGAGGGACACTGCTTTTCTGAACACACACCTGCTCCAGCCTGGAGAGCTGGGGGACACACACATGAGTTTAATTGTCTGGAAGCCCCAACTATGCACTCAGGGGTGGATGCAGAGCTGTGTGTAATTACTTGCTCAGGTTAAGAGAGGTGATTCCCTCGTGCTGGAAAATGGCTGGAAGTTTAGTTCCTTAAAGGCACAAAGAAGAAAAAAAATCTGTGTTTTAAACCTCAGAAGTCTGTACTGTAAGAGGTTTAGGCAAAACTATATTTGATTGTTTTATTTTGCTGTCAGAAACACAAAGAATTAAGGGCCATGTGACTTAGTAATTGCTGTGGACTTTTTTTCCCCCCTGACAATAAACATTAAACTTAAAACTGTATTAAAATCACTTGACAATTTTTTTTTTTTATGCTTTAACAGCTGAGAGTGAATAATGTTTTGGTTTGGTTTTTTTTTGCATCTAAAATACTTTCTCTTGTCAGCCTATAAAACTGTCAGGAATAAATTCATCCAAAGGAAAAAAAAAAGAAGATTATATAATTAAAAGTCACTTCTTTTCTTTCTCTAGTTTAGTTGGAATTATTTGTTTGTCATTTTTTTTCAGGGCTAAATCACTGCGTTCAGAGACAACTTTCTTTGTTAAGACTACTCTGAGATGTGGGATTCTTACAAAAGGAGCCCAACTTTCTCCTAATGTATCAATTCACTATCACCTTCCAGCAAATACTTCTCACTAGTGCTGTGTCTGAAAAGCCATTTTCTTCTGAAGATGAAGAGGAGGAGGAATGGAAAGCATCCAAATGGAGAAATGGTATTTTTATTATCGAGCTGCATATCATTTGTGGGGAAATTGCTGAATTAATTTTTCAGCAAAGCAAATTGTTAGCACTTCCAATTGCAAATGCTCTCTCGGTGAGAACCATACAGGTGGTTAAAAGCTAAAGCAGCAATATTGATTTTTGTCTTACTGCAATGGGGGGGGAGGCTGTCAGCCTGGTGTGGCAGAGCTGGGGTGTGATGGGACAGTGCTGCCTACCCCACGGCAGCAGTGGAGGAGTTCTGGTTGCCCCAGTGCTCGTGGGCCAGTGGAAAGGGACACTGGGCTGTTTGGAGGGAAGTCCTCATGTGTTCCTTGGCATCATGCCCTGTGGAGGGTTGTGTAGGGAATACCTTTACCTGCCATCTCACCCTGTCACCTTGGGACATTTGCTGTCCTTTGGGAGAGGTGGTGTGTGTGTGTGTGTGTGTGTGTGCCGCTGTTGGGGGGAGTCCATTCCACTCAGATCACAAGAAGGGATTTCACAGCACAGATTTAACAAATGGCCTTGGCTTTTTAGTGATGAGAAACCGTGAACTTATCACAGCTGGGTAGATTTGGGGGTGACTGGATTTTCAAGGCTGGAGGGTGATAATGGTTTATTGATCTGTTGTTAAGTTATTGGAGCCTTAATGGAGGCAATAAAGCAATAGTGCACATTGCTGTCACATGGCTGCAGGAGCTGGGAGAGCAATTAAGCTTTCCTTGGCATGCAAAGGAGGAGTTTCATGGTGGACACCTCTGTGGTGAACCTGAGATGATGGAACCTTTTCCTCGTGGGCCCTGTGCTAGTTCACATGAGCTGCAGGGTGAGCAGCAGGTTCTCCTCTCCCCTGGGGCTCTGCCAGCATTGCTCAAGCACCTGAAGGATGCAGGGATGCCTGTGCATGGAGGTTCTCCCTTGTGCTGCAGGAAGAGTCACTGCTGGGAATTTCATGGCTCATCACAAATATGGTGGTGTGAAATAATGCACTGCTGGTTGAACATGTCCTGCAGGTCCCATTACTGGCTCCCAAGGAGTATTTGGCTGCATTTTGTAGGGTGACAAAACAGACCCTTGCTCAGAAGCCTGGGTAGACACAAGCACTTGTGAAGGTGCTGCTCTAAGTGGGAGCAGAAGGCTAAAGGAGTGCTGAGCATTGTGCAGGGCCAGGGGTTTGCTGCCATGGTGCTGTTTTTTCTGATCTGATAAATCATGAAATCTGGATATATTGTGAGTGATGACTTAATAAATGGTGGGGGGAGGGTTCACGCTAGAATGCACCCCAACTGCTGTTCCCCTGGTTTCAATAGGTCCCATTTGCCCAGGAGCTGGAAGGCAAGGCTGATGTGCTGGAAGTATTATCTCTTGGTATGGTAATTATTATCTGTGATTAATCCTGCTTATGCTGAAGAAGAGTGCAAGCCTTTCCTGGAGGGTTCATCTTCATGTTTGCTGCTGCAGTTCATGTGTAATATGAACTGACGTGAGCTGCTGTTGAGGGGAGCTAGATGGAGGTGTCTGTACCAAGGAGGGGTTTAATGGCAGGCTGGCATGACCAGAGATGTCCTGGCAGAAGACAATCTAACAAGGCTGTGGGACAGAGTGTGTTAAGGCTGGGTGATTCAGCTGTTTTACAGAGTGCCTGTGCTGCAGCTGCCCTGTGATGAGGGTTGATGAGGTCCAGCTTTCCTTTCCCTCTGTCCTGCTGCACTCCCAGCACTCTGTGCCCCAGGAGGGGCATTGGTACCACGGAAAAGGTGTGGAGCTGCCTCCCTGTGTCTGTACCCATTCTGCCACACAAGAGGTTACAGCCTTCTCTGGGAAAGGGAGCTCTGAATCCCAAGCCAATTTGCTCTTGTGGGCAGGTTTCATTGCCAAATTGCTCCAAGGGAAGCAAATTGTCCTCTGGAAGCTGGTGTTATGCCAAGCAGAGCATGCTGCTGTCCTGCAGCAGCTGCCATGGAGAGAGGATATGACCGAGAGCAGAGTGGTTTGATTTCAGATCCTCTGCAGCAGTGACAGAGGTCCTGGTCCCAGCATGGCCTCAAGAACCAGTAGCCACAGCCTGGCCCAGGACTGGGCTCTCTGTTGCTGGGTGCAATTACCTGGCACCTCAGTGAGCAGCCAGAAAAGACTTCTGCTGGCAAGACAGAAATATTTACTTGTGAAAAGCTGTAAATACCTGTGAATTTCTCAGAACCCTCAGCAGCTCCACAGTCATCATTTAAACAAGTTCATGGTCCATTAAAAACAGTTATTTAATACAATAATCATTCAATTAAAAACCTCTTGAAGCAGCTGCCAGAGCCTATTTGTATCAATACAATATTTTAATTGTAAAAAGGCTAAATCCAGACCCGACAACTGGGATTGTCAAGAAAATGTCATGAATTGAGTGTTTGGTCTCAGGGAGGCTCTGGCAATGGAACTAGTCCTCAGGCAAGAACTGGAGGCAGCTGCACTTGACAAGGAGCATCATTCTAGTCACCCCAAGCTGGGGACATGCTTGCTGTGGCAGAGCTTGCCTCTCTGGTACTACAGACCCATGGAGAAGTCATGAAGGTAAAACATGTGGAGATTGCATTGTGTGGGACCAGGCTGGGCTCTGGGACAGCCCAGTCCTGGGCTGGGACAGGCTACTGTTGTCACTGTACAGTCAAAATTGTGTGGTGGAGCTGGGTGTTTGCAAATGCTAAGGATGCCCAGGGCAGTGGAAGAGTATTCCTTGGTATCCTTGCTGGGAGGGCATCTAGAGGGGGGGAGGGGAAAGGGAAAAAAAAAGAAGAAAAAAAGGGGGAAAAAAAGGCACTCAGGATCAGCCCTTGAGCAGAAGCTGCTGACTCAGCCCCTGTCCCACCTCATCAGTCAAGGGCAGCTTTGTGCATTGCTTGAAACGGCAATGACCACTGCTTGCAGGTGCAGAGCCTTCGAGAGTCACGCTAACTGCGCTTTGAGACTTAGCAAAGAGGAGGAAGGGAGGAAGGATTGGTCCAGATTTCTGCTGTAGGGCTCACTGTGCTTGATGGGTTTTGCCAAAGCTCCCTGGTGACAAAGATCACAGCCTCAGCTGGTCAGGGATCTTGGCGCAGCAGGGAAGAAAAGCTGGAAGCCTCTGTGCGCTGTGTTGCTGGCATGTTCATAGTTCCACACCCTGCATTTTGCCTCATTACATAGGTGCCATCACATAAATATTCCAGTCACTATCACTTACTGTCAGACCCAATTTAGAAAAGTACCTGTCTGTTACAAATATTTTATAGTACTTGAATATGCAATTTATGTAACATGCCCAGCAAAAGAAATCCATTATACGGTGTTGTCTGATTGAAATTCTGGCATTGGAACTGTAGGAAAACATTAAATTATTCTAGAAAGTTGCAGTCCATTATGAAGACTTAACTGCTCTTCTCTGAAAGAGAGCCAATGCTCCCTTAGTGGTGCCAGTGCCCACGACACAGCCCTGAGTACCTGGCTTTATGTCTGCATTGCCCAAGGAAAACTGGGCTTCCCTGAACAAATGGGGAAGGGGGTGGGGGTGTTATTGTTTCCCACTGCTGCTCTCTGCAGCCCCCTGGCAGCCCTGGGGTGCTGACCAAGGGCTGGTTCTCCTCAGCAGTACCCAGTGATGCTTCCATGATATGAGGACTTTCCCTGGTGCCAGTCTTGTGCCAACCTGTTGAACACAGCTGCCTGCCTTTGGACACACCTGCCCTGGGTCAGTCCTGCCTCAGGGAAAGGCTCCACTAAAAGGAGAGTGGATGTGGTGTTTGAGGCTATGGTCTAGTGATGAAGGATGCTGAAATGAAGGTTGGACCAGGTGATGCTGGTGGTCCTTTCCAACCATAGATATTCATAGTGATTAGATGTTGTGCTGAGGGATTTGGTTTAGTCAAGGACTTGGCAGTGTGAAACTAAATGACTGAACTCGATGATCTTGAAGGTCTTTTCCAACCTAAGAAATTCTGTGATTCTGTGAAAGTCAGTGTTGGCACCATCTGGGGACGAGCTTGACCAGCAAAAGCCTGCTGGGCAAGCGTGTTCCTCTGCTCTTCCCACAGATGAGGCTGTTCAGTAAGTACCTGATGAAGGCAGCTACTTTTTCCCAAATGAAGTTGAGGATGATCTTATCCAGGTTAGTTTTATGCTTTCAGAGGTGCTGGGACCTGTCCAGGTAAGAGGCAAATCTCAGCAGGTCAGTACTGCCTGCTGGGGTGTGCAGAGTTTCAGTGCACCCTGCTATTCCAGGAAGCTGGAATTAAGGGCAGCTAATGGTTCTGTGGCTGCCATTGGATTCCCATTACTTGTATCTCTGGTTTCAGGTTCATTTACATTTTGCAAAGTTGTCTCTCTTTTACCTTGCCCCGATTAGGTCTGTCTGAAGTAAATTACCGAGTTCATTGATCTGGACAGTTTTATTTCAATCGGGATGAAGCATTCCCAGCATGTGGCCGTGGAAGCAGCCGTACATCCAGCGCACTCACCAGGGACGTGGCCACCAAGCCTTGCCGAGAGGCGAGCGCTGCTGAGCTGCTGATGGCAGGAGGCTCAGCTGCACCTCTCTGTGTCGCTGTCGGATACGGCGGTGGTGAGCAGTTCAGGAGTGTAATGCTGCTGCTGCGAACGTGCAGTACCAAAGCCTTTGCCTGACTTAGCAGCAACTGCACCAGCTCAGAGGGGCTGAAGTCCTAATGTCTGAGCTGAGAGAGCAGAGAACTAAACCTGAACAAAGTGAAAACTTTCAATAACACCTGGACAAGTTTTGTAGTGGGAGGAAAGATCAATATCATAGGTTAGCTTGGGTGGGAAGGGACTTTGAAGCGTCTATAGTCTGACCTAGCGGCAGGGCTGATGGGGCAGAACTGATTGCTCAGGGCTTTGTCCTGGTCTGTGGGTGCTACGGGACAGCACATGGGCACTGAGACCTTGCAGCAGGTGCATGACAGAGCTCTGTAGCTGGTCTGGAAACTCAGGGTAAGCAGCTGCAGGGACCAGCTATCAGAAACCTTTTGTTTCCACCATCTGAGCAAAAAAGCTGTGGTGATTCTGCTCCTGCCAGAGCGCAGCTTAGAAGTGGGCTCGGCCCAAGCCCTGGTGTGAATACATTTCCCCCAGGAACCCCAACCCTGCTGCTTCAGCCACGGGCAGCTCCTCAGCTGGGAGAAAGTGCTGTGCTGCAGGAAGGTATCAGAAACTGATGTCTGCTGCTGCTGTGATGAAACATCTTCCAGCACATCTTGGGAGGAAAAAACAGGTCAGAGTACAGCAAAGAGTATTTATTTCCTCTGGGACTGCGTGTTAGTTGCAGTGTATTTTATGGGTAGAGTCGGTCCCATGTGTCTCGGGGAAGGGGGCTGGCTAGGCAGTGTGTTAACAGTTAGTGTGCTAAGGAGCCATTGTTTGGGCACTTCAGTTTTGACGTTTAAATGCATTTTTCAAATACAGGGAGAGGGATGTGATGTCACCGGGGAGCCACCAAGGACTCTCAAGCATAAAAGCAGACGGCTAGGTTTTAATCTTTAACAGCACACCAGCCTCTTGTCCCTGAAGGTCCCTTCAGCAGAGGCTGTGTTGTGCTTTAGGTACACAAAATACCAGGGGTTTTATCCACTTATGACACTCTATATGAAAGAAAAATGTGCATAATGCCAAAGAGATATTTAATGCCACTCAGCCCTTGTTTTGTTTGACCATGGGAAATCTAGAGGCTAAAGATCTATGTGGGTTTTGGCAACAGGCAATGGTCACATGCAAAGTGGGCCTGAACTGACACTTTTAGTTTTGCTGGTTCCTGGCTTCTACAGAATAAGGATTTCATGGTTTGACTCTGCAAAACACTAACTGGTGGAACATGAGTGCTGTAAGGAAAACTGTTATTGATAACTGAGCAGAGGGATGGAGATCCCACCTTTGGAAATTACAGGGAAGAGTTTTAAAGGTGTTTCTTTAATTGCCAGAGCACAGACAGAGCTGCAGCACACTTGTCTGTAACAGGAACAAAGTATCTCCTGGACCCAAGCTACTCAGTTCGTGACACTGCCTTTGGAATGTGTTTCTTACAAATGAAAGCAGACTATTTTCAGCCTTAGCTCCATCTCTTTAGGGCTGCAGCTCAGCATACCAGAGCTGAAGGCAGCACTGCTCCATGCAGAAGAGCTGGAAAGAACGATCACCTCATTTTTCTTGTAGGTGGGACAGAACCCCTCAGGCCTTTTCCCCTCGACCTGGGAGGTTGCCCATACAGTGAAGGCTCCAATATGTCTCTGTGAACTGAGGGTGGTTTGTACCCCAGGAAAGCCAGAGAAACGCACTCCCACCCCCACCAGGGGCTATTGCTCGGGACTGTGAGCACAGGAGAACCTGTGACACATGGGAGTCAATATCTAAAGCTGAGAGGGTAACATTTGTAAGTATTTAGGAAGTACTTGTTACTAACGTTGAGCCGCTCAGGTTTTCTCATTCACAAGCAGGCTGCCAGCAGCTCTCAGCAGGGATTTCACATGGCTGCTCCAAACCCCTGAGAAAAGACCAGGGAGCAAACTGCTCTGTAAGATCAGTTGGGGAGCTCTGAGTGAGGAAAACGCTGGGGATGGCCATAAGTCTGGTCCTGACCCTCACTTTTAACCGGCAGAAGGAACCAGAGAATCTTATCTTTGGTGTAACTCAGTAGAGCTGAATGGTTACCCTCGAGATTAATTTGTCCTTGTGTCTTATATTCTACTGAGAATAGGCAGTGCTTTCATTTTTAAATATTAATGAGGATCAGGAATTTTTCCACTGGGAGAATTCATTGTGGAAATGTAGAAGTACCTCCTAAAGTTAACCCTTTGAACGCTGCAAATGCAGCTGGTTGTACATTTGGCATGGATCTATTTGCAGACATTAGGGAAGGGGTGGGGTTGGTCTTTGGTGAACAGAGCTTGTGTTAACGCTGGGCTATTTGTGTACTGAGGGAACAAGGATCCATTGGAGACACCCAGAGGCTGACTCCTCCAGGTCAGGTTGGTCCTACTTGGAGCATGGGATCAATGAAGTCATCACAGTGCATGATGTCTGCAACCTTGTACCTGTCCAGGCAGCATGGTACTCTCTCCACTGCATCTCAGGACAGAGAAAGGCTGACAAAGAGGAGTGTGGGCTTAGTTGGATTATTCTTCTGCCTCACATAGATGACAATATTGTACTTATTTCAATGAGTTGCTTTACACTGACAGTTTTTCCATTTTGGAAACATCTGTAAGCTGTGGGTTTTGGAGGGTTTTATCTTTGTGGGAAGATTAGAGATAAACATGAACAGGCTTTTAATTACAGGATACTGATTGTTGGTTTACACAGCAATATTTGTTCAGTAAATTGCTAATTAATGCAAAGAAAGCACCATGTGACTTCAAATATTTGCTTCCATTTACACTACAAAAATATTTTGGTTTTCACAGTGATGAAAGTAAATGGGATTTGTGAGGACAGGCAGGACAATAATGTAAAGAGAGAACTGTGTGGTGATGCTATCAGTAGGGTGTGAAGGTCTGAACCTGCCCCATCTCTCCCGGAGAGTCGTACTAACGTTATTGCACCTCATCTTCTGACATCTGCAAAACCATCTCAGTATGAATCCTACTTGTTGGCATGTATCCCCTACTCTTGGTCAGCATTTTGGATGGTCATAGTCATGCACTAACCAATTGCTTCTTGCTTGAAGACCCTGCCCCATGTAGGGGCTGCAGCTTGGGAGCTATTTGCAGATGAAGAAGCATTTCTGTTAGCAGAGATACTGGGCACCTATTGACCCACTTTGGGCAAGAACATTTTCCTGCTTTTCATGATAAGTCCTTTAGTTTTTTTGTGATGCCTGGGTGATTCTGGCATCATTGTGACAGCAATAACCCATGTCTTCTGCAGGCAGCTGCTGCCTTGCTCTTGAGAGAACAGAATTAACAGACAATTCCAGCAATGCTTTAAAGCTCCAAGTGACAGCATCACTTCATTCCTCAGCAGCCAGCACATGGCTCTGGCAGGATTGGTTTCCATGCAGGCTGCCACCAATTAGCTAAAAAGCACTGGTAAACATAAAGAAGTAAGAAAATGTTATTAAAGAGACCTTTCCAACAACTATAGAGATGTTTGATGGTGAGGACAGATGACAGAGCAGTCCTGAAGCGTGTGAGAAGTTTATGGTAACGACAGCCACAGCAAGAAGTTACAGAAGGTTTATCTGGCTTTGCTCAGTTGACCTACAGCTGCCCTGTTGAAACAGAGTAATTTATAGACGTGCTGGAAAAGCTGGATTTATACCCTGATCATAGGAGAGAAATGCTAGTCCATAAAAGTGGTAGTACCTTTTGCAGTATATACCTAAATCTTTAATTTTTATAGCAGCTAAGAGAAAAATAAGCTTGCATATGGTACACACAGCATAAAGTGCTCGTAAATCCTCACCCTGCAGAGAGGCAGGAGAGGAGCTTGGTGATCCCTGTCCGCATCGTTTGCAGAAGTGCTGTAGCCGATAGCTCTCACCACGAGTCGGAGCTGGAGCCACCAGGTTTGTCTTGATTTTCCTTGACTGAGCTGAAAAAAACAAACCTGGAAATACCAGTCTTGGTTGTGCTGAAGCACAAATGGGAAACAGCCCCTTGGTTTGGGATCAGCCTGGAATGTTGCAGTCAACTGAGCAAGAACCGTTTGGTCTCCGAGGATTTACAGAGTGTTTGTGCCTGTCCCTCTTGAAGAATAAACTGTGAATGAAAACGTTCATCTTCAAACCCAGTCTAGTCTAAATGTCAAATGAAGTTAATTTATTTTCAGTGCTTTGTTTGCTTTTTAAGGCAGAAATTATTCACTAAGTTCAGGTCCTTCTGACCAGTGTCAGTCCCTCTGACTCATCAGTGAATTGCTTATTTATTGAAGGAGTTAACAAAATTAATTATCTGAAAATAAATTGCCAGGCTACCTGGCTGGCTACTCACCTCCACTGCACCTTGGGTCTGGCAGCAGAATGAGATCTAACTGCTTCATCAAGAGATTCCAGAATTGGGGATTGGGCTGTAGTGACTTGTACAGATTGTGTCAGACCTCATACACTTTGAAAAAGTTAAAAATAGCTATTTAAGGTCCCCAAAGAGCTGCTGGATGAGTGTGAAGAATTGGATGAGGAAAGGGAAAGACAGAAATTAATTCAAAATATGGTAAATAGGTCAAAGAGAGGGATTTGAGTTCTTGAATTCTTCCTGATTCTCAGCTCTTGCAGGAAGCTGCTACTAGGCTTAATTGCTTCCAAGCCTTTTGGTGTTGCACCTTGTCTGCGATGGAGCCATTCCCACAGTGCTGGGTGTAGACCAAAACCCTTGGCTTCAGGAGAGCACTTTCCAAGGAAATTCAAGGAACACTTGGAATGCCTCTGTCTATTAAAGAGTGACATTTAGTGTTGTACTTTGAAATATGTTTAAAGTACCACACAGCATAAAGACCCTAAGGGGACCCATGAGCCAAATGAGATTTCCATGTCAGCACCAGTCACGACCTTTCTTTTACTGCATCTGCTTAAATACAGAAAACATGGTTTTGTTATAAAGTCAAGTCAAAACAGGGATTCAGAGTAAAATATAATATATACTTAGGGCTGCCCTCAGGGACCTTTTTAATGGCTTCATATAAAACAATATTCTGTTTACTGTAAGATATTTCTCTGCTGAGCATATCCTGCCCTCTCCTCAGTGCTCTGAGGGTCCCAGCAAGGACTCCTGCAGCAGCTACTCTCTTCTAGTCCCTCTGTCATGGTAGATGGGGGTCAACATGCAGAAAGCCACTTGGCTACTACTCTGCTGGCAGACCTGTTTCTGTGCCTGGTTTAATCTTAACGTTTCTTTACTCAATCACAGAGATCGGGATGTGCCATAGTGGAGGGGTGGAGGACATTCAGGAAAGCTGGTGGCTCTCCTTCTGGAAGGTTGAGGAGGTTTTCCCTGCTATTGCCACCCCAGCAGGTTTTGATTTCACCCATGGAAAACATCTGCAAGGTTAATGTGAGAAGCTGCCTGTTGCACCAGCTGCTGCTCTGGGGTGGTTTCCCCATGGAGCAGAGAGGCTCAATGGCAACCCCAGGTGTGATGTAGCCAGTGCCCTCAGGTCTTTTCCCTGCCTAGTGGGGAGCGTTTGCCACCTCCCTGCATCTACAGCACTTTCACCTTCTGAGCTCCATCTTGCTTCCAGGTTAATATCCAAGAAAGCAGTTCTGAGGGAAAGAGCTTTGCTGGAAATGAAGTTTGTGAGCCACAGCAGGAGGAGTAAGGCTTTGCCTTTCCAAACTAAAGCAAACAAAGTGCTAATTGTAAACTGTTTGAGCCTGGTATCCATAAAATGACTTGGTAACACTCTGCCTGAGGCACAAAAGACTGGCACGAAGTCTGTTCCAGGCCATTGAATTCCTGTCACAAGAAATCCCACACCCATTAATTACCCTGTGACAGGTGCAGTGTTTAAACCAAGGCACACCAGGGTATGTGGCTCCTCTGTGACTGATGTCATGGTGACTGTCACAGCCCCTAGCCTATGGTAGACAGAGGGAAACCTTCCTGTCCAGCATCCCTGTGAGCCACCTGGGTTGGGCATCCCCCAGACTTGTGCAGCCAGGAGACCAGACCCCAGTGGGTGGAGGCTTCGGTCAGGGAAGGCTAATAGCTCAAGTCTTCTGCAGAGCGATGGAGATGGATCTCTGCCTCCCAAACACCTGCACCCCTCCTCCTGGCCTGTGTATCTGAACAGCAGCTTGAGAGCAGCCTGCATGAGTGGCTTGAATTGTCTGCATGTGAAGCCTGCTGCGAGAGGGATGGCAGAAGTCTTTCAGGTTTCTACAGTGGGAAGTCAACACGAGGCACAGAAGAGACGCCACATGTGTTAAAAGACAGAAAAAGGGTGTTTCTTCCCTGTTTTCTGAGATTGCAAGGGTTGCTGAGCTGATGCCTGCCCTGGCATTGGGTGATCCAGCAGCTGCTGGGTGCTTGGAAATGTTTGTGATGCCCCCCCCCCCCTAATTAAAAAACACTTTAGTGAGATGACTCTTTGTCAAAAACCAAACCAACCAACCAACCAACCAACCAAAAAAGTACCTGTTATGCATTCATCAGCATTATTTTGTTTAAAAGAAGTCCTGCAGCCAGGGAGAGGTGACACCATGTCAAAGAATCGTAGAATCAGAGAATCAAGAGGTTGGAAGAGACCTCCAAGATTATCCAGTCCAACCTAGCACCCAGCCCTAGCCAGTCAGCTAGACCATGGCACTAAATGCCTCATCCAGGCAGTGACTGCCTGTGCAGTGCCACTGCAGGCACAGCTGCAAGCCAGCAGAAACCCTTTGGCCATCTCTTTGGAGGCAACACAGCTCATAGTCTTCAGGAGAGCAGCCTGAAATCAGACTGTTCAATCCATCTTAGTCACTCATGTAAGAATTTGATGCTCAAACAAGCTTCATGTTTTCCAGCTCCTAGAGAAGAGGTGCTCAAGGTGAGCCTAGACTGCAAGGTCAGGAATAAGAAGGAAGATTTGGAGCCATCCAGGTTACCTGAGTTACTGACACCAGTTGTGGCACCCTGGCCTTGATAACTCTTGCTAGTCTCTCACTGCTGGGATGCAGGAGTAGCTCTGCCCTGCCCAGAGCCTGGGCTGCTCTGTTGAGTGCAGGGCTGTCCAAGGCATGCAGGCTCTGCCTCATCCAGGCACCTCTCAGTAGCTGCCTGAAAAATCAGTGTGCTGCTCCGTGGGTGTATGGAGATGTTGATGCTGAAAGTCATCAGAGATGTGCTGCTGCTGCTGCTCTTAGTGAAGCTCTACTGAATGAGCCTTGCTGATCTCTGCAGCCCACTAATCAACCAACAGTTCTGTGGAGACATGTGCCTGCTCTTAGAAACAGCCAGTTAGGGGTGGATACGTTGTGAAATGTGCTAAAGTTCAGTAAATGATGCATTTAGCTACACAGAGTTTATACATCATGAATGATTTATTCGTTTATAAATACTCCAAACCCCACATACATATTCTTGTGGTTGTTTAGTTTCTTGTAATTTATTGGTTCATTATTATTTCATATGCAAGTTATGTCATGCAAGAAGTTCATTTTTTTCCCCCATCTGCTTTGTTCACACTTCTCAGAGCAGAGGAAGCAGACTTGAGGTGCAGCCACCCCATGCAGGGCTGGGGATGTGTCTGGCTTTGGGTTGTCCTTCCAACTATCCAACCTTGAATTGCTTTTCCTGACGACTGATGGCTTTGCCCAGCCTGTCTCAGGTCCTAAGGCAGCTGCAGGATGTTGTTGTGTGTTGAGGACTAGTCTGCTATGAAGTGGCCAACCCAGCCACACCCATACTACCAGGAACCTGTCCTCTTTCTGGGCTCTGTCTTCTCCATGCTCCTTGTTGTAGCTAATTAGTAGATTATAATTGAGTTGGACTCAGAGACTTTCCCATTTATAGGTGAAATTCACCTTTAGGAGTTTCTTTTTCCTAATAAATCTTCTCTTTATGTGCATTTAGAAATAGTCAGGAGCATCCAGAATCACCCAAGCACAAGCCAGATGGTAAAAGCATCAAGAAAAGCACTCTGGAGAGGAAAGGTGAAGGAGAGAAAGAAGACTTTGGACCCTGTGGTCCCTTAAACTGGTGTCCCTAGGCACTGCTGGGAGGGGACGGTACTGCCATCACTGCTGCAGCCAAGTGGAGGGGAACTGACACTGGCAATCCTTTCATGTACTGTTAGTGAACAGCCATCAGAAGACATTGACACTAACTGTGGGCCTTTTAAGAGCGTAATGTATTAGCAACTTGTCTCCTTGAAAGCTAATGACAAATGCCTTGTTTAAAAGGAAGATCAAAACATCAAGAAAAATTAGATTAAATGGTTATGAAACTCCCAGTGGAGGACACATTTCTCAGAAGTATTCCCTGTTGAACCTTGGAAATCTGTAATTATTTCCCCTGCTTACTGCATTAGGGCTGGGAAAGTGTTTGCATTGCTTCAGCAGCAACTGCAACCAGCTCCATATGCACAGAGGGCCCTGACCAAAGACAGATAGGAGGATCAGCTCTTAGTGCAGGGCTGAGCAGGGTGGCAGTTTGGGCACTGGCCATGTAGATGGCAGCCTGTGGTTTGTAGAGGGCAGAAGCAATCTGTGGTCCCTCAAGTAGCTTGGACCCCAGACATCAAAATGGCATTTTACATCCAACTCTGTGTAAGGTGACCACTGTGAGGGCGACACCCTGGTTCTGATCCACCCACAGGAGTTGCCGTGGCTTCCTGCTGAGTCTGAGCAGACAGCACATTACCCCATAGCACTTGGAGAGGGAAGTTTCAATAAGTAGTGACTCTGAGATGGCTAGGACCCATTTGGATGAGGGTTGCTGGATCTGCAGAGGTCTTGGTTGCACTCAGCCAGAGCAGCCTGGATTTCTCTTTGCTCAGATGCAAGTAAGGCTTGTGTCTGGGTGCACATGTGGTCAGTGCAGCTAAAGCCTCTCTTTCAAAGTAGGCAGAGAACAACCAAAGTTTGTTGGAATTTCCCCTTTGCTAGAGCAAAGGCAATTAAAATGGTACCTTTCATACTTCATCCAAAGAGGATACTTTACATATGTTTAATGATTTTTGCTACTGACACACGGATCTCACTTGTAGTAGCATGTGATTGAGTCCCCAGCCAAGACTCCTGAGACTCACCTAGTTATAAATCAGTAATAATTCCACTTATAAATTATTTTGATGTTTAAAGAAATGAAAGTTTTCCTTCTAAGCTTTCATTAAATAAAGACATCTGTAATTTACTGCTGCAAGTAACTGCTGTAACCGTGGAGCTTAATACTGAGTTTTCGCACAGAAGTTTAGTGGTGTCACTTTGTCAAAGTCCTTTCCCCTCCAGAGGACAGGTGGGATCTTACTGCTAGTCTGCTCTGGGATGGAGAAGGAGAAATCTGCACAAGCTCTGTTCTGTTTGTAATCAAAGCCAGCTGAATTAGACCTTTTCTCTCCTATTTCTATGTACCAGTTTGAAAAGCTCAGATGAAAAGTGTTGCATTACACCAGCACCAATAAGTCACACTATCTATGTTGTGACACACAGAATGTTATTAATTGTCAATCACAAACCACCAGGCTTGTCAAGATGTTCTCTTCTGAACAGGCTGCTTTAGACCTGAAGTGATTTTTAATCAAATGTTAATAACACAGCATCTGTCAGTGGACCATTGGCATCATACAATAATAAAAAGTTAACATATGACATGGCAAATTCTAATGTTTTCATTTTTACTTCTTTCCAATTATCTGTGGAATTTCTGCCAGAATGAGAAGTGTGCTGACATTATTACATGCAAAACACACTGCTGAAAGATGAACATGTCTATTAAAGTCTGCGTTCCCCATCACACGAGCTCCCCAAAGCACCTTTTAATCTCCACTCTCAAGGCATCACCAGCAGAGCTTTCCCGTGCCTGGGAGTGGGGATTGCTGCTTGCTGCTTCTTGTTGGGCTGGAGCTATGGAGAGGACTCCCTACTCTCTTCCCTCAGTTTCCCTGCCACTTCAAGGCAGGGATGACCCAGGATCTGAAGCCACAGATCTCCACTTGGCTCTGGTAACATCCTTGGGAGTCCAATGGGAGACCAGCAGGAGCAGGGAAAAGCCTCCTGTGCCTGTCCCTCTACTGTGGCCAGAGATGCTCTGAGGTGTTATGACAGCACATTCACCTTGCCATGCTTCCTGCAGGATTCAGGTAAATGAGCCTAGCAGTCCTGGTGGACAAATGCCTCCCACGAGCCAGCAATGTGACTTTGTGGCCAAGAAGGCCAGTGGTATCCTGGAGGGCAGGTCAGCAGGTTGAAGGAGGTTCTTCTCCCAGTGTGCTCTGCCCTAGTGAGAGTACATCTGGAATCCTAGGTCCAATTCTGGGCTCCTCAGTTCAAGACAGGGAAATACTGGGGAGAGTCTCCTTCTCTGGAGAGATTGCAAATCCACCTGGATGTGATCCTGGGCAACTTGCTCTGAGTGAACCTGTTTAGGCAGGTGGGTTGAATTGGATCTCCAGACCTCCCTTCAGCCCCTCAACATGCTGGGATTCTGTGAAATGTATCGCCTACACCCATGCCAGTCTGTGGGGCAGGCATCTGTCTGGAGCTGGCATGGGGAGCCACAGGCAGCCTTCCTCTGCTTTCAGCCACAGAGCCAACAAGACGTGTGGCAGGGATGTCCCCGTCCTGGCGCCCGATCTTGCCTTTTGAGGTGTGTTACTGGTGCTAGTAACTCCCAGCAGGGTGCAGCTAGGGACAGGCTGTGCTTCCATCAAATATTCGTGGGACCCCGGGGCTTGCGGACTTCAGCCCTGCTTGTTAGTGTGGACCCCCCAGGCTTCGGCTGTGCTGGAGGCACTTGGGAACATCCAGCACTTGGGAAAGTTTGTCTGCGGGAAAGCGAGAAAGGGAAAAAAGCAGGACTGGGATGGAGCACGGAGTTGCTGGGGCAGGGGGCTTGGAACACCTGGCTGCTGCCTGCCGAGCCCAAGACTTGCTGGGAGCCCGGGGAGAGCAGCACTGTGGTCCCCGGGGCGGGACCAGCCCTTGCTGTCCTCATGCACGGCAGCTTCCTGCCAGGGCGTGTGGAGCCGCGAAAGCTTTGAAGCCCTAACAGGAGAGCTGTGTACGGCGAGGAGCGTGATTATTATTAATGGTTTGTGTTACAGGATAAGCGGTGCATAACAGATCTGCTGCAATATCAACTCTTCCATCAGAAATTCATCATTTTGAGGACTTTGTCAAAAGTAGGCTGTGTATGCAGTGTATACAAATCTGTGCGAGCACAAAGCGATATGGAAGTCCCAAGCACCTGTATACTTAAAATACACTCAATTTCCTTTTCTAAATGCATTGTTTTCACTTGAATACTTCATAACATTCAATGGATTGCAGTTGCTTCGTCTATAGATTCAATTTGCGTCTCTGGACAGAGTTTGAATGGATTTATTATATTGAAATGCAATTTTGCAGACATAACCTTATATCTGACCCGTCATTACTTATAATGCTAAACTTTGATATGTTAATTCTGCCTTATGTTTTTATATATTTTACGACACTTGGCTTAAACATTTTTAATCTACATATTGGTTTATGTCCACCTAAATTATTGTTGCTTCTGGGGACAATGTGCACACAAGAGCTGGCAATTCATTATGCTAGCCCCGCTTAAATGAATTTCAAAAATTTAATAAAGTTCTCCCCCTCCTTCCATTGTGTTCAAAAGCTTCAGCATAAACACCAGTCCAGTGTTATCAAATCACAGAAGAGGAATAAGGTTAACCTCAAACAGCCCAGCCATGCTGCAGAGCCGGGGAAACGTCGCCTTTGATTAACGCTCCCCTCTAAAGCACCGCCTGCCTTCCCGCTGCCGCACCTGCTCACCGGGGTAGTGATTTGCTCCCAAACTGTCTCTCTCTCCCCTGATCCACCTCAGAGTGTCACCACAGAGAGGCCAAACCCCCATGGCCATGGTGCCACCAATGCAGGGCTGATACTGTGCGCCAAGTCAGCCATGATGGGAGTCATCATGGCGACTCAGTCGCTGATGAGATGTGTCGCCACAATGGGACCGTTGGCAGTCGTGCTGTGCTGTGCCTTGGCCCAGGAGCACAGGAAGGGTGCTGCTGCCTCTGGTGCCTGCAAACTGTGTCTGCTGATGAAGGTAACCCCTTGCCCACTGCCTGCTTGGAACGCTCAGCAGTTTTGAAAGAGGAGACGGAGCCCACCTGTGGAAGCTGGAACTTGGAGGGGCAACTGAGGGCAATTCCATAGGCTCAGAGTCAGCTTTGCTGAAAGGGACATTCCACCACTCAGGCAGAGCTCAGGAGAGGCCTCAACTCTACCTATCCTCTACTGGGTATGCCCCTCCGTTCTTTGGCCTTTTTCCTGCAACAATGTCATGAATTTTTCATCCTTGATGAACTTCAAAGTCTTTTAATGACTCTCCATGAAAAAACAGAGGGGCCAAAAGTTGAGCAAAGGGAGATGATTAAAGGACCTTATTAAAAGCAACCTTGTAGAATTCTCCACATGAAAGAGAGCGCCATTATGAGGGCTTATCCTTATAAATGACACTTCGCTTTTGCGAACATGCCGAAACCTGATTAGAGTGACAAGCACTGAGTGATACTGCAAACCTGTTAATAACATGAAAATTAGAAGAGGCTCATGCAAAGAAGGGAGATTAATTTAGCCCGAGTACATCTCGCGCAAATTGCAAAGTTGTGAATATGTTCTCAGATAATGAGCCTTCGCAGTCATCAGCTCACTTGTCATTTTCTGTAATTAATGTTAAGGAAGACTCCTTCCTGATGGTTCGTATTACTCATATACCAAGAAAATTTCTTCAGAGAAATAATTTACATTTATTATCATCGGTCTGTTTGTGTGGTTTATTTCGCTGCGGAGTAATTTATTGCAGCACCGTTTCACTTGCCTTGATTAGTCGCTCGTCAGCCTGAAATGTAATTTTTTTTCTTCCTGATGGCAACGTCTGAAAATTGACAGTGGTGCAATACTCTTTTTAATCTGAGGATGTGTTTTCTTAACTTGAGTAAACTTTTGGGCTGGAAACTGAAGCTATTTCACAAGTTGAATCACTGCTAGAAACTCAAAGCACTTTGCTAGTTCAGGTTCACAGGCTGCATGCCAGACTGACTGTCGCTCTTCTCTCTCTTCTAGTCTCTCTGTGTATATCACACACAAAACACTTTATTTCAAGACCAACCTAGCTGGATGTTAGGAGGAAGTTGTTGTCAGAGAGAGTGATTTGCCATTGGAATGGGCTGCCCAGGGAGGTGGTGGAGTCGCCATCCCTGGAGCTGTTCAAGAAAAGACTGGATGAGGCACTTGGTGACATGGTTTAGTTGACTGAATAGGGCTGAGTGATAGGTTGGACTGGATGATCTTGGAGCTCTCTTCCAACCTGATTGATTCTATGATGATTCTGTGACGATTGGTTTATCTCTTCAACAAGCCTGGAGTCACATCTGAAGTTTTCATTATCCTTAATCTCAAACTTCAGTTTGAATCTGCAGCCAACAAAATCAATATCAAATCTTATCACTCTTTCCCCTGGATTCCAACTCTTAGCTTTTATTTGGTTTATTACCAACTTCTTACTTTTCCCTTATCTTAAGAAAGAATTTAATTTCCTGGCAGATGCAGCAGTTAAATTTTGCAGTACATTCTTCTTGACCCTCCACTTGGCTGTGCTGGTCCATATGCCAGCCAGTGCAGAGCACAACGGGGAGGAGGCAAATTCCTGGCAAATTCCAGGTGAATATGAGGTATGTCACTGATTTCACACCACGTTCCATTTTCTCATCCTGCACAGGGCTTACTGTTTGTAGTGTTCATCCCTGTGACTCTGGGGCTGCGGTGTGTTGGCTTGGCCAGAGCCTGGGCAACACTGGCTCTGCAAGCAGCTCTGTGCTCAGCGTCAGCCCCTCTCAGGGCTGGCTGACACATGGTTCTCCTGTGCCCTCAGCCACTGAGATCTGAGGAGTAAAAGGACCAAATCCTTTTCCTCCCAAACAACACAAACGCATAAGCAGTTGAAGTGAATTACTGACCTCTGAGCTGCAAATGAACCAAACATTACTGATTAAGGGTTTTAGGCAGAGATAATGATTTTTTTTATTGGAGGCCTTCATTCTGAACAAGACTCACAGAACACTCACTGTCTGCAGGCAGCCAGGGCCTGTGCCAGTTAACAGCAATCCATATTTATAAAACTATAGTCCATCAAAGGGGTATGAATATTTTAAAAGCCGTGGACAAATCAAATTGTCTTTGTCAAATTCCACACTCACCACATTGAATGTATTTTATGATTCTTCCTAGTACAGGCATCAACGGGTTCCCTGCACTAGCTGAAAGCTGCCTGCCTAATTTTTGCTTCTGTAAACAGGCAAGTCTCTGCTGTTTTAAGGAACTCAATGAGCTGTGGAGATTGACATTTAAGCCATAAAATTGTACTTTATTTGATGAAGTTAACAAATAATGTATGAAGTAGATTTATTTGATGCCTCTGCGAGAACTGGTTGGTTCATCCTTACAGAAACAAATTGACTGGTTTTGAAGGACTTTTTAAAGATGCTGGCAAAAGCCATGATTGCTCAAGAAGATCACAAAGCTTAGGGCCCCCCAGGCGCTGGCAGAGGCTGCGCCGCATGGTGCCAGCACGCTGCCATGGAAAAGAACAAACCCAGACAAGGGAGAGAGGACATTAATCGGGACGTAATTCCTGGTGGGCATCTGCCAGGCTTCTCTTATCCTCCACACAGTCCAAAACTTGCATGTTATCAATAGGCACAAACTTTTCCACTCCAGCAGCCCATGCTATGGGGGAAGAGGGGGAGCCAAGAGCTCCTGAAATCAGAAGTCTGCTCTGAAAACGTCTTTCGTTCTGCCACCTATATGTTTTAATTAATTTTAGCTCCAATAAAGGTGACATAATATATTTATGATCCTGTAAAACCTGTGATCACAAAAGGGCTGGCGCGTTGGGGTTTGAGGCCAGTGAGACACATGTTTTCCAGTGTCCCCAGCCCCATGAGAGAAGGAGATGGGCAAGGTGGGGAAGATCCAGCACTGCTCATCAGCTGAAGTTCAAGGCTGTTGTTGCCTCTTACTGCAGAAACACTCCAAGCTCTGTGTCATACAAGGAACATGCACAGTGCTACCTGGGACTGGTAGAATTGTAGAATCATTGAGGTTGGAAAAGACCTGTAAGATCACCAAGTCCAACTGTCAGCCCAACACCACCATGTCCCTGAGTGCCATGTCTGTGTGATTTTTGAACCCCTCCAGGGATGATGATTTCACCACCTCCCTGGGCAGGCTGGTCCAATGCCTTACCACCTTCCAGTGATTTTTTTTCCCCTAATGTCCAATCTAATCCTCCCCTGGTGCAGCTTCAGGCCATGTCCTCTTGTCCTATCACCAGTTACTCAAGAGAAGGGGCCAACACCTACCTCACTAGAGCCTCCTTTCAGGTAGCTGTAGGAGCAACAGATATGTTTTTAGATGTTACTGCATCATAGACATTCAAAAACTTAGAAACTTTTCTAGAGACCTGTCTAAAACGTTTCCTTTTGCTGACATCTGCACCTGTGCAGACCTGGAAGATGGGAACACTCCTTCTGCACAGCCCTTTGCAGGCTGGGGGCTGGCAGTGAGCAGAAGGTGGGAAGGTTGTTCCCCGACCCTGGTGCCTTAATATGCGTTGGGACAGCCATGCTGATGGCAGCCACAAATCACACCACGACGGAGCAAAGTGCTGAACGTGGTTCATGCCAACAAATCAAGTAGGGAGCAGCAAGGTAAAGCAGGAGTGAGAAGTGGGGACATGGTGATGAAATCCTGGTAGTGATCGTATTGCAAGTGTCAGCCCAGGAAATAAAATGCTGGCACAGAGGCAGGCCTCACCTCTTCTATCTGAATTTAACAGCAAAAAGTTTTGCCACATCTATCTTGTGATGTCAGAGAGACAGGCTGATAGCGCAGAGACAGCTGAGACAGCGCTGGGTTTAGCAGACAAATAAATTTGAGAATCATCTGCATAGAAATGGAAAGCTACTCCATGCTGATGAATAATATAACCCAGTGGCAGCGTATAAACACAAAATAACAACGGGCCCAATATAGAGCCCTGGGGAACCTTGGAAACAACTTCACTAATGGAAGATGAAAAATCACCCATCGAAACAAAATGCTGTCTATTTGATAAATAAGATTTGAACCGACTGAGAGCAGCATCAGATAAGCCAAGCGAGCTGCTCACGTGACGATCCAAGGGGATACCTTGAATAGCAGCATCAAGTGACAAAGACCTAACGGTGTGAGAACAGATCCCAAATTAGGGCTCAAATAGGAGTCTGTGGGGGTCGTCTTGCTGAATCAGGCTCTCTCATTTGGGCTTGACCAACTTGCCACTCACTCAGCCTTATGGGAAAGGAGCCCAGTGTGGGTGGCATCAGCAGCAGTGCCAGTGTCAAGAGCCAGAGTTGCTCTGTCTAGGTGGCAAGGCTGCTGCACACGTGGCCTGGCTGCTTGTGCTGCTCCCAGGAGTGCTGTGGCTGTGGGAGCTCAGCTGGTTTTCAGCTGTAAGAAGTGAGGAAGGAGCTGTATCTGGAAGAGCCCTGCCTTGCCCGAACAGCAGGCTGGAGCTCACGTGCTAAGAGAAACTTCTCTTTGTCACATGTGCCACTGCTTTGCCAGAGCTTGGCTGCTCCTATGCCATAGAAATAAATCTGATTCTGGGTCAGGGGTGTCTCCTTTGCTCATTTCACGTTTCAGTTTGAAATTGTTCTCTCCAATGTTGTGGCACTACTAAATAAAATGAAAGGTAAGTGACAGCCCTCGGACTGCAAAAGCAGCAAATATAAAGTTTTGAGAAGCCTTTGCAGTGATGTTCTCAACAGCACTGCAGAGTACATCACTGAGTCTGAAGCTTTCTGGTGAATTGTTAAGATGAAAAGAAAATGAATCACTAAGCTCCAGCAGTTGCTGCTGTCACAGAGGATCTGCCAGCTTCCCACATTCTGGTTCTGCCCTGCCCAGTGTCTGCCCACTGCTCAGTTCTGCTTGTGCCATCGCTGTGGTGCGTAGCACCTAGTCTGACTGTTCCCAGTATTTATTTTCATGTTCAGCAGTGGAAATTATTATGTTGTAAGACAATTCCTGTGCAAAATTCATCAACCAGGAGGCTCCAGAGCTGGGGTCTGGTCTTCAGCTTAACAGCCAGGGGAGGCTCCCCTGTCTTATCCTTGGTAGCTCCATGTGGGACCCTGACAGTTTCAGGCCCCTCAGTAGAGTGGGAAATGTCCATTGTCAGCCATGAACTTGTTAGGTGGGATGGAAGTAAGGGTGGAGCTGAGGACAAGCACAGCTCACCAGAGGAGCAGGACACAAGACAGGCTCATGCCAACACACTGCTTTCTGAGGCTCCACACCCTCCCCATACCAACTCCAAGCCAGTCACAGCTTTGGGGTTGTTTTTAGTGTGTGCTGTAAAAAAAGGGAGAGTTTTCTAATTCAAGAAAAAAGCCACTGGATCAGTCTAGCTCTTGGTGCTCTCACCACCCCCATGGTCCCTGGCCCAGTGAGGTGGACTGCTTCTAAACAGTGACACTGTTTGAAAATACATTAATAATCCCATCAGCTGCATTAGCATCGCCCACCGGACTCTAACAAATTGACACCTTTTTAGCTGAAAGAAATCCTTATTAGTTTTCCTTTTGATGGCTTTTCCTGGAATAACTATAAATTATGTTTATTTCACATAATTCCTCCTGTCAGTAGTTATAAATAACTAGTTCATACAGAAATGATGATTCTGGCCTGTATGTGTGTGCACCTTACCCATCACACTGCAGCAGAGAGGGGGTAATGAATTGCCCGAGTTTGCATTGATGGACCTTTCTAATTTAAAGAGTGACTAAAAATGTATTTGCCAACAGTCTTCCCATCTTGGTTTTTTTTACCACTTTAAATACCAACAGCTCTATTGTATCAGTCTTTTTTCATATAGCATTTTTCATACAGTGTATCTCAAAGCACTTTACGGGGCAATTAATTACCTGGAGGAGAGTGACGGGATGCAGGCGGCGATGACGGCCATTATGCAGCCAGCAGCGTTCCCAACGCCACGCTCTGCATTTGCATGGCTGTCATTTAATTTGTGGTGGTATTAATGGGAAGAGAGAGGGAGAGAGAGGGGGAGAAGGGTGGGAGAAGTGCTGGAGTGCCCGCTGCAGCTCTCCTGTCTGCCTCCTCCATGATGGGCTGCACAATGTGGCTGAGGAGGGATCATCTTAGCGTGGGACAGGACAGAGGCAGAGAGGATTTGGCTCTGGGGTCTCTGAAGTCAGGAGGGAGCTACTGGACAGGCACAGATCCCCACTACACCCCTGGATCTTCAGGGTAAAGCCCAGCAAAATGACACTGCCTATCGTTGAGATGCAGATTCCCTTCTGGTTGGGGGAAATTCCAATGGTTCCCATCTTTTTTTTCTCAAAACAACCCCTCCTCCCTACAGTGAAAATGGCTCTTTGGCTTTGCTGGAATGCTGAAACTCTTCCAGATTCCTTTTTGGGGGTGTAGCTTTTCCATTCACATCATAAGCATGTAAAATATGTCTTGGGTTTATTTTATTTTATTTTATATTTTATGTTTAAATTATTTTTTTTTAAATTTTGTTTTTATTTTATATTTTTTTTTTAAATTTAATTTGATTTTTCATTTTTTATTTAATGTTATTTATATTTTAATTTTATAATTATTTAATTTATTTTTACTTCTTTTATTTTAAATTTAATTTAATTTTTAATTTTTATTTTATTTCTTATTTTAAAATTATTTTATTTTAATTTTTATTGTACCATTGTTTAATTTTGGTTTTATATAATTTATTTTTTATTTAATTTAATATTTTAAATTTTATTTTATTTCTTCTTTTTAAATGACTTTATTTTATTTTTATTTTTGTTTTATAATTATTTTATTTTAATTTTATTTCTTTTACTTTTTAACTGAATTAATTTTTTAATTTTGTATTTTATTTTTAATTTAATTTATTTTTTAATTTTTATTGTATTTCTTCTTTTTAAATTATTTTATTTTATATTTATTTTTGTTTTATAATTATGTTATTTTATTTTTATTTCTTTTATTTTTAACTTAATTTACTTTTTAATTTTTATTTTATTTTTAATCTTATTAAATTTATTTTTTAAATTTTATTTTATTTCTTCTTTTTAATTTTTTTTGTTTTATGATTATTTTATTTTAATTTTATTTCTTTTATTTTTAACTTTATTTTTTAATTTTTATTTTATTTTTAATTTAATTTAATTTATTTAATTTATTTTTAAAATTTTTATTTTATTTCTTCTTTTTAAATTATTTTATTTTATTTTATTTTTTGTTTTATGATTATTTTATTTTATTTTTATTTCTTTTATTTTTAACTTAATTTATTTTTTAACTTTTATTTTATTTTTAATTTTATTTAATTTATTTAATTTATTTTTTAAATTTTCTTTTATTTCTTCTTTTTAAATTAATTTATTTTAATTTCTTTTATTTTTAACTTAATTTATTTTTTAATTTTTTATTTTATTTTATTTCTAATTTTAAAAAAATAATTCAATTTAATATTTTATTTTATTTTTCATTTAATTTAAAGTTATTTTGTTTTGTTTTATTTTTAATTTAATTTTAAATTCTTTTCTTTCATATTTATTTGATGGTAGCAGAGACCCTTCATCACCAAGGGCCGTAATTTCAGTGTAAATACATTTGTTTTCAGTCTCAGTCAACTTGTGGTTCAGGGTTTTAAAAATAAAACAAAGAAAAAGACTGTTTGAGCAGCAGAAATTAAACCTTTGCAGGAGCACTGCCTAACACCATTTAAGTACAGGCCTAATATAACTGGAAATGATGTTTTAAGACTAATTATTGACATTTTTAACCACCCTCAACACAAGACTTTCACCTCAAAAACGTCAATAGCTTTGCACAGTGACAACCATCAGCTCGATCGAAACACTTTATGGTATGTAAAAAATGCACACTGAAATTTGTCCCTTCCCCACCCTTCCGAGTGCCCTTTCTTGCCACTGCGGCTCCGTTTAGCCAAGCTGTGTAAAATCCACCCAATCAATATCAGCATCCCTCAAATTTTAAAACATTGGAGGAGTTTCTTGAAGGTTTCTGTCCATATGTTTTCATTACAGTTGACTGGATAATTCATAACAAATTGTTCAGACAACACAATTTGTCTGGTTTCTCCCCCCCCCCTCCACACACATCTCCTGTCTCCGAGTAGGCAATGTGATCCTTCATGCTTCTTTTTTGTTTGGTTGGTTTTTAACTACAGGATTTCTCCAGAAAATAATTCTCTCTGAACCTAAAGACGTGGTGGGCTGCTGATCAAGGCAAAGGAGAACTTACCTTTTATTAACTTGCTGGCCAGTTGTTAAAAGTGCGCTTGCTTTTGGGCACAGACTGACCTGATGAAGAGATCGTGTCTCCAAAGCTTGTCCACTTTGTCAGCAGTACTGTTTGGTTTAACAACTCCACCTGCAGGCTTCACTTTTTAGGGTGAAATATGGCATCTTCACACCATTCAAAATTTAATTTCAGTAAATATTTCAACATCTAAGCTTAATTTATTTTTTTTTAAGTTATTTTTAAAGAGAACCTGAAAACAGTGAAACCAAGGCAAAGTTTTGGGTTGAAACCAAGAAACCTTTCATATAGCCTTTCATAGTGGTTGGGAGCTCTGCAGAGAGCCTGGCAAGGTGGAGCCTCCAGCAGTGGCTCACATGGATGACTCAAGGATAGCTACTGGGACGGTCCATTAGGCAAGGGTTCCCATGCAGGGTTGCAGCAGTTAATTAAGTAGCTAGAACAGTGTGGGACATAGAGCTGCCCATAAGGGGAGAGAGGGTGAGGGAGAACCATCCAGCTGATGCTTGGGAGAAGCTTGGTGTGCTAGAGGGTACCCAACAAAGCAAGCACTCTTGAGTGGCTGCAGAGCTCTTGGGTTCACTGAGCTCTTGCATCCAAATTGGCTGCTGACAGCCAAGGTGTGTGGGCTCAGCATGCAGCAGCTATTCCACTGTCTTGATCTCTTTCAGAAGCACCAGCTGTTGTTTCATCTATCTTTGTGGCCAGCAATCTGCTACCTGAATTGATAGATATCATCCTCCTAAAAATAGCAACAACAGATTTCAACCTTTCCTTGGTAAGAAAATGGTATGGGTAATAAAAGAGTCCCACTGAGCCCCAGCACCCAGAGCAGATACTCCATCTCCCCTGCCCCAGACAGTGGCTATGTGACCATCCCATCAGCCTGGGCTGTGAGAGGAGTTTTGCAGTTCCTTTGCTTGGGATTCATCTAAGCACTTGGCAAAAACAAGGACTGGCAGGCTGCTGATGTCCTGCCCTCTGGGCGCTCCCTGGCCCTGCTGCTGGTGTTGCCAGCGTAGCTGAGCTCACCAGGAGGGAGGCTGCGCAGCGAAGAGCACAGGTGGAAACAGGCTCAGAGTTTGGAGAGCTGTCACTGTGCTCAGCGTGGGCAAATTGTTGGTCTGCATGGAAATCAAACAGCAATGGATGGGCTTGCTCAGCTCCATCGATCCCCTTCATGCAGGCGATATTCCCTGTCATGCACACCTGCCTTGCTCCTCGGGACTATTTAAGCAGTGGGAACAGAGAATGATGCTCCAAACACAAGTCTGAGACAACCATCACATGCTTCTGGGGCTCTTCCTTCCCTTGCCTAAGGCAGATCACAAACTTCTCTCCCAAAGCAGTTTGTGTAGCAGCCAGCAAATCCCAGGTCAGATGGAAACTCAGCCCCACTCTCAACAGGCAGTGCCTTGGGTGCCCTTGGGACAAGCTCAGTGCCAGTGCCCTTGGGACAAGCTCCTCCAAAGCGACATGCTCTTGCTGATGCACTTTTTCTCCCCTTCCCAGCTCCTGCTCCACGTGGAGAATGCACATGGAAAGCTGCAGTGGGCGGAAAACAAAGGGCTCCTGCACTTGGAGCCATATGGGTTGCACATCTATACAATACACAATAAACAACACATCTTTCAGTCTGGGGCTGTTTGAAACCTTCCGACATATGTTCTGCTAACAGTTTAACAAATTGATTGCTAATGTTACCCTGCTCCCAAATCTGGCAGTGTGTGCAGGAGGGGAAAATATACCCCCAAAACAAAAGCATTCCTACCTCAACAGAAATTCACAAGACAAGCTATTAGAGAAGGCTTCAGGATGCCTGACAGGAGCGAATTTCATGCCAATTTGTGTGCTTGTTGGGAAAATCATTTATTAAAAAGAAGATATACCTTCATGTTAGTGAGATGAGGGTGTAAAACTGAGCTGGGTCTCCCACTGCTTCAGCTCTATAACTCAAGTTATATTCATCAGAGGCATATATTTAAATCATAGCTTACTTTGCTTTGTGTTCTGAAATTTATTAGCCTACTACTTAAATGTTTTATTCATTAGGCCATGTAAATAATGCATGGTTGTTTCCATGGCAATTTAACCCCTTCCCTCCGGGATGCCTGTAGATTCCCCATCTCATGTGCCTGCTTAATTGCCACCATCAGATTTGCTGTTTCTTCATGTTGAGGCCATGGCCATTTTTCTCCTTTTTGTAGCAAATTCATTAGGAGGAAACTTTTCCACTGACAAATAAGGCATATTCCAGCACAAAGAGGGAAAGGGTTGTTTGCCAGATCCTTTAGAAGAGTTTGGGCATAGCTAATGCTTCCAGTTTCTGCTTTTCATGAGAGTCTTGTTACATCCTTAGTGTCTGTTCTGTGGCTGTGGCTAGTCCTGGCCTTATGTCAGTCCTTCTCCTTCTGAGTTCCAGGGACAGCCTGTGGGCTACAGCCCTGCAGGGAGGAGGCATCATTCTGTTCTGAGCACACATGGAGAGGCCATTCCTAGTGGCAAGTCTCTTTGGCAGCATTCAAGGACCTAACTCTCTTGGGGATGGGACTCTGGCTGAGGGGGCTGTCAGCCCAGGCCATCTTGGGGGCATTCTCTGGTGGTAGCACTGGCTGCCACAGGCTACAGCACTCCAGCCCTAGCCACACAAGTGACTACGATGGAGACACCAGTAGCCAACAGGTATTTCAGTGGCTACCATCAGCAGCCCCCAAGGTGGTCAGGACCCCTCCTCTACTGTGTTCTGCCCATTAAATAGTCACACTTTAAAGAACATTTAACAGTTGCTTAGGATGCAATTTAGAACTACTACACACACACCCCACTTGGAGAACAAGGCTCACAGTCCAACCTCATTCCCTCTCTCCTAGCAGCAGGCAATGCTCCCAAACACACGTTTCTAAGAAACAAAAAAAGAGTTCCCAGATCCACTAAACAGGGAGGAAAGGAATAAACTGTTCTGTTTCTGTGTCCTCTGCTTTTCATTACTCATCTATAACCTATCTTCTACAACCTCTTACACTAAACAGGACATCCTCTTTGGTTTACAATGATAAAACCTCCCCGTGGTTGTCTCTGGAGTGGTGCACTTGCAGTTACACAGACCTCTTTATAGCAGCAGTAACAGCCTGCTTTAATTTACACCAGCAATACACTTGGTGTCTGTTCCTTTCCTTTGCCTTTCCATGGCCAGGCTGCCCCCAGGACTGACCTGGGATGTCTCCTCCCCCAGAATGAGAATGTTGCATGCCTGCATCCACTGCATCTGCTGCATACACAGCTGGGTACTCCCCACTGCTCCTCAGGCAGCAGCTCCAATCCACCCGCTCTGTGTTTAAGGAACAGGTGCCACCTGCCTGTTGTCAGCCTAAGGAGCCCCTAGAAGCAGCCTGCGTGGCTGCCCAGCCTTTTTCTCTGAACCAGAACCTGTAGGTGACAAAGAGATTTAGGAGCATTTCAGGAACAAGAGTAGAATTGAAAATAATCTGCATGACTTTGACTGCAGTCTGAAACCAATTAGATGTAACTCAGTAAAGACAAGCACAGAATGGTTCTACATGGAAGAGGAAAAATCAAATCCCAATGCAGAGTGTGGATTGCTGCTTGAGACAGCAGAAGTCAGGGAGGATCCAGGGTTTGCAGTATCCACTGTATCTGTCAGCAGTGTGGCACTCTGCTACAGATCCCATGCTAGGAGGCAGGAAGAACATAGCCTACATCTCTATCCTGAGATAAAGTTCAGATTTACTTCTTACAGAAGTAAAGGGCTCGGCTTTCTCATTTAGAGGGAAATAGAAAGTGAAAGAGAATCCATCAGCACACAAACCCAAGAGGTTTAGAAGATGCAAGACGTGATGGAAAGCTGGTGGACTGGAAATGCTTAATGCAGAGCAGAGAAGCTCTGTTCATTAAGGTCCATGAGCAGGCAAGACTTTGGTGCAAAGAAAATGGTTGCCCTTTTCTCTTCTATATTGTGCTGAGCTTGCAGGAAGTTATAGTCTAGAGCAGATACCAGACTATGGACAATCACTGGTGAGTTTTGCAGAGTGGTCAAAGAAACCTCTGCAAGGGATTTTCCAGGACTGAGCCCCTGCTTCACTGCAGAGATGGATTAAGTTATCTTTTGAGGTCAGTTCCAGTCAGTATCACAGTATCACAGTATTATCAGGGTTGGAAGAGACCTCACAGATCATCAAGTCCAACCCTTTACCACAGAGCTCAAGGCTAGACCATGGCACCAAGTGCCACATCCAATCTTGCCTTGAACAGCTCCAGTCCAAATGTCTTTTTTTGTTGTTGTTAATAGAAATGCTAATGAATGTCCCTTATTCAGGAAAACAGATAGTTAATGTCCTGCAAATGTGAAGGTGCATGAAGTAGAGGCCTTCCAGCCCAACAACTCAGCCAGGACTTCTTTAGACAGTCTTTGTTCCACAGGTCAGCCAGCAGCAGACAAACTATGGTTACTATTGCTACTCAGCTGGAAGAATGTCTGGATGGAAGCCAGGACTTGATCTCCAAATCAATCAGTTCTGTTGCTTGTTCCAGTGCTGTCTGCCTGGTGACACAGCAGCACCTTCCTGCTCAGAAATCCAGGCCAAGAGTCACCCTTTGTGTTTCTGCCAAAATGCCATGTAAGCCCATAAAGCAGACTTCCCAGAGCACAGGATAGCTATGGGCAGCTTTGAGAGGCATGTCTGAGCTACAGGCGGTGCAAGGACTCAGTCTCACCACTGCAGATCTGATTAAGTTTAGTTTTAAAATTTAATCATCCTACCAGAATCTTTTCCTTATAAAATACAGCCAGGAACCAGGTAGAGGTTAGGAGAGAGAAATCATCAAGCTCCACAGATCTGAATAGCTGAGATCAATCACCATGAGCCATGGAGATGAGATTTGGGACAACAGCTCCACACAGGCCTTCAGAGGCTTGTAGATCTGCCCAGCCATGCTCTCATCCATGATGGATGGTAGGAGAGATCTGCTTTTCCTCAGAATTGGCTTTGACTTAATTCACTCTCGGCATGGAAGGAGGAAAACAAAGGAGGAACAATCAGATTTCCCATTTAGCACCTGGCTCTTCCATTGCTGGGCTCCTCCTGGGCACCGCAGCTCTGCCATGGCTGTGCTGCCGCAGTGGCAGACGTGACCTCTGTGGTATCAGTTCCCCCAGAAAGGCTGCCCACAGCCCCCAGTACCCACTGCAGGCAGGTTGGCAAGTCAGAGGGCTGCTGGACCATGTCAGCTGCGCCCACAGCAAGCACCTGAGCTGTGCCAACCAGCTTGACCCCTGCGAGGTCTCAGCTTGCAGAAGCTCATCCTACCCTCTGAAATGCCATGGGAAACCACCAGCCTTCTTCTCCAACAGCCCATGTGTTTTCTGTCTTGATAGTTTCAGGAAGAATTCACATCTTGCAGACCCTTGCTGTGCTCCCATCCTCCACAGTGCCCACCAGAGCTGACAGGCTGCTGCTCCCATGCCCAAATGCTTGATTTCTTCTTCAGGCATTCTGCCCAGAAGTCCATTTGTCTCTGTCTCAGCTTCCCTCCAATGGCTGCTAATTTCTGTTGCTCTTCTACAAACATCCGCCCACCATCAGCACCATTCCTTGAAGCTGCTGTGCCAGGGTGAGCTGGTCCCACCAGGCAGGTGGTCCCTGGCTAGGGGGCATGAATGCCTGTGGGTGCAGTATCGGTGTCAGTGTCAGCATTGGGCTGTCACTTATGCTGAGAGGGAGGCATGCTGTGTGTCACCAGAAAGCCTAGCAAATTCATTGATCTTCCTGAGAACATCAATCTGTCTTTCTAATACCACAATCAGGTGTCTCACAGAACAATTTGCTGAGTGACAACACTCACAGAAATGTGTTTGCTTCCCTCCTGGCTCCCCACAAGCAGAAATATCCTCAACAGCATTCACTGGGTGCTTGGGGCTGGGAACCCTCCTGCTTCATTTCAAAGCATGAAGGCTGAGCACTGAGGATGAGTCATTGGCCTCTCTTCTATTGAATGGATTCCGAAAGTCAGCACCAGCGGGGGGGAGCTGTCGTGACAGCAGCTGATGCCACCTGCAAACAGCATGAGGGTCCCACTGCTGCTGGTGCAAGTGCTGGCCACGTCCCCGTGCGGCTGATGCTGGCACATGCTGGTCTGCAGCCAGGCTTCCACGAAACGTGGCAGGCTAAATACAGCTAAGGAAAAGTGCCAACCGAGTTTATTATATTGCAACGTCTGCTCCTGCAGTCTGTCATTTACTTCCTTACCAGCTATTTTCTGGAGAAGTAAGCATGTATTAAGTTTGCAGGACATAACAAACCTTGTGATGCCAGGCTGCCGAGGCTGCTATTAGCTGGAGAGCTCCAGCCAGCACACAACGTAACTCATGTGGTTCAAATGAAGGTATTTCATCAACAAGGCCATGCTGATTGCCTGTTAAGTAGCTCTGTGTTAATAACCCACTGTGGGTGCCCTTCTCAGGAAGCCATGTCGTACATCTACAGCTGCTCCTCCAAGCCTGAGCACCTGAAGACATCATCTGCTCACTGCCATGTCCCACTTTGGAAAGCTCCACAATGCTCCCAAAGACACCATGGCATCAGGCTGAGCCTCCATCACCTTGGATGTGTCAGGAAAATGGAGCAGTTTGTGTCCTGCACTGTAATGTGCTGAGCACGAGCTGGGAGGAGGACAGAGGAGCAGAGATGTTCCTTCTCTGCTTTGGAGGTACTCATCCTGAATACACTGCCCAGAATATATGATGACAGTGTCCCTTTCTTTTGCACCTCTGTATGTAATGATGGCACCCAGAGACTACAGCAGGAGCTCAGAGTTGGTGTCCTCGCAATGAGCTGGACTTGTTTCTCATCCTCCAAATCAGAAGCTAAAGTCCTTCCATGGGATTCTGTCACTTATGCCAGAGCAGAGAAATCATCTCTCCTGCTTTGTTAAGCCATTCACACCCACAGCTCCCTTCAGATGCTGCTGACAGCTTTGCAATTCTCCTGCTCCATACTGAATCAGCCTTGGGGAGGATATGAGAAGTGCTGTCTAGTTTTTGGATGCTACTAGTCCATAGAATCATTCTGGTGAAGTCTGTCCAGTACTTCCCAAGGCAAGTGAGGTCCTCAGTGGGGCTCCTGCAGAGCCTGGCCTTGCTGTGCTGCTGCTCAAAGGTTGTGCTGTGGCTACCTTGGCAATGCTGCCTGCAGGTCCTGACTCCAGAGCCCATGTGTGGTGAGGGTTCTGAGCGCTGGGCTCAAGAGACCAGCAGACATAGCATCCCCTTGTGGCACTCACCAAAACATGGGGCTACACAAACTCCATTCTGCCATTAGAGATAACTAATGTTCACTGCATGCTCCCACGCCAGATGGGTTCCTTGTGCCACCCTGCCACAAGGCCTTGGCCGTGGTCTGCCTTAGAAGAGATCTCAAAACCCATGAGAGCCGTAGGACCTTGTCCACCCTGATGCCCACACAGAACTGAGCCAGCACTGCTCTCCTGCCTGCTATTCATGCACTGGTCACTCTGGCACTACTGTCATGTTGGGACAGTCCTCAGCCCAGCACAATGTCCCTTGCTGGGAAGAAAGGAACAGAACTCTCACTCCCTCAAGAGGACCCAAGGAAGGTATTGGCAGCTTCTCCTCTCCTGCTGTGCACCCCAGGGAGTACCTTGTTGCTGAACAGTTCTTAGAGGGTTTGGAAAAACAAGCAGTGGCACAAAGGGTTAACAGTTTATTATATTTTTTCTGAGTGATTTTATCACTGTCGTTAGAACATTCATTGAACTAAGTGAGAAATCCATCAAGACGTGACAGCAATGTGCAGACTAATGGCTGTTAGATGGTAATAATTTTTAATATGATTTTTATTTCACTTAATTTCATATGTGCTTGACAAAAGGTCCCGTGTCACTAGGGAGCTATGTGGAACTGGGAATACGCTGATGTGAAGGTCTATTAAACCAAGTGTTTCAAGTATTTTTAAGTCCTAACTTCAGAATTCCAGAGAAAACTCCAGCATTTTAACCTTTTTTTGGCAAGAAGTCATAGAGACAGCAGGAAAAAGCAGAGTGCCAGCTCCATGGGGTGGATCATCCTTATGTGTATGCTGCGTGTTTCGCAGCACAAACTCTCTGAAATGCCTGATGCAAAGGCTTAGCTGCCTGCTGCATCCTGGTAACTCCTCTTGCTTGGGTATCCTCACAAGTTTGCCCACAGCAGGGACAGGGCAAGCCTGGTGAAGGAAGAGTCCACAAACCCCTGGGAGGCAGCTCTGCCCAGTGTCGACTCCTGTGTCTCATTGCTGCAGCAGGTTGTAGAATATAACATTTGTAAAGAAGTTTGTGATCAGCTGCTGACAGGCACTGCTGCAGATTAATACTTAATATTGCTGCCAATAAATCCTGTCATAGGCTTACAGAACAGAAATAGGAAAGGCCACCACTGAAGCACCACAGAGTCAATCTGAAACTGCACCTCAGAGCTAAACTCAGCTTCGCCCAGCTGAAGTCCTGAGGAAATAGAATCACATCTTCTTTTGAATGCCTCAGCATACACCTTGTCCATCTCAGAGTTTTGGAATTCGAAGCAAACCCTGATTTCCAGAGGAGATTCTCTTGATAAATTGTTTTGTTGTTTAGTGTGGAGCCAAACTTTTCCTTTGGGCATTAATGCTGGCACCTGGCAAGGTCAGAGTGTACTTGGGCGGCTGGAGACAAACTCATGGCCTCACCTCCACACCAGCCACCCTCAGGGAAAGGTGTGACAAGGACTTTACTAATGTGCATCACAGCAGTCAAACTGGTCTTACCTGGAGCCTGGCATGACTGTTCTCCAAAACAGAGCATCGAGGGAGCCTCTAGTGCAGTGGGGAAGAGCAAAACCAAGGGTGCTTGAAGCACAGGTGGTGGCAGTCCTGGAAACAGCCCAACACTTTATTGCTAAAATAAATACATTTTAAAAACCTGACTTAGCCAAGGACTAAATCCCCACTGCAAGGAGCTGGGCCCTGAATCCTCAAAGCATTTTAATTAATTCACTTTTGTACCTTGTTCTAATGTCTCTTCCAAAGATGAAGTTTCCTCTGGTACCCTGCAGGTGTGGTTGCTCCATGAGCTTTGATACCCAGTTCACGCAGCTGACGTTTCAGGCCAGGAGTGCAGCAAGACTGGCCACAGGACATGCAGGTGGGGAGCCCTGTCAGAGCCACACATGTACCCTGGAAATGCCAAGCACAATGTATCAGAGCTCCAGAAGATCCCAATTCATCTGCTTTCCTAAACACAACATTGCTCTGACTGCTGCAAATTTAGCAAATCTTCTCATCCATCATCTTAATCCTGGACACCAGGATCCAAAACAGGGAACACAGACCCAGGAAGACTTTCCCCCACAGATGGGGTTAGAATTAATGCTAGGAGACCTGTGAGCACCTTACACAATGGCAGAGCTTCTCGGTATGAATTACAAGAACTCAAAAATATTGCTGTGCCTTTAAAATAGGGGTGGAGGGGAGGATGTGTTCACATGTGCTTAAATATATAATATATAATATTTGTAGGAAGAGTCAAGTATAGAAGCTATACATTCCCCTGATAAATGGGAGGCTTAATAGAAAAGCCTGAGACAGATAGATTTTACACAGTATGACACTGGTTTAAGGAAGCAATATCAACCATTGTTTAATGTAATAAAAAGCCAGAGGTGTAAGAAATGATGGTAATTCTATTGTAACTGAACTTGAAGATCCCTGTCAAATATGAGTGTGAATGTGGCAGTTATTTTAGGTATGTTTGTAATCTTTGCAGGCGTTTTGTCAAGGAGGCACTGTGATATTAGTAAGAGTGCACAAAGGCTCGGCAATGGTGTCATGCACAATTAATGTCCCCAGGTAGCAACTCCATTAGTCTTATGAAGTGAGCTCACAAATGGGAATACTAATGGGGACGCGCCTTGGGGCATTTGCTGAGCTTACTGCTAGTTTATTTCATACCCTTTATGCTCAACACAAAATTTACCTAGCCTGGATTTAAAATGTGTCTCATTACACAGGCAGCATCCTTTTACTTCAGTGCTTCCCTTTTAACATGCAAGATTTGCAATTCTAATCGTATCAAAACCTGACTACTCTTGCTAAAAGGGAAAAAAAAGAAGGATAAATAAATGGAAAAAAATAATCTTACAATAAAGACTGTCTGGGGTTTTAATCTTCCCTGACAGGCTTTTTTCCTATATACACACTGATAGCACATGTGTTGCTGCCACTGCGGGGACTGGGAGCTGCAGGCAGTGCAGCCGGTGGCAGCGGATTTGGGGTGTGGGATGGGGACTTTGCCTCCAGGTCCTGGGTTTGCATCATGCTGAAGGAAGATGCTAGGACTGGGATTCTGTGCTGCCTGAGCTCTGTGCTGCAGAAGACATGGAAGGAAACAGCAGCTTCTGGGCTGGGGCTGCCGTGGAAGATGCTCATTGGCAGGACCAGGGAGGATGTGGGTAGTGTCCAGGCAATCTTACCTGGAGCAAGGTCATTGTTATTCCAAGATGTGTGGCACAGAAGGGAGTTTCTGCTGTTACCCATGTGATTTCTGCCTTGCTGGTTCTCTTGCTGAGATCTTGTAAGTGACAGTTAAAATGCTGTCACTTCCTACCTCCAGAAATTGAATGGCTAATTTATTTTAAAGAAAGTAAATCTTTTCAGCAAAGAGGCATTGAAACTAATCTGGAGTGAGATTAGAAAGATGAGAGTCACATCTTACCCTTCTCCTGTTTCCTTCCTTACCCCTTCTCTTTGGCCCAGTCCCAGCCAGGGAGCACCCAGATCCCTGTCCCTCTGTATGCAGCCGTACCCTGTGGCATGGGTAACAGTGAGTCCCCAGGGGAGTAGGCTTGCAGAAAGGACATCCCACATTGCTCCCGGCTGAAATCACATTCCAAAGGATGAATTGCTATGTTTGCTTTCAGAGAAGAAACTGAAATAGTGAGAAACAGCAAGCTTTTCCTAAAACAACCCAGAGAATTTGGATTTAAGCCCTGCTCTGTCACAAGTCTGTGTTCCTACCCATTCCTTCCCTGGCATTCCTCTGCCCAAGGGACAGGAATGCATCCTACTCGCCTTCCAGGGACTCAGAAGCCTCTTCTGCCTACAGCAACCACCTGGGGAGGGGCATCTCCTACCCTGGCAGAGAACTGCCATGTTACCAAAGCCACCCACTGAATACCACAAAGCAATAGACCCTGGCAGGGTCAAAGTGTGGAGCAAATTGCAACAGCTTAAAAACTTGTGCACCTCTACAGTCTCAGTTTGGAAAGCCAGGCTCTGCTGCCACAGCCCGTGTGTCTGGGAAAACAGGATCCATCCCCAATACCAAACATCTCCTGATCGATAACCTGATTGGAGCTGGCCGCAGCAGTGCCCTGTGGCTGTGCAGCCTCCCCAGTGCACCTGCAGCTGGGCTGGAGGAGCAGCGCCCAGCACCAGCTCTCCCAGCACCAAAACACCAGATGAGCCCCGCACAGATTTATTTCCAAATCCTGACTCAATCACAGTATTGGATTTGTAATCACAGGCTCCAATTTTAGTGGAATAAATATACTAACAAAACTAATAGTTTGTTAGCTGCAAGGTAGGGACAATCAAAGTGTCTGCAGTGAAATACACAGCTCCTCAGGAGAAACCCCTACATGAAAAAGACATTTAGAGTTTTATTTTTTGTAAATAAATATATAGTGTGGTGTCAAGCTGTTTCCAGAGCATGCAGCTCGCTTGCACTGCATGTGTGTGTGCACCCAGTGGGGAGGGAGGGCTCAGAAAGTTCACCGACGTGTAACTGTCTCCAGCCGCTGCACGAGCTGCACCAGGAGAGGACATAAACCAAAATGACTCCTTGGGAACCCAGAGGAGAAGCAGGAACTGTTTGGTGGAGAATTATAGCTATGGGTGAAATTAGATGTACTCAGAGCCCCAAGGCTGAGAGAAATAAAAAGCATTTTAAATGGAGTGTAGAATTCATATTCCTCAGTCACTTCCAATAAATAAATCCTTGACAATTTTTTTTCTGTAAACAGTGGTTACACTTTGCTCTATTGTCTCCATGTTGCATATTCCAGATGGGAACGTGGGCTCTGCACCCCAGCCAGGACCCACTCACCCATAATTGCCCAGGACATTGTGGCAGAGGGATGAAAGGCTCCACACCAAGCCCAGGGGCTGGCTACCACTCAGACTTGGGGGCTCAGCGTGCAGGTTGTGGCACTGGGCATACAACTCCCACTGCATACCCTCATGTTTCAAGCACCCCCTGACAATCTGACATCCCATACCCTCCCCTTTCCCTCCTCAGCCCTGATGCCAATGGGCCCCTGGACCTGCCTGGGGCTGCTTCATGCCTTGGAGCAATTTGGTTGCAGCAGCAACAGTAGCTCTGATGGGGCATCCCTGGCAGGCAACAGGAAGCTGCCCAGCCCTGGTGCTGTGCCACCAACCCAGGGCACTAGGCTCGACTGGGAGCAGCCTGTCCTTCCCTAGCAGTGAGCATCAGTGAGGCTGCACCTCTGACCACGTGGGATTCCACTTTTCCTCCATCAACACAGGCCCATTTCCAAATGGAACCCCTCAACGCTCCCCAGGACCCCTCCAGCCACCAGGTCAGTGGGGTCCTATGAAGCTTCCCTATGGTAGAGGAACTGCAAAGTTCCCCTGGCTGATTAGAAGGCAGCAGATGCTGCAAGACCCCTCTCTCTGGCTCTTCAAATTTCCATTTCATGAACAAATGAAGCATTTTATACTTTATGACTTCCCCACAATGGCAGTCATCCCATTTCACCTGTCTGGGACAAGAGATGATGGAGAGAGAATGAGAGCGTGGGACCATTGGCAACCAGCTCTGAGCACGCAGGAGAACACTTTCACATTCACTTTACTTGCATTTTTATTAAGAAGAATAATAACTCTTAGGGCAGTAATAACAGGTCTTCTCCTCCCTGGAGCTGTCGAAACAGGAGACAAGCTGGGCACACCAGCACACAGGATGTGCAGTTCCCAGCTGTGTGTAGCTGCCGCTGAGCCCTTAATGCTCAGCATGTCAGTGCGTTTTGAGGATGCTGCCAGAGCATGTGTGCAGCCCCATGCACTCCTCAGGAAGGAGCTGCTGGTGTGGCACCTGCAAAGAGGAGCTGTCACACTCAGGGCAGGACATGGAGAGCTGCCATTGCACCAGGAGTCTGTATATGGGAGACCTTGCAAGGACATGGGCCCCATCCCAGCCAGAGGGCAGGTTGGGCAGCCCCCAGATGAAAAGCTCCTCCAGCCTCTCCGGAGGGCACTTCAGCAGAGAGCGAGGAGCTGCAGCACAGGGTCACTCACGGAAAAGCCACGTCCTTGGGTCAATTGCAGGAATTATGTCTTCAGACCCTGTTATCCATCGGCCAACAAGCCCCTGGAGAGCCATTGCATGAGCAGCCAGGCTGGGAGCTCGGGGCTGGGGGGGTTTCCTGTTTGCTGCCACCGACATTCGCTGGCTTGTGGAGGAGGCTGGAGCACCACAGAGCCAATAAAACCTGCAGTCACTGGAAAAATGCATGAAATGTCTTTCTGCTGAAGCAGGCAGCTTCACCAAGCTTGAAGTACTCTGGGAGAGGTGGCAAATGCAGTCACGCTGGTGACTTCAGGCTGAAATGCATCACCTCAGTATTTATTTTGGCGTGGAGCAGTTAAGTGTGACTTTTAGCTGACTGAGAATAATCGATCTAAACAGCTGAGTAGTTGTCAACTTTGCTCAGCATTTCATTTTGCAGGGAACTTTGATATTCATTCTGACTTGGGAATCTTTGATAGTCTTCACCTTCTCTTTGAGGCTTTGCATTGAGTCTCACTGGGAAAGTCTCCTGTCCCTGAGGACTTCTTCTGAGGAGAATCCCTAAAATGAGACATCTCTGACAATTTTGGTGATTATTTAGTGATTACTGTTGTAATAACAGGAGCAAGGAGTTGCAGCCAGGGTCATTGTATCAGAAGTGGCAGAATCCCTTAAAAAGCTCTGAAGAAAGAAGGGTTTGGGCAGTTAACATTGTAGGGTCATTTTTACTGCACTTCAGCAGGCAGCACCATGACACTACTCCAGCAACAGAAATCTGAGGAGCAAAAGCAAATAAAAGGAGTTCTAAAGGGATCTCAGAGAAATAGCAAAACATGAAACCAGGAGATGATTCAGGTGTGACTTCCTTTTCAGGAAAGATGTTTTACTATTCTGTAGTAATTCAAAAAGAAAACTAAAAGCTTCTGCAGTACACTCGTTAGGCCTTAACTAGCAGAAGAGGATGAAGAACTTGAGATGTGGAGACAATGGATTCAGCCCCATGCTCAGTCATTTATTTTTGGCTAATTGAAAGTGTAAGATTTTTCCCTTTATTATGTACTGTTTGCCAAGTTCATTATTTGCTCACCCATAAATCATCTTCACTAGCCACAGGTAACTTCCCTCTCTGTTGCGAGGCTGCTGTTAGGATGTGTCACAAACCCACGTCCACAGAGCTGCTCCCTCTGCCACACCAGTTCCACAGGAACTGCAGGACCCTGAGCCCTGGTGGATTCTGCAGGACTTAAAGAAAGGTCATGCAAAGCTCTGCTTTTCCCTGCTCTGGCCTGCAGATCCCTCGCCTCTCCCAAGCTAGCTTGAGCTTTCTTGATTCCTCAGCATTCCCACCCGAGGAACACAGGAATCGTCTGGCTCGGCAGCCTGCTCTCTGCCAGCTCTGCTGCCTGGTTCCCTGCTCTGCTGGAATTTCATAGTCAGGTGCAAAGGAAAAGTGCTGCAATGCCCAGATCACGAGTAGCTCTTCTCAGAGCAGAGGTGAGACACAGAGCAGCTGAGTTCCCTGGAGAGAGGTGTGGGAATGATGAGCAGAGTCATATGCACCTTGGTCTGTCTTCAAACAAATCCACTTGGCTATAAAACCCAAGGGAACAAAAGTACCAGAGGAAATCTGTGCTGAAGCAGCGCAATCGTCTAAATCTTTCTCTGCAAATGACTCCCAGAGGCATTAGCAGAGCTTCAAATCTTTCAAAGGCATTGGACAGCTGTCAGTCTGCAGAAACCCACATTCCTCTCTCCTCCGTGTAGGTCCTTTCTCCTCAAAGCAGTTTGCTATCACCTGAGATTCAAGAAGCAGGAGAGACACAAAAAGCTTTTGCCTTCTGTGAGGGAGTTCCTGTATAGGAAACCCTGAAGAGCTCTGCACAGAGAAGAGCATCTAGTTTGTCCATGTAACATCATTCCTTGACACTGAAGCCTTCCTTTAGGCTGACATGGTGCCAACGAATTTACCAAACTTTTTGTAACTAGCAAGTTATTGAGTGTCACTTTAGTACAGTCTATGTGGAAAATGCATGGAAGGTGCCAAGAATGCTGCATAGTCTTTAACTATTACATTAAGCATCTGCTGCTGCCATTTATGGATCAGATAGCATTTTACTCTTGAGATATTTGATTTTATTACCTTCTAGGGAGAGAGCCAAACAAGTGTTCTTATTGATTTGCACATTAAATATATTAGTAATAAAACAACATCTCTGTAAACCAATTGTAAAATCAATATTAATTGGTACCAAAATATCACAAGTAGTTGAATTACAATTAAAGAGGGTAGCTTCAAAGTCTCACTACCAATCTGGAGGTGATGAGCACCAAATGAGAGTGGGGTACCAAATCTGAGCAGAAAAACAAAGCTGAGAGCAATTAACAGCTGTTCCAATTGAAATACGAAGAGATACTCAGATTCGTTTGAGGAGAGCAGAGGTCATTGAGATTCAGTTCATGGCTAGCAGTTCACTTTGTCTGCACGGGCACATGTTCAGCTGATTAAATCTTGTGGGAACAGATCCAAACATCGCTTATGTCTTTGTCTGCAGGATAGCTCTTGGGTCTTCTGGCCCTCCTTGTGCAGAGCTGTGGAATTGTGGATCTGATCCACTGCTGACAAGGTCCAAAAGCCCAAAACAGAGCCTATAAAGGATGAGCAGTGGCAGCGAAGATTTGCTTGGAGAGAGTACAGCCTGAGGACCAACCTCTACACCCAATAGTGAAACTCACATGCCTGGGTCAATCGAGTTTGGGCATCTCCCAGGGCAGCTGGTGCCCATGAGTGCCTAGCTGAGATACGCATGAGAGTTTTTGGGCTCCAGCTGGGTTATAAGTGCAGGTGATGGACAGTGTCCTGCTCTTGGGATAGGGCAATGGAACACCTCTCATGGATGTTAAAGACATTTGATAATGATGATGCATGATCATTGGATCAAAGTTCCTCTGCTCTGCAACAAATACGTGTTTGACGCCCACTCTTTAATGCACAGGTAAGAGCAAGGATCACAGCAACAGCTGTTGCTTGGTTGCTCATGAATGACACTGCTCACAGCTGGGGGTCTTTGCCTCCTCAGGATTTACATGCACATCATGGTGCAGGAGGTACTTGTAATTCAAGAAAATATTTGGAAGTCTGCACTGATCCTGGTAGTTCTTATTAAAACCAAATCACTCTTCCTCCTGCAACAACTGACACTAGCCAGGCTGCTAACACAGCTCACCTTCTTCCCAGAGTTTATCTGCTTTTCATTATAAATGCCAGCTCTCAGCAATAAAGAATATGGAAATAAAGAGGGGTGTTTGCCTGCCTCTCCCCGAAGTGGTCATTTCTGAGCACTTTATCTTCCTGATAGTTATGCTCCAGCCCAAGTTGTACATGAAGCTGCTGCGTGCACTAGTACGGATCCACACAGCAAGACCTCAGGTCATCAGAAGCTGTCAATCAGCTTCGACGGAGCTTCCCTGGAGGCTGCCAGCTGGGGGTCTAGTCCACCCTTTTTATAGGAGCAGGCAGATCTTGTCTAAATAGAGAAACATGTTCTTGGAACC